>NC_072853.1:4766795-5457629 GCF_028858705.1 Grus americana
AAACGTAGGAGCAGTGTTGGAATAACTAACTAGCAGCGTAACTTGATGTAAACTAGAACACAGGATGCTTTCACAGCTAATGACTGACAGCTGATGTAGATATCAGGTGGAACTTAAGATTCTTCTGAGTGTTCTTCACAATGCCAGGGAGGCCTGCACAGTAGCGGCCAGGACTCTTCTGCCTGTTTCTCCAAGCTTGATGTCTTTTGCCCAGTTCCATCCAGTGCGAATCCTCTAGTGCCCATTACAGTCTCTCTTTTTTGGGGTACCTACCCCCCAGTCTTTTTATTGCCAGGCTGTCACCTTCATGCCTTTGATCTCACACTCGTCAATCCACACTACCTCTAGGGATCTTTGCCTTTTGTTTCTTTCCCCAAAAAGTATCATTTACCCTAATCCACAATCAATTTACAATACCTTTATTTCCCAACTCATGCTTCTTGTATAGTCTTGCTGTCCTTCCTCCACCCTCCAGTTTCAGGTGCTTGCTCTAGGCACTCTGCCAAGCTGCTCTAGGTCATCTTCCAAATCACAGCTCCTTGTTTCCCTTCTTTCCTGCATCTTCCTTTTCAACACCCTCCATCAGACCTTGAGGTGCAGCTGTCTTACCCTTTCTGCACTTAAGGTGGACTTGCTTGCTCTTCAGCATTTTCAAGTACAGTCAAGCCTGTCTCTTTTTATTCCAGTGTCCAGTCCCACTGGGAAAGATGTGACTTTGTAGCCCTGGGCTTGATTTGGAGCATCTGCCCCTTATTTTGTAAGGAGGGAGCATGTGCAGCCCAAGCCCAATGCTGGAGTCTTCTCAGTGAGGAGGAATTTAGTTTTGAGGCTGTGTAAGACCTCTGTTGACCATGCCTGTATTGCAATGGTGTTCCCCCTCCGAAATACCTGATAGCTTGTCCAAAATTAGGCAGACTTTAACCGAGATGGTGAGAGGAAACATCCCGGTACAACACTCGTATCAATATATGGTACATCACCGCTTGAAACCATAGAGGTATAGACAATTTCCAAAGAAAATTACTGTGGGATTTTTGGTTTTCTTAACATGAAAAGGTCTGATCTGTCCTCTAAAAGCCAGCCAGCCAGCCCGAGGCAGAAATTTAGCTTGGAATCAGTAGACTGGAGTGTAGGAAAGTTGTAGGAAATGGAAAGTGGATCTCTGTGAGCTTAACAGGCCATGCTGTTAGCATAATTTATAACTTAAACATTGCTTCAAATAAACTTGCAACCAGACCTAGGTTGGTGAGCCACGTGATGTTCTTCCTTTAGACAGCAAAAAAATTGTACAAAATACTGTAGTTTGCCTTGTTGAGCATGGCAGTTGGGTATTGGGATTTCTCTACTCAGTCCCATAATACACAAAGGCGAGTCTGTATGTAGTTTACTTCTACAATGTCTGGAAATCTCAGAAAATTTAACAGGGTAAAAACAAACTAGAATTTACATGATTTTCTGTAAACAATACACATCACCATTTTCTGAAAGTGTGGATATTCCATTTTCTCTCAGGTTGCTTTATCAGTGCTACAGTGATTTAGAGAGTGAAACCCGATTTAATTGCCCACCTTCTCTCCTTCCCTGCATACTTCAATCTACTGTAAATCGTTGATGTTTTAGTAAATGATTAGTAACTTCTCCATCATCCTTCCCCACAGGGATACCAAGTGTCTCATCAAATCCAATAAGGAAAAAAACCCACTTGATTATGTACATCCAAGCTTTTATACACAATAACATTATGAAAGACTGGCAAGGATTTGAAAATAGTTTACAGAAAGCTAACTTCATCTCTGGCTACTAAGCATTGCTATTGTATAATCTCAACCAAATTTGAAATCAATATATGTTATGTTACGTGCTTTAATGATTTATTTCAGTTGTCTTGCTTGGAAGTCCATTTGGCTTCAATTGTTTTATTTATACGTTAGCACTTAGCACATTTTAGAGATAAAAGAAAAGCATTTCTTATTAGAGAGATGAGATACTGTCATACCTTCTGCAGGTGATTTATTGGAGTTATTTATTAAGAATAAAAAAGAACTTTTATATTCTATATACATTGTTCTCTTAGATAAGAGTTTGCCAAAAGGTCTGTATCACTGGGTAGAAGGACTTGTGTTGATATGCTGGTCTTAATATATGTATAGAACAGTCTTTTGAATCAACATAAGTTTCCCTGACAGATTGTGATGATTGTTGTTTCAGGCATGTATGTATTGTGCTTTGAGAGAGGTTATTTGGAAACTTGAAAAAAATGTAATCCTTTTTTCTTCTTGTTTACACAGAAGGTGAAAGAGCTTTACCATCAATACCAAAGTAAGTTTTATGCTTTCTTTTCTTATATATTAAAAAACAAAATGTTTTGAAAAATTGTTTTGCTTAAGTGATGCTTTAGGACTTTGTGTACGTGCTTAATTTTTATTGTTGCTTTTGGATTCTAGGACGAATAGCAGGCTGTCCTTTGGGACCATGGGGCATAGATGATTGACAGCAGTATTAAAATATAAAGATACCAGAAATAAAATCTGAGGAAAAAACTGCATAATGCATTGATCATATTTGACAGTAACAAAAGAAGGATGTTTTAGAAAAGACTTGACTGGGATTCAGGCTATTTATTTCGAGTCCCTGAGTAAATTTAATTATAAGAGTGATGCTAAACGGTTTTTGAATTGTGCTTTTAATCTGTGAGTCAGTCTGTGCTCTTATTTTCCTATTTGTCCCCTTTTCTGCTTATGTTAAATACAGAAAATATTTTTTTTCTCCTATAATAAATCTTTTATGTCACCTTTTGTTAACAAAATTTCCATAATGGGGCCAGTCTAAGTTGGGATCTCTAGGTTCAGTGTAATAAAGAATACCATTTACATAGCAAATACTTTTAAATCAATTTTTTTAATCTAGTAATGTAGAAAAATTCTTCTCCAATAGTAATTGTGGATTTGTAGGAAATGCTAATCTCTGTCAGGCAAATAGAGTTGCATTGTTTTCTCTGGCTAGTTTGATGGTGATACTGTATCCAAGGTACACTGAGACATGCTGTCTGCATCTAATAACACTTACATAAAGTATGCTAAGATACCTCTCCGCATTTTTCTTCTTCCCAGGCTTTAAGGTAAATAAGAGAACATTTCTAATTTATCTCTGTTTGAACTAAGAATACTTCTTAGGCTGTTGGAGTTGGTGGGCCACAACGCAGTGGTAGGCAAGCCCGTTAGTTCTTACTGCTGATTGCCTGCACTCCTGGCACCAGTGGCTAGATCTCCATCCTGTCTGGCAAGTTGTGATGGTTGTCTCCCCTTTCGATGCGCAGTTTCTTACTGTGGCCGCCTAAACTTCAGTCCTTTAACCAAGCCACTTTTTTTTTTCTTTTCAGTCTGACCACTTTCTCTGTAGCCACGTTTGGACGCAGTTTAAAGCTACGTCTCATCAGATTGTTTTCCTTGAACCTTATCGGGCAGCATCACCAGCATCCAGTAGCAAGAGATAACTTGAAAGACCAAATGAAATTGAGCAGTTTATTGTGTCTTATCGCTTCCTTTTTCCTTTGGGACACAGGGACTGTGCCTACTTTGACCCAGCCACCTCATTCTGTCTCTTCCTTGATTCCTGGAAGGAGTTCAGAATTATTATTACTTTTTTAACTGTTGGGTGGCGTATGGAACACAATTTGTTCCTGGATCTGCAAGAAACTAGCCACTTAGATACTGGTGGTTGCCCTTCCTTTGCAGGTCCTGCTGCAATTCTTGTAGCCAGGTAGTTTTCTGATGGTGCAGAGAGAGGAGTTAAAATCCAGGGAGGAAAATGAAATGAAAGTCAAGTCTGGAAGCAGTAAAATTGGGAAACTTCCTCATATGGAAGAGGAAAATTTGTTTTTACTTAAATAGGTACAACTGAGAAACACAAAATAACCTTCTAATTACATAAATTTTATCCTTTTCTTTTTATTTGTAGGGATTTCTGGGATAAAATAAGATTTGAACAAAAAGCTTCTTCCCATTTTTGGACAGTTTTCCAAAACTGAATTTGTACGCTTGAGTCTGTTTGAACAAGGGCGCTACATATGCTCTTAGTCTGGCAGCAGAGGAATGGGCTTTTGTCAAATACATAGAACTACTAGCCAGCACCATCTTGCATCTGGAAAGATTTGCCTTTGCCAGATAAAATTCCAGATTTCTGAAAGCATGAAGTGCAGTACTCTTGCTGTCTTACCACTAAAATTAGGTTTATGCATAGATGTGAAAAAAACCTAGAAGCAATCATTGGAATTTGTGTTACTAATGAATATTTATAGCTAACTAGAGTTAAATTTAATTGTTTTTCTTAATTTATGTAACACATAAATCAATTTAAAATTGTACAGGGTAAGCCATCTTACAGCCAAAACTCAATTCATACTTTATTTCCAGTAAATAATACAGACAGTAGAAGCACCATCAAATTATGTACATTGACAAAGTTTAGACATGCATGGCTTGATCTTAAAAGTTTGTAAAACTTTAGTTTTGGTTTTTCCCTGGAAATTCGCTCTGTCCTTGCAATTCAATATGCTAATTAAACCGGTAACGCATTCTCTTCACTCTTACTCCCCCAGATGGGTTTGAAATGGTAGATTCCTTTCTGACTTTTCTCCCCCTCAAAATCTGTCACTGTGGGAAATGGATTGGCCCTGCTAATTACAGTAGGTGCCCTGTTAGGATGAATTCCCAGTGTATGTGACCGTGAAGAATGTACAGCATTCAGCGATTCCAACCTCTGTTTTACAGGCTGGCCAACAATGAGAAGCAAGGAGTAAGGTCACACACAGTCTCTGTGTCAGGTAAGGCTCATTAAAGAAAAAATGTAAGTTTATTTATAAAACTAGCAGATGTTTAGGCAGATTTTTCACTCGCAGTTAGCTCACTTCTTGCTACATGGCTATTGACTTTCCTAAGACCGTAGCTGTGCTGCCTTTGTAGTGCAGTTTCTAAAGAGAAACTTTTTGCAGCTATCCTACGTAGCGTCACTTGCGAGAACAGCCGTAGCCGTGCAATAATGCACGACCAGAATACTTCAAAGCAAGGCTGCTCGTCAATATTTTCACCTAGCTTTGTAGTGAAGGAGAATATTGTGGGCTAGAACTTAAATTACCTGAGTATGTGTTAATTATGAAGGAGCAGCTTTGAAAAGTGAAAACAGGCAATTAAATATTAATCATCACTTTTCAGAAAGAAGAAACTTAATAGCTATTTTTTTGTAGCTGCTGTTTAGATCAAAGCACTTAATTTTTGCTGTTGAAAATCACAAGTTAATTGAAGGATGAGCATGTGAGGTAATACATGTTTCTATAGCTTATAGGCTTCTAAGATTTCTGTTAGTTACTGTGGGGTTTTTTTAAGTTTTCATACTTGAGCAAACGCTTTTCTTTTACAGAATCTAAAAACAAATCCTTTTGAGAGATTGATTCAGTTTCTTAGTAGGAAATACATTTCTAAATCCTTATACGTAGTATTTATTCAGGAGATTTTAAATGCAAAAGTGTATTAATATTATGATATGTTCCTATAGGTTTCTGGTATTTGGCCACGACCTTGAGGAACTAATACAGTGACCCAGTGGAGTGTCCACCCCTGACTTACAGGGAGGCTACAGCCCCACTTTAACATTTATGTGAGCGCTTAGCGACATGCATTCAAAATTGCGACATATTTCATACAAGAAGGAAAGATACGTAGATGTTTGATTAATTTCCTACTTTTCAGATTCCTTTCCCCACCCGCAACCTTTTTTAAAGATGTTTGAGATTCACTCCTTGGCATAGGAAGCTCAAGTAAACAGACCTTGTGCAAGAAAATAGGTGAGGGCATCTGGAATTAAAATATGTATCAAGCTGCAGAGATGTAATAGAGCTTCATCAGATACTGTTACCTCTCAGAGTCAAATAGCAGCTCTTCTTCCTTCAGTACCTATCAAGCAAGCGGGGTAGATAAGGTGGATAAGCATGAAGCAGTAGATAAGCGTGGTCAGCATATTCTCTCTTGATTCTTACCTGCGTGGCTTTTAGCTGTTAGTTGAAATTTCATTAAGTTCTTAGTGCTGTGCTTTTTAATCGCTCACACAAAAAAAGCTAATCTTCAGGACAAAAGTCATGCTGCCTTGCCACCTCAATTTTTCACCCTTTCAATTTTCCTGAGAGTGCTGATATACTTTTACTGTTAAAAGCAGTAATAAATGGTTGCTTCATGATCCTTTATTGCTGTCACTTTGACTTTGCAAATTAAGGTATCTTTTGCTCCATGCAGTGTATCTGAATTACACTTGTCTCAGCACAAATTTGCTGCTTCTTTACTCTTTTGAAGTACTGTTTTGATATTAATGTAGGGAAGTTAGTTGTAATACCACATGACTCTGGCATTTAGGGCATCACGTAAAGGTGAATGATGGACAAATGAGAGAGAGTTTTGCTGTAACATCTCAGAAAAAACAGAAGTAGCAGCGCTGGAGATGAGCCAGTTGTTCAAGCGAATATCAAGGAAACTGTAAGGTGCAAAGCTGGCTCCTGATGCCATAAGCAAAATAATAAAATTAAAACAGAAAATATCCTTCTCTTTCTTTCCAATACCAAAATCAAACCCAATTAGGTATTTTTCTTGCATTGTAGTAAGGTTTTACATCTTTCCACAATAAAATCATTGTACTTGATGCTTGTTTTTTATACTGTGTTACAAACCACTGGAAACACTGACATAATACTGGAATGATTCAAGCCATTGCATTTATTATTCATTCTCAAGGGTTCTTCTTTTTAATAAGGACACATGGAACACTGACATGCTTTTTTTTGTTGTTGTTTTGGGGGTTTTGCCCCAAAATTACTTGAAATGCATCGAGTGTGGCATGGATGTCAGTATATTAAATTTAAACCACAGATTGTTGAGATGAAGTTGTGCGATAAGGGTTTTTCCTCGGGAGGTGCTTTCTGTCAGAATCTTTGTGTCCCCAAAGGAATCAACTTGTTATAGATGACGTCATACTTCACGTAGATGTGAAGAAGTGTCACTCCTGTTGTCAAATGTAACTGATCCATCAGTATGGAACAACGGAGGCAACAGATGTACATAATGTTCAGTTAACCCGAGAGTTACAGGTCAGCAGAGTCTGACAGCTGACAGCATCCAGTGCAAAGCCAGCTGTGGGTGATGCTATCTTGGTTTGCAGAATAAGAGCTTTTCTTTGGTGACATTTAACTGACTTAGAGCTAAAGGCTTCAAATAAGATGAACTTCTATAACATACAGCTGTGCCTTTGATGGTTTAAATCATAAATTAACACTGCTGTTTGTTTCCAGTGAGATTGCTGCCCTTTGTTTAAACCTCTTCCAGTGCTCAGGCTGAATAGCAAAAATCTGAGACACATATCCAGCAGGAAAATTAAGCAGTCAAACATTTATAATATTAATACCCTTAGTTCTAAAGGAAGGTTTCACAGTGAGTACCCTGCCACACTTCAGGGAAACCAGCAATAGCCAAAAACCAGTGTGGAACATGATTTGGTGGTCTAAAAGTTCAGATATATGTCAGAAGTTTTGTAGGTTTAAAAATGAGCCTGTTAATGAAAGACTCCTTGTCTGTCTTTTTGAAATATTTATTAACATACCTTGAAATACTTCTGGTCTAGTGAAATGAAAACTTGTTCTTTACAAGTGTTTCAATATTCCAAAGCATACAAAGATAGAAGCTTTTTAATTTTTTTTCTTTTTCTCTAAATAAAGGCCTTTTCAAACTAGTGAAGGGTGAAGTTGGTTCCAGGAATCCAAAGCAGCAGATTGCTGGACCTGGGAGCCGAGAAGTGTTCTCTTACAGCTGTGTGTCACTGAACCAGGTTTCACCACACACCTCTTACTGCTGCTTCTGTTTTTCTGGTATTTGTCTTGCTTCTTTAAATGACGTGTTCCTTGCAGTGGGCACTGTTTTTTACTGTGTGCGAGTAAGATACCTACTAGATTTCCCCTGGGTTTTTTAACTACAGTAATAATGTTATCCCTCAAATTCTACATTTGGGGGAGTATAAATAAATATAAATAAAAAGCCCAATTAAATATGAGTTGAATTTCAGATTTCTTTGGTATACATCTGATCTTTTGGTGTAAGTTACTGTGAATCACCAGAAGCAATTAGTGTTTTAGCTAATAGATAGTTCCAACTTTTATCTCCTTCTCCCTCTACTTTTGTCTTTACATTAAAAAAGAATTCTTTGTCCTTAACCAAGAGTGTACACTCAGGAAACAGTAAGGCTAACCATTTGCTGTGTGCAAATAGTATATCAAATTTGTAAGAAGCAGCATACCAGTTTACTGTGATTTTATTGACTAGATTTCCTCCTGTTTTGCTTGGAGTCACCTTACTAAAATGCTCTACTCGAGCCTACAGGAACTTATTTTGGCCAGCAGTTTGTTTTGATACAGCAAACATTAGCCTTAGTAAGGCAATGCGTGTATTTCCTGATACATGTATGTCCAAAAATAATAATTTACCTAGTCAATTATGTATTATAAAAAGTTCTTCATGAAATGAAATCAATAAAGCCTTAGTTTACTTGCTCCCTTTTTACATAAATTCTTTCTGACACAGAGTTCTTTGGTTTCTCCTGCCCCATCCTCACTTATATAAATATGACTAGGAAGAATAAATACACTTTTGCTTCCCTTGGCTAATCGCTGTGACTCCTGTGCACTAGAGAATTCTGCGGACGTAAATTTTTTTAATCGTAGCTCAAACGTTACTTTACATGCAGTGCTACAGAATACGACATTTCAGGCCCGCTTGTTTCAGTGCATATTGAACAAGCAGAGTATTGAACAAGTCTTGGCAATGTTAGGGTTACGGTTGGACTCGATGATCTTAAGGATCTTTTCCAACCTAAATGATTCTATGATTCTAGGCAGTCACTCTTGGCATTTGGATATTCTGGTGAATAAGGTGTTTGTCTGGAGGGAACTGTAACTGGAAAGATGACGGTAAGGAAGAAGATGAGCCGTTGCGCAGCAGCCAGCACAAGGCACGTGTCTGAGCGGGGTGGTTTAGGGTCTGCCACAGCATTGCTCTTGGTTCAAAGTGGGTGCTGGTTTTGCAACTTCAGTATGTGCTTATTTGGTGAAGGAAATCAAAAGGCGTTTAAAAATACGATCGCTGTTTCAGATGTTAAGGCAGGCTGTTCAAGCCATCTAATGAACAGGCTCCACCATCTAAGTAACAGACCCCAGGACACATGCCTTGAATAGGGAAATAGGTATCTTAAAGAGAGATTTCTTTGTCATCTTGTTGCCTAGCTGGCGCAGCTGTTGTTACTAACACAAGTAGCATTTTAAAGTCAAAAGGGCTGTAGCTGTAAGTGCACAGTAATACGATGGCACAAGTTTCTAGTAATGCTGATGTGCCATTGCCTCTCTGTAGAGGAAAAAAGTTTGTTTGCTCATGGTGACTCTGTAAGAATTTATAACTGCGCCCCATGGTTCAGATATATCCAGTGACATGCTCCGCAAAGGAGAAATCCGGTCTCTGTCAGAGAGTTTCTTTATAGGAACTTAAGGATTTTAGCATCCTGAAAGAGGGTGGTCTTAGCAAGTTTCCAGCTTCTGCCTTCGAATCACAGATGTATAGTATGATATCATTACACTTAATCACATACTGTGGATAACTCCTGATCATGGCAGTGGAGTGACATAAGAATTCTTCTCTAAGGTTCTACTAAGTCTACTCTAAGGTTCCTGAGTTTGAAGTTGTTGCCAATTTAGTCATACCACTTAGCTGAAATTTCAATTTGAATGAAAACAATTCTCTTTTGAAGGAGATAAGCATGATTTAAGTGAGATTTTAGCATATATAAAAAAAAATTACATGGTATAGTTCATCTGTGATAGTGACTTCCAGTAGGTTACCTAAAATAAACTGAAATGTAGCAGAAGCCAAATGTCAAAATGCAACAAACAGGAGAGGAGAGAAAAAAAATAATAAATATACTCACCTGCTTGCAGTATTACAACAATTAAAAATGTTCTTAAAGAAGGAGATGTTGGCATATGAAAGGACCTGAATGTATGGGTGATGCAGGCTAATCACAAGCAAAGCTGTGAGCAAGGATGGAAAGACAACGATTTTATTGAATCACGTCTGCTTTCAAAGCACAGTGCGCACTCTTGTTTCGTGATTCCTGTGCTCAAAGTGAAGGTCTGCCCTGTGCTCAACTCTGAAAGAGTTTCTTGTGTAGGACTTGTATTTCCTAGTTCCATTTGAATTAGTTGGTGGGTGAGAAGGTGTTCTTTGCCTGAGATTGTAAAGGTGGGGTTTTTTTACACGCTCGTTTTATCAAGTCACTCCAAAAAGATAATGCTGAAAAGCGTAAGTAAATTTTTAAAATGAAAAATTGTTTCTTGAGTGCTTACGACTGTGTCTGCTAGCTCAATTATGTTGTACTCTGCAGCTCACTTTTGAAAAGAAAGAGTAACAGTGTTAGCATAAATTACATCGTTATACATTCAAATTATTAAGTAATTAGGGAATATAAAAGCTCTGTAGAGCTGTAGCTCAGCCACAGGGTTAAAGGCCTGGGAGGCATTCAAGCCTAAGGTTTTTTGCAGATTAATTTTACAAACCTCGAGCAAGTCATTAGTCTCCAAGTTCACGAAGGGAGTTACATGCTTGTTAACTCACCCAGCTATTCTGCTGATTACTAAGATAATACAGTTAAAAATACCCTTAATGCTAATAACTTACAATATTTCAGATTCCTATCACTGTTGAATAGACTAGTGTGTTATCTTTTTGTGTTTTAGACTGACTAAAATGCTTCTTTTCATACACAAGAAGACCAGAATGAACTGTGGTGACAGTCTAAAGAGATTTCCTCCCTGTCAGTGCCTAGGAAGTTACTGCATTGATTTTACCAGTCTGTGATGTTGGTTAAAGAGTTCTTCCCCTCCTACACTCCTCCTTTGTGATCTATTCCTTTGATTTGAGCAGACACTTGTTTTGCTAATAATAACGCTGTAGTATGACTAAAGAAGTTCCATGCAGTATTAGGTTTGGGGTTTTTGTTGTTTATGTATAAACATACTTAATGCGACAACCGCATAGTACTCATTTTATTTCAAAAGATCGAAAACAAATAGATGTATTCCTTCTACTGATTTTTTTTTCAGGGTTTTTCCTCAGACTGGTTCAGGAATGTATGACTTAAGTAGAATGGGACATTATCACTTCCAGCCTTCCAGCGTTGCTTGTCTAACGAGGAACTCCAATAGTAACTGCCTTCTAGCCTGGTTGCTTCCCTTGTAACATAGTCCATTGCATAGCAAGTGATGTGTTCTTTTCACACACGATAATTTTAGTGACTATTTAGTATTGGGAAGAGGAACTAAATGAAAAAGAAGTTCAGTGAGGTCTGTGTTCAGCAGCATTTCTGAGCTTTATGGGCATTTAAGTAGATGCCAGTGATATTCTGGCTAGAAGCTGGTGTGGAATGGTGGAAATCCTTCTTAGCAGTATCCATTTCAAGCACGTACTCTCTAAGCTCCTGAAGAAGTGTTGGAACATCTTTTTTTAAACTTAGAATCAACTCTTTACCTAAATATACTTTCTTTTTTAGCTAGACTTGAAGACGACATAAGTTTAAGACAAAGCAGTCTTCCATTTAGTCTGGCAGAATAGTTGAACAAACTTCAGACAATAAATCATAAAGGCAAAGTTTGAAATGCAGAAGACGAGTTGGACTGAGTGTCACAGGGCATCAGGACACATACGCGATGAATTAAAACCACCTTTGTCATTTCAGTGTGCCCTTCGTATGAAATAGGTTGGTCAGGTTTCAGTCAGCTCCTGCTACCCGTGTATCAGTGTAAGAGTGAACAGTATTTCAAGCTTAAATTAGCTTTGTAGCCTGAGCAGGCGGGTCAAGAGTTGAAACATCTCTTCCCTTTTAGATAGCTTGCATTGCTTCCAGTGACTCTATACCTGCTCTTCTGTTTCCATACGGAGTATTGGATTCCTTTATTCTCATTTCAATACCTTTTCAGTAGTCTCTTAAAATAGCTCTAGTATTTTTTCTTTTCTTTCATACTATGTCTAAAGCTTTTTAAGAGTGTTACCTCAGGTTTGTGTTAGAATGAGAGTGCTGAAGATTGTGCTATGTGATGGTAGAAGATAAGTCCTTGGGAGTGCAGTAACGTGGTATACACAGACATACTGATACACTAAATATTCAATAATTTTTCCCTCTCCTTGCAACTCTTTTAGTTTTTAGCACTGAATCTGATTAATGTTCTGTCATTTTCAATGACATGTAGATTTTCACAACTGATGAATAATTTCTGTTTGTTTAATCACCCCAGCAGTTTTTCTAATGGTACTTTGTAGTTTAGGATACAATGATAAATCTCACCCACTCGTTTTAACTTTGAATTAAAATTGCCATCTTAGCAAAGCATGGGTTGTACATAGTAACACCTTACCCATTAGATTTGCATCTGTGAAATTCAACGTGCAGCTTCCAGATTGGACAGTGATTGAACACCCTTAATACACCTTTAAAAAAATTCTTCACGTTATCCCTCAAAATCTGGCCGCTAAAAACTGCCCAGCTGTGTATAAGACGGTGCTTTTCTGTAAGTATGGCTACTCTGATGGTTCATAGGTTTCCAGAATCTATGAAAAGTATGAGGTTATTTTTATTGAAAGTTAATTCTCCTCTTCCACCCTTCTCCACTCCTCCCACCACTGACTAGTATGCTGTGCCAGTTTGCCGCTTCCGTGGTACTGGGCTTCTCTTGTAACGTGTACCTCCAGCCTGTATAACTCAAGGTGGCTGGACCTCACTCTTGAGGTTTGACTGTGAAGGACTACCAACAACAAGATGTGGGGTTTCAGTTGATTGGCTTTTTAAACCACTTCTCACATTTCCTGAGATAGAGGAGAGAGGGAAAAGAGGGGAGCAGGAAGAGAGGAGAGCAGAGAGGAGCGAACAGGTAACAAGAGAAATAAAAGGAGCAGCTGTCCTCAGGTTCTTAGTGTCGTCTTGTGTCCTTCTTTCTCACCTTGTGAAATCAGTTGTGGCTTCTTTGTATTTTCTCCTACTCAAAAATCTCCTGATAAGCACTTTGCTAATTAAATGCAGTAGGGTGACTAGGAGAGGGGACAGTGAGGACAGTACCTTGGGGCATTCGCCCAGAGGTCTTTGGAGAGAATATCAATTGGCAAGACAGGTCTGCACTGAGGATAAAACTCCAGTGGCAGATTTCAGATCATAAAATATGTCAGTGTTGTATTTCAGTGGAACAGAGAAACTGTGTTTTTCCTTGTTCTGTGTAAGCCTCTTATACTTGTTTTGTGTTAAGTTCTTTTAAGGGTCCAGAAAGTCAATATGTCCATGTTTAAGTCAGGTGACTGCCACTTGAATCGGAATTTAGCTATAGCACAGTCTAGTAGAACTTAGATGGGGAGCTTGCAAAAGTGGGTTACGCTTCTGGGATAGACAATGTTCTTTGTGTTGTCAATGGATGGTATATAGTTGGCAAAAGCTGACTTTTTAATAGATTCTAGTTTCACTTTTAAAAGTTGAAATAAGAATAACTTTGCTGTAGAAAGGAATTGGAAGGGAAATACCAAATGTGCTTTTACATTTTGACAACGTTCGTATATCCATTTGCATATACAGAATTGTAATGTAAACCTTTACTTTTATGTTCATTCATTGTAGATGTTCTCTCCAGTCTCTTTTCTTTTATTTCCAAATAATTTGTTTCTGTTTTTCTCTTTCCTTTTCTTGCCTCTTTGTAAAGGAGTCAATCACTGTCAGCATAGAGTAAAGAAAGCTAGACGCTTTCTCCCTTTCGTCTTCTGTTCCCATGAGTCGCCGCCTAAGGGTACTGCACTGCTCTTTGTATAGGCTGCCTTATTAACCCAAAAGCTGAATATACTAACTCAGTTACTGTTTTTTTACTACTTTAGCCTCAGGTAAACAGAGTTCCAAGAATAATTTATTAAATTTCTGCTACCCCTTCCATCCTACTGAATTGGATTTTCATCCAGTGCCACAAACTTGCTGGTTCCCATTTTTATGGGGGACTTGTTTTTAGGCATCGTATGCTACAATGACAAACATATTAATAATTTCATTTGTACAGCTATGCAGCCCCGGTATACCATGCGGGTTTTTTTTAATATATTTTGACTTCATTCTTGGACCCCTGATACAGCATGCTTATGAATGAAATAGAATAGCAACAATAAGCATCAGCTAAGATCACTTTGAATTAAATATTGAATACAGTGATGCTTTTGGCTGCATACTGGTTCAGCGCTTGGTCTGGACCAGTTTGGCTTTCGTAGGGGTAAGAAGAATTGGAGTAACAGGTGCATTAGTTTTACAACATTAATGCACATTTTCCTTATAGTTATAAATTAACGTCTAAAGTGCATCAGCTTGTGCTGTGGGTATTGGTGTGCAGTAGGGCCGCTGCAGTACATGCGGAATATGGTGCTCGTTTGAACAGCTTCCCAGTAGAATTGCTCCGTTTGCCACTTGTTTAAATTTCAGCTTTGTATAACTGCAATATGCTCTGTATAGTTAATACTTAGATGGTTCCTTTTCTTACGCGTGTCTTAGTGATAGTACAGGAGTGCAGTTCCTTTGAAAGGGTCGACACCAACTCCATCTAAAGTCATAAGTGTATGTGCGAAGTCAAATTGAACTGACTCATCTGGCTGTAAATCTACTTTGTAGTGAAGTATTAAATAAAACCAGAAATTTCTTAACAATGCATTAAAATAACTAGTTCCACTCCCAAATTTAACGTTTGTGTAATTTTGTGTTCGAAAGTCATTAACTCGGGTTCATCACACAAGCTTCTTAGAACGTATCTTTGTCCCTTGGGTTTTAGGTGAGAAGTCTTAAATTCTACTACTTTTCTGGTTTCTCTTGAGTCAGGTATATAAGATAACTGCAGTCTGAATACTTTTGGATTACTCATGAATTTAATAGTATATTTTCCCCTCCCCCTTCTCTGTCCCTTCTCTCTCCCCCTCTGTTTTTCTCTCTCCTTGCATGCCACCTGGATCTGCAGATGAAATTAGTGGGGACGGTAATATGTTTTCTAGTCTGTGTGTTACTAACATGCAATATGCAACTCTTTTATCCATATACCACTTAATGCACATTTCAGTAATAAATTTTACAGAGATTTGAGTATTAAAAAGCAGTCTGCTTTGGACATTAGCCGATAAATACTGTACTTTACAGGCTGTGCAACTAACACTTATTGCTAAACTGGAATTGAAAAAGGAAAAACTATTTCAAACACACAGGGATGTGGTATTGCATGCGTTTACCATGAGACTTCTGGCATAATGCATAGAAAGTTTATAGGTTTGCAAGAGCATCCATTCAGTTTGATTGAAATGGTTGTATCACAGAATTTTTTTGTGGTCAGTGGGTGAGATCATTGGATGTAACAAGTGAGAAATGAGTCTACTAAGTGCTGCTTTAAAGACATGGTAACATCAAAATGCTCTGTAGTCTACTGCTGCTCCTTGCATCGAAAGAAGCTGTGCAAGATAAATTAGTGTAGATTGAACACACGAAATATTAATCAGGTTTCAGCCACTCAGACTTCTAATTTTCAAGACAGATTTTAATGTTTTTCTTCAAAACTTTGAAATTTGTTTTAAAATATTTAACTTTTCCAGACTTTTAAAGTCTTTTTTCTAGGAAATACTGAGTTGCTATCCTCTGCAAACAAGTTGGGTTTTGGTTTTGTTTTTTAAAAGAGATTTTTAGCTGTTTTTCTAAAAGATTCCATCTGATGTTGGAAAACAATCAAACTGCTACTACTGGTAGCGCATGTGTCTTTATTCTTATAAGTAGGAGGTATTAAAAGGGCATAAAAAGCAGTATGCAAAGGAAGGCAATAAGAAGAAATAATGTCTTGTGGCCTTCCTCTCAGGAAAATGTAAAGGGGGTGTATAAATTCTCATCTCCTTTCTGTCCTTTAGACGTAAATCATGTTAAGATAACTGTACCTACATTTTCCTTTTTTCTTAAACATTACCAACTCAAAGGGCATTTTTTCTGTCATAAATTCAGAAATTGTATTTCAGATACTAACCCTGCATTGCTTTTTAGTGGTGCTTATCATCTTTTATAAATTATGGTCTCTGATAAATGGAGAAAAAATGGAAAGGGAAATATCAGAGAGGTGGTTAAAATCATAGATTAGGTATTACGGATTTAATATATTGAGGTATTTTTTTCTACTGTTTAATCAACACATTCAGATTCAGTAAAGCTCAAATTGGCTCACTTACCTGTACCACTAACACTGTATCCTTAGTAGACATGGTGGTGTTGGGTTGACGGTTGGACTTGATGATCTTAGAGGTCTTTTCCAACCTTAAGATTCTATGATTCTATGATCTTTGTCCAAAAGTAACCTATTTGTATTCCCATCTAGAGGAAGCTAGCATTGGCCAGCAGGTTCAGTGCTGGTTTTAGAATGTGCAATAGAGCAGCAGTAACGAGCCCTATTTTTAACTACTAGTTTTACTAGACTTGTCAAGGGCCTCCAAGATAGAACATCCACTGGAATTGCTGCTTTGATGTGCGTGTTTAACTCTCGAGACTGCTGTAGTACATCCTTCTTCATAAAGCAGCCTGGAGAGCCTTGCCCAGCTGAGTTTTGCTTTAGACTCTGTGTGGGTTCTAGAATATCTCTTAGCAGACGTAGTCATAGTCTTAGCAGACTTGTAGTAGTATCATGCTATATGACTTTAATTGTGGGGTAAAGACTGCACGTGAGGGAGATCAGTTGTCTTTGTTGCAGAACACTTTGAGCACCTCACTGTTAATGCCTTGATTGAATTTTCCTCCAATTCCCAGAAACAATGCCAGACATGTATAGGAATTATTTTCTGAATTCATATTATATATTCCTCTCCAGGGTGTTAAATGTGTAACAAAAAATACTCGTTTAGTTAATTGCATACATTTAATTTATTTGGATTGGCTACTGAAGACTCTTTTAGTTTCAGAACGGTTTTAGGCAATGTATCAAAACCGTATAAAGTGCTCTGACGTGTTCTGATAATGCTTTTGTTATGAATTAACTTCATTAATTTAAAATAGAGACATGAACAAGCCAAGCCGTTTGTCATATTTTGCAAGCATTGTTTCATCATCTAGTGTGACAAATGTTTTGGTTTTTCAAAGACCAGTGTGACACCAGTTCTAGTTTCCAAACTTTTTAAATCCTTCTCAAATATGTTTATAACATCTTTCATTCAGTCCATTTTTTTTATATAGATTAAGAGCTTTCTGGTGTTCTCAAATACTAGCTTGTAGCAATAGTTGATCTATATCACACTAAACAAAAGTCAAAAACATCTTACCGCAATATTAGAAGGAAGCAGAGTGATTTATCCCCATCACATTGGTGTCACACTAAAGATTTCTTTCAAACGGATGCTTATTTTTTAGATCAAACTGGGGCTAAATTTCTACAAAACATTAGTTTATAGTGTAGGGAGGAAAAAACATACCAAGAAAGAGATTAGCGTCTCTGGAGTATGCTGCCTGTTCAGAATCGTGCACTGTCTTTATAATTAATTGAATTTTCATTAGATGACTCTGTTTTGCTGTGTCCTAAACAGAAATTGCCTAGCAAAAGTTTAAATGGTATAGAATTTCCTGATTCTGTTTTTACAAGACACGGTATATTCCTACAGGAATTCAAAAGCAAAATAGTTTTAATTTTATTTAAGTAGAAGAAAGTTAGGATCATAAAACTGAATTTACTCACTGAAGTGTGTTGAACTTCAAAGGTTATAGGCAACCTGTAGTTTCCTAATTGTTAAATATTCAGTTTATCTGAAAATTAAGCCTCTTGTTTATGTATGCGTATAATATTTATGAGCTTTGCTCTGGTTTCAGAGTTGGCTTATGTTGGTTGAACTGCGAGCTGCTGCCAAAAGGGATCATCCCATCCTTCTTTCCAGTCTCACTGTGGCTTTGTCCCATTCACCGTTCAGAAACCATACCTCTAGAAATGATACCAGGGAGTTGTAGGGATATAGACATGCTCCAGGGCAGATGGGGAAAAAGGGGGAGTAAATTATGCCTTTCAGAGGTGGCCTAATATATGATCACCTGAAACCAACCATGAAAACTGCATATTGGATTTGAAATAATTCAATTTTGAGAACCTCTCTATACATTTAAAGTTGGTTAGGAGAATTTAACAGCCTTGCAGTGAAAAATAATCTCACTGTGGACTGGTTTTGTAAGCCCTGGAGGAATTTATCTCACCATTAGGAAATGGCCTACACACACTGAAAGTTCTTTAGAGCACGAGAAGGAACTTCTGATATGACTTGACGCCATTTAAACCATTTTGAGAACAGATGATGTAAAAGTTGTAAGCTTTAAACAGAGGAAGAGATTAACTATAATTTTTTCAGAAAATTTTGAGAACTGGTTGTTTTCGAACACTGTCCATGAGAGGAAAATTGAGACTAATGCAAGAAAAATGGGTGCAAGGTGAGAGTGTGACTTAAAACATCTTTATGCTCCAGAAGACGCTCCAGAATAACTTACCTTGCCACACTGACAGTAGGTAGATGCTGCCCTGGAACATCTTTACTGTCTGTTCTACTTGTTTGACGTAAAAAACTAGCAAACTATTATTCACACTTCATTGAAGGTAAAGCAATTTAATCCATTAATAATATTTTCTCCTTACTGCAGTAGAATTTGCTATTAAAAAGATTTTCTCTTTAAGTCAACAGTTTGGATGGGTTTCAGTTACAGAACTTGAACTTTTTTGAATACAAATGAATCTTCCTTTTATCCCTTGTTGAATGCATCTATGTGACGTAGTATAATTGGCACTGAGGTCATTATCATACCATAAATGATGCATGAGCAAGTTTTATTCATGCTATTGTGTATGCGTCCCAGCAATGTTGAAGTTGAGGGTTGTGACATATCAACCTTGATAAATTGGAGATACTGTTCTGGAGAATTGTTTTCATCTGCTTTTCCCGAAACTATTCAATTCCTCCCGTTACAGAGACAGATGACTATGCAGAGATTATAGATGAAGAAGATACTTATACAATGCCATCAAGTAAGTATGGTATTTAACTTGGGAACTTTTTTATCCAAAAGCTTCTTTGGTTTAGCAGGGACTGAATCTTGTATTTCAGCCTCAAGTGATATGTGTGCAAAGAAAATACTCTTTATGATGTTTTGAAAACTCATAGATTCAGTGCTTTTCAGGTTCAGGTTTTGAAGCAAATAAAATCAAATTCTGTTTTGTTGCCATCAGTGACTTCACAGTGAAATTCCTTTTATGTCTCAAAATGTGGAATTTTTGATTGTGATACTAAACACAATGCTTAAAGAAAGAACGGATAAAATTTCTGTGATAAGAGCAAACAATTTGTGTATTGCTGTCTAATTGTATCTCACCCTTGCTCTGTGACAGACTTGCTGCTCTTGAATTCCTTGATAGAGGAAAGTCATCTGTACCACATGCAATTTTGTTAAAGATGAAAGACTTCAGAAACAAAAATAAAAATTCAAAGTTCTTCTGAGTCTTCAGCTTTGAAGTAAAAGAAAAGATGCATTAGCCTCACCACAAGGATTTTGTCTTATGGCATATTTGAATTATAATACAATCTTAAAGTGTCAAGGCTAACTGATTTATTCTGATTTTAAAAGTTGTGTCTGCAAAATTACAGTTGCATTTTGGCAACCAAGGATTTCTCTAGTAGACAATCAGTTGATACGCAGACCTGCAAAAACGTCAGGTTTGGTTAGCGTAAGAGGGGAGGATGGTGGTAAGCTGGTGCCTTGTTCTGCTGAAGAACCATAAATGTATGTAAGAATTTCTAAAGTTTACCACGTGGCAGAAGTGTTTCATGATCACTTCAGTGTTTACAACATAGTTTCCACTACTGTGGAAAATACTCGAAAAGTAAGAATATATGTTTTGAAAAACATATATATTTGAACATAAATATTTGAAAAGCAAGAATATATGTTTTCCAGAAATAAACAATGTTTTAAAAGTCTGGCAGTAAGTCACTACATGATTCTACTAAAATAAATGCAGGATCAATAACTACTGTGACAAATTATGTCCTTTATTTTTTGTTAACCTATTAACTTTGTGTGATTTTTTTTCCCCCTAATATTTTCATTTAAATTCTCATGAAAGTAATTACTTGTGGGCCCAGCCTTGGATGATGCTGAACACTTAAATATGCCTTCAATTCTAAGTCCACGAGATGAGTTGTTGAAGTGAAATTCATTAAGTGCTTTGCTGGATTGAAGTGGACTCAAGTGTTCAGCTCTCAAAGGACTGAGTCAGTAAAGATCACAAGAACAGACCTGTGACTTCTGCTAATGTAAACTTAAAATTGCATCAGTATATTTCTTCACTTAAAAAAAAATGTTAAAAAATGTTTGTCCTTGTCTTGATGTTAAGAAGCTATATCTAAGTAAGCATTTGATTTTTCTCTTAATTGCACTGCAGAAAGCTATGGAATAGATGAAGGTAACAGGAGACCCTTTACCCATCCCTGTATGCTTGCAATTTGGAATGATGTGGAATTTTTAAGTTTACTATTCACTTTCATTTAATAAACATTATTTATTTATAGTTAAACCAGTTACCTTTGGGATTTTAAAGAGGAAAATGCAGTACTTAAAAAACGAAATTAAAAAGGCATTTGTCACTTTGTAATCCAGCTCTAGGTGACATTATTTCTGTAGCGTTAATGAAGTCAAAATCATCAGTCATGAAGTCCTATGCTGGTTGATTATATTTTTTTTCCCCTGAATCATAGAAGTAGAGGTGAAAACATATACTGTTTATGCTTTTCTGCTATTCCTGAATTATTTTTCCATGTCTGCTAGAAATTAAATTGCAAATGATGTAATTCAATTGCAATTGATTAAATGCTTTGCTGAAGTACTGATCCATTTTTATCAGTAATATTCTCAGTCTATTAAACCACAAAGTTAACAAAATTGCATAAGTCCACAAAACATACCAATTTTACTTCAATTACACACTGTTAGAGATGTAGTGCACTCAAAATTTTGCTCTTTCATTTAGTCTTTATTTGCCATGTTCTCGTTTCTGTGTTTCTTGCAGTTACCTCTTTAAAAATTCTCTGGGCTCATTTGGTGGTTCCAAGATCTAAAACACCACATAGTGGAGTTCTCTTAAACATCCGAAGGGATGTGGGCTAAGGCTGTATTTAATATCATCGGTATTGCCCTAGGCTATTTGTGTTCTTTGTCTTTTACTAGCTGTAATTAAGAAGGATTCAATTATGTCTATTGCATTGAAATAAATAATGCATAGTAGTTAATTTAGCAAATTAGATTTCACAATTCCTTTTTCATTGCTTTGATTCAAACATTTGTTTAAGAGGTCTCCACTGTGTGTGTACAGCATTTGTATAGGTTGGTGTGCAGCAAATGTTAATCTTAGCTATTCATATGTGAGACATTTGAGTGACTGACTTTGAGTTTTGTATCTTGTGGATTATTTCTTTGCCCTTTGTCAGAAGTTTGATATTTTAAGTGCATTATATTCTTATAGCCAGAGATTATGAAATTCAAAGGGAGAGAATTGAACTGGGGCGCTGCATTGGTGAAGGACAGTTTGGAGATGTGCACCAAGGAGTTTACATGAGTCCGGTAAGCCTCACTTCTGAAATAAACAAACACTAAAACCTCTCTAGTTAAAAAATAAAATAAGGAATAAACGTATTCCTTAGATGCCTTGGTCTGAGTCTTCCGGAACAAATAAAAATTGACTTTGTGATTTATTTTTCAGAATAATCAGCATATAGAGAAAGAATATTTCCCATGTTTCAGATCAGTAGAAAAGTAGCTCCCGAGTAGTTTCTGTGCTCCTGTGTCCCCATATTTTATAGATTGGGAAAGGAATCAAAAGAGCCAAGTAAATTGTTCAAGACCGTACCAAAGCGACTGGCTGAGTTGGAGTTAGAAATGATTGCTTTTAACCCCAACCATACACTTCTTTATTTTGAGTGTGTCCAGGCACGGTAAGCACACGTCTCTTTGGCCATACTCCCCTATTGAGCATTCAGTGCTTTAGAACCTTTTCCAAAGCTTGAAACAGTATTTATGGGTGTTCAGCCTGACTTGGGTTTAGGTTCAGCCTTCAGTTCAGAAGCTGCCAACTGTGTCAGGATAAGCTAATCTAACTTCAGTGTTGAAATACAGAGAAGAAATTTTAGTCTGTTGTGTTGGAAGGGCAATAGCCTACAACAGAGGGACAATAACGTTAAAGAAATCTGTCTGTTTCTCCACTGAGCATCCCACTATATCCCTCACAAAGAAGCTTGCATGTTAATAAAGTTACTACTTTTTCCTGAAAGAGAAAGATACAAAAAACTTGGGCACTGATCCAGCAAAACAAGACTCCACGAGAGTCACCTCAGTGAAACCAGTGAGGTTGGTGGGACTTGGGTAATTTAGGCTGGTGCTTATGTGTTTTTCTGGACTTGGCCACAAAGATTAAGATTGCAATTTAAGTGGATGTAAAATTAGGTTTGTGGAAAAAGCAAGAGAAAGCTGGAAAATTATTTGATTTCAACCAATTCCAAGCTAATAAGAAACTAATTGTACAAGTGCAAAATTGAGATTTATTTCCCATTTGAAGAAATTAGGTGTCTGGATTTTTGATAGATGAAGTAATAATTCATGAGGACAACAGTCTAGTTCTAACTTCGGAACCAGTTTTTCCCAGAAACAGCTGGTTAGCGTCCTGGGTTTGATGGGTTAAATTAATAAATCTTTACTGCAATATTGAAGCGAATAAATAAGGATAAATGTTACATATTTCAGACAGGTTTGAAGTCTGTTCTGATCCCTTCATTTAGAAAAGCAGTTCTGATACATTTTGCATTAAGGGAGATCCTTATTTTTCATTTAATCCTGTCCAAGTTAACAGGAGTGCTTGCGGAGTAATGTTTCACTGAACTTGAGGCAGATAAATCTAGCGCTCTGTAAGACCAATTACAGACCCCTTTTCTTAGGGACTGTTGTTTTGAAAATGCTGTCTCTCTCCATTCTTTTTCCTGAATCGGAAAACAGATTTTGTTCAGTCATTGTGTGTCTCCTATAAGTTTTTTAAAGAGCAACCTGCTGATGACTTTTATTAGTAAATTTTTACTACATTTAAGACACTTGAATATGTAAAAGAAAAACAGAAAGGCATTATCATTAAATTTTAATGTACTAGTCACAGAGTATAACTTAAACTTTTGGAAGAAATCTGACAATAGATAAAAGATTAGTTACAATAACATGATAGCGTTTCCATCCTTATATATATTCAGCTCGCATGCAAAACTATAGGGGAGATATCTGGTCTCTAGTTCTGCTAACTCCAATTTGAATCTGAAAAATCTCATTTATCCTTGTTCATTGCACTTGTAAAATTCTTACTCTAGTGACTGCGTAGTGTCCACCTCTCCTCAAATGCTGCTTACTACTAAGTGTTCCTGAAATATCACAACCAGTCGGTATTTATTGGATACTGAATGGAAGATGTGTGTATACATACAGAATCGTATTGCTCAGATGTAAGCAATTCAAATAAGATTTTCTTTAGAAAGATCAATTTACTGTGGGATTAATCCAGAAGTGTCATTTAAAATAGTGTTTGCTGATCAGTAAACAAACTGTTGCTAGTCTGATTCTCCTCAGTGCTTTGTCTCTGTATCCGAAAGCAAACGATCAGCAAAACTCTGATATCAGGCCTTTTCCTCTATTCATTGTACAAAATGCCTGGAGTCTTTGCTGGTTGCGGACACTGAAACTTTTCCTTTTGATGCTCATGTTGGTTGAGATGTTTCAGAAACTTTATCTGTATTACCAGGAGAGGGGTTGGTCTGGCCGGCCTCGAGAGGTCTCATCCAATGTTGATTTTTGACTCCTGACTTCAGAAGGGAATAAAATCATCTTAATTTACCACCAGTTTTTCAATCAGTTTATGGGCATGTTTGTGTATGAAAGTTTTGATCAATATTTTCCTGCAGAGTCAACTTGAAGAGCTATGTTGTAACTTAGAAAATAGACATTTCAGCCTGAAAAATATTCTGATAGTCTGTAAAAAGAGATTTAAAATAGAGTGAGCATGAGCAGACGTAGAACATAACTGTGAATCTTCAGCTCTCACTGGCCTTAAAAACTAGGTGAGGACGTACCTCAACCCTGTAGCCTTTTGGGGAAGGGTTCATTTGTAGTCTTCCCGTTTAACAATGCACAATTCCCGATTTCCCAGTTGGAAGGAAGGCATACTAGTGCTTGAGCAGGCCTATGCCTAATGTAGAACCTTAATTTTAAAACATTTCAGCTGCTTTCAGCCCATTAAGAACTTGCATGAGTGACGACATCTGAGCGCTGCATGTTACTGTGGGGATACGCGATGTTGTAAAAATAACATTTTCTAAGTAAGTCGTGCTGTTTTGAATTGTTCAGTGAGATGTGAGTTGGGATTGTTCAACCTGGAGAAGAGAAGGCTCCGGGGAGATCTAATTATGACCTTCCAGTACCTGAAGGGGCCTACAGGAAAGCTGGAAGAGGGACTGTTTATCAGGGAGTGTAGTGACAGGACAAGGGGTAATGGGTTTAAGCTGAAGGAGGGTCGATTTAGATTAGATGTTAGAAAGAAATTCTTGACTGTGAGGGTGGTGAGGCACTGGAACAGGTTGCCCAGAGAAGTTGTGGATGCCTCCTCCCTGGAAGTGTTCAAGGCCAGGCTGGATGGGGCTTTGGGCAACCTGGTCTAGTGGAGCGTGTCCCTGCCCATGGCAGGGACATCATCTAGTTTGGAACTACATGATCTTTGAGGTCCCTTCCCACCCAAACCATTCTGTGATTCTGTGAATATTAGTGAAACTTGAACACCTAAAGCTTCTTTGCAGAAGAAAAACACTTGCAGCTTCTCTGTGCTGTTTGTAACCTTATGGAAGGAGTATTTGTAAAATACACCAAAGCAAGAGAAGATGAAAGATGCCGCCTGAACCGAGCGGCCTCCTTTGGGCTGTCTCAGTGCTTCTCATTTTCCAGTATTCAGAGGATAAAATCAGATGGTAAAATCTGTTTCTGGTTTTGAATACATGTGTTCTGTTTAACTTGGTTTTAAGCCCTTGATAGAACTGATTGTGAAGTTAATATGTAAAATCTTTGGTTTACTTTCCTTTGTAGTTTCAGTTCAAAATTACAGCCAGTTTTTGCTCTGCGAGAGCCACCAAAACTCCTTTATTTGGCTTTCCAGGTTGCTTGCTTACATAATTGTATGGGTTTTAGGCATATTTTTACTTGTTTCCTCTGCTTTTGCTAAATATTGTCAAGAGTTTACTATCCTCAATAACACAAAAAGTTTACAGTACTGTTCAGTTAAACTTACTCTCTTTTGTCATAATTTTTGTATGATTTAACATAGTTTAAAACAGATTAAATATTTCCTAGGCGCATTAGGTGTAAATGTTGTACACTAGGTGTCTTGATTATAATATTTTAACATTGAAGCTTTCAAAATGTAATTTCTTAACTAAAGATACTTCAGTTAATAGTAATTTTCTCTAATGCAGTTTTGCTAGAATTTTAAAGGACTTAGCTTTTGGTGAGCTATATTTCACTTATTTCTTAATAATGTCTTTCAGGAAAATCCAGCTATGGCTGTTGCAATCAAAACGTGTAAAAACTGCACCTCAGACAGCGTTAGAGAAAAATTCTTACAAGAAGCCTGTGAGTATTAAAATACTTCTTTTGAGGTAGCTTCTGTAACTGATTCTTGCAAAGACTGCAGCCATCTGTGCCAGAAACTTATGATACTAATGTAAATCTTTTTTATTAATAAATAGCATGACCTTTTCCTCTCCTGCAATATGTGCCAGGAAGACTGCGTTATGTCCTTGCATTGCTCATGTGTGTGATTATACGTGGATTCTTTGATTTTCTAAATTGAACGATGATGTCTTGACTCCTGTAAGGCTTCAGAACCAGTTTGGGAATATTAGAGATCTGATCCTCATATTTCCTTCTTTCTCCTTAATGAATTAAAAAAAGCATAGCACTTGTTTCAGTGTATTACTTTAGAAGGTCAGGTGGATGTCTTTGCTAACAAAGTTGCTAAAAATGTTCTGTCTGAGAGAGAACTGCTTTGAAAATTCAGAATTAAAAATTTTGATAGAATAAACCAATTTCCTAAATAATTGCCCACAAATATTGCATTCCCCAAATGTATGTTTCATACATGGAGGAAGGCTTTTTGTTTTGATGAATACTAACAGAAAACTTCTATAAGAATGTTGTAGTTACTGATTTCTCTACTGTTTGGTTTTGTGAGCAAATTGAGATAGGAGACTTAGGCCTTAATTTTTGCCTGTTATCTTCTGCTATTGTATATCTGTAAACCTCGTCAAGGTATTGTATTATATCAATAAATTATTTGGTTATGGTCAGATGTTACAGTATACTTTTATTCACTATTCCTTTGTTCAAGGATTTTTTTCCTAATTGTTCAGAAAATTTGTGTTCATAGCTAATGGCTTATTTTTGGATGTCAGATTTTTCTTAAATTACTATAATTTTTTCCATTACGTTTCTAGCTGTTGGAAAAGTAAATACCATTGCTTATAGTAATAACTTAGCAGTCAAAGGTAGACTGCTGTCTCTTAACAATGTAGAAAATAATTGCTCATTGAACGCTCCTTATTATGCTTTGAGCTTGACAGATTAGGAAATGCTAATGTACTAGACAGATAAATAGTGCTTTTCAATTTTGATTTAATAGTTTTGCCATTTCTTCTTTCTTTTTTCTTCTTCTAATTCCCATCTGTTACCTTTCTCTTGTTTGTGTTCAGACTGCAAACTCTCTCAGAAGATACTGCCTCCTAGTTTTTAAGAGCACTCTTCAAAAGGCCAAAATCCAACATCTGGAGAGGCAGAGTTGGTTATTTCACGGAATTAAAAATTTATTTCCTAATATATTATTTTAATGTTAGGAATAGTAAAATATTTTTGGGGTTTCGTTGTTTGCTTGTGGTGGAGTTTTCAATGCTGAAAACATTTAGTATTGATTCTTGTGAGGAGGAACACCTAAGTATAAAAAGTAGATGAAAGAAAACGTTGATGCAAGCAGCACCTGTCCCTTCATTCCTGTCTGCTTTTGCATAGTAATATATTACTATTAATGCATTTGTATATGCTAAAATACAAACCATCTGGTTTGGGGAGATTTTTATCCATCTTCCACTGGCTTTTTGGTAAATTGCTCCTTTCTGCAAGTAGTTTACTCCTCTTACCTCCAGAAGCTGGATGGCAAAACGATTTAACAACTCCACTACCTTTCTGAATTTGTGAGTTTGTCAGCTAACATTGATTGAATTAATTTCTGGGAAGAACTTTCCAACAATGGAGTATTTTATGTTTAAAACTGGTAAGATTATGATATAAAACTATTTGTGTTAATTGCTTTTCCATTGCTTTGATAATTAAAACTGTACTCCTGCTTAATTTTTACATCAATGAAGCAACACTTCCGTGTTAAAACATTGTAAATTGCATTGAATTAGATTAGCACAAGAGAAGCCTAAAGCTAAATAATTGGGGTTTGTTTGGAATATACACTTTATTTCCCAAGATTTTAATGCTAACATTGGGTTCAGATAAACTAGTTTAGCAATGCATACTTTTTTAAGGTATCAGAAATAGTTTCCCTCTCTGAAATTCCATTTTCTTCAAAAGGAGAGAGAGGAATTGAACAATTTAGGATTCTAGCTTCAATCCTATGTAGTATTTTAGCAGTTGTTACTGCCCATTTGATGTTTCACCACATTATTTATTCCTTTTTATTAATGTGTGAAGCTATGTCATTGATAGGGATGTTTGTTTTACTGATTTTTTTTCTGTATCCATAACATGAATATTCTAAAGAATATGTAATCTTACGTTTGCCCATATAACTTTCTTTGCAGGAAGATATGTTATTGAAATATTATAGCAATAGGTCTTATAAAAAGCATTGTGCAAGGATTTTTCTTGGGGTCTGTGGTGTTGCAAGATGTGTTGGTTATGCAGCTGGTGTGTACCAGTGTACAGAAGTAGAATTCAGAACTCATCAGAATGGGAATCCAAAAACACCTGCTGGTTTTAGCTTGTGATTAATTAAAAGCCAAAAGATAGCGGTTTTTATTCTTGCCTAATTCTAGGCAAATTGAAGCAGACTTTCCAGTTTGGTAATTACTGTGTATTTCTGTTGACACTACAAACTGCAAA
The DNA here is from genome assembly GCF_028858705.1 of Grus americana. Lineage (NCBI taxonomy): Eukaryota > Metazoa > Chordata > Aves > Gruiformes > Gruidae > Grus > Grus americana. The sequence continues at coordinate 4,795,155 of NC_072853.1, forward strand.
TGCACAAGAGATATTACTTTAAATTACAGATATTTGTCAAGATTAAACTAAGGATGTTTGTGTTGCATACGTTGGGAGAGAAAAACTTAATCAGAGATCCGATGTTTCGTTTCACCTACCAAATACATCTCCCCAAAACATTAATAAGCATTGAGTCAGTCGCCAAGGTGAGCAGCTCCAGCAACGTGTCCATGGGGGTTTCCTGAACCAGGGCAACACTAGTGTTGTGGAGAGGGCCACCAGGAGCTGGCAGTTGTTGTGAGAGTGGCTGACAAGGCTTGGGGAGGGCCAGGAGCAGCCAACCTGGTCAGCCAAACCCTACATTTGTAAAAGGCAACCCTTAGGGAGCGCTAGCGACCAGCGCAGGCAAGCATGGCATGGCAGTTTGCACAGAAGGGCGCACAGGGAGGACAGCCTCTGGAAAATGATCTGTTTTCTTCTGGGAGCCAGCCAGAGCCAGCCTCCTGTTGAAGCAAAATGGTTTCCACCCACAGCAGCTGCAAAGCTGTCAGTGGAACTCAGGTGGAAGTGAGAAAACCTCCCTGTGTGGACACCTACACCCAGACTGACCCAAGAATTGAAAGTGCTGCCCAGACCCAAAGTTGTATGGAACTCCAGGACCTGGAAGTCCCCTTAGGGTTCAAAGGCCAGAGGTAGATGTCATGGGTGCAAGCCTGCCCAGCTGGTGGAACTCTTCAAGCAAGTGGCTGTGTTACAAGAGATTAACAGGCAGCGCAGTATCCTGGCATCTGAGTGAGAGAGCGATGCATGGTATTGTGCACTGTCACAAGCTCAGCGACAGACTCTGCAAAGGAAAGGTAAGCTTGCCTCCAACTCTGAGGTGACAGACTCAACAAACTCACAAGACAAAGGAGACTAGACTCACCTCTCTGCTTGGGGCAGGAGGAAGAATCTTCCCATTCCCCCTGAAGTGCCCCTGTGTAACAGGTATGATATCCTGGGGCTGAAAAATGAAGAAAGAACGATTAACGGGAAAGACCCAGGAAAGGCCAACCATGCAAAGTTGGTCCAACCACCCACGTTAGAACCAGTGCCGCCAGAAGAGTGTGGAGGGGGTGGTGTTAGTAATTGTAGACTCCTTGGTGAAAGGCACCAAAGTGCCCATTTGTTGCCCAAAGAATATCTCTAGAGAAGTTTGCTGTTTGCAGGAGCTTGCATCTGTGACAGCACGGAGGGGCTGCTGAGCCTGGTAAAGCCTGCGGATTATCACCCGTTCCTACTCTTCCAAGTAGGGTCAAATGATGCTGCAAGGAGGCAACTCAGAAATCTCAAGCGACTTTATGTTCTTCGGAATGATGTTAAAGGGATCAGGAGCACAGGTGATGTTCTCTATCCTCGCAGTTGGAGAAGGTGGTTCAAGAAAAAGGAGACTAATTGCTCTCGTGAGACCCCACCTGGAGTACGGTGTCCAGCCCTGGAGTCCCAGTACAAGATGGACATGGAGTTGTTGGAGCAAATCCAGAGGAGGCCACAAAGATGATGGAGAGGGCTGGAGCACCTCTCCTATGAGGACAAGCTGAGAGAGTTGGGGTTGTTCAGCCTGGAGAAGAGAGGGCTTCAGGACACCTTATAGCAGCCTTCCAGTACCTGAAGGGGCCTACAAGAAATCTGGAGAGGGACTGTTTACAAGGGCATATAGTGATAGGACAAGGGGTAATGGCTTTAAACTAAAAGAAGGTAGATTTAGATTAGAAGTTAGGAAGAAATTGTTCTCTATGAGGGTGGTGAGGCACTGGACCAGGTTTCCCAGAGAGGTTGTGGCAGCCCCCTCCCTGGAATTGTTCAAGGCCAGGTTGGATGGGGCTTTGGGCAACGTGGTCTAGTGGAGGGTGTCCCTGCCCGCAGCAGGGGGGTTGGAACTAGATGGGCTTTGAGGTCCTTTCCAACCCAAACCATTGTATGATTCTATGATTTGTATGTCTTACTGCATAAAATATACTGTGACTGCACTGCTGAGACTGAAAAGTTAATTAAGTTCATGGAAAATAAAATGAGATGTGATTAAATGAGATTTTTGTCTATGTCATATTGACACGCATTTTTTTCCAGACATGGAATTATACATACTGTTTTCTCCTTTCTCTTCCAATAGAAAAGCACAGGTTAATTGGTCATGCACTGGATTGATAGATCATAATGTTAACTTACGTTACGTTCAACCAGGGCAGAAGAACCAGACGTGACTCTCACCTTCCACAGCACTTTACTAAAGCAAGCAGTATTTCATACTGCCCGCAGAATATTAAATGGCCAGACATTATCGCTTGCAAGCGGTTGTTTCAAGTCCTGCAGAACTGTCATTGTATTTTCTGGTCATAGACTAAGTGCTTCTTAACTCACTTTTTTTTTTTTTTTTTTTTTTAAAAAAAAGGTTTTATGTAACACACCAACCTGGGTTTTTTTCTTTTCCTTTTAGTAACAATGCGTCAGTTTGATCATCCTCACATTGTGAAGCTCATTGGAGTTATTACAGAAAACCCAGTTTGGATAATCATGGAGCTCTGTACACTTGGAGAGGTATGAAAAATCTTCATGCAATTGTGGTCTTCTGTCTTGAGCTCTCAGATGCATTTTTAAAAGACTGAAAAAAATTACTTCTCCGCACTAACGTGAAGGCGCTCTCCTCAGACGTGGTACGAATTCTACAAACTTGTTTGTAGAATTATGGACTCAGAAACAGGAGTGGTAGAATTTGACAGAACTCCTCTGCTGGGGGAATGGCATCAGCTCATACCAAAGTGATTTAGTCATGGTTTTCAGAGAATTCAATTGCTGTTTCAGAGTGAGAGCATGACCTGTGTCAAAATGATGATAATACGATATCATTTAAACAGCATTTGCAAACGTACCTTCTAGAAGTGAAATTATGTGGTACATCTTTTATTCTTCCTGAGTAATACTGTGTTTTCCCTTGGAACACTGAATTTCTTGTGGGTTTTTTTTCCTGTATGATCTCTGCAGCAGAGACCCTAGATAAGACGACTTGCCTCATTATTACGTCTTTTGGATGAATGGTTTAAACGAAACTAGATCTCAGTTTTTATAATGGATTTGTTTTCTTTGAGCCACATGTTTCAGAAAATGTGAGCCAAAGTGATATTTCATACTGCATTGTAAGATAGTCATTGTAATTATCAAACTGCAATACATTATCCAAGAAAAAAAAAGGCAGAAAAAAACTGTAGTGAAGAAGTAATTTTCTGTCAAAAAGTTACGGATTTCCTTTCTGGTGCCCAAATCACTTTTCAAAGCCTTGGTTTAATTTATAAGGAGACTCTAGTGCCACCTTCCATTAGGTCCTAACTGCCTTATACTTTATTAAAATTCTGCATTTATATTGGCTACCATGAGTTAAATCCAGTTATTTTAGCAAATGTAGATTAAAATTAATGCTTCCAAAACAGTACTGATCTAATCAGTGTTCGGATTAGCCACATACAGTTTTGTTCTGAAGTTATTTAGGCCAAAAACATGCATGGTTCTCAAGGGAAGAATGCATAAAAAGTCCAGGAGTGCTTTACACTGAAACAGCAGCAGCATATGCTCTCAGTCTTCAAAAGGAGCCTGAAAGCAATGCACAATTTATTTTTTTTTTTGTTTGGTTAACAATTTTCATGTAGAAAAAAACTACTTGAATTTAACCAAGAGTCAAATTTCTTCATGGCAAGCAATTTGCTTTTCTGATCCAGTCTTAAGGGAAGGCATGCCCATTGATGCTTGTGTAAACTTTACAATTTGAGATATGCCTTGTTCAAATTTGTTGGTTTTTTGTCCTAACTTCTTTTTTTTCCTTCTTTCTGCAAAAAGTTGAGATCGTTTTTGCAAGTAAGAAAATACAGCTTGGATCTGGCCTCTCTGATACTCTATGCTTACCAGCTTAGCACAGCACTTGCCTACTTAGAGAGCAAAAGATTTGTACATAGGTAAGATTTTTTATGTGTATGTACGTGTATATTTTTATATGTAACTACTTGAAATTTTAGGGAGTACGAGATGTCCTCGATTACTAGATTTTTGACTGGCAGTCTTGACGCTTGCTCAAGTGAAGACAAAACACAACACATATTTGGATTCTTTGAAGCCTCCTTTTTGTATTTCTTTTTCCTGACTTAGGATGATTGTGTAGCAATGTCTGAAACCAGGACAAGCAGCAATACTTTGAAACTCCTAAAATCCACTTACCTGTTTTATGTCAGTCTTCGCATTAGTATGCCACTTTTTTCAGATGCTGCCACCGAAATGACACCCTTTTCAAGAGTGACACCTGCTGGCTCACTCCTAGATTGACTCGGAGATGGTGCCGGATTTTAATCATTACAGATTTCAGCCAGGTTGTTGCTTTGTGATTACAATATTTTTTAAAGCTGCGAGTCACTTGTAATCTTCCAAATACAGAAAAGCAAAACAAGAGGCAGCCGGCTTCTTAAGTAAAGAACTGGGAAAACAAAATATTTATAACATAGACATTTACTTGCTTAACGAGAAAGTGAACCTAAATTTCCTTCTAGGTGTGTTTTGATTTTTATTCCCTTGAATTTGAACATGACCTTTCTCTAGAGAAGAGACCGGCTTTTGCCTCTTATTGTGTGCAATTAAAAGTTCACAGCACTCCAATTATCATGTACTATTTGATTTTGAACTTGAGTGTTTAATTTGTGTTTAAATACTTAACGTTCAAATTCAGTGTGTTGTATGTATTGTAGATACAAACACATATATATAAGTATTAGGTATGTATATATACATGGATATGTGTATAAATACATTGTAAATAACAAACCCTTACAGATACTTGAATTTTGGCCAAGTAGCTGTTTATTTTACCTCTAGCAATAAAATTTCAAAATCCAACTTACTCATACCGTACTGAAATGGGAGAAAGCAGCACTGCTTGGTTTGCTGTACTTCACTGTTCGAAACTAAATCTGTCAATACTTAGTCAAGCCTGCTGAAATCCAGAATCAACAGACACATAAGGCAAGTTGGCTCACCTGGGAAGCTGCAAGAGAAAAATGCCCAAGTCTTTTCAAAATACCTGTGGCATCACTAAAAACTGAGCTACTTGTTAAGAAGCTTCTTACAGGACTGAGATCTTAAACCAATTCCTTACCTTTGTAGGGTCAGAAGGCAGATTTTCTTCGTTCCATCAATTCTAATTGCCAAAAATTGTTAGCCTGTGATATTTAAATAGAGAATAAAACTTTTTCCTCTGATGTTGGCATTGATGGTTACACTTTCAGATGACAGCTGTTACTCATAAGGATCAAACATACCACAGCATTTCTGCAAGCTTCTCAGAATTAGTAGACAAATACGTAGTTGTCTTATTCTGTACATGCACATCCAAAACATGACTAGCAAAATAATTCAGTCCTCTGAAAGGCGTTTGATACATCTGGGTTTTAATAATTTTTTTCAAAGTACGTTTCACCAATTGAAGTTTTTAAATGACTGGAAATAATGTCTCCTCGGTTCGGCAGGGATATTGCTGCTAGAAATGTGCTGGTATCGGCCACGGACTGTGTGAAATTAGGTGACTTTGGTTTATCCCGATACATGGAAGATAGTACCTACTACAAAGGTAAGTTAACGCTCTGGATCCTTCTTGCAGGCCAGTTAGAACACAATTGCTTCTTACAATATCGAGTTTGTTGTCAGAAGGAATTATCCAGATATTCTTGGTCTGGCTGTTGTATTTGTATAAAAAGGCAAACTATTCAACAGTTTAATGTTGGTAGTAAATTCCTACATGTATACTTAAGAAGAAGAATCACAAGATCTAATTTAAATTGCAAAAAGTAGGAAATTCACGTGTAGGTAAAATTCCACTTTTTAGGACAACCTTATAGTGCTGTTTTCATGATTTCTAGAAGATTATCCGCATTTGAGGCCTGTTTGAGATAATATTCATGTCCATGGCATAATACAGGTAGCCTGCAATGCAGTCAAGGTTACCTAGAGGTAAATTTTGAGTCTGTGCTGTTATTGTATGCTGCATACTTCAGATGTCACTGAACTAGGGAGGTTCAGTACAAAATAAGTCTTTGAAGCCTACTTTTTCCCCCGTTTTGGATGGAATACTGATCTTAAGTGGCTCCAGCAGCTATGAGATGTCCTGCAGTGCCTGATAGATGGGAAATACAGCAGGAGAACAGAGATTGCACGTAGGGTACCAAACAGTAGCATTTCAAATCAGGTGTATATCATGAAACCATGTATTCATAAATCTCATCTTCACTATATTTCTAGTTTCAGTCATATATTATAAAATATCCTTTATCTGTCTCCTTACACTCCATTATGTTTCCTCATTTCATTTGTCTCGTCTCACTGTGAGCTACAGATCGTCGTTTTAATTGCTGAGAGGAGAAGGGGAACACTTTTGACATGATCATTTCTTGTTGCATTTTTGGCGTTTGTTGTTGGGGGCTTTATTGGGAGGTTTGGGGGATTATTTTGGGGGGGGTTTAATTCTTTTCTTCTGGTTTATGTAAGGCCAAACAACCTACCCTTTTTTTATGAATCATTTAAAAACACCTATTCCTTTGCTGAGATTTTTTTGACCGTTTCAAATTTGGTGCCAGTGCCTTCTTAACTGCGATAATTGCATCTTGAAGTAAGAATTAACTTAAAACATGAAGGAGCTCAATCAGTCTGAATATTTAGGCAAAGTGCTGCTCTTCTCTGTAGATAGAGGAGATAGGTTCTCTCTTTGCTGGTTCATCTCTTCACTGGAGATGGGTTTTGCCTATGAATTATTTCACTGAGAACAAAATCTATGTTTGAGCTCAGCAGTAGGAATAAAAGCCTGCCTTGTCTTGCCTTCCCTGTAGCTTCCAAAGGAAAATTACCTATCAAATGGATGGCTCCAGAGTCAATCAACTTCCGACGGTTTACCTCAGCTAGCGATGTGTGGATGTTTGGTAAGTGAATACCAAATGGTGGAGTTTTTTAAGTGTTCTGTTGGAGAAGTTCAGTGTTTCATTTTAACTACTGTAAAGGAATAATTTCCAGATATTTGGCACTGTTTTTAATGTACTTTCTGAAAATACAATTTCTCCCAGCACATTTTCCATCTCTGTATTTTTCTTTCCTTTTTCTCCTCAGTAAGCCTAAAGTTTTGTGTGCCTTTTTGCCTCTAGTAAGAAGCTGACAGAAATTAAGGTACAAGGAAATGAGGTCATAGTTGTAACAGAGATGGGGTTTTTTTACTGTTTTTTCCCCCTCTGATTTCTTTTTGTTATACCATTGTTATTTGCTGTTTCTGTTTTTTATTTTCACTTTTTCTTTTATGGTGATATGCCTGCTTCCTTGCTTAATGCATAGATCAGCCTACATGGTGTCCTGTTTCCAGACCTTTAATGCTAAATTCCCACTTAATTTGTCTTTCATAGCTCCTGCTAGCTTACAAAATATGACCAAAAGCTGAGTAAAAATAAGGGTAAACAGGAATATCCTGAAGCCTTGATCTTTTTTTCCTAAATGTGCAAGTTTTTATATGAATCTGATCACCTGTGCTCAAACTGGTCCAAGCTGCCTGTCTGGACAGACAGAACAAAGATAAACTGTGTAAAGGAACAAAGATGATGAGACTTGAAATAAGAGCAGGACAGACAAGTAAGGGTTCACCCTCTTTACAAAACAAAATTTAAATGTTTTTAAGTGAAGAGTATGTGAATTTTAGCAGGTTTATAATAGTTTGAAGAAAGCTCTAGTACAGTCAGAAAAATAAAGTCTATTCTGGCCAATCCTAAACTGGCAGACCATTTTTCCCTTTGTGCTTTTCACATAGTTTCAACAGAAACTGTTTCATTACATAGTTTCAGCACAAAAAATTTGGATCAATGCCAGTCTTAAAACACCCTCAAAGTGAAAATACACTCTACGTGTCGAAACAAGCCAGTTGGAACTAGTCAAAAGGAAGGCAAACACAGCTCATTCTACCTTATGAAAAAAGTAGATTTTAATATGAGCAACCATTCTGATTTACAATAGGTAAAAGGTAGATAAATGTGAAGCCAGGCTGCTGTGAGCCAGCTGTGAGTCATGCTTCCTCATAAATAGTTCAGGTTGATACTGCGTGCGTAATACTACTGCACATCACTCCTCTCTGCTACCAGCCGGTAAGTCAAAACTGATTCCCTAGCTATACATTTCAGAAGAAGTTGCGTCGTTTGGCTGTACAAAATGGGGCTTTGTTCCTTTTTTAACAGGTTTTGTTGTTTGCTGACACTGGGGAAAATTTTTTTGTGTGTGTTTCTCAGGTGTGTGTATGTGGGAGATCCTAATGCATGGGGTAAAGCCCTTCCAGGGAGTGAAGAACAATGATGTGATTGGGCGAATTGAGAACGGTGAGCGGCTCCCAATGCCTCCAAACTGCCCTCCTACCCTCTACAGCCTTATGACCAAGTGCTGGGCATACGACCCTAGTAGACGACCCAGGTTTACTGAACTTAAAGCACAACTCAGGTAGGGTTATACTTCTGAAAGGTCATTTCCTTCTTCAGAAATATTTATTTTCACTGTATCTTCTGTTACAGTATTTTCTTTCCGTAGAAAACGGGAGAGACAGCGTATTAAGTTTTATCTTCAGAAGGCCAGGTTGTTGGTATGCTTTTGGAAATCTGGACCTTATCTGTTTGGAGAAAATTAGACTAGGCAATAAATTCAAATAACTGGAAATATGAATCGCCGTTCTCTCCCAAGAAAAACTTCAGATTTTACTAGCAATTTGTTTATATTTTTAGCTATGTATGCTACAATCCTTGGGGAGGAGGGGGGTAGAAAGAATTTAGAGTGATTGCTTAGTCAAACATGCGGTGTACAGTTTTGGGGTAGAAATGTATACTTTCTTAAATAAATGAACCATCAGATGAGTGCCGCTGAAATTTATTTTCATAACATATGCAGCACACTGTGGCAGCTGTGTCTGCGCAATTGCGGAGCCTGCAATAGATGCAGCGTCATTAACTAGAAATTCCTTTGCCCTTTGTAAACCAGGATATAGACTGCCTTATGTTTATCTTGGAATAAATGTGAGCACACGCTTTTGAGACCAGTCTAAATTCACACCCTGGTTTACTCTGCAATAATTTATTGCAGTGTCCATATCTCCATTTCACCAGTCACAAAATGCAAGTGATATTTAAACTTTGAAATATCACTGACATATCGTGTAGACAAATTTCATATTTGTGACCACCTCTGGGATTTTATGACTCATTTATTACTCATCTATTTTGCCTAAGTCCGTATAAGCTTCAAACAATATGTAGGTATTATACACTGTAAATCCACTCTTGGATTTGTTGTAATTCATTGCCAAATCCTTCAGTTTTATCTTCTGTCTTGTTTCAAAATTATGCTTTGTGGCATGTTTTATTTTCACAATATGATTTTGTGCTGGCACTGGATGTTCATGGTGCAAGATAATTCATAGGTGGTTAAAAAAAGGGACAATTTTAATATAATTATGATGCTGTTTCAGAGTTGCTCTACGGATAACTTGGCTACCTTTAAGTTTTTTCCTATTTTTTAAAATGTCATGATTCTGCCATCTGTTACTCTGGGAGCTCCTGTGTAGACTAATAATTTACATAGCTAGAGGAAGACGTAGCCCTTCTCACAAAGAATTTATGCTATTGATTGTGTGGAGTTAACTGCAAAGGAAGGAATGGTGAAGCTTGGTAGGGATTGCAAGGAAAAGAGATGACACAGTTGTGTGATTTGGGTAATAGGTGGAAATTGGCAATTCACTTTTTTTTTTTTTTTTCCCCCTCTGGAAGAATAGGATTCTTTTTAATTTGTAGTCAGATTGTGCTGATAACTTACAGCTGACTGGCACAGAGGAGAACGAAGCCCTAAAAAAATGTGACTAGGAAGATGGCTATGGTGTGAAACCCAGGCAGGGAGAGTATCTCACCAGCAAGGGAAGAAGATGAGTAAATCCAGAGTAAAGTAATGGTGTTGGGGGGTGAAATAAATGTAGGCTGTACTCAGAGAGAGAGCGATGTCAATAACACTTAAACCAGCATGGATCTGGAGGGGGAGAGGGGGAAAAAAGTGAAAGATGTGGAACGGTATCGCCAGATAAACAGGACAGACCAATGCCCAAGAGCCTGGCTCTCCTCAGAAATGCACAGCCAAAGGGCGAGAACCAACACTGAGGACATGCAGCAAGGCAAATTCTTGTTAGTTACAAATGAAAATGTTTCCCAGTGTGCGTGGATAAGGTCACCCGGAAGGACTCTGGAATTTCCATGCTGGGAGACTTTCAAACCTTGACTGGAAAAGACTCCAAGCAACCTGACCTCGCCACGCATGGAGCCCAGCATTACCAGGAGATTAGACTCAAGACCTCCAGGATTCCCTTCAAACCTAAATGATTCTCTGGTTCTAGATGAAAAATGCACCTAGGAGGGTGATTTTTTGCTCCTCTACTCACACTAGAAGGTTTGAAGCATTCTTTAGAGGACAGGCTCTCTCCTCGGGCCACAGCAACCCTAAAATCCAGTTTTTCCTCTCTTCTCACCAAAGCAGAGAGTTTTCTGCCATTCCAAACTGGTGACCTTTATCTCCTGGAAGTTAGGCAGCATGGTCGTCCTTAGGGCTTCTTTGTGCTGCTCACAGACAGAGTCAGCCTCTCGTTGGAGAGGTTGCCAATTCCCTTATGACAAGGCAATCTCAGGCAGCGAGGAAAGATTGTGTTTCAAAACTCAAATTCCCATGAACTTGCAAAAACAAGCCATTTCCCTGGTGGCCTTTTCTGTGTGGTGTTGCTGCTGCTCGTTTTGGATCCTCTCCAGAGTAGTCTTTTCAAGCTGAGAGCAGACTGGTTGTTTGCTTGAAGCCAGCGATACAGCACCACAACATTCCTCTCCGTTTTAATGAGAAGTCGTCCATGGCTTTGGGAAAAAAACCTCCTTTTCTGCATCCGAAATAGCACTGATGGGAGCATAAGCTTTTCATGTGTTCTCTGTTTGTTATTTGATGCTTTTTGCATTTCACAGTAACATCTGCTTTGCACAAACTTTATGTGCAGCTGCTTGTGCAATGCGAAGCTGCTGATTTCTGTAGAATTCATATAGTGTTATTAGGGTAGTAATAAGGCCTGGTATTTTCTAGCATTTGATCTGTCCAAAGTGGATAGGGATGAATTAGTCTTCACAGCAAACACAAAAACAAATGAGTGGATTGTGAATTTTCAGATGTAATTCCTCTTTGCATCCTAGGTCCTTTTTTTCAGTTTTGGGGGGTGGTAAAAGTGAGAATTAAGTCAGGAAGGTGAGGTGCTACCCTGCTGCTCCTGCGATTCTGTCACTTACTGAGCCAGACTTAAAACCTGTGGTATTTTAATCAGGGAGCATGTGTTGCCTTGCTGATTTTGCGTAGAAGAGATTTTTAGTCTTACACTATATAGTGAATAATGAGGCCCTTTGCAAAGTGTTTAACGTACCCAAGTCATGCAATATCGCTTTTACAGCGTTTCTCCTCAGAATGACTCCTAGCCACCTACTAGAACCATACACTTACTGTACTGTATTCATACACTCACTATAATGATTATCTCATACATATTATTAAATTTAATTTATACTTTGCTGTGTTCAATATCCTGCAGGTGCATATTGCTCAGTTAGCACCAGTATACTCACAGGCTTCCATATAAGTCAGCTCCCAGTCTTGTTGCGCTTGGGACTTGTGGTGCCCTGAGCGTCCCTTTGGTAATTTTATTAAAACGGAGGAGTTCTGCATTGGAGGTTAAGTTGGATTTTAGTTTTGAGCTTTCAGATTAATGTAATTGCATGACATTTTCACTGCATCGTAGAATGAACTTTATATAAAGTACCTATCACTTTCTCTCTACTAAAACCAGCAAAATAGCAGTTGTATCATTGCTGTAGTAAGAGTGCGTGAGTCTGTTGGTCACTGATGAAGCAGCACAGGTTTTAACCGAGTGGATGACCCCACTAGCATCTCAGCGCTGCAGGTCACATATTAAATCCAGCTCTAAAAAGAATGTAAAAAAAAAGAAAAAAAAAAAAAACACTTATTCATGCTTTTAAAGTCTGGGTTTGTGACAACAGTAAGATAATTAACTGATGACAACTGGACTTGAGTCTTTTTGTGACTGTATTTGATGTAGGTCTTGAGATGCTGCTTGTAAATAAAAGAAGGAAAACTGATAAGAGTGAGGGTAGTTTGAGTCCTCTCCTTTCATGGCATCCTGCCAAAAATATTTTAGCATGTACCTGAAATACCTGATGGAGCTTCCAAAAACCTTTGTTAGCCTTTTGCTCTTTGGCAGTGACCATTAGGAGTAATATGTGAAAGTGCTTTTAAATTAGGTCAGTTTGGGAAAATCTTTCATCTGCATCCAGCTTTGCATTTCTGATGGCCTGAGACCCCAGAGAGAAAAAAAGAAGCTGTTTGTTCAGGGTCAGCACTTACTGTTGGTTCCCGCACCGCCATAGCAGCAAACACTCTTACTGCTTTGCCTTTTGAAATAGAAGGATACATTTCAGTATTTCAGATAATCCTGCGCTGAAGCTCCCAGTAAATGTTTCCTTTTCAATGTCACAGGCCAGTTTCAGTAAAAAGATTCTTTGTAAATGAAATAAGTTTATCAATTATGCAAACATTTAATAGTTGAGATTTTTTATCAGACTTAACTTAGCCAAGAAGATGAGTTAAGTTTGTCTGTACCGCCTCAAGATCTGCTAGAGAAATCGTATGAATAGAAATACTTCTCTGCTTGCTCTTCTTTGCTGCTAAAAATATGTGCAGTTTGGGAAAATATGCCTAGATCTGACTTTCCTGACCTTCTGCAAATTCTAATAAACTGTTCAGAGTGCTTAAGCAGCTGCACCGAGAAAAGGTCAAAAATATCTCTCGGCACGCTTTTACTCTGTCTGTGGATTGGTCTTCCCTTTGTAAAAACAAAGATGTTTCTGTGAGTCATTTATATTCTTTGTGGTTTTTTCGAGTAATGCTTCTCTGAGGCATTTCTATTTTATATTCTTGTTTGCAGTACTCAAGGGCATCCAAGTACAAATTTTGCTGCAGCTGATCAGCCTTTGACCAGGCTGCTAACTGGGTTGCTGGGGAAAGGACCTCCTGATGCCACAGGCGAAGAAATAGCAGGGTGGGATAAATTCGAGTTTTAAGGCAAACAGCTGAGCCGTTGTTACGGGGAAAAAAAAGTCATTTTAGTAGAGATTTGTCATTTCCAGTGATATGATTAAGTTAATGGTATTGTATTAAATACTGGGATGCCACAGATAAAATGGCTTTGATAGCAAGGCAGATAGGTATTGGTGTTTCGTTCCTTTTTATGGAAAAACAGGACTGTGGTGTGCCAGATTATACCCATGGCCCCAAATTGTCAATAAGCCATCTCTAAATTTAGTCAGCTGCTTTTAGCTGACTCCTGTTCCATTCTTTTGCTCAGATTAAAGAAACTGCTGTATCAACAGCTTTGTTAAAAATCTAGATTTTATTTGTGCAATGTCTGGGTGCTTTTTTTGTGTGTTGTTTTGTTGTAGGGTTTTTTTTTTTTAAATCTCGAGGTATTTCTTGGAAGATCAGAATCTCGGTTCATGGCTATGGATGCGTGTTGGCTGATTTCTCATGCTACGTAAAAATGCATGCCAAATATCTGAAGTGTGACCTAGCTTTAGAGCAGTGGGTTTTTTTGCTATTCTTCCTGGGTTCAAGTAGGAAATATTTCATTTTCCTTATTCTGAAGGAGGAGAAAGGTGAAATAAAAAGATCTTCTCTTTTTAGTTCCCTCTGTTGGGCTGTAGCTGCGTTCTGTTGTAGTTACACCAGGATGACTTTTGCAAATAACTTGTCTGATTTTGTTTTTGTTCCACATTCTTGTGTTACTTCAAGCAATGATGGATTGAAATTGCAGCAATACTTATAAACTTGGTTTAGCTGCAGCGAGACGAGATGACTTATCTGCTTTTTAGAAGTGGCATAGCTTTTTTTTGGCTGAGTAAGGAAAAGCAAAGTTCTCGTCTCCAACCAAGCAGGAATTTATTCTTGAAATAAGCAGTAAAGTTCCAAGATTAGAATAGATTGCTGTCGTTGATCTCATCCCCTGCATGAGTAATTCTGTGTGGTTATTTAGCAGACTGAACAGGAGATTATAAACTCAGAACCTAGCTTTGTTTCTGGAAACTCTTGAATGATAAAGAAGCTGGAATCGCTCCTTTACAGGATTATCTTTACACTGGGGATAGCGATATGTAAATAATCTGCCCTACTCACATCTCCAGACTATCTGTGTAGCGTGCAGCTCCAGCGAATTTGCAGCTCCCTGTTTCAAAGCTTCATTCTGAGTATTTTTCAAATGGCAAATATCCAACATTAATAATCCACATAGCAGAACTGGGAGGAGGCTGCTGTGGGGGCAGCAGTATCACGTTGAACTTCAAACAGTCTTTTTAATAGTCAGAACAGTGGTAAGTAGCGAACTAGTTTTACTACTGTCTTGTGCTTTGTTGAAAATGTAGCCTTTTGACCTGAATGTTTAGAAGGTGAGTGAATACTGTCAGATATTTCTGTTTTGCTAAATTAGTTTGCTGAATGTGTTCCTGGTTAGGCTAAAATGTAAGAGCCGAAGACATAGTATTTACAATGTTTTTTGACTGCTTTGTTTAAAAAAGAAAAAATTCCCAGTGATCTGAAACTGTTGAGTTTCAGTAAAGAATATTTTCGGTTTGTTTGGAACCTTTGCAGCAGTTCGGTAGAATATTTTCTTGTAAAAAATAAGTTTTCATGCAAGTGCGTGCTCGATTTATTGTCTTCGAGGTTTTCTCTGTGTAATTACACATCAAAAGAACTGTTAACATGCAAAAAAATTTTTGTGCAAGATCAATCACAGATTTCTAAAAACTTGGTGCTGCTTCTGTTACTGAAAGCACGCCGGTAATCCTACAGAAGTATTTCTTCCTGATACTGGTTTTCAGAAACCTAACCAATATAAGTAAAATAAGTTTGTGTTTCAGTTCTCAATCACTTTGTTGAATGGTATTCATTAGTCTGAAAAATGTGGGAGCTCTGGGGAGAGCTTTGTTAGACACTGAACTGGAGTTTTACTTAAATATAATGTGTTTTTCTTAGTACAATACTGGAGGAAGAGAAGCTGCAGCAAGAAGAACGAATGAGAATGGAATCCAGGCGACAAGTCACAGTATCCTGGGACTCAGGAGGATCAGATGAAGCTCCTCCCAAGGTAGCTAAGATAAGACTGCAAGTTATATGTGTTTAAAAACCAAACACCCCCCCCTCCTTTTTTTTAATTCCATTTAATTCTTCAAAGCCTCCATTGACAGGTTCATTCAAACAACGGCATTCTGGCCAGTTTTGTCATTATCTGCTAATACTTGCCTGAAATGACCCGACTGTACTTGAACTATTATTATAACCGATCCCTGCTATAATATCACACTAACAATTGTCTGTTTCTTCTTGTTTAACTTGTAAAAGACTACCATAGTTGTCATGAAATTGTTTTCTGGCCTTTTCTTTTTTCTCCTTTCTTGTAGCACTCCTATGAGATATTAGCTAGTGAGCTCGCAGACCACTGTGAAGTTTATTTCTAACACATCAGTGAGAGGATAGAAATCAACTAATTGCATTTTCCTTAGTCCAGACAGAAAATTGGGGTTTGCTTCCAAGGACCTTGTGTGTTTTAGTTTACACTTCATTTTGTTTCATTACATGTCTGTCCTGTTTGGATGTTGCTGATGTGTTTTGCAGCTGTGGTAGTCTAACCTCACCAGTTGCTGAGCACTTTCTTCTCTCAAGTAACTTGTCTGCTTCTCATCAGTTGTTTCGCACCTTAAAGGATCGAGCCTGTATCTTGAAGAATTTCATTTTTTGTAGTTACCATTGTAATGTGGAATATTATCCGTGTTCTGATCAGTTTGTGATCAATTCCTGTAGCTCTCTACTCAAGCTTTGGTGCTGATAATGATTTGAGTAGTACTCGTGTGACATCTCCTGCTGCAGACATCCCCCAACAGCCGCAGGAAGCCAACTCATTTTTATTTTCCTTTGTTTCCCCATACCCAGGTTATTGCCTGATAGATTTCCGAGCTTGGTTCTGTGTTTTGATAGCTTTATAGTAAGCAAGAAATACGGGCAGTGGAATTGTTGCTTCCACTTCAGAGTTAAAAGCAGCAAACAATCCATCAGCCTGTTTAGTCGTCTGAGATTAACTAGCAGGATTTGGTGTCTGTATAAACAGACGATGTTCCGAATTACAGAAGCAGATGAACTGCATACATTGGAACAATATGCTACTTAATTATTACAACCTTGTTTGAAGAATTTGTTTAGTCTTGAAGCTTTGGGGCTAATCCAAATAGAATAAGTACCTTTTAATAGTGTAATATATGAGCTACACCGTATTAGAAATTATCATCATCAGAGCTTTGGGTGTGATCTATAAACTGAAACACTTGACAAAAGACGTGTTAAGATTGAAATTAAATCTGCCATTGCATATCTTTTTGAGTATGTCCTCAGTGTATATGCTATGCAATTGTTGGTTAGGTTTTTGTACAGCATTTTTGTGTAAAATACGGATGTGCATACTAATGACATATGAACAAGCTGAATTTTGTAGATATATTTTAAGTATCTCTTAAGTTATTATCTAATTTTCTAATGGTGACAACTCATTTTTCTCTTCCAACAATTCATTATAAAATTTTCATGTCTTTATAGGTCTTAAACTCCATTTTATTTTTTGCCTTAAACTCCTACACGTTCTCAGATAATTCACAGATATCACAATTTTTACTATGAAATTACTTCTATCTCACAGTGATTTCAGTTAGAAACCTAAGAGAGAAAATATCCTAGTACAGAATGAAAACGATATTTTTCATAAAGCGATAATAAAATTCTGCAATCTCAAAGTACCGTGGTGGTCTCCTTTAACTGCCAGAAGGACTGAAGGAGCCCATTTGCAGGATGATGAGATTTGGGGGTTTTTCTTCCTCTTGGGTTGATTTTTTTCATCCTGAAGCACGCAGCAGTACTGTTCCTCATTAATTAAAAAACCCCATGTATACACACACACTTTTGGAGGTTGATATCAAACAAAATAACAGAACATTTCTGCTTGGAAGATGAAAGTATGTTGTTCTGAGCAACATTTTCCAACATTAGTTCTTTCAGTAGTGTGAAATTTCTATACCTGTTCTGGCAAAAGGGTGTTCTGTTCCATGTGTGCGGAAAACCAGGCTCCTTTTCAGGCAGTTTTTTGTAATAGTGCTGTCTGAATTTCTGGTGATTTTCCTCATGTATTCCGTGATTACGTGTGAACAAACAAGATGTATAAAGTATTGCCCTTCTCCTGAAGGGGTAAAGCAAGATAGTCAGATAAAGACTTAAAAGCTTTTGTTCTTTAGCTGTCCTTTCTAATAGGAGCTGGTTCTGTCTTGTTTTTTCTTGGCTGGGAATGGGTTGCAAAACAAAGCATGGATAATGAAGCGACCCATGGAGTTCAGAATACGATCAAAAGCACCTTCCATGTTGAGGCAATTAGTTACACAGAAGTTAATTATCAGAACTAACTTTAGTCCTCAGAATAACACATGGAAATATTCGTGCTAAACAAACCAGTTTGATTTGTGTTCTGACAAGCAAAAGAATTTACTTTTGGGAGTGGTCACAAAAGCAACAAATTAATAGTGAAACTGCATGTACTGCAGATTGTGAACTTAGAAACAATGCTATATTTGCACCTGGAAGCTTTATTAAAGAATTATGTTCTTAGCTGATGTCTTCTCTAGAGTTAAACAGCACAGAGCAGGTCATTTAGTGGAAGCAGTTAAATATGCCCAAAGAATTCACAGAGCAAGCATTATTTATTGACATACCTAGCAAATAATTCAGCTGACTCCTATTTCCAAGGAAAAATAGAGGAAAACTTAATTTTAGTTGTTTAAAAAAAATGTTAGTCATTTTAGAATATTTATTTCAGGCGTTTTTTTGAGCTTGCTTTTGTGATGCACCACCTGTAAATGTTTGTCTAACGGAAGAGTAATTTTCTGGGTTTAGTTTTGTTTCTAAAGACTCTAAAAATCCCTTTACATTTACAGCCCAGTAGGCCTGGTTACCCCAGTCCAAGATCCAGTGAAGGATTTTATCCAAGTCCACAGCATATGGTACAGCCAAATCATTACCAGGTATTACATTTAACACTTTGCATTCATTTTTTCAAATGTGAGGTTTAGAACTCAGTTGCAGCTGCTGGGATTGAGTCACATCTTAGGCGGTTTAGTTTCATTGAGTTCTGATAAATGGTTTTTGTTTTACATCAGAACAAACCCCAAACTGAGGTTGGTAGGTTTACTCCAGATGGCAAATATTTTCCTATCTGATACCGTGCTCAAATTCCTAAAAGTACAATGAAACACACCAGACATTTTTGTATTTATTGAAGGAATGTGGTGTTCATGTTAACGTTTGTGCTAAGCTATGAAATTTCTTGCCATATAAAATGATTAACCGGTGGACTTTCCTTGGGCTTATTGATACTCTGCTCCCTGATGTTTCTCTGAAACATTTTTATTTTCTGTTGGCTGATAGCTGCCTTTAGATCTACCACTTTGTATACTTGCAGGTTTTGGTTTTTTTCCTAACACTGCTGAAGATATTTAAAACAAAAGTTTGTCGTGAAAATACTTTAAGCATTCTGGGTTTGTTCAAAGCTACAGCCATATACAGCACTCTCGGTCGAGATTATTTTTTTTTCCATGGAAAGGGGGAGGTTTTCTTTGTTTTAATGAGTACTTCAGATTCGTTAAAAGTACTTTGATTTTCCTGTGGAGACATTCTCGGGCTGCACAGCTAAGCACACTAATTACATGCTGTCATTCAAGATTTAAGCTTGTAACATACACTAGGGGGTACATTTTTATATGGCTCTGTAGGGTGATGCATGCAGGCTCCTATTAATGTGAGTATGAGCTCCGCATATGTAGCTTTTGCAAATGAATCAATAGATTTATTTTTGTTCATCAGAGGACTTTGATCTTCTTCACTGCAAAAATTAAAACAAACTTTCTTAATATAACTCTTTTTTTTTTTCTTTTTTTTTTTTTTAAACCCTAAAGGTGTCTGGCTACCCTGGTTCTCATGGGATACCAGCCATGGCAGGCAGCATTTATCCTGGGCAGGCTTCTCTCTTGGATCAAGCAGATTCCTGGAACCATCGGCCTCAGGAAATATCAGTGTGGCAACCAAACATGGAGGTATCATGAACTGACACATCTGTTGTTGCACTCTGTACAGTAAATACACTTTTTTATTATTTAGGTACCTCTGGAGATTATTGTAGGAAAACATAAAGTGTTTCTCTGGTATTTTTTAAATGGCCTTGCTGCAGTGGGACGGGAGTCATCGCTGAATTCTGTTCTTTCTGAAACAAATCCTCCTATGTGGGGTTGGGCATAAAGTGTACTCTTTATACAGCTTCTTGATGAAGCTATTACTACTTATTATCTTAAGTGAGTGACAGCAAATATTTTGCGTTGTTAAAAGAAGCCTTTACTGAAAGTTATTGCTGTTAATAGACATGGGAACAGTCATGTAAAAATATGTAATATCATTACTGTTTAAAAATACCTCTCGTGGGAGGTATCCAGCATAGCTAAAGTATCTGAGGCTTCTCCATAACCTATCCAGAACAGAAAATAAAGTAGTCTGCAAATCTGTTCTTGAGTTGTATTCCTGTTAGGTGCTTTTCAGCCTGTCGTGATTGCCCAGAGCTGCTGCAAGGAACATCAAATTAATTCCCCCTTTAACCTTCCATCTTCTTTTTTCTGTTCGCCTCCAGTATTTTATACTTATTTCATTTTATCCTCCCACAAAGATTCACTTTGTGCAGCTCCTGTCTTAAATCCGTTTCCTCTCTAACCAATGCTCCATTCCCTGTGCCTCTAATAAACATTTAGGTGAGAACTGAGGCTTACCCGTTAAATACAGGCGAGCAGATAGGTGTCCAAGTCTTCAACTTGCCTCTGCTTTCTCTTGTTTGATCTGGCCGTATACTCTGCCATGGCAACTTGCTGCCATGCTGTTGTTGATCACACTGTATATAGTTGAGGGTTGTAGCTCCAAGTAGTTCAGCCATCCCTGTAGGTTACTGACTCTAGAAACAAGTCTAACTACGTTGGGCTTGAATGAAGAGTTGGTGGAAGCATATGAATGCTTTGCACGTGTTCGTAATAATAAGTTACAGCCAAAGTTTTCACAAAAGCTTGGGACGTTGGTTGCCTGAAAACAATCTCAGTGGAGTTTGTTACCAAACTCCCCTTGGCTTTTTTAAAAATACTAATTTATACACTACTTGCTAATGATTTCCAGACAGCGTTGGGATATGGTATATGGAGTATTGTAAGCTTAAGATATGCATAAAAACTTGTTCAAAAATCCATTTAAAATGCTTTTGTGACATGCTTTGCAAGTGTTGGCTGAAACTGAAAACATATTTTTTCGGAGTAAAAAAATGTATCTTGCAGCTTTTAACAACTGGATAGTTACATTATTGCTCAAGACCAAGAAAACAAAATTGACAAATCTGGTTTCATTGTCCAGCTTTAATGAAGTATGATATATGAAGTGACAGCATTACTGAAAAACAGAAAAGAATTTTTCAAATCTTTTTAGTTCCAGTGATGAGGAGCAAGGCAGATAAAATATTTGTAGTCGGAATGAGTTTCTTCTGATGGTCTGCTTCAGTTTATAAGGAGTTGAAGGAACTCAGTCAGTGCGACTGAATAAACCTACCTCTGGTTTGTAGGATTCAGGCACTTTGGACATACGAGGAATGGGCCAGGTTCTACCCACACATCTTATGGAGGAGAGATTGATACGACAACAACAAGAGATGGAAGAAGATCAGCGCTGGCTTGAAAAAGAGGAACGATTCCTGGTACTAGTTTGTTTCATAGTGCTTCTTAATTCATTCTGATTTTTCTTTTTTATTGCAGCTTGCTAACACTGATCACTTCTGTGAAACGAGAGCATTTACTGAACATAGGAGTCACTACCAAAATGTAGGTTTGGAAACAGTTTTTAAATTAAGTGTTCAGCTAGTAAGTGAGTCCTGTATTATAAATACCTCGAACAGCTGGATTTTTTTAGTCAGTCTCACTTTATGCAGTTGAGTATTTATGGGTGGTTAATTGTGGGTACAGTTCTGTGCCAATCTGGAGATGGCCTGTTTGTTCTTAAGGAGATAGATTTGCGTATACTTTGTGTACACCCCTAAAAAAGGGATAACCATCAGCCATCTAAGAACCCTGACTGTAGTAAGAGTTGTAAGCAGTCTTGCATTGGAGGAATAATGAGATGCATTAGTGGGAAGAAATAATTTAAGAGAGCGCTCTGTGAGGTGGGAAAAAAGCTTTGAACATCACCAGGAGGAGAAAGAAGAGATGCATCGGTAATGCATCTTCTGGTAACGGATCTTCTGTCACTGCTCTGCAGTTCTATGTTTTCTTGTTGTCAGTGCCATGTATGTTGTTTAGTTCAACTCTGGCTTCTCGGTTGTCGAAATTCAAGTTCTGTGTTAAAATTCTCCTACTCGAGACTGATGGCGGAAGGTGGTAGTAGCATATTACTCTGTATAGGCTCATGCTGGAGAGCGTATGAGTGCACGAACCTCACTTGACAGGTGGATAATTTACAGTGGTGCAGTATAGGTTGTGACAAACATCAGTTGCATGTTTGGTCTTAAGCGTATTTCAAAGCGTGTTTTCATTTGGAAGCCTTCTATGTTGTACATGTATAAAACATGCCTGTATAAATACAGATGCCATAGGTTTGTTACGGGAGGTAAGTGTGATTAAATATGCTCTCTATTTAAAGCAGATGATGATAATGATCTGTGGTTTCTGTAAGAGTTCTCTGCACTGTCTAGAGCTGGTCTCCAGGAAAATCTTAGTTGTACAGATGAATTACTTTTATTTTAGACACCAAAACTGCTGGTTGTGATTGTCTCACAGAACTCGAAACAGTCTTTTTAGGGATCTTGAAGCCAAGATACTGAGTCCTTGAAAATAAGAATTTATGCTTTATTCTACAGGAAGCCAGTGGGCGGGAATGGAGAGCAGATCTTGTATGTAGACAATGTTACAAGACCTTCTCCCTTGCCAACTGAATTATCTCAGTCCCTCAGGGGTTTAGTTATGTATGGTATTCAGAACTGTTCAGAACACCTGATAGCTGCGAAGACAACCAAGGTAGAATAAATCTCTACTAGCTCTTGAGAGCTACTGATGGGTGCCCCCATGTCCAGTACACCCCTATGTCCAGTACATGTTTTAGCCAAAATCCAGATTGTCCCAGAGTTAAGATGTTACTTTTGATTAAAGGATGTTGAAGCTTGCTTTTGGCTGGTTTCCTTGTAAGTGCACTTGGGAATTTGCAGTTTGCCATTGGATGACCGTGAAGAAACCACTGCACCCAGATTGCTTTGTCCAATTTATTACAAGCTGAAGAGAGGGAGGGGAAAGGAAAATTTCTTCCCTAATTTAGGCATTAGCTTTTCCAGTCTTGAGTGGCACCAGTTGCTTACGGCTTTCACAAGCCCAGGAGGTCAAATTGATCCCATTGTGGGTTAAAATTTTCAAGATGGTCAAGAACTTTTTGGGGAATTAATATTTTTACTGAGAGTGAGGCATTGTGATTTCAGGTGGCAGTAGATTGTGTGGGAGCTTTCTGCAGAAAACTTTCTGAACTTTCTGGCTTTTACTGCAGAATAGATGATAACTGTTCGTAGTGTTTGTTATTCTGGTTTGAGTCAGCCTCTGGACCATTAGGATGTTTACCATCCCCCAAATTGTTGTGTGAGGAGGGACTTGGTAATTTTTCTTTTGATCTGTAATACAGTCTTAGCATATGTTTGGAAAAGAATTACTGTGTTTTCATTATGCATTACTTTTTATTGCAAGGAGACACCATCTCTACTGCCACCCCCTACTCAAAGGAGAAGTAGCACTGATGAACTTCTGAGCAGCTATACAGCTCTGCAGCTTTGCCAGAGCTGGATTTGGTTGATGTAAACCCTTAAAGGGTTAAAAAGGCAAAAAACAGAGTTCAAGTGGAAGTAAGCATGAACTTAAACGGCCAAAATGAGAGATTGGAATCCATAAGCGACCTCAGTTCTTCTTCTTTCCACACTAACATTTTGACTATACAGACTTTGGGGTTTCTGCTTGAATGCCTGTTACAGATTTATACACTGTGTCAGAAGCTAAACAAGGTAATGATAGCCACAGGCTATATTTGAACCCATCGCAGGATGTGTGTCAGAGGAATCTTCAGTTTATAGATGGGTGTCTCTTGGAAAAGGAATATGGTTTTCTAGGTTTAGCCTTGAAGAAATCAAGATGGTAGAGGAGTCATTGTGGGCGGTCACTCTTGGTGGCCTTGCAGATCTCCTGAAGGATATCCACGGTTCATACATGAGAGTCCAAACACGGGTCCAGTGTAGAAATAATCCATAAATTACATGCACATGCTTCTTGGCCCATGTCCTCTAGTGAGTGACTAGTGACATTTCTTTTCTAATTTCACTCCAAGTGACTTAAGGAGGAGAAGCAACTTACTTTCTCAAAATTGATGTCATGTGTCTCACTAGCTTTGAGACACCTTTCTGCACTAACCTTTAGATTTTGATAAAATGGTTTTGCCGAAGTGTGGCGCGCTCTTCCCTGCTATAGGCAGGTTTCAGAAAAAGATTTTTCCTTTTGAGCCCAGAGAACAAGACTAGAGCTAGATTTTATTTTTTAACTTATGTAACCATACAGTGTAGTGTTCTCAGTTTAAACTGGCCACTTTCAAAAGCTGCTCTATTTACACAGTCTTCGGACTCCTACAGTATACCTCACACTATAGAGAATTGGGTTCACAGGGGAGCAACTGCAAATCATTTAATGTAAGACACTGCAACAAGGAGAAAACTCCTCAGTGGGGTGTCTGTTAGAACAATTTTTGTTTCCCCAGAGTAACGCCAGCTTGCTCATGACTTGAAGTTTATTGCTGCTTCTACAGGGAAAAAATACAACTCAAAGCATGTTAGTACGCATATAAACAGCACTGATGCTGTGTTAGCTAGAAGAGACACTCCAGATGAAGAATTAAATTGCAGTGGCATTGAAATGGAAATTTGCCGGTCTTCGGAGAGGTTGTTATCTGTGTAAGCAGTTTGCCCGAAACCGGTCCTTTGAGGACATGTGACTAGTCAATACTTGAAAGGACATAGAAATTTTGCTTGCAAGCTGCAGCCTTGACAGAATCCAGAATTCTGAAATTCTGCTGTAAAAAGAGAAAACAAACAGATCTCTCTTCATGGGAAGCTCCTGAATGAAAATAAATCTGCTGTGTAAAAACCGAAGAGGAAAGAAATGTTTGATTTTTAATTGTACTGAATATAACCATCGGGGGTTGAGAAGAGAATTGGGGAGAGGGGTTGATTTGGGGGAACTTTTTTTCCAGGACTGATACTCACTCCCACCCCCTGATAGAGAGGGGGAGAGGGGATGTTGCCCACTAGTCTGGTAGCTTTAATGGCCACTGATTAAATTTGCGGGCTTTCATGCTCTCTTGATAAAAGTGCTTTGGACATCAGCATCTCCAGGAAGGAGGAGAGAAATACCTGAATTATTTTTGAGGAAGCTGAAGTGAAGCATTACTGCCCTTAAAGCTTGATACAGGTACCTACAGAAGACAGTCTCTGTCCAGGATATGTGCAGGTGGGGGGGTGAGATGGCTGCAGTACAAACACATTACATCAACCAAGTGGAAGTCTGGCCTTCTATGTAAGGGACCTTACTGTTGGGATTTTTTAGGTGCTGGAGTCTTGTGGACTGACGTTTTCCCTCATTTATATCCTGTGATGTTTGGACCTCAGTCACACAGGCAATATCACAAGAAGTTTATAAAGTTCTCATTCTGTACTTTCTCCTGAGTTATTTTTTGATCATATAGGTATTTCCACCTCAGAAAATAAAATTGATGAAGATTAATCAAGATTTTACTTGTACATAGTGCATAGCATACAGAAGCCGAGTGAACAACCTCCATCCCCAAAAGCAGTGCTCCACAACCGCGAATGGCCTCTCTGCTGCTGCCGCTTGCAGCTCTCTGTAAGGAAAAGATTTGACCCGTTACCCTGCAGCCCAGCACGCACGCTGCAATGCTTGCGCTTACATCCAGCATGCTGGCTTTCCTTTACAGTATTTGCACCCACAGAAAATCAGCCCGTAAAGGATCAAATTAGGGCCACAGGATGTGTATGTTAATCTTCCCGCCCTGACTCCTTGTGTGGAGAATTAATGTAAAAGCACATCAATTAATTCATTGAGTTAAAAACATTTTTAAAGGCCCCCTGAGGATGCTTTTATTTGTGGGTTTTGACAGAAGTTTGGAACTGCCAAAAACTATCCTGATGTTTAATTTTTTTTAATTGGTTCTAGGAGAGATTATACCTTCTGTATTTTAATACCGAGTTTGACCCAAAAGGAGAATCACCTGTAATCACAGATAGGAAACCGGTGGTGGTGGTGATGCCGTGAGAGAGCTCGCTGAACTGGTAGCTAGTTAATTTGCTTCGCAGAAGTTGTGGGGAAAAAAAACTGTGTGTCATTCTGTGTCTCTTCAAAGTGACCTTTTAAGTTCAGCATTATAGTGAAGTTAGTGATTTTGATGCTGTAACTTTTGGCACTGTCACTATCTATCTCTGAACATTTTGCAGAACGCTTTTATTCTTCCAGGCGTATTTAATTACCTGCTTCCTCGTTTATATTTAGTTTCCAATTCGAACCTTTCTTTGTGGCTGTATTGATGTTACGTGGCATTGTTTTTAATCATATAAAATAAATATATGTATGTGCATGCCTTTTAGTAACTCCTCAGCAGACAGAGCTATGTTGTGCTAAGAAATGTATAGTCCTTTCCTGTGATAGGTTAAGAAGAAATAACTTGCATAGTTTCCTTATCGTGTTTGGGTTTGTTTTTTTCTGAAATTCCCACATAGTTGTGGTTTTGTCCTATTTTGACACTGAGAACTGCAATTCAAATATAATTGATGTGAACTGTTGCTAAAATAAGATGTTAATTTTTAGCCTGAGAAAATCCCACCAAGACATTACAATTTGGCATGTCCTGAGAATTCCAAGACTTACATGTTCTTTTATTAGGAGTAACCAGAAATACTGGAAATAAAGTAGATTATGTTCCAGTTTGTCAACATATGCATCCTGTCTGAAAAGTCCTCTTGACATTTCTAAAGATTTCAGATAATAGACTACTTATTAGGAAAAAAATCCATTTACTTTTGAAGGATTTTGATTTTCTGCAAGATTTTAATAACATGTAGTTCCTCCCTTAAATATGTATCTGGAATGAATATAATAGTAAGCAGAAAAGGCTTTGCTTAAACTCGCATTTTAGTTTAGTACAGTTGGCAGTTTCACAAACAAAAAAATAGTCAGAGCACTGGGGTTTGTACACTTGAGAAATCCCAGCGTAGTATGAGTATGAAACACATTTAAAGATGATTTGTCATCATAGTTGGTCACTGTTTAGCTTCAAGGCTTGAAAAATAGACACACAAGTGACAACTTTTTCAGGTAAAGCTGAAATCCAAAATGTCCAATTTCCCAAAGGTTTCATTTTCTGAAACAGTCTTACACTGCACAAGAGTGTTAAGCAGGGCCTTTGTAGATACGCACTCTTTACTAGCTACGTTCAGCTTGGGGGCTTCACAACCAAGTGGATGGCTTGAGGCTTTGTCCCCTTCCAACTCATCTGCCCGTTGTATATACACCCTCGACATGGGTCTAGTGGAGGGTGTCCCTGCCCGTGGCAGGGGGGTTGGAACCAGATGATCTTTGAGGTCCCTTCCAATCCAAACCATTCTCTGATTCGATACAGTTGTGCTCCAACAAGTGCCAGAAATGTTCTCCAGAAACACATGCACACTGAGCACCTTGGCACCTACCACCCAGTTTCCAGCCCCTTTGGCTGCCTCTCAGAATGGATTGTTTCCTGTCCCACCAAGAAGCTCCATATATCTAATGGTACGCCCAGTACCGAGATGGCAGAATCATTCGGAGGAGTCTCTGGTTTTTGGGAGGGCTGCCGGGGAGGTATGGGGCCATAGCAGGGGCTGGAAAGATAGAAGGCTGTGCTTTGGGGCTGTAAGATGGTACGTGAAGTCGGGTTTTGGTGTGAGGCTCATTTTTGACCTAGAGGATGTGGCGTTAAACACATCTGAAGGATCTCAGTATTAAAAATTCAGCAATGCATCGCTATGTAATGCCAGCATGAGGGACTAAAATTAAAGCTTTTGCCACTGTGGAAGCATAAGAATTGCTGCTAAATAATATTTAAAAATACAATGGGAGTTTGGTCTTAGATAGCACCTGAACTGTAAAATCATTTGTCTTTTGAAGTTTCTACAGCTACACAAATGAATAAATCAGAATATCATTAGATACTCTGTTAGAATTCATTAGAAAACAGTCAAGTCACTAGAATTGGGCCTCTTAGTCACTGGACACAAAACTGTGTTGAATATTTCTCTTGTTCCTTGTGTTCCTAACCATCCGTGTTTTGATGAGGCGGAAGGAGGAAACTGGAGAAGTTAAAAGGGCTTGCGTTTATGTACCACCAAAGATTTTCAGTCCTTATTTCTAAGATGGAAATAAGCAGATCACCGAGGTGCAGGTGGGTTGTGTAGCTGTACAGACCGCTTGTGGGCCCTTGGGTTTGCCGCTCCCCGTTGGCACTTGGTATCTTCGCTTTCAGATCAGGCTCTTGGAGATGCCTGGCCAACACCACTGCCTTATGGCTTCACTTGCACGGGGGTAGTCAACAGAACTCGGTATCTTTGGTGGCAATGCGTGAAGCAAGTACTTGTCAAGTTAATAATGCTTGTTTTAGTAATATTTTATGTGTATTTACAGCCTTTCTGTGGAACGATTCTTAGACTGTAGCTAGGTGGTTCTGTACTGTTCACATATTTGATCTCCTGAAGTCCACTCCTCTGCTGCGCGTTTGCTGCTAGTGGTGACTTAAGTAATTGAATTGTTGCTGTGATGTGAGGTTGTAGAATTGGGCATTTGGAGAGCTCGGGTGCTGAAAGGGAGGACCTTGCTAGTAAGATAAAGAGGGGAGGAGATGGATATTATATCTGTTAATTTAACTTTTTTCTTACAATACTAGAAAAAGTCTGTTACTTGGACTAGTGCGTATTTTTGTACTTCTCAATCTTTTAAAAAACGCTCAATATTTCATTATCTTTGGAGTCTGGTTTAGGGTGCATTTCTGGAGGAATAAATTGTTAAAAGTGCAAAGAGCATTAAACACCTCTGTGATAAAATAGTCTTTGACTGTTTCCAAAGACTTTGGGCACTTCCCTGGCTGTAAACTAACATGAAACGAAGGCAAATTGTGAGCGTCAGTGTAATAGAAATGTAGTTAGCCCTGTGCTTACATAAACAAGGATAGCTGTTTGCTTGAGCTTACAAATAAAATGAGAATCATGACTTGCTTTAGATATCTAATGAAGTATCTAACATACCCATATCAAATGAGATTTTAATCAGAAAAAAATCCTTCATCATAATGAAGGAAATAAACTGGAGATTCATCAGTGGTAGGTTTCGTCATAAAATTTGTCACAAATTCCCGGAGAAACATTAGGAAATGGCTTGCTTGTGTCTGCTTCAGTTCTTCACTTTTAAGATGGGGTTAAATATTTCCCTGTCTAGTATGATTTGTCTATTTTTAATCTGCAAGTTCTTTCAGGCAGCGACTGTCTCTGGCTGGCCGTGCCTCTGGCTGTGCCTCAAGTCTGCAAAGACTGAATGAAAATCCCAAGTATAAGCCCTCCTGACGGACTACCAGCACAATTGGAGTATTTTTCCTGATAAAAGATCAATATTAGTGTATCTTTGCAAGTTCCGTCTGCCCTGCTGGCTTTTTAGGGTCACTTAGCAGGATATGCGAGTTGGAATTCTTCTTCAGTGCTTTTAGAAAGAGAGAAGGAAAGGGATCTGGAGTAGTTCTAAACAAGAAATGGAGATATTTGTCCCCCAAAACTGACCCTGAAAGAACATGGGGTCAGTTTAGTTACAGTGCCTATTCACACGACTACGTTTCTCTGAATAAAAAATTTTCATTCTCCTCCTCTGTGTGCGTCCATTTGATGTATGTATGCGTACAGACATGTGATGGAAGCTGTATTTACACTGATGTAGATATGCCTTTTAGCCATTTTCATTACCTCCTCATCCAGTCTCGTAGGAGACTGAAGAGTCAGATAAATCCTCTTTGTTTTTACATGCCAGAATTAGCGTGCTAGAAAAGCACTCTCATTTTGCTGAACTTGTATCTTCAGATCAGTGTTAACCTTTGTTTCACATCCACTCTTCCTTTGTCTTTCCATGTAATGAATGTTGTCCTCGAAAAATAAATATACCTGGATTTTCTGGGGAGATGAGAAAAAATGAGCGGTTTCTGTGTGAAAAAAAATGGTGTGGTCTTATTTTTACTTTTTAAAGCAATCGAGTCCCGGGTTCCTCTGTCTCGCTTAAAATACAGAAAATGGAAATTCGTTTGTTGCTTGTGTCAGGAGAATAGTGTATCTGGATGTCTTTATTAGCTTTCTGTATCCAAATGCAGTGTTTAAAAAGCTCCAATAATTGGCCCCATTTGCAGGCTTGGAGAGGGAGCCAAGTACATATAAGCCGTCCTCGGGCAGGAAGCGGGAATTAATGCGCAGCGTTTCTCATCCCGTGGTCGAAATTTTGCTGCTGGGAAGCAAGCAACTTTTTAAAAAAAAAAAAATCCCCAACTTTTGCTGCCTTTGAGAAAATTAAAATGCAGGTTTTTCAGTGTTGTGTTAGGGAAATGGTACTATCAATATTTATAACAAGCATTTTTACTCATGCGCTGAGAACGGGTGGTTAAGAAGCAGTCGAGAAGGCTGCCCGGAGTTTCAGTAGCTGCAGTTGCAGAAGCGCGTAGTCGCAGCAGCGGCGGGGGCGTGTAGACTGGAATGAAATGACATCTGTATTTGTCAGTGTAAATTTTCAACAGTATTTTTCTGTCTCGATAATGATTTTAAGCCTAGGTCGCGCGAATCGGTAAGCAGAGTACAGAATGAAAATTTTAATTTTTGTTTTTAGAAACCCGATGTGCGGCTCTCCAGAAGCAGCATCGACCGAGAGGATGGAAGTCTCCAGGGCCCAGTAAGTATGTGTGGGATCTTTTCATCTCCCCACTCTTTCTCCGGTTTCCTGGTAGAACATGTTGTACGCTGTCTTGATTATGGGAGATGATTTAGTTTTTGCTAAATGTTTCCACTATTATTACATGGTTCTGCAACTTTCCAAGAGGCTCAGCTTCTGTGGGAACAGCAGCCGTGGCAAACTTGTTCATGCAGCAGTTTGGGGGATTTGGGGTTTGGTTTTGTTGGGTTGTTTTTTTTCTTCTTGAAGCTGCTCTTGTAACAAATACTAAAATGTTTCCACAGATATTTTGCAATAATTTTTTAATGTTTGTGTGCTGTATAATTGGACCTTTTATTTAAAAATGTGGATAGTTTTCTGAAAGTTCTTTCAACAGGAAGCAGGATTAAAATAACTTCTGCAGTTGTTTAAATATCTGAAGGGTTTTCTCACAAGGAATGTAAATGTTACTATTGTATTACCCAGAAATCTGTTTGGGGGAAATGATCCGCTATGAAACAAATGCAATAAACCCCATAGCCATTCATTTATTGCCAGACAACAGCTGCAGCTGTGGTATTCTTTCTTACTGGCTTAACTCCTGTCTGTTTAACCAAAAACATCTCTCCAATTGTTTAATTGCCATTGGAATCTGTGAATCATACTGATCGAAATGGGGGGGGGGGTTAGGGTAGGGACTGTTAATGATAGAAACCTGATGCTTCATCTACCGTTTGTCCCCAGGCAGCACCTTTAAAATAGTTAATATTTTAAATTCACTTCCCTATTTCACTTGGGATGCAATTGTAAACTCCTAGTTTGGCTTGAGTATTTCTTCACTGCCTAAGAATTTAGGGACTTTTCCTGCATTTGCAGCCAAAGTACAATCATGAATGAGTATATTAATGACACACTGCAGCATGGTCTCTAGAGACATGCCTGGAAGCTGCTAAGATTTTTTCCACGAAATTGGAGAAGGCTTTTAGTTATTGTTATGTCTTTGCCATTGTTACATCTTTATGTAAGAGCAAGTAAAGTATTGCTGCATTTTGTGCTGCTCATGACAATGCTTTGAGATAACCTGGAGATTTTGAAGTCATGTCAGAGGTTCGATTCAGGTGGCTGTCAGTGGCAGTGGGTTTCAAGTTTAGCTTCTTGCAGCCAGCTGGTTTCTCTGCCTGCTGCTTGATTTCAGCGCGACTGCTTGGGGTTAGAATAAAAAATACAACACCCAGATCCCAAACTGCTTGTAGGGGAAGTCCTGGCTTCCCAGACGAGGTAGTACAATTTCACACCCCATTTAAAAGAGCGTGAAGAAAACATTTAGTGATCATTGACAAAATGAGTTTTAAAAGAGACTCTAATTTGTGGTAACTACATTTCCAGTTCGAAAATTTGATTTCGCATTTTTATAGTTCTTAATACATTCAGAACATAAGTCTGACTGACTTCATTTGCAGTGGGAAATGTCTGTGAGTCAGCCTCAATTTCTCATCGAGAGGATGAGAAATAGGCAGTAGTCATTTCTAGGAGAACTACGATTAAATAATTGTCCAGTGTAACACAGAGATTTCTGTGACAGTGGTGAGAACAGAATCCAGTTCACTGAGGTGTCATTTACGTCTTCCCCACAAAGTAACATTTTATTTGAGTAGTTGTTGTTGTGGTAGTTGGAACGGGAGCAGAAAGCACAGCAGCTCTGATTCCTGCTCGGAACAGCAGCATCTGCCCAGTTCAGGGATGCTGGGAGGGAGAAGGAGTAATACACAATCGTGTTCAAGGTGCAGATGAAAAGTTATCACATGCATTTTAGTAGTTCCTTGCTGATGAGCACGCGGCTGTATAACTTTGTGCATGTTCTTTAGACGTATACTTTTAATACACCATTTTCTGGCGGTAAAAATGCAAGAATTGTTTTAGTGGGATTTTATTCTCCTTCCTCCCCCCTTTTTCTTTCCCCCCAGGGTTACCAGATTTGAAATATTTAGGTTAACAACACAAATCAAAGTTAATGTCTTGACTGATGATGCTGGCAGAAAGCAGATGGTTTTTTCTAACTATAGAGGGCAGCCGTTTGACAGTGTGTGAAATGATCGGCCAGTGGGTTTTAGAGGTTCATGGTGACAGCACAAGAGTTTCAGGACTTTGGATCTTTATTTCTACTCCTGGTTCCTGAAAGAGAAATTTGATTTTTTCAAGTCTGTAGTTACAGACTCGGAGTAGGCAGGGTGAATATGCTCCTTTATTTCTAGCCATCACGTTTCTGCTTTAAAGCATTCACTTGATGGAAGTTCTTACAAGTTTTGTAGATGATGTTCTGATTTCTCCCTATGCGATACACATTTATGGAACCTTACTTTCTGAAAGTTGTGCTTCTTGCCACAGTTTTCCACAGTACACTGATAGAAGTTAGCTTGAAGTCGAGCGTTAGTGTGGGAATTTTCAGGTCACGCAGTTAGAATTTGGCAAAGTTTTGAGCAGCTGAAAGCAGGCTTCGTGAAGCGCCAGGCAACCTTAACTATAGGAGCCATTGTCGGCTCTGCCTGTAATTTTAAAACCATAACATGAATTTCTAAAAATGCCAGGCTGAAGCTTTGAATAAATGTTGAACTACAATCATGAGTATCCCTCCAGTTTGTTAATGGAAAAATGAGTTGTCAAGGCATGAGCTTCTTGGTTCAGTTTGGAGGATGTCCTGCAGACTTTCTGCGTGCTGTTGGGCAGGTTGCTTGGTGTCCTCACTGAAATGAGGTGACAGTGGAGTTAGAAGCTAAGGAATAGTAAGTGTACTGCTGTTGCCTCTGTTACCTGGGTGTGATTCTGAAAATACAGAATGTGAGATGTTAAAAACAGTTGTTTAAAAGGTCAGAAAAGAAAGTTAATGAATTAACATTTTAGGTGGTGATTTATGGTAGCATTATCCAGAGCTGAAGGTGAATTGAAGCAAATACTGTGTTTTTGTACCATTAAAAGTGAATTCTAAGCAGTCTGAATGTCATCTTCAAAGTGTTGAAAAAACAGCTTCCTTAGGTCTGATGCAAAGAAGTATTCTGACTTTGCAGAAAGTGGTCTTTATTTTATAAATTAATGCCTTTTTGAGAAGTTTCAGTACTAGACCTATTAAATTCTGCCTGCCTTCAGTGTTTTACTTTGCAATGAAAACTCCTTTAAACAGATACGCTTGCCTAAAATGTGACGGTTGGGATTGTAATGCTTTTTATGACACAACAACTGCAAGTTTTGTGCAAAGTATTAATTTGGTTGAGACCAAACAGATTTTCATCTTTCATAGAACCACAGAATATCTCAAGTTGGAAAGGACCCATAAGGATCGTTGAGTCTAACTGCTCCTTGCAGGACCACCTAAAACTAATACATATGCCGAAGAGCATCATCCAGATAGTCCTTGAACTCTGACAGGCTTGGTGCCGTAACCACTTCCCTGGGGAGCCTGTTCCAGTGACTCATATTCAACTTGCCATCGACCCACACCCCCAGATCTCTTTCCATGGGGCTGCTTTCCAGCCTCTTGTCCCCCAATTTGTACGTATACCCAGGATTACCCCATCCCACATGGAGAATCTGGCACTTGCTCTTGTTAAATTCCATACGGTTGGTGATTGCCCAGGTCACTAGGCTATCCAGATCTCTCTAGAAGGCCTCTCTACCCTCAATGGAGTCCACAGCTCCTCCTAGGTTAGTATCAGCAGCTAACTTACTTAACGTACATTTGATTCCTGTGTCCAGATCATTTATAGATGATAGACATTAAAGAGCACAGGCCCTAAAATTGAGCCCTGAGGAACCCCACTGGTGACTGGCCACCAACCCAACCTGATGTAACCCCATTTACCAAAACTCTTTGAGCCTTACCTGTCAGCCAATTGCTCACCCATCGTTTTATGGACTAGTCTAGCTGCGTGCTGGACATTTTGTCCAGGAGCATACTGTGAGCGACAATATTAAAAGCTTTGCTAAAATCCAAAGCCATCACATCTCCTGGCTTCCTTTGGTCAACTAGATGGGTGACCTTGTCATAAAAGGAAATTAAGTTAGTTAAGCAGGACTTTCCCCTCATAAACCCGTGCTGCCTATGACCACGTTGCCTCTCAAGTGTTTTTCAGTAACTCCCAGAATAACCTTCCCGTAATTTTACCAGGCACTGCATGGACACTGACAGGCCTGTAATTACCAGGGCCTGCCTTCTTACTCTTCCAGAAAACAGGGACAACGTTTGCCAACTTCAAATTGACTGGGACCTCTCCAGACTCCCAAGACCCTTGAAAAAGAATGGAGAGAGGTCCTGCAGTACCATCAGCCAGCTCTTTCAGTACCCTGGGATGAGTCTTATTGGGCCCCAGAGACTTATGTGCCTCCAGCTGGAGCAGCAAGTGTCAAACAAGTTCAGAGCTGGCTGGGAGTTTATCATTCCAACACGGGGCTCCGGGGGTCCCAGGGCCCATCATCAGTGTTGAAGACAGAGGCAAAGAAGGCGTTAAAAGTCTCCACTTTGTCTATGTTTCTATTTGTGAGGTGACCAACCTTATCAAGCAACAGATGTTGCTCCAATTCTCCTTTTGCTGTTAACATATTTTAAAAAGCCCTTTCTGTTTTCCTTCAGAGTGTTGGCCAGCTTGAACTGTAACTGAGCTTTGGCCACACTAATTTTCTGCCTACAGTGGCGAACAGCATCTCTGTAGTCCTCCCATGTCAGCTGTCCTTGCTTCCAGTGTCTGTACACTTTCCTTTTCCACCTAAGTTCTAGAAGGTGGTCCCTGCTTAGTCAAGCCAGCCTTGTGCCCTGCTTGCTTGACTTCCAGCACTTTGGAATTGCTTTCTCCTGTGCTCTTAAGAAATGGCTCTTAAAAAGCCACCAGCATTCACGGACCCCAGTACCTTCAAAAGCAGATTCCCAGGAGACCTCACTAACTAGCTCCTTCAGCAGCCTGAAGTCTGCTCTCTCCATATCCAGGGTCAAAGTTTTGCTGGCAGGTTTGCTCCTATCTCCAGCGATTTGAAACTCCACTACTTGGTGGTCATTGTGACCGAGAAGCCACCACTTGCCCACAAGGCCTTCTCTGTTTACAAACAACAAATCTAGGAGGGCACTTTTCCTAGTCCGTTCCCTTAGTACCTGCACCAAGAAGTTATCTCCAATGAGCTTCACAAATTTCCTGGACCCGTTTGTGCCCACTGTATGATATTCCCAGCTGATGTCTGGGAAGTTAAAATCACCCACAGGGACAAGGGCAGTTGATCTAGAGATATCCCTTAATGCCTTGTAGAATAATTCACTGGTGGTGTCGTCCTGGCTGGCTGGGAGGTCTCACACCTGGCTGAGTAGACTCCCACAAGAACATCTGCTGTACTTGCTTTTCCTTCATCCTTACCCAGAGGCTCTCAACCGTGTTGTCTCCAACTGCAAGCACCATACAATCCAACCCCTCCCTTACGTACAGCACCACCCCCGGCCTCGCCTGCCCTGCCTATCCCTGCGGAAGGGCCTGTCACCGTCCATCACGGCACACCAGTCACAGGGCTCATCCCACCGGGTTTCACTTATGCCCATGATGTCACAGCTCTGGGACTTGGGCCAAAGCTCCTGGCTCCTCTTTTTCTTCCTCGTGCTGTGCACATTAGTACAGGGACATTTCAGATGTGCTCCAGTGTACTCAGCACGTCATGGAGCTGACCAAAGGACCTCGCTAGTGCACAGTCCCTCAAACATTAGTGTGCCACCCCCAGGCTTATCCCTAGCAAGCCAGGTTTTATCCCTTTTCCCTTCAAACCTAGTTAAAAGCTCTTTCAATGAGCCCTGCTAACTCCTGCACAAAGATCCTTATCCCCCTTTGAGACAGCTGTACCCCATCAGTTGCCAGCAGGCCTGGTGTCTTACAGACCGACCCATGATCAAAAACCCAACGTTCTGTTGGTGACACCAGTTGTGGAGCCAGGTATTGATCTGCTGAGTCTTCCTGTTTCTTCCCTCATCATTCCCTGCAACTGGAAGGAGAGAGGAGAACACTACTTGTGCTCCTGATCCCTTAACCAGTCATCCCAAGGCCCTATAGTCTCTCTTGATCGCCCTTGGCCTTCTTATTAAAGCTTCATTGCTGCCTGCATGAAAAAAATCAATAATGGAGAATAATCCGAGAACCCTACTAAGGTAGGAAGTTTTCTCATCACATCTTTAACCTGAGCCCCAGGGAGGCAGCAGACTTCCCTAAGAATTGTGACTGGTCGGCATACTGGACTTTCTGTTCCCCAGAGAAGAAAGTCTCCTATGACAATGACCCATCTTTTTTTCTGTTATGGAAGCAGTTTTGATGGAGGGTGTAGGCCAACTTAACCTTGGTGACACCTGCAACCTAGATAGACCATTGTCCTCGTCATTGTTCAGTTCCACTTGCAGAGCCTCGTACCTGTTATGCAAGGGCACCTGGGAAGGTGGGGGAGTCAGAGATGTGCCTGCTGCGCCGGGCAGGAACTTGTCGCCATTGGCCCTTGTCCCTTAAGTCACAATGTTCTCCTAGGCAGAGAGAGGACAGGGAATCCTAGACTGTTTCCCCAAATCACGTGTCCTGCCTGCCTGCTGGGCCTGTCCCCGGGAAGGTGGGGTGTGGTTCCAGTAGTCTGTCTATCTCTCTCACTCTCCCTGATACTCCTCAACCTGCTCACCTCCTCCCAGAGCTCTGTCACTGAGCAGAGGAGTTCCTCCACCTGGTTGCACCTCCCACAGGTGTGCTCACTGCTGCCATCCTGTACTGGTGTAAGAGCAGGGCACAGCCTGCAGCCTGACACCTGGGTGGCAGCGTGTTCCCACCACAGCTCTGTCTGGGAAGCTGTGTCAGCTGGGGTGGGTGCAGAGTTTAGAGAGGCCATGGCCTTCTGCTGGATGGATACCACTGCTCCCTGGTCGAGCTGGCAGAGTTACAGCACCCTTCCTGCTCAAACTGCCGCACAGACTGCCACACCATGCCCTGTTTGAGGCACTCCTGGTCACTAGCGCTCCCCAGGGGTTTCTTTGATAGGTGTTGAGGCTTGGCCACCATTGCTCCTGGCCCTGCCCTTGTCAGCCGCTGTCACATGAGCTGCGGGCTCTTGGCGGGTCTCTCCGCTGCCCATCATGCCGGTACCGGAGCTGCTCGCCTCGGCGACTGAGGTTGGCATGAAGGCTGTATAAATATAATTACAAGGAAATTCACTTCAATCTATTATTAAATACTTTCAGATAAATAAGCAAATTGACCTTGATGAAGAGCTTTGCAACAAAACCAGCTTAGAAATGCGTTACCATTATGGAAACCATTCAGCAGTGCAGAACTACCTTAGTCTTCTAATTGTTGCACTGCCATTTCTTCTTCACCACCGTGACTTCTACAGTTTGATCTCTGAATACAGACTAAAAATGATTGTGAATATACCACCACATTTGATGGATAATGAAGGATAAATGGTAATGTAGACGCCAGGGCTGTTGTGAGTGATATAAAATAAATGAAAATTCTTTTCTTCCTCTATAAGTAATACACCTGTAGTTAGGACCTCAGCTAATGATAGTGAATGGGGATGTGTTTTTAACTGTTGGGAAGTGTGCTGAGAACTGGCTACTCTCTGTGTTTGAGATTGCGCTGATGAAAGTTGTGAGCACTGTAATAACTAGTCTGTGTATTTTATTTTGTAGGCTGGTAACCAGCACATATATCAGCCTGTGGGTAAACCAGGTAAGCAGTAAATTCATATACCGTCATCTTGAATCCTTGATTCTTCTAGCAGCAGAGGTGAACAAAGTTTTTTGCCGGTATTTTCATACAAGGGGTGGATTCAATTCCAGATAACTACACGTAGGTGTTTCGGTGCACTATGTGTTTGAATTCCCTGTGCAGTCCCCAGAGCTGTAGTCAGCAAAACCAAGAAAGTGTTTCATCAATAGGTGGGAAGTGTCTACAGGAAGCTGAGTCACTGTGTAGGACTTCACCGTGTGTGGAGTTCGGACATGTAAAACAAAAGTAGACACCTAAATTTAGGTTTCTCAATCTCAAAGGGAATCACACCCAGGATTTTTGCCATGGAGAAGTCTGATTTTCCCAGACATGTACAGCATGTGTGGCACTCAGCTGAGGTGCAAAGGGGCAAGTACCTCTCAGGTTTGGGGTAGGTATACTATGAGTAGCAGTTGCCCTATGAAGGAATTTTCGAAGTATCTTACTAAAACAGCCGTGTTCTCATAATCGCAGAAAAACTTGAATAACTCCACAACCTTTTCTATCTGCATTGCTTCAGTAGGAATACAGATTGAGGTGTAGCTCCTACAAACAATGGATTTACTGTAAGACACATAAAGATACACATCTCTTCTGCTAGTACAGTAAAGCACGTGTAGCCTTTGTAGTGTTGACAGACCAAAATTACGCAGGGCACATCTGATACGTTAGTCCTCTAAAATGCACATTGTTTTGTTAACCAGATCACGCAGCTCCACCAAAGAAACCTCCCCGCCCTGGAGCCCCCAGCCACTTGGGCAGCCTTGCAAGCCTGAACAGCCCTGTGGACAGCTACAACGAAGGCGTGAAGGTACGTTGCTCAGCGTCACATGAAATGTGCTTCAGAAAATTAAACATTACCACTCCGAGATAGTTTGCTGTTCCTGGAGTAGGGACCATGGAAAGCAAAAGTCACTAAACTTCCCAAGTAAATGTCGTCATGGGGCAAACATGCGCTGGCAGCTCTCCAGGGAAGTGGGGAGTTAACTGGTAGGCTCATATCCTGCATTACTGTGATTCAGCATGTTACTCACCTAGAACCTTTCCCAGGTGAGTTTATTTCTAGTTCGAAGATCATATGAGGTCTTCCGTATGAACCCATCCTCCCTGTTCAGCACCTTTTTAAGCAGAAAAGAGCACAGCCAGGGTTCCCAGTTACCAAAGTCTCCTGTCATCGGTCACAGAGAAGTGAGACATGTCTGAACTGTGATGCTCCAAAAAGCTCTTGCTGCAGCACCAAGGCTCCTCAAACCCTACTAGCTCTGGGGGAACAAGGGAAGAGGGGAAATGGGCTGTCTGACCTGTGATTGAGATACTTTCTAATGTGTTGTTACATCTCCACTAAATAGGTAATAAAACCAAAATTGAAACTTGACAGTTTTCTAGCAGAGCGATGCTGCAGGGTGCTGTGAAACACAGCGTCCTGTCCCCTGTTGCAGCTGGTGTCAATGGAACTGCTCCTTAGTATGTCAGTCACTTTTAAAATCGTGCCTCTAGGTGTGGTTCCCTGCCTTTGGGACTCTGTTACCTTTCTGATCTTCAGGAAACAGAAACCTGAGTGACCTCGGGGCCTCCTGAGGGGAACCAGTGGAGCTGTTTCTGCTGCTAGCAATTTCCAGCAGCTAATTCCCAACAGGGGTTGGGAATTCTCTGTCAGTAATACTCTCACAGAAATGCAGCTGATCTATACACATCGCCATTTTATTATTTCACAACCTTTGCAGCTAGACAAATACCCCTCCACAAAGACTGTTGTTGTTCTGACGACAGTATCATGGACCAGAGCGTTAAAGCAGGATCGCTCCTCCTGCTGCTCCTGTTCTGTCAGTTGATGCCATCAGTAGCGCCCAGGGAGGTGATGTATTTCTGCTCCAGCTGTTCCCTGAGAGGAGAACAATGGGGTCGGCGTTAGAGCACAGGCTTCTGCAAACACACCAGGGCAATCCCTACTGTAATACAGCACCTAGTGCTAATAGTACAGCTCCTCGCAGAAGGAGAACCTCCTGCTAATCTGAGCTCTGCCAAGCCTGTAGTAAAGAGCGGGAATCCATGTTGTAGTAGACACAGCTATTGTGATAAGCGACATTTATTTTAGGTAGTTGAAGAAAATACAGGAAAAAATGCGGTTCATCTGACCGTGAAATTCAGAACTTGCCATCAAAGCAATATGTTTAGCACAAATCGATCTCAGCCCCCTGCCTTGCCTGTCTCACTCTTGCTCTCTTGTTTGGAGATTATTGGAGTATTTAAGAAACATCGTAAATAGACAGCAGTGGTGAATTTGAGCAGGATCATTTATTATAAAGCGATGCCAGTGCTTTTGAAGCTGCCAAACCTCAGAAAATGTCAAAAAGAAGTAACAGATGTGTAAACTTGGCTTCTCTAAAATTTCCTTTCTAAATGCTGATACTGGAACATGAAAAATGTTTTCTGAAATACATCCTTTTGACAACAAACAAACCTTAGCAGCCGAAGTCATCAGAAATAACAAGTAAACAAGATTTGTGTACTAAGTGGCTTCTTCAGTAGAAAAGAAGGGCTGATTTTGTTTTTTCTGTCAAGAGTTTCTTGAAATTGGATTGTTTTATGCCCCTTCGAGAAAACAGCCCATTATTTTTTGATAGCGTATAGTCTACTTTGAGTCTGCAGTCCTAAACTGAAGATGCTTTGGGGTTCATTTCAGACTCCCTTTTCTGTACACTCATTTGAGAGTCCCATTTCAGTCTCCTTTTTCTGCAGAATACAAATTAAGAGGATTTGAACTGCTTGCCCTCGGGAGCCTTTAGGGCACGCACCAGGAAATACGTGGTTTCTGTTACTTGCTGAGGCAAAGTCAGCCAGTCCACACAAAGAAACTTCTGACTTCATAGTCTGCAGAGCAATACTGTTGATGTTGGGTGTATATACACAAAAAAAATTGAGTGTTAAGAAATGCAGATGTCCGTACTCTTGCAATGTTAGGGC
The DNA here is from genome assembly GCF_028858705.1 of Grus americana. Classification (NCBI taxonomy): domain Eukaryota; kingdom Metazoa; phylum Chordata; class Aves; order Gruiformes; family Gruidae; genus Grus; species Grus americana. The sequence goes on from NC_072853.1 coordinate 4,836,172, forward strand.
CTGGCCTCAGGAATTAAGTGGGTTGGGTATAATCCATTTAGAATGAGTTCTTGGTAGCTCTTAGCCACGACTGTGATAAATCATCGCGAACAGGAGCTGCACAGTTAGATGACCCTGTATTTCACGTCGTATCTTTTTCTAAAGAAAAAAAAATTCAGAAAGATTAACGCAACATTTTCTTAAATCTATTGAGTACTGGATTGTTTGTATAAAGGGACCAGGGTTGCGCAGGACATGTTTCCCACCGTTGCAGAGGCCCTCTACTCCATTCACCACTTTGCTGCTCGCCAAACTGGCTTGCTCCTGTCAAGCTTTGCATGATCTCTTCCCCATGTGTTTAGTAAAAAGAAAGCATGGGTGCATGGCAAAGACTTCCACTTCCTGCGCGGGTGCACAGCAGGTTGCCAGCACACGGTGCTTCCGTAACAAATGGGCCAAGAGCTAACACGAATGACTGCCAATACTGTTGAGGATGCGTTTTTGTTGCAGGCTTTTTAACTGGTCTCTTATTGCTACACATGTTTTGGGTTTGGTTTGGTTTTTTTTTTTCCTGCTGAGTTTTATTAATATTGTTTTTCTTTTTTCCCTTCTTTTGGTAAATTTCTTTAACCTTCCCCCACATTCTGCTCAACCATAGCCATGGAGGGTAAGCAGTGCGTGAGCGTGTGTGTACGTGCCCTATTCCAAAATGTCTTTGCATGTGACTTTGCCAGATGACCGTTTAACTTCTCGATTGCTGAAACCAACTAGAATTGCAGCCTTTTACTGGTGACTGAGGCAATTACAATGTTCTTTTTCCTAAAGTATTTTCTGATCGATACACTAGATTGAATTTCTGTAATAGGTGTCAGTACCCACTTAGAGAAATGCAACAAAATGGAATCACCATGCACTAAATCCTGCACTCCTTCCTTGGACAAAGTTTCATCTAAGTATTTTGTAATTTCATCATAGAACCATGGAATGGTTTGGGTTGGAAGGGACCTCAAAGATCATCTAGTTCCAACCCCCCCTGCCATGGGCAGGGACACCCTCCACTAGACCAGGTTGCCCAAAGCCCCATCCAACCTGGCCTTGAACACTGCCACGGATGGGGCATCCACAGCTTCTCTGGGCAACCTGTTCCAGTGCCTCACCACCCTCACAGTGAAGAATTTCTTTCTAACATCTAATCTAAATCGACCCTCCTTCAGCTTAAACCCATTACCCCTTGTCCTGTCACTACACTCCCTGATAAACAGTCCCTCTCCAGCTTTCCTGTAGGCCCCTTCAGGTACTGGAAGGCTGCTATAAGGTCTCCCCGGAGCCTTCTCTTCTCCAGGCTGAACAACCCCAATTCTCTCAGCCTGTCTTCATGGGAGAGGTGCTCCAGCCCTCTGAGCATCTTTGTGGCCCTCTAGACTTGCTCCCAACAGGGTAGTTGGAGGGTCTGGACTCGCTCATCAGTGTAGTATCTCAGGTGCTTCCAATGAAACATCTCTGAAGCTAGGACCAGTTGTAAGAACCAGTAGTAACCCAGCGTGGTGGTGGGCTGAAGTGCCATAAGCCATCTCAGATCAGCAGGGTGGATGGCTGCTGTGTGACCAGTAGGAAACAAGCGATGTTTTAACGTTCTGCTCCCACTAGGTGGTTCCTTGGGCATCCCACAGCAGCGAAGAACTGCAGGGAACAGGGATGCTTGTAGTTTTACAGTTCAGGAGCAGAGATACTGAGGACCTTACAGAGGAAGTTTTCAAAGTTTTGTTTCTTTTCTGGCCCAGGATTATTTCGGTCTGTCATGGAGTTAACTCCAGACAGATCTGACTCAATGAAAGTTTTGCTTGAGTAAAGACTACAGGATTTTTAACACTGGGGGCTTTTTTTCTGATCTGTTGGAAACAAATTGTATGAAAACATTTGGTGTTTCCCACTTGTACCGGTTGACACCAGTTTTTTTAATCTGCTGTGAATTTTCACTAACGAAACAGTAATATGTACTGCAATATTCTCTCTTTACTATGTCAGTATGTTAACTATGTACTCGGACATTGTTTTGGAGCACAAAACAGCTTTCTGGAACAAGGGACCTGATACCTGTTGCCTTAGCAGTCGAACTTGTCCATCAGTAGTGAACCACTTAGATGTGTCAAGTACTCTGTACTCCTCGTTCCTCAAATTATTTTCTTCTCTGTTGTGGGAGTTATACTGGAAGCTCTTCAGGGAAATCCTGGTAAAAATTCCCCTGTGTCATTTCACAGATCAGGTTCAGTCAGAAGAACTAAAGGAAATTTCCTTCAGATCTGGGAGCATGCGTGCTCAGCCAGGACAGGGGACCCAGTGGGACGGGGCGGGAGGCGGTTGGGAGTATGAGACCTTCCCGGCTGTCTGCAGAGGCTGGGAAGTTGCTGAGCCCCATCTGCTGGGGACAGGAGGCTCAACAACCCTTCTCTGCTTCCAGATTCAGCCACAGGAAATCAGCCCTCCTCCTACGGCCAACCTGGACCGCTCAAACGACAAAGTCTACGAGAATGTAACCGGGCTGGTGAAAGCGGTCATAGAAATGTCCAGTAAAATACAGCCAGCACCGCCAGAGGAGTACGTACCCATGGTAAAGGTATGGAGGCAATTCCTAAAATCAGTGTTTTAGTTCTCTCCTGAATGAGGTCTTCAAGTGGCGTAGGAGAAACTTTCTGGAAAGTTGGAAGTAGAAAAGCTTTTTGTGTTTGCAGGGGGGTAACTTGTGGTCACAGGGCTGGAGCTTTGGATACTGTTAACAGTATTGTGGGCAGCGGTGCTTTTATTCCCCAGTTTGCCTGTGCTTATCCAGGGGCAGGCAGTTGTGCGCTATCTTCTCCACATTTCACTATTTTAAGAAAAACCTTTCTTTTTATTAACCCTTTGCCATCTGGTTTTGATGGTGAAACACAGAATTGCAGGTGGGATTTTAAAGCCATGTTCTAACTCCCTTCTTATCTAGATGAGGGATTAAGTATCTATTGCTTCCTGCACTCTCACAATTCTCTTATCCATTCATTCCAAGTTTTTAAAGTTTATTTCCTTAATTTTTTTTTTTTACTTAGGAGGTGGGTTTGGCACTAAGAACCTTACTGGCAACAGTAGATGAAACCCTCCCAGTGCTTCCTGCAAGCACCCACAGAGAGGTACGTAGAGGTCCCCCCATCTGACGCGCAGTCATTACGATTCGTTAGCCTCAGCCAGGACAGCTGTCTGGACATGTCTCGGCTCCCTCTTCGCATATGCGTATGTTTTGACTCACTAAGCAGTATGAGCTCTCAGGTTATAATTCTTCATGAAATTAATTTTATTAGAATCCAATTGCTGTGCAGACATAGGCTTGTATTGATTTAAGTGAAGACACTCAAACTGGATGTAATTGAAGAGCATACAAGACGCACACAAATGAAGTTGACATAACAACTGTTAGCAGCGCTTACGTGGAACTTCTTAGCGCAAGTTTAATCTTTCATTAAATTACAGCTTGCACGCAAAGTCATTAAACAGGTAAATGAGCACAGCTCAGTGCAGCTGGGAGGTTTTGATGAGATATCCCATAATAACCTACTTCTGGATGAGAAGTGACTGAGATCTTTCAGTGAAGTTCACGAGTCAGGAGTAAACCCATTTTCCTCCAAAACCTTGAATGGGTGCGATAATGAGAAAGCCAGAGAATGGTTCTTTAAGTGCTGTCTTAGAGAATCATCCTGACTTAGCTACGTGGTTAAGTAACCTGTATCCAGCTTCTTGACCTGTTTTTTTCAGAGCTACTTTAATAATAGTAATTAAAACAGTGATGACCTAGAAACCTCTAACAAGGTGTTAACTCGAAGACATGGGTTAAAATCCACTACTGGTGATTTAGGTCTTGGTGCCATTTAACAGCGGGCGACTCGGCAGCTGACAAGGTTGCTCTTGGTCCCCACACAGCGTAGAGCAGTCGGTGCTGAAATTCCATCTGCTCCACGCAGTGTCCACAGAAACAGCCCCAGCTTCGATCGGAAATCACAAGCAGGGGCTGTCGAGGGAGGGTAGATAGCGCCATTGCTCTGTAGAATCACTGTCACCGGTGCAATGCTTCTAACAACTTACGGAGTTGACTGAATCTTCTTGTTCCAGATTGAGATGGCACAGAAGCTGCTGAACTCCGACTTGGCCGAGCTCATTAACAAGATGAAACTGGCACAGCAGTACGTCATGACCAGCCTGCAGCAGGAGTACAAAAAGCAAATGCTCACCGCTGCTCACGCTCTGGCTGTGGATGCAAAAAACTTGCTGGATGTTATTGATCAAGCCAGACTGAAAATGATCAGCCAGTCCAGACCGCACTAAGTACTGAGGGAAGAGTTTCATCAGTCTAAAAATTCTGCTTGCGAAAGGATGTTATTTCACCTTCCACCAGCAGTGAGGATTAACCCAGTGTAGTCCTGGCTTTCCAGCGCCTCTTGCTTCAGCAGACCTGACTGACAGCTGTTGGTTCTCTCTCATTACAAAAGTTTAACCAAGTAAGTTTTTATCATAAAGCCAAGCTGGTCTGGGATTCAAAAAGTGGCATTATCACAAGATGAAGTTTGTACAGAAGTCCTCGGGAAATCACAGCTATGGAGCACACTTCAGTTTTATACCATCGCATGGGACACGCTTAGCCTAGAGCTGCCACAGGGTTATGGTCTCGGAGCCAAAACTGTTGGAGCAGCAGATCAGAGAAAGATATTGTGAAGTGAAGAATTCGGGGAAACCTCAGGGCTGAGAATTCTTGCCCACAGTATATGAACTATCCAGACTGGAATTTTTTTATTAGAACACTTATGTCGCAATATGCTAATCACAATTTACAGAGAAAGAATAAAAAGCTATATTTTCAAGACTTCAGTCATTTCAAGACAAACTAAAGCCCTCTTCATCTTCCTGCCTTTTACTTTTATGTGAATGTGTGAAGCATTTGTTTGGAACTAGCTGTAGAACACAACTGAAAACTCTCATCTTTTCCACCAGAATAACATGCCAGTTCTTTTGTAGCAATGTTGTTTTCCTTGGAAGCAAAAATGCTGCTTTGTACCAGAGCAATTCAGAGCTGCATTTAGAGGAGTTCTGTAACCATTCATGTCCCCCATTTTTATATAATTTATAAAGACAGATTAAAGCCATGTTGAATATTTTAAACCCACTGTAGTTAACTAACCCATCCTTTTGTCTATCTTGCCTGGGAGGAGTTACAGTAGAGCAGTGTAATTAGATTTTCCTTGGTTTTCCAGTTATGCCATCTGTTCTGTTAAAATAAAAACCACACTCCCTTTTTGCTGTTGAGGGATATAAATTATTCTCAGGAAGAATATAATGAACTGTACAGTTACTTTGACCTATTAAAAAGGTGTTACCAGTGAAGTTCTGCCTATATTATTCTCTGTGTGCGTGTGCTGCAGAAGAAACTATTGCGAGTTTCCTCTGCTTGGAATTTTGTCCCCACCCTAATCTGCAAGCTTTTAAGAATTCACTTATGCAGGACTTGAGGCATTCAAGAAGAAAATCCAAGATTTAAGTAGGCTTCCAGAAAGCAGTTTTCCCTCCAACTATGGAGCACAGGGAACAAAGTGTTATCATCCAGCTAAGTGACTTGTAAAATTACTTGGTGTCACTCTTTAGATTCTTTTAGACTTTTAAATCCTAGGGAAAGGTTTCTTTAAAAAGGGGTGGGTGGGGGGATAGAGCAGTTGAGCAGTTTGCAGGAATGGTTTTTGGAAGCTCAGTAGAGTTCTCATCAGCTGCAGGGGGTTGCATGAACTAAATTCTTCCACAGGTGTCTGCACCTTTCAAAAAACAAATGAGTTCCAGTTTTGTGGGAAGATGGGACAGTGCAGAGTGCATCAGTTCTCGATCTGCAAGTGGAACAACCCTCCCACACAATTTTGGAGTCTTTATACACTTTGCTAATGCATAATTTTAATATTTTAGAATACACATGAGAAAGCCCTTACCTTGTTCATTTGCTCTGGAAAAGTCCTGTTCAAAAGTAACAGACTTAAGTGACTCCTTTCATGTGTAAAGTTACACATTCTTAACCGCCCACCCTTCAAAGCAGTTTGCAGAGATGCTCTAATTTTTTTCTGGAAAGGCAAAAAAATTACACGCCTTACAATTAAAAAGCAGACTGAGTTTTGCACCAAGGCTAGGTTTTGTATCTACTCATGAATAAATAATACTAGCTTTAGCCTCCAACAGCCTCTCCAGCTGAAAATTGCAGCCTTTTTCCCCACCCTTCAGGTCAACAACTGTCCTCTGCTGTGAAACACACATCATCCCTGCTGTGCCACAGCCTTCAGCTGCCACTGAACAGGTTCAATTACACAGTACTGGAAGCTGCACTGTTGCTAAAGCATTAACGAGACATGCTGCAGGCAAGAGGCTGCAGTACCAAGTCATAACACTTTTACTTACATGACCACAGCCTGTACTTGCCAAGCTGTTAGCATATGCCATGCTCGCTGGGATTACGTTTCCACCTTTGTCCATGCACTATGAATGCAATTGGGAGCTCTAACTCTGCCTATGTTTACTACGAAGAACCAACATGGAAAGCTGTAAAACCCTCATTTAACATGCCATGACAGCAGTATTGGTACCTACAGGTAACCTGGCCATCCTTCATCCACTCCCCTTCACATGCATCCACATAAGAGACAAGTACAATTAAATGTTCTTTATTACAGGCAGGTACAAAACTAATCAGTCAAAAAGACCAAAGCCCATGTCATCATCGGATTCCTCTGACTCTTCTTTCTTTTCCTCTTCTTTCTTCTCCTCAGCTAGAAAAGGAGAAAGGAATCAGAATTTTTCCATTTTATCAGCTCATAAAAGTCACATGCCACTAAAGACTTCACAGACAATGACTGTAACATCAAGATCTGAGCAATCCCAACAAGCTAAGCTCACAACCCAGGGTGACTAGTTTTTCCCCTGCTAGGACAGTGCGTTTGTGCCCTCAAAATTAATTTCTATCATATCTGAAATACTTTAGAGGAGATCTTAATGGTATACCGAAATATCAGCTTTAATTCTGAGGTAACACTAATCCTGTACACTGATTCAAAGTGCAATTCCAGCCTTTCTAAAAATGAGGGTCTGTTTGGCTCTAGAAGACTCATGTGCATATGGAAGAGCCAAGCTGACTCTCAAGCTAGTAACGAGTAGCATTTTAACAAAAAATTTCTTCCAGCTGAAGCTTGCTACGTTGGACCCAGAAGCCCACTTACCAGGGGCAGCACCACCCGCAGGTGCAGCACCACCAGCAGGAGCAGCTGCAGCTGGAGCCCCACCACCACCACCAGCTCCTACATTACAGATCAGGCTTCCGATGTCGATGTTGGCTAGAGCCTAGGGAGAACAAGCACCAGTAAAGCCTCGTTAACACCGGGTGTGTGGGGCAGCTTTGCTTCAGTCCTGTGCACCTGCAAAGTCATACCATGAGTGTGGCAATGAAACCGCAGCATGACAAACGAGCAGCCTGCTTCACCAGCTCGGTGCCGCCAGCGGAGTCACCATAATTCACTGCTTTTTATATTCGTTAAAGGTGGCATTTCAAAACTAAACGCGCAGGGGTCCATCACCACCGGTGAGCCGCTGTTTGGTTGTGATCTGCCCCCAGAAGGCCCCACACCGAGACAGAGGCGGCGCGGTGTCCCTATGTCCGCCATCCCCACACGCTTCCCGCCGCCCCTGCCTTCTTCCCTCACTCCCCCCGAGATGCCCAAGTCACCCCCGCTCCGGCCAGCCCACGGCCCCCCCGGCCCGGCGCTCCCTCTCGCTCACCTTCGCGAAGAGGCCCGGCCAGAACGGCTCCACGTTCACTCCGGCCGCCTTGATGAGCGCGTTGATCTTGTCCTCCTGCAACGACAGCAGCGCTCAGCAGCCAGCCCGGCCCCGCCGCCTCCCGCCCCGCGCCGCTGCCGGCCATGCCGCGGCTCGCCGCCATCTTGTGCCGGCGGGGCCCGGGCTCGCACTCACCGTGACGGTGACCTCATCGTCGTGCAGGATGAGGGCTGAGTAGATGCAGGCGAGCTCGGAGACGGAGGCCATGGTGGGGGCGCGGTGCCAGTCGCCGGGGTGGACGGCCTTAGCTTCAGCTGAAGGACACAGCACCTTGGGCCGCCAGGGAGGAAAAGGGGCGCGTGTCTACGGCGGAACTTTATAATGGCGCCCTGAGCCAATCACAGGCCCGGCGAACTGAGACGCAACAGAGTCGTCAGCGCCGCTGCCCAACCCGTGACCGGCAGGGCAGCCTTGACCAATGCCGCCAGGGGAGCGCTCTGCCAATCGCAGCGTAGTGGGGGATGACGTTCGGTGCGGCTCGGAGAGACGTAGCGGCGCTATGGCGGCCATGGCGCGGCCCGGCCTAGGCCAGGCAGCCTCGTACGGCCTTCGGGGGGCGCTGAGGCTCTCTGCCTGCCTGCTTGCCTGCCTGCCTGCTTGCCAGCCTGCCTGCCTCCCTGCCTGCCTCCTCTGGCGCCGCTGCTGCCTCCCGCCACCTGGGGCCTCCGCGGGCGCGGAGCGGGGTCCTGCCTGTGTCCCGGCGCTGAGCGGCCCCGCCCGGCCCGTGGGAAGGGCCCTTCCCGGGCGGGCAGGCGTACAGCCGGCTTCGCGCTCTCAGCGCTCGGGGGTGGCGCTGCCAACGTGTTCCGCGTTAAAGATGTCTCCTCGTAGAGGTCTTTTTGCCCCCTTCTTGTCAGGAAAAAAAAGTAGTCTCAAGATGTGTCGTTATTATACACAACAGAGGGAGTATGCACTGCGAACTACCCAAAAAAAAAGAAAATACAACATGGAATGCTCATCAGAGCCAACACTGCTGATGTAACGATTGACCATGAGGTGGACGGGAGTGGCTGGGACTTGCTTGTTCTGTGTATGGGGCCCACACTTGCAATAGAGACACAAACTAGTACCATTTACCTCAGAATACAGAACTGCCAATTTTTGTTAATGTTCTTCCCCCCAAAAAAGGCACTACATACAGTGTTCTGGATTTAATCAGTGCTGTTATTTAGGGTGTTAGCACTGTTAAATGCACGTTTTTCTGTAATGTGCATATGTAAAAAAAAAAAAAAGGGGGCAGAATGAGCCATTTGTGAAAACTTCATCCTTCTCGATTTCTATATAACTTGGTAATCTTATGAGCCTTAGCAAATTCCAGCATTTCACTCTGAAAGAATAATCAGATTATGAAAAGTAAATGTTCTCTGATTTTTATGTGTTCTTGACAGATGTGCATCAATCAAGATGCAGAGTGCAGTTTATGAGCCACAGCGCTTGCTCAGAGTCCTGGGATGCAGGATGGCTTTAGACCTTTGAGGTGTCTGTAGGAAGGGCTGAATCAATTGTGCTCTATCTGTTGCTCTTTCAGCTAATGAAGTCACCGTTAAACTGTGGTCCAGGTAACAGCAGCATCAACAGAGGCGTTTCAGCTGAGTTAACTGTAGCTGAATCAGTCAGGACTATGTATTTTTATTTTAAATGGTGAATTGGCCAGATGGGCGTGTTTGTCATTCCTTCAGAAAGATGGGAGGTTGGTTTGAAAATGTTTTGTCAAAAAAAGGAGCATGAGAAAATAGTTATTCTGAGAGAGAGAGGTGGGTACTTAACTGAATCAAAATACCTTCCCCACCAAACCAGAGCTTTATTTTCTATTTATATGCAATCAACCAACTTCCAGACAAGAGTGAAGTTACTTAAAATTAAACAGCATTTTTTTCTGAATGTTGTTGATGCAAGCTGCTCCAGAGCTGGCCCGGCCTGCAGCAGAATGGCAGATCTTGGCACACAGGGGGGTTCCTGAGGAAGGGAAAGGCCAGGGAAGCAGAGATACCTGCCAGGAACCAGTAGGATCGATTGACAGAGCTTTAAACTAGGCTCGAAGGGGAAAGGGGATAATATCAGGCTCTCCCGTGACAGACAAGCCGTGGGATGACATGCTAAGGTTAGAGGGATGGGGTGCTAGCAAGGGCCCTCAGCCTGTTCCTTTGAGACTTGCTGGGTACACTGGAGCATGCTTGAAATCTTACAGAGATGAGCCAGGGGGTCCTGAGGTAATAGGAACCAACAGGGAAACATCAGTGAAATACCTCAAAGGAATTAAGGGGTGCTCCTCTAAGAAGTTGACTGAGCTGAAGTGCCTATACACCAATGCACACAGCATGGGCAATGAACAGGAGGAGTTGGAAGCCACTGTGCTGCTAGAAAGCTATGAACTAGCTGCCATTTCTGAAACTTGGTGGGACAGGGAGGTGATTTGAGACAGCCAGCATGGCTTCACCAAGGGCAAGTCTTGCCTGAGCAACCTAACAGCCACCTATGATGGAGTGCCTACATCAGTGGACAAGGGAAGATCTACAGATGTCATCTATCTGGATTTCTGTAAGGCCTTTGACATAGTCCCTCACAACATCCTTCTCTCTAAATTGGAGAGAAATGCATTTGTGGGATGGACCATTCAGTAGATAAAGAATTGGCTGGATGGTCACATCCAGAGAGTAGTGGTCAACAGCTTGTGTCCAGATGGAGATCAGTGATAAGTCATGTCCATCAAGGGTCCATACTGGGATCAGTACTGTTTAATATCTTCATTACTGACATAGGCAGTGGCATTGAGTGTACCCTCAGCAGGTTTGCAAATGACAGACACCAAGCTGCGTGGTGCGGTTGACATGCCTGAGGGATGGAATGCCATTCAGAGGGACCTGGACAAGCTCAAGAAGTGGGCCCACATAAATCTCATGAAGTTCAACAAGGCTAAGTGCAAGGTCCTGCACCTGGATCAGGGCAATCCCCACGCAATATCTCTACGGGCTGGGGATGAAGGGATTTAGAGCAGCCCTGCGGAGAAGGACTTGGGGGTATTGATTGATGAAAAGCTGGACATGAGCCAGCAATGCACACTCACAGGCCAGAAAGCCAATCGTATCCTGGGCTGCATCAAAAGCACTGCAGCCAGCAGGTCGAGGGAGGTGATCCTGCCCTTCTGCTCCACTCTGGTGAGACCTCACCTGGAGTATTTCAGCTCTGGGGTACTCGGTACAGAAAAGACATGGACCTGTTGGAGCGGGTCCAGAGGAGGGCCACAAAAATGATCAGAGAAGAGATGGCTCCGGGGAGACCTTATAGCAGACGTCCAGTACTTACATTGGGCTTACAAGAACTTACATTGGGCTTATAATATATAATACATTAATATAATAATTACATATTATATTATTATATAATACTTACATTAATATATAATTACGCTTATACTTACATTGGGCTTATAAGAAAGACTTTTTAGTTGGGCCTGTTGCGATAGGACAAGGGGTAATTATTTTAAATTAAAAGAGGGTAGATTCAGACTAGATATAAGGAAGAATTCTCTTGTGATGAGGGTGGTGAAACACTGGAACAGGTTGCCCAGAGAGATGGTAGATGCCCCATCCCTGGAAACAGTCAAGGTCAGGTTGGACAGGACTCTGAGTAACTGATCTAGTTGAAGATGTCCCTGCTCATTGCAGGGGGGTTGGACTAGATGAGCTTTAAAGGTCCTTTCCAACTGAAACTATTCTGTGATAGATAAGTCAAACTTCCAAAAATCAGCTTGAGCAAAATTATTAAAGGATTTGCAAGAATCCTCATATGACAATTTTCCATTACCAGCAAAGCGTATCCAACAGCCTACTATTGTAATGCTCCTTCATAAAAATGTGAGGATTTATTAGACCATTACACGTAAAGACTGAGGTAGGCAAGAGGGACTTGACTTCTTCTGTCCATCCTTTCCTCATGATCAGAAACAACTCAAAGTTTCACTAAATGAAGATTTGACACTACTTATTGCTGGAGATGATAAATGCAGAGTGTTGCAGCACTTGTGGGTGCTTAACCCTATTAGTGGGGTCACCAGCTCTGAATTTAAGCATTTACTTAAACTTCCTATACAACGCACAAAGCAAATGGCTGCATTTTTTTTACCTAACTCAAAGTAGCAAATAAATGCATCCTTCCATTAGGATGTAATATCCTGGAACCTCTGTCATTCTAGGTGCTTGAGGATGGGATTTCACAAATGACTGGCATGAGCCTGCCTTGTCTGTCCCTCACTCCAGTGTTGCCATGGCCTCCCAGGAGAAAGCACTCAGACCTGTGCTGAGAGGTCCATGAGATGATCTGACTGAAAACTAGCAACACAGAAAGAAAAGATTCCTTTTCAATCGAAGGAGCTTACCAATGAAGGTGGCCTGGGAGATGAGTAATGCAAGTGTGTAAAGAACAAAATTACGCTTGAGACAAGTCATAATTTGCTTATGAATTAAGGTCATATATAGTATATAACTACATTCCAAATATCAGGAAGCAGAAACTGGAATTTCTTCAAGGGCATCGGGATCTCAGAGTAACTCCTACTACAGCACCTCTGGAAATGTACAGCTTGTCAACAGGCCAAAAAGTGCAGGAGACCCAAGCTATTCAAATAAGAAAGATTCCCTCCTAAGTGGATCCCACACCAGATGACATTTATATATGTGAGGAAGGAACTGAAGATTAGACTAGTCCACATCAGGAGCTGCTCAGGTAGCTTTTACTTTATGTCTAAAGGTACTGCCGGTGCCAGCTAAGAAACCCAACAATGTTAGATTGAGCATCTGAAACATTTGCTCCACTGAAAACATCCTGCGTTACACAGAAAGTAACTTATTTTGCAGGATTTAAATAGTGGCTATATATCATTGCTCTCTTCAGGCAGCAGAGGAAATCTATCATCTTCACTGAACTTGCAGGTTTTCTGTATTCCAGGGATTCTTCTTGCAATGATCAGCATGTTTAGTGCTGTAGTACTGAAGCTCAATGTATTTGGGGACAGTAAGCAAGCATTCCTATTGCTTGTGGATATGAAGAAAGGTGAATGATGGAGGCCAGCTTTCTGTTTCAGTGGTGAAAGTAGGAAGGGAAATTTGTGTGGGCCGTAACACAGAGGGAGAACGAACACTGATAACTGTTGTGATATAACAATCCTTAACCTAAAAATGATTAAAAATGCTGATGCATTGTTAAAAAATAAAATATGAAGACCTAAAATTTAAATGTGACACTCACATAAGCTTAAGGCTTTAGTTGATAAAGATGTTAATTAAATGATATTTGCCTGCATCCTTGCTTCATGGCTGTTTTGCTGTGTCTATTGACGGACACTGATAAGGCTGCTCTGTAGGGGCTCAAAATAAAGTTATGATGAAAACAAATCACCATGCAGTAAAAAAGCTAAAAAACCCTCACTTTTGCTGTTTCCCAAAGCTTTTTGAAACATAGCTATCCAGTCAGGATTGCTGGTTAATAAAGCTCAATTCCGACGCAGACCAAGGGGTAAGGTCTAGAAATTTGCAGTGGTATGTGTTTTTCACCTCTGCTCCTGTAACTGTCTATGCTTTGTACAATCTATTTAACACATCACCATCCTTTTGGAGAACAGTCTCTGTTCTAGATTAATCTATAACAAATGGATGGGGGCTTAAAAAAAAAAAAAGTGTACATGCTTCTGTGTATTCTACAATTCCAGGGTAGTGAGTTACTTCCAGAGTGATGAGTTACTGGGACTTGGCTTGGAAAACCAATGTTCTGGTTTAGGATGATAATAAAACTGTGTTGCTAGCAAGCTGTTACAGGATAGCATAGGAGTGTCTTTGTGGTAAACAAAACAAGTAACTTGGTACAAAATGGCCCTGAGGTGGATATTTTACACTTAGAGGATGGTAAAGAGCAGTGGCAGAGATTTGGCTGGATATGCTTGCGCATTACTTACCAGCCAAGAAAAGAAAATATCAGCAAGGTGTGGATGAACTTGTTTCAATGTACTGTTGCAATGGAATGTATGGGGGGGGGGGTGTGTGTGTGTGTATGTGTGTGTGTATATATGTACACACACATGCACCATTTAAAGAATTAGAGATTGTTGTGCTAGGAGTGCTTAGAACACTGATGACTCATGTCAGTTTCAAGATTTAAAACAAAACTTTAGCATTCATTACTATTCATTAAGAAAACACTGTGCTAATAATTAGTTATCATAATTGTTATCACTACATATTCATTCTCGCACTTATATCAGTTGTTATCACTACATGTACAAAGCAGTCAGTCCTTAACACTTGATCCTAAATTAGCTGTGAGCATATAATACTACAGAGCTGCTGCCTTTATTGTTAGAACATGACTAAGGTCACTGGTAGTCATCAAAATGGCCGAACTCAAGAGCTCTTCACCAAAGAGAACTGTAGTTGATATTTTCTTCCTCTTTCCCTGCCCTTGCTTAAATGCTTTGTTGGTTTGGTTTTTTTTTTTAAACTTTCCTTAGGTAAGTCTGCCTTTCTTAAAACAGCCTTTTCCCAGCTCTCAAGGTTGCACTTTTACAATGATCAGTAACTGACCATACGTGAGTTACTGATGGTTTGGGGGCCTTTGCCTTCTGCCTGCACTCATAGTTTCAAGGCCCTTGCTGTTATCCCACACTTAAACACCACAGCATGAGACAGCTGGTATCAAGTTCTAGTTCACAGAGTAAGTTCTCACACAAGCTGGTAACAAGTCTGACAAACCAGGACTGGGGCCTTCTGGTATTAGTATAAGGCCTATGGCCTGTTAATAGCGGGATCATAGAATCATAGAATCACAGAATGGTTTGGGTTGGAAGGGACCTCAAAGATCATCTAGTTCCAACCCCCCTGGACATGGGCAGGGACACCCTCCACTAGACCACGTTGCCCAAAGACCCATCCAACCTGGCCTGGAACACTTCCAGGGAGGGGGCATCCACAGCCTCTCTGGGCAACCTGTTCCAGTGCCTCACCACCCTCACAGTAAAGAATTTCTTCCTAATATCTAATCGAAATCGACCCTCCTTCAGCTTAAACCCATTACCCCTTGTCCTGTCACTACACTCCCTGATAAACAGTCCTTCCCCATCTTTGCTGTAGCCCCTTCAGGTACTGGAAGGCCGCAATTAGATCTCCCCGGAGCCTTCTTTTCTCCAGGCTGAACAACCCCAACTCTCTCAGCCTGTCTTCATAGCAGAGGTGCTCCATCCCTCTGATCAGCTTCGTGGCCTCCTCTGGACTCTCTCCAACAGCTCCATGTCTCTCCTGTAGTGGGGACCCCAGAGCTGGATGCAGTACTCCAGGTGGGGTCTCAGAAGAGCAGAGCAGAGGGGCAGGATCACCTCCCTCGACCTGCTGGTCACACCTCTTTTGATGCAGCCCAGGACACAGTTGGCTTTCTGGGCTGCAAGCACACACTGCCGGCTCATGTTGAGCTTCTCATCAATCAATACCCCCAAGTCCTTCTCCTCAGGGCTGCTTTCAATCCATTCCTCGCCCAGCCTGTAGTTGTGCTTGGGATTGCGCCAACCCACATGCACTTGGCCTTGTTGAACTTCATGCAGTTCGCACGGGCCCACCTCTCCAGCCTGTCAAGGTCCCTCTGGATGGCATCCCTTCCCTCCGGCGTGTCGACCACACCACACAGCTTGGTGTCATCGGCAAACTTGCTGAGGGTGCACTCGATCCCACTGTCCATGTTGCCAACAAAGATGTTAGTGCCGGTCCCAGTACCGACCCCTGAGGAATGCCACTTGTCACTAATCTCCACTTGGACATTGAGCTGTTGACCACAACTCTTTGAGTGCGACCATCCAGCCAATTCCTTATCCACCGAGTGGTCCATCCATCGAATCCATGTCTCTCCAATTTAGAGACAAGGATGTCACACAGGACAGTGTCAAATGCTTTGCGTAAGTCCTAGTAGATGATGTCAGTTGCCCTTCCCTTATCCACCAACGCTGTAACCCCATCATAGGCCACCAAATTTGTCAGGCACCACTTGCCCCTAGTGAAGCTGTGTTGGCTGTCACCAATCACCTCCTTATTTTCCATGTGCCTGAGCATAGTCTCCAGGAGGGTCTGCTCCATAATCTTGCCAGGCACGCAGGTGAGACTGACCAGCCTGTAGTTCCCTGGGTTTTCCTTTTTTCCCTTCTTAAAAATGGGGGTTATGTTTCCCCTTTTTCAGTCAGTGGGAACTTCACCGGACTGCCAGGACTTCTCAAATATGATGGCGAGTGGCCTGGCCACTTCATCCGCCAGTTCCCTCAAGACCCACGGATGCAACTCATCAGGTCCCATGGACTTGTGCACCTTCAGGTTCCATAGATCATCTCGAACCTGATCTTCTCCTACAGTGGGCAGTTCTGCATTCTCCCAGTCCTTGCCTTCTGTGACCTGGGCAGTGTGGCTCAAGCATTTGCCACTGAAGACTGAGGCAAAGAAGTCATTGAGTACCTCAGCCTTCATATCCTGGGTAACCAGGTCACCTGTTTCATTCTGGAGGGGACCCACATTTTCCCTCGTCCTCCTTTTATCACTGACATACCTATAGAAGCTTTTCTTGTTGTCCTTGACATCTCTGGCCAGACTAATTTCTATCAGGGCTTTGCCCTTCCTAACCTGATCCCTGGCTGCTCGAACAGTTTCTCTGTATTCTTCCCAGGCTACCTGCCCTTGCTTCCACCCTCTGTAGGCTTCCTTTTTTTGTTTGACTTTGCCCAGGAGGATAATAGTATTTTCACCAGACATTGGGTACAGAATTCTTACATAGTTATGCTGTATTAGCATGCATATGTTTGGGTTCAAAACAGGCTAGTCATTAAAGTCTGCATTGTGATTGTTCTGTGGTTCTAGAAAAACTGCATCATATTGTGACTCGATACTAAGGAAGCAAGAACAAGTAGGGCAGGCGAAATGGCAAAGTCTTGAAGACAACATTTCAAAACATAAAACAACACAAGTTAAAAATGTAGCCAGGTATATAAGACTGGCAGGTAGGGAAGTCATTTGCACGCCCCAAAAGGAAAAAAGATATGATTGCTTGATGGAAAAAAGGAAAAAAAAAAAAAGTGCAAGATTTCCGTAGGCTTTAAATCAGCTTTGTAATGGCCAGAACTACACCATAGTTCCCTAAAAGCAATTATTATATGATAGTGAGAGGAATTAAAAGTAGATAAGCCACTGTTTTCTTTCTTACTACAGTCCACCTTAATCTCTGTACAGATCCATTTCATTCTCTACTTAATTATTTTTTTTCTCGTTTAGACTGTCCAAATTGTCTGAATTGTTCATTGGCCCTGGCAGGATCCTGATTTGGCTATACAATCCTCTATCTCCTCATTTTAGCAATTAGCCACACTAATGAACTTCAGGTTGTTGATTATCATCAACAGGGTAGGAAGGCTCTACAGAGGGATCTGGACAGGCTGGATCGATGGGCCTAGACCAACTGTATGAGATTCAACAAGGCTCAGTGTCAGGTCCTGCACTTGGGTCACAACAACCCCAGGCAACACTACAGGCTTGGGGAAGAGTGACTGGAAAGCTGCCTGGTGGAAAAGGACCTGGGTGGGTTGGTTAACAGACTGCTGAATATGAGCCAGCAGTGTGCCCAGGTGGCCAAGAAGGCCAACAGCATCCTGGCTTGTATCAGAAATCGTGTGGCCAGCAGGACCAGGGCAGTGATCGTTCCTCTGTAGTCGGCACTGGTGAGGCTGCACCTCGAGTGCTGTGTTCAGTTTTTGGGCCCCTCACTACAAGAAGGACATTGAAGTGCTGGAGTGTGTCCAGAGAAGGGCAATGAAGCTGGTGAAGGGTCTAGAGCACAAGTTTGATGAGGAGCAGCTGAGGGAACTGGGGAACTTCCTTATCCTGGAGAAAAGGAGGCTGAAGGGGAGACCTGCTCGCTCTCTACAATTACCTGAAAGGAGGCTGTATCCAGGTGGGTGTTGGTCTCTTCTCCCAAGTAACAAGTGATAGGACAAGAGGAAATGGCCTCAAGTTGCACCAGGGGAGGTTTAGACTGGCTACTAGGAGAAATTTCTTCACTGAAAGGGTTGTTAAACATTGGAACAGGCTGCCCAAGGAAGTGGTTGAGTGACCATCCCTGGAGGTATTTAAAACACACATAGATGTGGTGCTTAGGGACATGGTTTAGTGGTGGACTTGGCAGTGCTAGGTTAATGGTTGGACTTGATGATCTTAAAAGTCTTTTCCAACCTAAATGATTCATGCCAGCACCTTCACCCAAAGGCAATGGGTTAAAGTCTTTCTGATTCCCAAGGAAAGGAGGGTGTTCATAGATAATCAGGTTGCCCTGATTTTGAGTCAGTGTTTATGTACTGTTAACCAAGACAGTCATCCCCTCCTGCAACTGTTTTCCTCTCTTCTTTGCAGTTGTGTCTACTGTGCTATACTGAATCTGGTGGTTTTGTTGTTGTTTTTTTTTTTTTTAATTTGACGAAAGAGCTGTAGACCATTAAGTTGTTTTCTCCAATTTTGCTCATGAACAGTCCGAAGTACAGTATTTGCTTCCCTTATCTTCTTTTCAGAAACTACTTTTCTCCCTAGCTGGGTTTTTTGTTTTCGTTTCCTTATAACTAGGTTATTACAACAAAGAACAAAATTCTGTAACTGCTTAAAACTGTAATAATCAGCATACCTAACATATCCCCAATAGGTGGTGCTGCATCTTTTTCATAGTGTTTAATTGTTGTGTTGTTGGCCCTGATCACCTAGAAAAGTTGTCTGTCTTGAGTGAACTGAAGTTAGTAATCTAATAATAATAAATTATAAAAATTTGGGGTTTTTTTATAAATAAGTATTGCAATTCATTTGGCAAAAGAAATCAAATGTGGCTTTGTAGCTTAGTAATTAGGACAGTTGTCTGGTTGTAGAAAGACAGAAAAATCAGGTTTTGGTCCCTCTACCATGGATTAATTGTGATTAAATCAGTAATTGTAAAATAATAAACAGTCCCTGAGGAGATGACCAGAACCCTTAAAGTCTTTGTAACCATGTGAACACATTGAATCACAGAGTCGTGGTCTTCTTCACTTTTGTTCCGATTTTATAGTCTTATGCAAAGCAGAACACAGAACATGTGAGAAGTCTAATGCACACACTCTGGGATATCATCTTAAAAGTTAGGCCAGTTGAGAGCTGGAAAATGTAAGCTTAAATCCCCTCAGAGTCAAGAATAAAATTTACATCTTTCTGTTCTGTGTAAAATTTTTTGCTGCTGTATCACTGTTATCAATGACTAAAAGATATTTTTAAACTATGGGGTTTTTAATTAATTTAGTTTAAAAAGGGAAGGGTTGTTACCTAGTGAGATCAATGTATGTTTTCTCATCAAAAGAAAAGCCATATTGTTTGTCACTAGCCTATTTGTTTATAAAATATTTACCGCTGATTGCCACTGCTGATATAAATTATTTTTAAAAGCTGTTCCTAAATACCATCTTTGCTTCCAAAATGATTAGAACATGCTCAGTTTTCCCAAACTAATAATTCATTCTTTGAGAGATATCAGTTCTGGGAAACATCAGCTTGAAATCTAGCAGTTATGATAGGTATTGTGTCCAACAGTCACTCAGGTTTTTATTTTAAAGAAACCTGATTTTAGGTGTTTAAGCAGTTGTTCTTATACTACTGTGTAATTTTTAATATAAAGAGCATGTATAAAAGAATGCTTTTATAGACCTTTCAAACCACTCTTTCAAACCAAACCTTTTCCAAAACTGAGGTCTTTTCTGGGTGAAATTGCCTGGTAAGACATAATTAGGTTTCCCTGTGCTTCAAAACATGAATTGTCAGTGACAGAAAGCATTAGAAATAAAGCAAGTGACATGGCCCAAAATGAGTGTGCGTCCCATTCCTTTAAGAACAGAGGTAGAAGAGAGCTGTAACTCTCCTTTCCTCAGTAACACAGAAATGCTGCTGGGAATGTGCAGTAGCATGAAAACAGCCTGCAGGAACAACAGGACTTTTACATGAGGAAACAGTGCTTAAATAAAACTATTTAACTAATTTATTATTTAACCGATTGTGCAAGTCTACAGTCATGTATACACAGCGATAAGTCCTTTTGCTTATGAAGTGCTAAATCCACAAAAATCAGCTTTAAATCAATACAAGTATACTGCACTCTAGGATGTTCCAGGTATTAATTGCTGTTTTCGGGCTCTCTATTTCCCAGGGAATTTCTGAAATCAATTGCAGAGTATCCTGTGGAGCCCGAGAGAAGTATGGAATATGCACTTAGTGTTTCATGAAACCTCAGCTTATATTTCACCTATCTTCTGTTGCTTGTTAGCTTGTTATTTGGAAATTGCTAGCAGAGTAACATAATCTACTTTTTTTTCTTTTGCAACTGTGTGAGGTATCAGATGAAGTTCCAGGGGGGTACAGCCCTTCAGCATGTAAGCTTCACTGACCGTTGCTTCCAGGCCAGGATTTCACAAGCAGAATGATGTAGAAAGTGAATTATCTGTGTTTATGTGTCCAACAGTCACTCAGTTTGGGTTTTGTCTATAGGACAGAGATGGCCATTTTCCTGGAAGTCTGCATTGAGCTCATTCCACATGTCTATGAATGTGATCTGATGGACGTTAGCATTAGTGCTGCTAGGCAGGGTGACCAAATTAGTCAAGTGAACTTTTCTAGAAACATATCAATGTATTTTTATGCTCTGTTGTATTTAAATGCAGAAGGTCTAACAGGCACAGTAGTATGCGTAATATTAGAGGGAGTTATCTTCCAAATCAGATTGAGGAGATTGATGCTGAGGGATATTAGTTGTTTAATGTAGATAAGTAGGTTTTAATTAGAATAAATTACTTAGGAATATAATAGAGTGTGATTTGTGCTGTTTGCTTAGCTTTACTTAGCAAGAGTGGCTAGATTTGCTGAAGCCTTAGGCCATGTAGAGGTATTTTTCTCAGTAATTTTCCTAGTAATTTTCCAAACAGCTAGTACAGTGCTGTGTTTAGTCTTTTAGTATGGGAAGGTATTTTGATATCACATTAATGTCTCAGTGGTGTTTTTCCCAGTCTGGGATTCTTCAGTTCTCTATGTTCCACCAGCAAAGGCAGGTGTACAAGGAGTGTAAACCAGAAGATAAGGAGGCTCCAACCTTCGGGGAAAACTGCGGAAACTGCAAGTCAACAAGATAAGAGCCTGCCTGCCTGGACACAGAAGAAGAATCCAATTAGATGTTAGAAGACCCTAGACAAAAAATCACCATTGGATTAAAGGACGTGTGGACAGTGCGTGAAGGGTGCGTGAGAGGTGGGTGTATGGTACCCAAGGGTGTAATTGCCCTGGGATTTCTTTGTTCTGGGTCCATCTCTTTGGAGGCACCCAGCCTGGGCTGATACTGCTGCTGCACCTTTCAATTAAATTAATTATTTTATAAAATCCGATGCCTGAGACTCTGCTGCGGGAAACCTAGGGTCAAGCCTGAAGAAGGAGGAAGCGCACCCAGGAATAAGTGTGTGTGTTTGTGTGTGTGCGTGTGCGCGCGACACCATGAATGGTGTGTGATTGCACAGACAGCAGCTACTCCTTTAACAATTAAGTACAGTACCCAAAAAAGTAGATGTCGATACAGGGATTGCATGGTTTCCCCCGTCACCGCAGCATTTAGTGATATCTAATATAGCAGAAAGGCCAAATTTGCCTCAGATAACTCTCTTCTGACTCTTAGTTTTGGGGATCCCCCCCTCCCCTGTTTTCAGCCTCTAGTAAGATTATATAGCATAAACCAGAAAGTATTGGCGGTTGGTCAAAAATGTTACCCAGCTCCTCACAGAGGGGAAAACAGCAACCCCTTTGCCAGCTCCCTTGGCAAGTCTGTCTTTGAAGTTTATCTTTACAATTTTGCTAGTTACTTGGCTTTCCTCTAGAATTTGACCCATGATTTTGTCCTTTATTTGTTTATAGTTACTGGTAAATCTTTACTTTCCAGCAACTGGAGGAGCTTGGAATGCAGACAAATCCAAAATCACTCCAGTGGAAACTCTAGTGGTGACAATGGTTTCAGGAACAGTACACTTGATGTGAAAGCTGAGCTGTTAATAGCAACCCTTGAATATCTACAAGTATGACCCAAAGGGAAGGATAAACATATAGTTGATGTAACTTTGGAACAGTGAGATGCTTCTATATCACTTCAAATACTAACTGATAGAGAATATTAATTGGTTTGATGAACCATACAGGCAGTATGTTTGCCTTGTCCTCTGGCAGATAATATTTACTGAAGGAATTCAGTTGACTTTGAAGGGGCTTGACTGTTCTGGGATGATGTGGTGGTGCAACCTCCCCCACCCTTGAGCTGCTTGGTACTTGGTGTGATTTCGCTCCGCTTTTCCAGGGCCACATGCCAACCTAGGATGCGTTGGGTGTGGATTGCAAAAGGCAGCAGACTAGAGTGTTGAGGCACCCCCTTAACATGCCTGGCTCTTGCTTCCCCTGATGCTTCGGAATGCTAATGACAATCAATCACCTCCTGACCTCCTTTTGTCATCTTTGAATCTGTAATTAAGTTGCTGTTTTGATCATATTTTACTGAATTACTTGTAAAATTTTAAATTAGTCAATCACTGAGTGCTGCTAAAATTCAACCTTTGATTTACCTTATACTATAAATAAATTTTGAATTGCTGCTAAATCATAACCATGTCAAAACATTTTAATCCGCGGCAGATAAGAACTGCTTTTTTTTTAAAAGCTTCAACATCAAAATGCAGCAGGTGAATGAAAGCATGGATCATAGTTGCTATGATCTGCTAGGTCTCAGTGTATCACACTAACCAATACTATGCCTCTTTCACATTATTGCTAGTTGGTATTCCCCTGTACTAAACTTTACATATGTACAGCCAGAGATTATCTGCTTGTACAAAACACTAAGGTACCATACCACAGCTGGGTTTCATAGATACAATAAAAGGTGGATGTGGTATGGAGGTGTGAGATCCACCAGGTGACGGATCTGAGGTTTTCACAGCAGCGTTGCCTTTGTCTCATAGGGCATTGGGGAGGAATAAAAGTGAAAAAATCAAATCCAATTTTCAAGTAAACTGGGCATTCAAGATCAAACAGTGCATTCGTGTCATTCCAGCATCCCTTTTAAACATGCATAACTGGACAGACTGCCTTGAAGGAGATGTAGCGGAGAGCTGTAGACACACTTAATATTTTCCAAGGCCTTACTGAAGGACCAAACAAGTCACTAGCAGTCCTGGCTGCACAATACACTTTGGTTGATGTTGCACTTGCCTAAGGCAGAGGCTTGGTAAAAACGAACCACGGTTCATCTTGGTGGGTGACTGCAGGGCCTAGAAAGGCTCCTGCTACAAATGGTTGTCTGGTTAGCCACATCGGCAGGCTGTAAGACAAGCAAAGTACAACGTGTGTGGGTACTGACGGCAGGGCTGGAGAAGAGCCGTTTGGATCCAGTTGATGAAATTCGTGCGGGGGAGGAGAAGTAGGCGGCAGAAAGGTGGTCAGCTCCAATTGGCGGACCGGAGGCGGCGGGCGCGCTGCTCGGCCCAGGCCCACCGCGCTGCTGGGCTGCGGGGAGCGGGGCCCCTCAGCCGGGCCGGCAGCCCTGCTTCCCGCCCGCCGCGGGGGCCGCGGGCGGGAGGGCGGAGGAGCCGGCAGCGGGCGGAGCGCTCCTTCCCCGTGACGCCGCGGCTCCTCCCTTCTCCCCACCCACCTCCCCGCTCCTCAGTGCCGCCGAGTAACCTGGTTTCCCGGCGTCAGCCCAGCCCTCCTCCCTCTTTTCTTTTCTTTTTTTTTTTTTCTTTCCCCTTTTCTTTTCCTCCCCCCTCCCCTCCCCTTCCTCCTTCTCCTCCCCCTCCCCCTGAGAGCGTAGCCGGGGCTCGGGCTCGCTCCCTCCCCCCTTTCCCTCCCCTCGAGCTGCTGCCGCGGTAGGGACCTGGAGAGAGGCGCCGCCTCCGCCGCCGCCGCACACGGAGACATGTACCCGGGAGCCACCTCCGCCGGACCCGGTGAGGCTTCGGCCGGTTTTGTTTCCCTCCTCCGGGCCTCCCTCGAGCCGCCGGAACGACTTTCTCTTTCTCTCTCGGGGCGGCGGGGTTTGAGCTCGGCGCTCTGTGTGTGTGTGAGGGGGGTGACTGTTGGCGCACGAGGCGGTCTGTCAGCGCGGGAGGCGGCGCGACCCCTTCTGAGGCAACTCTGTGTCGTGTGTGTTCCCCCCCCGCCCAGAGCTGCGAGACGGGGGGCGCGAGGCGCCAACGGCCGGCGGAGGGGCGTTGTGAGAGGGTGTGTGGGGGGGACCCTGCGCGAGCGCCCCCCCCCTCGCTCTCGGGCCTGGCTGGAGCCGCTGAGGCCGCGGCCGGCCGCCCTCGCTGGGGAAGGAGGGGTCAGGCCGCTGCCGCCACCTCGGGGAGGGCGGTGAGCGATCCTGCGTGTCCGGAGGCCCCTTTCAGGGGAGGGTCGCCTTCTCCTGCCCTCATTTCCCCTCCCTCTGCCGCCGTGGGAGGCCGGCCCTGGCCCCGGCCTGAAAGGGGGGAGCTGGGGGGGGGGAGGTGAGCCCCGAGGCGGCGAGGAAGGAGGGGCGGGCGGAGGGGGACGAGGCGAGGGGAGCTGCTCTCCTCTCGGGCGAGAGGTCCCCCCGGGGGGCTCTGGTAGCCACTGCGGTGGCTGCTGGGGTGGGGGGAGACGGCAGAGATCCCCCTTCGCACCCCCCGCTCCCTTCCCCGGCCCGCCACAGTTCCGTCCCCGGGGTGTCCCGTCGGCTGTGCGCTACGTGCTGCCTTCCCCAGGCCAGCGCTTGGCTGTTCCTGCCAACTCGGCCTCCTGCTGGCAGTACGGTATGGACTGGGGTCTCCCATTTCCTCCCTCCCAGATCCTCGTAGCGGCTGCGTGCTCCTGGGCTGGCCTGGGATACCCGTCTCGCCGTGCACAGAAGTTCAGGCCGCTGTGGTCGTGTTTTGCTAACAGCGTGTTTGTCAACGACTGTGCTGCTCTAGTTTGTGTTGTTTAGATGTAGGTAAACCGTATCCAGATGTTGGGTAGGGCTGGAAGAGGTTATCAGATTCATTAGATGTCTTCAGGCGTGTAATGAAATCAGGGAGCAAAGGAAAGATGAATGTGCAGAGAAGAAATGTTACCAACTCACTCAGGGACGTTTAATATTATTTAGGGGAAAGATAGGTTAATACTGTGGGAGTTTGTGTGGTTAATATGGCATAGTGTTGTTTCTTTTTAGTGTTAGGCTGTTTCTGTGGTGAGGACTCTTCTAATCTAGAAACTATGATATTTGGGTGACGGGTACCTAGTTTCCTTACAGAAAAGTTTCATAATAAGTGGAACTTTATTTTATATTACTCTTCTCAACAGTTTTGTGTAAATTATTTTCCCTTAGAGAGATACTCTAGCAAAGAATAGTGTAGTGAAATATAGGACCTGTAGCTGAGATGTCTTTTACTGCTTGTCTTATGAATGCTTCTACAGTAGAAGCATTCATATCTTAGGATCCACAGTTAGGTTCTGGCTGCTTCTTTTTTTTCTTCTCTGATTTGATTCTCTTGAAGGGACAAGAATCAAGAAAGACAATCTGGGTGATTGTTTCCCTCTTCAAGTACAGCCCCTCTGTTTTTACATCTTGCTTTTCTTTCTACAGTGCACAAAGACTTTTACTAGACACACCAGGAAGATAGGTGTCTGCAGCTATGTGTATCCAGACTGATCAAGATTTTGGTTTCATGTATAACATCACTTGCACGTTTCAGTACTAGTAACTCTGTATAACTATTGATTTAATCATTCGATGGCTTGTAGTGTCAGGTTCTGTTGCTCAGGTGCAGGTATACTTCGAGTTTACAGGTGTTCGTGGTGCTCAAATTGTGCTCTTATATTCACCTCCAATTGATATATCTCTTACAAAGTTATACATAAGGAGCTAAATACTTTAAAATATTGCCAGTGTGTGGGCTGAGAGTAGTTTTACGTGTGGGAGTCTTTATCTTCCTTTATTTGCTCTCTCTTTGATCCTGCCACTCCCCCTTTCACTTGGAATGATCTTATTTCCACAGCACCAGTGTTGGTACTTGATGTTTAGCAACCATGTTCAGTGTCTAAGGGTATTTTCCCCTTACCACAACAACCCTCTCTTCATTCCAGGCTCTTGATAGAACAAACACTGTATTTTTACTAGGTTACTACACATTACTGGTGTGTGTCTCAGGCTCCTGCTATTCTGCTCCCCCCCAGCGAAGCTCATCTTCTGTCTTGTTTACTTCCTAGTTTATCTCTGTGGCTCAGCCCTTTTAGCCTGCACAGAGCTGGGCAGTGACGATGTCTGTTCTGGGGTATGAGCTGTGAGTTGTTCTCCACATCATGAGGCTCTCCGTTTCCTTCCTGTGAAATCATCCACAGAAAGCCTTAGCAGCACAGTGGCTTCTAGCAGTCCAAACAGCTTCCTGCTCCACAACAAAGCATAAGGCAGGGCATTAAAGATTTTAAGAGAGTGTGGCTGTACTGTGAACCAGTCTGGAAATGGGAATTGTTAGCAGGATGCTTAGTTGTCTCATGTAAGGCTACGTGTGGCCTTCGAGCTGCCAGTGAAAGTCCCCTTCCATACGTTAATCTGATACCTATGAAATGAATGTATGCTGAGATCCTGTTCAGAGGAGTGAGCAAGAAATGTAGTTTACAACCATTAACTGAGCTGCAGCTGCCATGAATGCACAAGAACTCCAGCCTCTACATGTCTGTCAGCACATCCTTGACACCGCTTAAATGCTCCATTCATATCTCCTGTAACTTAGATCTTGCCGCTGTTTGCTTTTCCAAATGTTGCTGATGCGTACAAGCTACTTTGCTTTTCCAGCTCCCGTCGCCAAACTGGACACTGCAGCCAACCCTGTTTCTGAGGGTGCCTGTGGTGCTGGCCTCTTGCCAATGTAATCGCTCAATTTGCCACAGGGTTTGCTATTTTAATCTTAATTCTTTTTCTGGAAACAGTATAAAGCAAGTTAGGAGGCCGTATCTGACTAATTTCAAAAAATTGCTTCTGAATGTGGAAACTTTGTTCAAACATGCTGTTAAATCAGGAGCAGGATGTTTTTTATACAAGAGGGAGATATCATGAAATCACTGTTTTCATGGTTAGGAAATCTATCATCCCTGTTCCTGTTTCCCAAATACTGTTTGAGTTCTTGACTTGGTGTTGAATTTGCTGAAATATTGTGCCCATACACTTTTTTGGCCTTTGAGAAACCATGAAAAGTAAAAAATCTGAGAGATATTTATTTATTTATTTATTTTTAGAAAAAAGTTTGATACTGCTACATTTTGGTATATCTTTTTCTAGAAAGACAGAAAAATGTCAAAGTGGCATAATACTGTCATTCAGCGTAAAGAATTGATTAAAATGTGAGTAAACTTTTGTAACCTATACTGCTTGGTATTCATCTATTTATAAATTTTAAATTCACAAGCTTTAGATTCTCTTTTTAGTCTTTGAAAGGATATTTGATTTTCACCTGCTACTCAAGGTCTTAATTTATTGTTGAAGCAGCAGTTGTCTGAAAAAGAGTGACTTGGTGAAGGGTGCTATGGCTTTGCATGTAAAATATAATGGGTTTTTTCCTAGCACAAGAAACAACTTTGAGCCTTCTATCAAACTAGTGAAACTGAGGTTATTTTCTCACTTGTTTAGTTGTAAGTTACCTCTTTAATATTGTTAACAGACTGTTGAAATTTTAAAGTCTTTCTTGCTGTTTTCAGTGTGCGTATACTTCTTTTTAACTACCTTGTATTTTCTTGAATATATGCAATGGTTGGATGCTGATGCTCTTTAGGACTCTTTAGTCCTAAAATTTGGTGCAGGGAAGGATGTGCTCATGCCTTACTTGGGGTGGTGGAAATGGCAGGAACTCTCGTGTACCTCCTGCCAAGGGTCTGCTCTCCTCTTCTTAGAAAGGCTTTTTGTCATCTTTTGGGGATGGATCTGGATCTGCTCTTACTGTGCTAGCTCTGCTGGTATCACAGAGTTGCCCAGTTTATTTGGCCACATTTTAGAGAGCAGATTATATTGAAATTCATTGTAAGCTGCCGTACATAGAAGAGGAAATGAGAACTTAATGTAGAGCTTCAGCTCTCTTCCTTTTTTCATGAGAATTTTTCCTTAAATTTAAATTGTATTTGACAACATTGCAATCTATGAAATGCAGTGTAACTTTTTCAAGCATATTGCTGTCATGGCCAATATATTTCCCTAAAGAAGAAAGACTGCATATTGTTATGTTGCTTCAGCTAGCTGTGTACTCTTAAGGTGGCTTAAAGATGAGAGTCATTTGATGAAAAGATAATTGATGTCATACGTGTGAACCAAACTTTCTCCTTTCCTTAGTGAACTGAAGCATACTCTTAGCTATATGAAAAGTGAAACTTTTTTATTCAGCAATGATATTCTTACTTGACTATACAGTTACATGGAATTTTACGCACTTGTTTTTCCTTTATCTTGAAATTTTTCGCTTTTGCAGAATTGTTGTGCGCTCATCCATACTTAGTGGTATGTTGTAATGTATATAGAAGGAGTACAGAGGAACAGCCAGACCTTCCTGACTTCAAGGAGAGAACCACTTTCACTGTTTGTATACCCTCTCCTGCACTGCTGTCACCACCAGTCTTCCTCTGTTTCACAGAAGGGTGGGAAAGGGAGTTAAATGCTTTAATTCCATAAGGGAAGATATCTCTTAGATTATCATATGATGGTGTCGTCTTCTACCCACTTTGAACAGTATAGGAGGGAAAGACGTTTCCATTTCAGGAAACAGCCCTTCTAAATACTTTTGGCCTTCCAGAAATTACAGGGATCAAGTCGATGAATGCAGTAAACTTCTAATTGCTAAATTAGTTTTGCAAACAAACACAGTTCTCAGTAATTAGGAACTTTACATGCCTGATGAAAGTCTTGTTCGTGTCAACTATGCATGTGCTAACAACAGAATCATAGAATGGTTTGGATTGGAAGGGACCTTAAAGATCATCTAGTTCCAACCTCCCTGCCATGGGCAGGGACACCTTCCATTAGACCAGGTGCTTTACAAAACTTGTAAGATTTGTCAAAATTTTGTTGTGTATTGCCTCCCTTGTTTCAAGTTTTAGCAGAATACTTGATCATATTTTTTTGGTGATGGAATTTCTAATACTCAGAGTATGAGAAAATATTACTAAATTTGAAAATTAAGAAAAGTCAACCTCGAGTATTTTATTTTTGTTAAGTTATTAACTAGAAAAAAATAGCTGGTGGAAAATATTACGTAGTTTTAACAGTAGTGGCTGTGGATAGGAATCTATTCCAGGCATTGTCCAATTAATTTGCTTTAGTGTCATGCATCCTTTCTGATGTACACACAAAGTAGCCCACTAGAATGTAAAATATCTCTTATGCCATTGACTAGAGAAGTGCTGTACTTTCCAATTCAGTGCAGGGGGATTTTTGTTTTCCCATTTATTGTAATACCCAAAGTTGAACTTAAACATTTCAACATCCTTAGGGCAGTGAGGAGGCCACACAGCAAGCTCACTACCCTGGACTTCAGGAGAACAGACTTTGGCCTCTCCAGGGACCTGCTTGGTAGAGTACCATGGGACAAAACCCTGCAGGGAAGAGGGGCCCAAGACAGCTGGTTAGGATTCAAGGATCACCTTCTCCAAGCTCAGGAGCGATGCATCCCCACCAAGAGGAAGTCAGGCAAAAACACCAGGAGGCCCACATGGATGAACAAGGAGCTCCTGCACAAACTCAAAGACAAAAAGGAAGCCTACAGAGGGTGGGCGCAAGGGCAGGTAGCCTGGGAGGAATACAGAGAAATTGTCCAAGCAGCCAGGGATCAGGTTAGGAAAGCAAAAGCCCTGACAGAATTAAATGTGGCCAGGGACATGAAGGGCAACAAGAAAAGCTTCTATAGGTATGTCAGTGATGAAAGGAGGGCCTCTTCTGGAATGAAATGGGAGACCTGGTTACCTGGGATATGGAGAAGGCTGAGCTACCCAATGACTTTTTTGCCTCAGTCTTCACCGGTAAGGGCTCTAGCCACACCGCCCAAGCCTCAGAAGGCAAAGGCAGGGACTGGGAAAAAGAGGAACTGCCCACTGTAGGAGAAGATCAAGTTTGTAGACTAAGGCACCTGAAGGTGCACAAGTCCATGGGACCTGATGAGATGTGTCCCTGGGTCCTAGGGAACTGGCAGATGAAGTTGCTAAGTCACTCTCCATCACATTTGAGAAGTCGTGGCAGACTGGTGAAGTTCCCACTGACTGGAAGAGGGGG
Organism: Grus americana; assembly: GCF_028858705.1. NCBI lineage: Eukaryota > Metazoa > Chordata > Aves > Gruiformes > Gruidae > Grus > Grus americana. The sequence continues at coordinate 4,866,373 of NC_072853.1, forward strand.
AACATAACCCCCATTTTTAAGAAGGGGAAAAAGGAAGACCCAGGGAACTACGGGCCGGTCAGTCTCACCTGCGTGCCTGGCAAGATTATGGAGCAGATCCTCCTGGAGACTATGCTCAGGCACGTGGAAAATAAGGAAATGATTGGTGACAGCCAGCATGGCTTCACTAAGGGCAAATTTTGCCTGGCAATTTTGGTGGCATTCTGTGATGAGGTTACAACGTTGGTGGATAAGGGAAGAGCGACTGACATCATCTACTAGGACTTACGCAAAGCATTTGACACTGTCCTGTGTGACATCCTTGTCTCTAAATTGGAGAGACATGGATTTGATGGATGGACCACTTGGTGGATGAGGAATTGGCTGGATGGTCATGCTCAGAGAGTTGCGGTCAACAGCTCAATGTCCAAGTGGAGCTCAGTGACGAGTGGCGTTCCTCAGGGGTCAGTACTGGGACTGGCAGTGTTTAACATCTTTGTTGTTGACATGGACAGTGGGATCGAGTGCACCTTCAGCAAGTTTGCCGATGACACCAAGCTGTGTGGTGTGGTCGACACGCTGGAGGGAAGGGATGCCATCCAGAGGGACCTTGACAGGCTGGAGAGGTGGGCCTGCGTATACCGCATGAGGTTCAACAAGGCCAAGTGCAAGGTCCTGCACATGAGTCCGGGCAGTTGCAAGCACAACTACAGGCTGGGTGGGGAATGGGTTGAGAGCAGCCCTGAGGAGGAGGACTTGGGGGTGTTGGCTGATGAAAAGCTCAACATGAGCACTTGCAGCCCAGAAAGCCAACTGTGTCCTGGGCTGCATCAAGAGAGGCATGACCGGCAGGTTGAGGGAGAGGATTCTGCCCCTCTACTCTGCTCTCATGAGACCCTACCTGCAGTACTGTGTCCAGTTCTGGGGCGTCCAACATAAGAAGGACATTGAGCTGTTGGAGTGAGTCCAGAGGAGGACCATGAAGATGGTCAGAGGGCTGGAGCATCTCCCCTATGAAGACAGGCTGAGAGAGTTGGGTTTGTTCAGCCTGGAGAAGAAGAGGATCTGGGGAGACCTTACAGCAGCCTTCCAGTACTTGAAGGGGTCCTACAAGAAATCTGGAGAGGGACTGTTTATCAGGGCATGGAGTGATAGGACAAGGGGTAACAGCTTTAAACTGAAGGAGGGTAGATTTAGATTAGATAATAGGAAGAAAATCGCTCACTGTAAGGGTGGTGAGGCACTGGAACAGGTTACCTGGAGAGGTTGTGGATGCTCCATTCCTGGAAGTGTTCAAGGCCAGGCTGGATGGGGCTTTGGGCAACCTGGTCTAGTGGAGGGTGTCCCTGCCCATGGCAGGGGGTTGGAACTAGATGATCTTTGAGGTCCCTTCCAAGCCAAACCATTCTATGATTTTATGATATGTTTTACGCTATCAAAATCTGGAAAATTAAAAGACAGACCTGAACAGCATCATCCCCAGATAGACTGGACTTGCGTAGTGTATCTCATGTCTTACACAAGAGTTGTAATTTGCTAGTACACAGTTCTCTTTTGTAGGCATTTCTAAGTAGTGCTTCAAAGAGACTTTTTAATACTGTCCAGGAAGTGTTTTTGTTAATACTCAGACTGAGATGATGTCCATATTTTTGTATACTTGTGACTTTTTATAGGTGCTGTCTTTCAGTGTCTTTACTGAGCACCATGTGTTAGTGCAATTCATTTTAACTTCTTTTTAATTTGCTTTGCTTTTACTATTCTCTTTTCAGAGGAATCTTAATGCTTTTAAATAAAAAGTTTTTCTATGAGTGTTACTTCATCTGGATGTGTAGTCTCTCTTTGCGTTTTGTATTAAGGAAAAATATTTCTCCTAAATATCTTTATAGCCTTGCTGCAGCTGTGAAGCCATGTGGTACCTGGTGACTAGGCTTTCTAGAAAGAAAAGGTTTTGTGTATTTTTTTTTTAAACTGTATGACTTCACAAAACTGGACGCATCCAATGTAGGAGCAAACCATTGATTTAGATAGGAAGCTACTGTTGATAGTGACATAATTGACTCAGTCCAAAGCTTGCTTTCATGTTTTTTTCTTTCTTGCTGCCATCAGTGTTGTCTTTTGAATTCTGTTCTCATTGAGCTGTCCACAGTGCTGCCAAATCTTGTTTGTGTTTAGGTTGTGAAACACATATTTATTTATTTTTTTTAATCACAGATGTGGTGAGAGTAGTTCGTTCTCTTCTGTTGTAATTTTTTTGTCCTCTTCTATTTTTTTTGTCAGTGCTGCTCATTGTGTTCTTTGTTGTAGGTTTTAGTCTCCATTCAACCTTCATTAAACAGGCAACTGAAAAAACTGTTGCTAAAAGTAGTTTTAAAAGCTGTCCATGTGTCAGCCTGTAGTTTTACATTCATTTTAAACTAGCCTAATTTAGCCCTGCTGCAGAAAGAAATGGTCCTGCAGGCGTTAGTGTGGGAGGTTTCCTTGTGCGCTGTTGGGCAGACCGATCCCAACAAATCCCTTTCATTCCTTGCCTTCATGCCCCCTCCTAGCTAGTTTTAGCTAGTTTGCTTCTCTGCAGGAATACTCATGATAACGTGTGTTATGGGACCATAGGGCAGACTGAACAGCTATGTGAAGGCAGGATTTCTCTTTCAGTGCTAGTTCTGTCTTATACCAGCTTAAGTTGTATGTGAGATTATTACGGCCTGAAGTGAAGTTGTTAAGGCCTGGATGCCAGCGTTAATATATGCCATGATAGCTCTGCAGTTGTGAAAGTGTCTATCATTGAGAAGTGTATTGAGAAGAATATTTAACTTTGCAGAGATACAGAATAACTACATACATCTGCACTGTTTTGGGTTCCACACACCTTTCCTAACAACTCTTCTGGCAACAACCTGATTGCATTCCCTCGTACAAGTTGCTTTATAATCAGAACATGGAGAATATGCTTAATGTTAACTCTTCACCCGTGTGAAGAATTAAATCACATTACTTATAATTCCATAAAATATGTGTAAGTATGAAGATTGTGTGTTTAAACAGTGTATGAATTGTATGTCTCGTTATGTCACCTGAAAACTGTGTTGGGGTGTGACTCAAGGGGGCTGCGGAGCAAAAATTAAGTCCTCACTCTTTTGAGGAATAAACTAATCTCAGCATGTCATCTTCGGGAGCCTGAGAATACACTTTTGAAACTATGTTGGTTTTACAGTGCAGACTGGCATATAGGGAGTCAAGCTGATGATTTCATATGTAGTCTAGAAAAAAAAAATAATTGTAACTCTTCTCTGGCCGGGCGAGGAGCTGACTTGGGAGGCAGTGTTAGATACTGTGGGTGGCTCTGTTTGAGCTGCTGATGTCACAGATCGGAGCTTTAGAACTTTTTGTCTTAATGGTGGGGGTTTTTTTGTATTCTTAGTTTGGTCATGAAATTTATGTTAGCGCTTATTAATGTGAGAAAATAATGAAATTTAAATTTTAATTTAGTAGTAGGAAGTGTGTGGATGTGCTAATTTTGATTTATTTTAAATAAGCCAATTTCAGAAGAATTCCCAAGAGGGGAGGTTTCACTGGCTTAGCTAGATCAATCTAAAAATTGTTTGAAGTTAAACTTGTCATGTAGATGCATAAGGCTTTAAAACATAATTATTACTGGAGCCTCGTTATATACCTTCTGAAACTTGTTTAGCAAGTGTTTACTATTAAAGGACAGACGTCTATTCATACGCAGGGTAAATTCCTATCTAAATCTCGCTGTGTTCTTGACTTCACTTTTAATAATGTGAACCTAGTTTATTGTCCTTTCATACAACTAGTGGTTTGCAGTGAATGTTCCCTTTCTACTGTTTTGTGTTGTGTTTTGTGGGTTTTTTGGGGTTTTGTGTGTTTAGTGGGTTTTTGGGGGGGGGGGGTTGGGGGTTTTTTTTAGTCAATCCCTCTGGTTGTGCTCTTTTGCCCCATCATACTCCTCCATCATTTCTGAAATCTTCGTTTGCTCCCATGTTGGAGGACAAATCTGAGGACTTCAGGAGAGCAGGGGTGAAAGCTGGTGAAATGTAAGGTTTCTCAAACAATAGTACTTGTCAACGTCAGCTTTTCTGACGTGAAAATTTCTGTTGAGAAAGCTAATGAGACATAGGTTTAAAAGGAAAACCCAAAAAACCACCAACCTTTCAAACCACAAACAAAACAAAAAGAAGAAACCCCAGTTCGGATAGAAGAATGAATGTCGTGGTGAACCAGTATGTTTCTCTTTGGGAAGAGCTTCAGTGTTTAATGAGGGAATGCTTAGGAATAATTCGTATGGATATGGAATATTTGCATAAGGGTGTGTTGTTTAAAAAGTGAGAGCTTCATTCAGAAGGAGGAAACTTCCCACCAGGGCAAGGAAGTGAAGCTTTATTGTTCCAGTCTCGTTATGTGATTAGAATGCAGTAGTGGTATTTTTTCTAATTGTTTCTGACTTGCAAATCCCTTTTAATGTAAAATTTCAGTGGAGGTATAAGCCTCTCTGTAGGAAACTTGTGTCTTTTTTTTTTTTAACTTATCTTTCACAGAAACATTAAAATAATATACAGACCAAAAATGGAAATTTACAGGACTAGGTGCCATGTGGAGTAAGGTTTTGGTGGTGACACTGTAGGAGAAAATTAATGATTTCCAGAGGAAAAAATCTGTGGGGATTTGGATCTCCTTATAATAAGATGCCATTATCTGCAGTCTCTTCCCCTGTTGTTGCTGTCATGACTGGGGTAGCACAGTGCCACAGCTGAGTTTTGGTTTGTATCAACTAATAAGAGAACTGAAGTTGCTTTCAAAAAACAGGTGGAGGAAAACAAAACCCAAGATGTAATAGGAAAAAAAAACAGGAGAGTTCTGCTGAAAGCCTACACTCTCATCATATCTCAGTTATTCCATTATTATGAACCTGCATTTTACCCCCTCTTAGCGATGCTGAAAACCACAGCCCTATCTCTTGAAACCGCGTTAGATACTGTTGGATCTCTTGCATGTTAAAGATGCTCCTACAGCTGCTTTCGTTATCTAAAATGATAAAATAAAGCATAACCTCAGCTCTTAACTGTGAATTTTTCTATTTTTAAAACTAAGCCATGAGAGTGTTCATGTTTTTGTAGATTAATCCAGTGTGGGTATGGGGAAAGATTTTTTTCAGTAAAAGCACGGCTGCTTCTGAGTTATAGCTCAACAGTTGAATTTTGTAAATCAAAAAATATTTTAGGCATGAAGACAACTTAACATTTTTATTTTTAGATTTTACACAAAAATACTGCTAGCCAAAGTCTGTGGGGGTATGAACGTGCTTGCAAAGGTACAGCACAAAACACAGTCACCCTAGTTTATGTCTTTAATAAGCTGAGGACAAATCATTTCTGTGTTTCATTAAATTGTATACAATGTGAATACCAGAGGGAAGGGGATTTGGGGCCTCTATGGCACTGGCTTCCAGCGGGTAAGGCACAGCTCAGTAGAAAGACATGCCAGCAGGAACAGAGGAAAGGCCAAGCCATTAGGGCTCATTTAGCTTAGTGGAGCTTGTGTGCATGTGGGCATTAATGTCTCTAATAATATAGAAGGCTGAAAGAAAGGAATGGGTTGTAATGGCAAGGGATCTGCAAGGAGAAGGAAGGGAAAGGTGTTGGTAGAAAGGTTGGGGGAGCACCGTTATGCTGAGAACTGTGACTCTGGTTCAGGTGATTTAATCTGTCCGGTGTGTGTTCATGAGCTATAATACAGAGACCAGCTCTTACTATTTCTAAGAGGGAAAAAATCGATCACGTACTGAGGTCTGGAGTTATAGAGGTAATGGAGTGTCATAATGAGGTGTACAGTACTGATGGGGCTGTTTGATGGCATTTTGTGTATGCAAAAGGTGTTGAGGTACTTAATGCAGGGGGTTTGGAGCTAAGTACGCTTTGCTGAGCTCAGTTCTGCACCTGACACTAGCCGGAATGACTTGATGCACTCTCGGGACTGAATGCAAGTGCTTGTTTGCTATTCATACCAAGTAGTTTGGTGACTTCAGTCTGTGCATTGAAGTAAATATTATTGGAAGAGTCAGTACTGATGGATAAAGAAGTTGCACTTTACCAGCCTACTAGTGACTGTAAAAAAAAAAAAAAAAAGGGGGGGGGGGGAGGGTGGTTTGTTTCGTACATACCTGTGCAGTCAGCTAATACAGAAGGAGGAGCCACGTTTCTTTCCTAAGCTAAGTGCAGTATTTCAGCAGACAGGGGGTAAGAGGACGAAGAATACAGATTTTTCTGGTCTTGCCTTCTATAGGAAAGAAGCAGCATGAAGGGAGGAATAGATGCTAGTGAGTGTTTCTATTACCCTTGTAGATGATGTGTGTATTCACTACATAGGCCTTTGGGAGTGGCAAAGAATAGAGATTGTATTGAATGGAGACATTGCTCTTTACGAATGCAGAAAATACTATTACATTCTTTATTTTAATTCCAGATGCCTTTTCTAACAATTTAGTTCAGCATCATTTTCTAAGGTATGGAAAAGTGAATGAATCATTATGGTCAGCTGTGATAAATAGCACTAAGAATATTCTCCATTTCACCCTTTGTTGAGTAGAGGTTTGCCTGAAGATGGAGTTATTCTGTAGTTTGAATTCACAATTAACTTTAAACTGGGTTGCTGACTTGTGGGTAAGCCATAAGCAATCCCCTCCATTGTTTGAAGCTCACTGTTTGGATGACTTAATTCAACATTGCAGTTTGTAATTAAAAACATTTCTCTGCATCCCTTAAGAAGTATTTCAGTAGTACTTTGTACAGTTTTGCATAGAGGGATTGATTAAGCCACCTGGCTTACTAACAGTAAGGATAGATGTTTTATGCTCTGTATGCTCCTTCTGTGCTCTGATAGACCTCTTCTGCTCTCGCCCTACTTGCAGATGGCCCGCAGAGTGGTGAGAACCAGCTTGTTGGTATTTGAAAATTTGGAGGATAACTTTGAAGGTCCAGGCTGAAAGGCGAGTGTGGGAGGAAAAAGAAAGTACTAACATTTGGTGTCTTTTGCTAGTTGATACTGTCTAGAAGAAGCTTGTGGGCTAGAAAGAACCATTCTTTGTTTCTTGCCTGCTGCTTTCTGTTGGAGCATTGATCTCTTCCTCTTTTGGTTCTCTGGCATTTTGTTCTTGTAGTCTTTCACATATTCGTAATTGAAATGTGGTGATAACTTACAAAGCAAGCTGGATTTATGTCCTGTTTCTCCCTTTCATCTCTGCCTGCAACACCCACTCGCACCATTGATGTCTGGGAGTGATTCTGGTCTCTGTGGATCATATCACTTCTGGCAGTATGAAGAGATCACATCTCTATCTTACGGGGGTCAAAAAGTAACCAGGGTAACCAAGGGAGCTATAGATATGTAACTGGTTATTTATTCCAGACAGAATAATTGTATAATGGTTTGGGTTAGAAGGGACCTTTAAAGATCATCTAGTCCAACCCCCCTGCCATAGGCAGGGACATCTTTCACTAGACAAAAGGGTTGACTTGAGAATTAACATTCCTTGAATTCTTTTGCAGTAAGTGACAATTATTCCATAAAAACATGTCTAGGATAGGTCTACTGAACATAATGAGATTACAAGTTTGAAGGCAATACTTTGACTCCTTGTTAAGGTTTTTAATTTCATACTACAGTGTAAGAAATGAGAAGTAATCTGGCAGAATGAGATCCCTAAACTTCTCAACAGTCATATGTGGGACTTCAAATGTGACCAAATATGAAGACAGCCCTTTCATTTTTGCTCATCGGTATTGAAGTAGCCCTAGCTCTGATAGCCCACCTCGGCATATGCAACGTGCTGTGGTTAGAAAGTGTGTTAGCTGCTCACTGAGAGACCACAAGAATCTTTAGAGAGGGGCTCCATCAAAAATTATGTGAAAGGCATCATATATGAACCCTTGACAGGATCCAAGCACAGTTTATCTGTGGTCAGAGTGAGAAAAGAAACAACAGAAATGTAACACATGCAGTAAAAAATGAGGAATGCACAAAGATAGTTGAGCTAAGTGTCTCTAAGGGTTGGCTTCCACATGTAAATGGAGACACAGTGGTGGCCTGGAATGAGCAGGTACCTGAGAGAAGTACAGGAACAGACTGAATGGAATGCGGACACTCCATCCCTGAACAATCTAACTGTGGATAGTGTTGTAGGGGCCGTTCCAGGAAAATATTTTTTTACCAGCTGTGGGGTTGTACATGGCTAGGAAACTCATGACAAATATAAGACGAATGTTACCAGGTACACGTTGAGAGGTGCATGAAGACGGTAAAAATCCAGCCTTCAGACATAGGAGAGTTAAGCAAGGAGTAAGCAAGTTTGAGCATTGGAAAAGGCAATTGAGATCTGCAGATTAGGTGATCCCGAAGGGGGGATTCAGGTGGCAACTTAAATCCATGTTCTGCAGCATGCATAGGTGTACACAGCTAGAGTTGCAACTTGTTTCAAAGCAGAAATGTGCCTTTCGACAAATAAGAGTTCTAAAGCATTGTTAACAGTGCTACCTCTTTACTTTGCTACTAAGGATAAGCAGCTTCAGAAGTTGAATTTCGTGTGTCCAATGACTACTTTGCATGCTGTACAACTTACTGGATCTTATTTGATTTCTAGGGCAGTAAGGCTTTTACACTGAATTTGTGGATTCCTCCTAGTGGATATAGATAAGGCTTACAGGCTTGCCTCCTCCACAACCCTCTTTTTTTCTGAGGACACCTTTAGTAATGTTAGCCCTCCACCCAGGTGTATAATTGTTCTAATTGCTATAGCTAAGACAGCAAGTGGTTAGAGGAGTTCTAAGTAGTCTTAGATATATTTTATTTGCATAAGAAAGTAAGAAGAATAGCTTTTCACTTTTTACCTATTTGCATTCTTCTAGATGCTTATCAGGTTATTTGCCATGCTGGGCTCTACAAAACACTTTTTCTAGAAGATACGTTATTAGCAGAAGACCTCATGAAATCTTTTGGCAATCGCATCCTAGTAAAGAACCTTTAATAGTTGATATTTAAGATAGTGCTGTAACAGATACTAGATTTAAATGAAGTTCTGATTACATCATCTCTTCTTCTGCTTCCCTCCGCTTTTCTTGTGGTTTGGTGAATTCTTGGGGATAATAGATAAGTCCGTTGCCTTTATTTGTGCATCATCTAATCCAACAACGCTATAGCTTGACTGAAGAACTTTTAGTTTCCATACTCTAAAATGTGCTTAATGAGCAGCAGAAACAGATGGAGCGGTACATATAGATTCCTCTACCCCCATAATATCAAGGGACTATGAGCTGCAGCTTTGAGTTTTCCTTATCTCATAGAAAACACTGCTAGCCTTTTTCCTATCTTTCTCTAACGGTTCTTAACAGAAAGCCAGTGTGAAAGTTAAACTTCTTTATATAAACTCAGACTGTAAGAAAACTTGAAGACAGCCCGAAGTTGTTTGGGTGTTTTGTTGGGTTTTTTTTTTTTCTTCAGTTGGGTCTTAAAAAGAAAAGGCTGAACTCCCTGTATTCCTTTTCTTGCTCTGACCGTATATATATGTAAATAAAATACACTAAAACTCTATGCAGATCCTGTCAAGGATTTGTATTGGAAGTTTTCCACATTCTTTCCGAATTCCTTCTGTTACTGGTATTTGAATAACTATTTGTGGAAATTCTGTTTCCCCTACCATGGGATGTCCCCTTTTCAAGTCTCCCGTTATCCATTTCAGACTGCGCTCCCAAAAGGGGACATTGCCCATTTGCAAGCCCAGTGGCTTGGGGAGGGAACGTATGACATACCAGGAGAGGCTGAGAGATTCAGGTTTATTTACCCTTAAGAAGAGAAGGCTAAAGGGTGATCTTTTGGCTGCCTACAACTACCTAAGGGGAAGCTATGGAAAAGATGGACCCAGACTTGTGGCAGGTGCACCAGAACAGGGCAGGAGGCAATGGACAGAAGCTGTAACACAGGAAACTCCAGTTGAGTGTAAGGCAAGTTTATTTTACCACGAGAGTGATCAAACACTGGAACAGATTGTAAGAGATGTGGAAAGTCTGTCCTTTAAGATATTCAAAACTTGAGCGGACAAGTCAACCTGGTCCCTTCCAGCCTACATTATTCTATGTTAATGATACTTGGCACATCCTTTTCAAGCAGATGTGTCTGTTCCTTTCCCAGACTTTGTTCTTTTTAACCTGACCATGCTGAACACATTTGCCATTCTTTTGTTTCCTGCAGTTCTGGAGGCAAAACAGCTGATCACTACTTGAGGACAAGTTATTAAAACCCTTTTTTTCCAGAGAGCAATGCCTCCTCTCTGTGTCTGTGTGATGGAATCAATAACTGACCTGGAGGCAGAAAGAATATGCAGAACGACTGTAACAGTCCATGCTGTCTGTAAGGCTGGGGTTGGCAAGCAAGGTAGATCAAATCAAGGCAGGAGAATTGAATTACATGTTGAACACTGGAACAGGTTACCCAGAGGAGCCCCCTCCCTGGAAGTGTTCAAGGCCAGGCTGGATGGGGCTTTGGGCAACCTGGTCTAGTGGAGGGTGTCCCTGCCCATGGCAGGGGGGTTGGAACTAGATGATCTTTAAGGTCCCTTCCAACTCAAACCTTTCTATGATTCTGTGATAATTAAAATTCTGTACAGTAGCATGAAATTTGACCTTCTTTTATTAAATGCGTATCAAGTAATTAGTGTATCTAAAAATACTTTGAAAAGTGCATCTTCTATTGTGCAGCAATATCTGAAAACACTAGTAGTGATTATCTGGAAGAGCTGCTCTGTTGTCTGATACTAGAAACCTTAACTGAAAGTGAAGCTTCCAAATAAGGCTTCCTTCCTTCACCACAGTTTCATTTAGAGACCATATTTTTAGAAAAATGGTTTTAGAGAGACTTCCTATCGACAAACGTAGGTTGCGTTAGCCCAATGCTAAAACATGCTTTGAGTTGTGAAAACATCACCTGATTATTAAATATGCGTTAGGACTTGCCACACAGGGAAACTTAAGTGATATAATTACACTAGTATAATTATGCCTAGATGATTTCCTGTGCCAACAAGCCCTTAGATGCAACTAGTTTGGCCCCTTCTTATTTAGTACCTCATTAGGCTTCTGACTGCACATGAAAACTGCGTAATTCTTCGCTAAAAAAACTTCAATGAGCAAGTTTAGTGCTGACTAACAGTGCTTCTAGGGTGCTGAGCAGACCAGCAGTTAAACTTTAAAAAAAGGTGAAGAATGAAGGGCGAAATGAATGCTGTAAGTCTGGGAAATAATTATAAATTAAATGGTCCTGAAAAAATCATCATTACATAATTGTGTGGATTTCAGAGTAGACGAGCTGAGCCACGCTCATTCAAGAGTGTGGCTCATTCACACCTTTTATATACTAGGAGTGTCTTAGCCTGCTGACTCCTTGAGTCACTGTTGTATCTCTAGTTTTGATCCACAATAACGTGCTGGAGTAGGAGCATGCACGCAGACAGCCTTGTGTTTGCAATTGTTTTCAGTTTGCAAAACTCAGTATTTGTACTAAAGCAGCATTTCTGGGATTGTGCACTTTCCCCTGCCACCCTCTTTTGACAGAGTAATTTTGCATGATTATTAATTTTATTTCAGAAAACTGCCATGAGACTGTTATTTTTGTAATATCTGTCTTCTCCCAGATTTCTTTTTTTGGTAGAAATTACAGTTTTTAAGATTGATAACTATGAACATTTAGTTTATGTAAATTGCATTAATTATAATAGGAAGTCTGTTTTTTCCAGATAAAAATAACCCTAAAGACAGTATACTGGCACCTCATCATTCAATACCCATCTTACCTTAATTCACACCTTTAAAATGGGGCTCTTGATGGTCTCAATCATCATATCAAGGCTGAAACGTTCTCATTATTCATATTATCATCTAGCAAATGAGTGAGGAGCTTCTGATACTTATCACACGGATACTCCGGTTTATTAGTCTTTCATCTTTCTTCTAATTCATTCTTCCCCTGACAGTGCTTTAAAAGTAAAATCCAGGGATGCATGTAGATTTTCCAAAGCTTTGAAATACTGTCTTTCTGAAAGTATCATCTGTGTGACCCATGAAGGGGTCTCTAAAAAACAGGAATGGAGCAAGTAATACACATTGGGGTATGAATTTTGGCAGGTTTCCTTGGGCAGGGTGTCACCTCGAGCTCCAGTGTCCAGCGGTATCCTCTATAACACACTCATCATGTTGCAAAACCTCCTCAGCAGGAGCTTTTGTGCAAAGAAAAGTGTTCTTGTATTGGTATGGCTTCTGTCAAATTTAAAAGTGAGCAAGTGATGGGAATTATTCAGGACCGCTTCACCAAGGAGTTGGGGCAGCTGAATCACTTTGAATGTAGGAATTGTGTTTTAAGATTGAGGCTCACAGCTTTTTCTTTGATAGAAAAGAGTAATATGGCTCTATCCTCTCCTGTGATCACCAAATTCATTATTTTGTGGCTCTACACAGTCGGTTGCTGTAATATGTTTTACACAAAATAGTTTGATTTTTGGCATTCTTAATTTGAGGCAGTAGTCCAAAAAAGTGAATTCAGATCAACAGTTGTAATGCTTAATTTTTTCCCTTGAAGTTCAGTTCATATCCCTCAGTTCTATAGTTAATGCATACGTACATGTTATACGCGGCAAAAATATAGGTTGACTGCTTATCGAGTCAGTACTGCTGTTTAATAAACAGTACTTATCTCCTTGAAGCAACACCCTGCCCTAAATAAGTTTGCCTAGGGAGTTGAGCCAGAAATAGCTTTTTTTTTTTTAAATTGGTTCGTAAAAAAAAAAATCATTGAAAAAAAGGTTTAAAATGAAAACACAGGGTGGTAGTAGTCCTGCTTTCTGAATAGCTTGGTTCTTTTTTTTTTCCCTCCATCACATGTGCAGGTTGTAAAACTATAATCACATCTTTCCCCAGGAGTCTGTACTTATCTTAGGATTTCATGTTATTCTCAAAACTGAATATATGCCCTCCCTTTTATTTACTGTTTGTCACTAAAATGCCAGTGGAGGAATGTGATGATGTTGTTGAGCAACATGCGATTGTGTTGATCCCTAAACACTTATAGATACGGCTTCGTTATATTCCTGTGAGAAGTAGTAAACAATCCCATTTCAATAAATTAAGTCTTTTTACTTCCAAATCTTGTAAGCTTTTTTTTTTATTTCCAAAAACTAGTTGCGAGGTACCAAATCTGGCTCAGAAAAAGGAAGGGCAGTGGAATTAGGATGTAGCAGTAGCTACAGAAATGTTAGAAGTCATAAAAATAGACAGCAAAGAGAGGGAAATGCTTAATATTGATGAGACAGCAGTTAACCAGGTAATAGTGGTAAGGCAATACGGAATGCAGCTAGAATGCGGAGTGTGGATAACAAGAAATGGAAGTGTTAAAATACAAATGCCAGGAGCCTGGGCAGAAAATTAAAATATCTTTGAATGGGTGGTGCTATGGGGATCATGAAATCACACACACACACAAAAATAATCATAGAATAAGGTTAATGACTAGGACAGGGTTTTCAGATGGGAGCATTCTGTTATGGAAAGATGGAAATAAATATATGCAGTGATAAGCTGTAAAGCATTAAGCAACAGAATGGCTGAAATCATAGGTTGGAGCCAGATTTCTTTGGGAAAACGATGGTAAACAAGATTGTGATGGAGTAGAGGTAGGTGCTTGGTGCACATCCTCCTGATCTGATTTGGAGATGGATAATAGAAACCTTTATCCTACTGCAAGTATAAATATTTGTGGGAGTATTTTTTTTATGTTACTTTCCAACTGTAGTGATAATGCTATAAATAACTTTGTTAGCTGTCATATCCACAGCAGAGGTTCTTTCCACTTAATGATACAGAAACTTGGTGAATTCATTGTACCAAGCAAGGGGATGTGGTAGCTGCAGGGGCCACCTTCAGAAAAATACTTGAAGTAAGCAGAGGGCCTGTAAGTGTTGGGAAAAGATGACAAAATCATGTCTTGACTTAGAAGTCAAGATGTGCAGGAATTAAAAAAAAAAAAAAAAAAAATTGCCAAAGGTTGAGTGGAATTAGAGTCAACTAAGTATTTCAGCTTGCCTTCAGGGATGTAAATAAGAAAGGTCGGATGCAGAGGCAGATGGACTGCTTGTGGTGAGGACTGGGTTATAGGTAAGAGTCTAGAGCTATTGTGTAAAAACTAAGAAGATACTTTGCTTCATTTCTCAGTACAGGTGTTGACACTGCAAAGGCAAGATGGATAAATAGTAAGAATAATGTTCAAATGAGAATTGCTATTTTTCCATTGAAAGTAAAACTGAAGGAATTGGTGTGCTTAAATTAGGGAGATGGAATAATCTTTTATCACAGGAACCTGAAGTTTTGAGTCATGGAAATGCAAGTCTTTAGCAACAAGCATCTTTAAGATATTGATCAAGTTAGTGTTGGAGAGTCACAGACTTTAATGGCAATGTTTATGAAAGGGAGGAATAAAAGCAAATTGCACTTCTGTAATGTGACTTCAAAAGGGTGTATGCCTCAGAAAATATTTGGAAGACAAGCTCTGAAACAACCTTCCCAAACACAAAACAGATGAGAAACCCCAAGATTTTTAAAAAATAAAATAACTAACAAACCCCCCTATCATATTCCCAATGTCAAACGAAACTATTTGGATTCTAACTAAATATCTGGTACGTGGGGGAATTGGTGCTGAAAGTCAGGTTAGTAGAATGGTAGAAGATAACTAAGGAGATGCTGATGAGTGGGAAACTGGCCATGGGGAGTGTTGAAGGGTAAAGTGGGGAAATGATGCTACTAAGGTTGGGAATGGTCTTGTTTATTATTTTGTTAATTATTTTTGCATAAATGTTTGGAATAAGTACATGAAAATTCATCATGGGGCATAGGAGGCATTGTCAGAAAAGGAGGATCGGAACATCATCCAGAAAGCAGCAGGGTAATAAATACAGGTGAAAAAAAAATTTATATATATTAAAACATGTTGCTGGGATTTAATAATGAACTGGGAGATGATCAGTCATAAACAACTGAGACGGGCATGCACAGACTGACTGGTCACTGGATGGCCATTATAAGGCAGGGGTACAACAGGCAAATGTAGTTTAGGACTCGTTAACTCGCCGTTTCCAATTGAGAGATGAAAGCATCACTGCGGATTTGCTAGGCCCTGATGGGACCTCATGTAGAATAACACTTGGCCTTGTTCAGGAAAGGTGAGCTGAAAATGCATTAGCTTAAAAAATGACTGCAAGGATGAGAATGGAACCTGGTTTATGAGAAGAGACTAACAGAAGTGGTATAGCCTAGAATTAAACTGAAGTCCCATTTAATTCTTAAATCTAAAAATACAGTAAGGAGTACTGAATCTGGAGGTCAGTGAATATAACCCGATAATGAATAAATAAAAGTGTAAACACGTTTCCGAGCACTAGAGCATCACAGTTCTGGAACAGCTTTCCAGTAGGGAAAGCGAGGGTGGAAAAGTGGTGACTGATCTGTTAATGAAGGGATGTGCATTGTTTCTGGTGCTAGCAGAGGACTGAATTTGATAATCCCAGGAAACCACACCTGGATTCTTACATAAGTAATGAGAAGCCTCCTGGGTTATTTCAGATGTGAAGATTTTGCTGCAAGTTACTGCTCTAGACCATGGAAAACCTGCAGGAGTTGAGCAACTGATACTCAAGTTGATACCTTACACACTTCTCTGTGGATTTTTTAATGGAATTTCCCACATTGAAACAACTGCAAGCAGCTGTTATGCTTCTGCTTCATGTTGTCTGATCTACGGCTGGCATTTGAGCTCAAGAATACAGTACAGCAGCAGTAGACAATTTTCTCTGTTTGCTTTCTGTTTAAAGGAAGCAGTAACAATACAGTTTAATTCTAATACATAGCATTTCCAGAGAACTGTAACATGTAGGAAAGGCTCCTGTGCTGTATTCCTTTCTTTGGCAGGCTGTGCAATGTGCTCATTAGAGTAAAATGTATACAGCTGAAATGGATGCATTGTATTTGCTTTAGATGCAGGCAACTCATCCAAATATGATTACAAAGGTGGCTTAAGTGGTAGAAACTTGATTTTTATAACTGTTTGCTCAAATAAACATGGTTAGGTGATTCGCTTCAGTGTCTGTTTTGAAACCAAGGTTCTTCCCTGCAATGAAGATCTGATTCTCACTTTCCCAGCTTGGCCTCTGAAATTCCCACCCAGCTGACTTGTAGTGTAGGAAAATGCAACTGATTTTAAGATTTTTGTTCAGTAATAAGGGCTAGGAAATACAGCAAATGGTGAACCAGCGCAGGAAGAAGAGAGTCAGAATTTGTGGAGTCCTGATATGAGAGTCTTTTCAGATTGCTTAAGAAAGTTACCAGTTTAAGTGTGCTGTGCTTCATTGGTCAAATTGCCTGTAAATTTGTTTAACTGTCAGTTTGATATAGCTGATGGCTAATTTGTGCTTTCTCTTTTTTTCAGTGCTTGCACCTCCTCCACCACTGCCACCACCAGTACAGGGATATGCCTTTAAACCCCCTCCTCGACCAGATTTTGGCACTTCTGGGAGAACAATCAAACTGCAGGCCAACTTCTTTGAAATGGACATTCCTAAAATAGATATCTACCATTATGAGTTGGATATAAAGCCAGAAAAATGTCCTAGAAGAGTTAACAGGTAATACTGTGCTTTGGTTTTCCTCAGTTTATTTACATCCTTGTTTTCCTTTGAAAATGCTGGAGCTTGTGCCAGTCTTCATCGAGGGCTTGGAGGATGTGTCTGTCTTTAGTCATTAATTGGACTGATAGCTTCCAACTTTGTGTATCCATCAACAGGCATTTTTTCTTCTTCAAGTCTTTTTGTGCCAATCCAAGATTTTGGTGCTAATTGTCTTTTTTTTTTTTTTTTTTTTTTTGATTGAACTTGATCAAAGCCACTGATGACAGATGGATAAACTATATTAACCCTAGTGGAGTTAGGTCAGTATAAGCCAACTCGATGAATAGGATTCTTAGTATTGCTTGGTTAAATTTTGGAGTGCAATTGGCTGACAAGTTCTTCAGCAGGGAGTTGACATTACCAGTTTGTTTTCCCACCTTCCCCTACTGACAAGGGGAGGCAAAACCCATTTGTTTGTGCCACTGTGAGAGGATTGTGGAGGGACTAAATTAGGTAAGAAATTATCCTTCATCAGTAGATTCTATATAAGGGAAAGATATGCTCCTGAAACGGATAGCAAGGTGAAAACATGGATCAGTTGGCCAAGGAAACAAGCAATTAGGTCTTGTGTTTTGCATATGTGCCCTATTAGTCACAGTGTGGCAACCTCATTGACTTGAAAGAGTGGGGTTGCCAGAAGTGAAACTTGAGAATGAGACTTGGCGCTAACTAGAAACCACAAGTGTCATCTTCATAACTACCTACATCTTGACTGAAGAGGATCGGAATGGCATGTTTATATATTCAAGATCAAAAACTTTCCTTATTAAAAAAGGTCACATGGGTGGAATATGCAGTCATGAACAAAATGTGGAGTCAAAAAAGCCACCCGAAAGCCAAAGTTTTCTTAATGTGCATTAATAAGCCAGAGTGCATTATACATTGTTATACTAAAGAGTCTGTAATGATAGCGTTTTCATAAAGCAGCATCACTATGCTTTGCTGTCCTGTTTGGTTTTTTTTTCCTGTGGTGATCTATTATAAATCTAATTTTTAAGCTAGCTGAGAATTGAATTTCATTTTAAAAGCCTACACCGTTGTGTGTTAAGCTGAACTCTCTTATTGTCCAAGGGCAACCCTGCTGATTTCACTGGAATACTCTTAACTGTGTCAGAGTGCTGAAAAAAAATTTTCAGCAGTCACTTTTTCCATAGTGGGAGCTGTGAGAGCTTTGCTTTCATTAACTGATATCCCTGCCACCAGCTCCAACCCCACCAACTGGCACGCTGCTGACTGATGCAGATTGCCATGCCTCTGGAACTCCTTTGGGAGCTGAGTGCTGCACAGCTCTTGTGTGATGTAGTTCTGTGTGATCACCCCGTTACAGTCCAGTGTGTGGGTGCTTGCTCATCAATGGCAGAGAACACAATTATTAAATAATAAAGCAATTTTTCTCACTGAAAAGACAGATTATATTCAGTAGTAAGTTCTTTCTCCACTGACAGCCTCTGACCTGCTCTGCTTTGTCAGGTTAGTTGCTCCCTCTGTTGTGGTAACAAGAGCGAGTAAAAATCTACATGGATTAAATGCCTTTTGCAGTAAACAAGGATGTCATAAATGCATATGACAGTACTAGTGCATGTTTCTCTGTGCAGTGTGGGAAGAACACAAATTAGATTCACTTAATGAAGTGTATGTTTTATTTCTTCTGAGTGCTTATTCCTGTTTGTGTTACCCTGTAGATCTATAAGCACTCACCTGCACCTGGGTTTTTGTAAGCCATGACCTTTTAGTCCTACATCTATACCTGTATTTGTGTATCTGTGTATATACCTATATCGGTGTGTATATACGTATATAGAATTATGCAGGGTGCGCATGTAGTCCAATTCTAAATGATAGTTTTTTCAGCTGGCTTACATGTTTCTAATATTTTGGTTATATAATTCAGATATATATTTATAGTTAATAGTTTTTTATCATTGCTTTATATGTTGTAGCCTCTAGGAAGGATAGAGGGAGATTTTATTTTCATTTACGCTACTCCCTCATCTGTCCCAGCTTCATTCTTCAGTTTTATTCTAGGACTTACTGTGTGTCATGGTTTAACCCCAGTGGGTAACTAAGCACCACGCAGCTGCTCGCTCACCCCTCCCTCCCCAAGGGGATGGGGAGGAGAATAGAAAAAAACCTCATGGGCTGAGATAAAACCAATTTAATAGGGTAATACAGGAAAAGAATAATAACAATAATACTAGTGATGCACAAATGCAATTGCTTGCCACATGCAAAAGGAAAATAAGACAATCTGATGCTCAGTCTGTTTCCGAGCAGTGAACCTGCATCCTGGCTAGCTTCCCCAGTTATATACGGAGCATGACATTCTATAGCAGGGAATATCCCTTTGGCCGGTCTGGGTCAGTGGCCCTGGCTGTGCTCTCCCAGCTTCTTGTGCACCTGGCAGGGCCAAGAAGCTGAAAAGTCCTTGACTTAGTGTAGACACAACAACTACCTAGCAACAACTAAAAACATCAGTGTGTTACCAACATTATTCTCATACTAAATCCAACACACAGCACTATACTGGCTACTAGAAAGAAAATTAACTCTGTCTCAGCCAAAACCAAGACACTGTGGTATGGACTATGACCCTGCGGACCCACTGCAGGGATGTGTATGGTATCCATGCAAGTTCCATGCTGATAAGACGTGAGCTGGAGCAGGACCGGAGAACACTAAAGCTGACACAATCTGCTGCCATGTCAAATCAATACGGTCCAGCTACAGTTCTTCACATATTGCAGAAATCCCAGGTCTATTTGTATAGTTATACAGGGAGAGTGGGCAATGTGAGTTTGGTTATACGCTGTGGATGCCCTTGGTTTAATTCATGAGTATGGTTAGGACTTGTACGAGGTTCAAGATGAACTCTGCTTGCGGTCACTGGCCCCGAGTTCTTTGTGTGCTTGCATGATCTCAGTAGAATAGCAGTCCCAAAGGGCTGAAGCTAGTGAATTGATAAATAACTCTTCTTGTAACTTCACATGGAGAAAATAACTTACTTTTCATTAAGATGTCTCCACCCACAGCTGAGAAGCACTATTGCTAAATGTGGTTTGAAGCTTGAAAACCTTAATTAAAGTGGAAGTGTTCATTTTTATATCAAGTAGTTCACAACTGGGAGAACTTGCTCAGTAAAAGAATGGATTTTCCATTGCTCAATCTTTAACTCGTGGTTGAAAAATACCTCCTTCCTCCCACCCTCCAAATTATCTATTCAGTCAGACGTTATAGACCTGAGGCAGAAATTACTGGGTCAAGTTTTATTCATATTTCTTAGGTCAGGCAAGTTTCTTTCAATGGTAATGTCTTAAAGCCTTTGCACACAGCAAAGAAATTGTCAGTTAAACCAGTCTTCATTCTTTTCTTGATTGAAATCAGAGTTTCATCTCAGTTTTTTGCATCACTGTAATATCTAACTGTATGGTGGGTTAATTACCTTTCTAAGACAAGGTGTGTGAAATACTCACCTGCAGTGTCTCTGATCTGCTAGTTGACAACAGTCCTGAAAAAACAGTGGTTTCCTTTCTGTGTCAGTTTAACTTCTTAATGCCCTTTTGCCCCAAGCTGTACGTTAAGGATCTTGTAGGCAGTGTATTGCAGGCTGCCGATGGATTTCAGATTTTACAGCCATGTGATACAGATAGCCTGAAGGATGTCTCTTTGCGACATTTGGACCAAAGACCTTTGGCATCAAAGGGCATTATTATTCCAACAGCCCTCTTGTTGGCTGGTGAACTGCTTTGCATGACCAGTGTGGCTTGACAAGAGCTTTGTGGGTGGTTACCTCATTCATATAAACGTGCAACCTAATTCCAGCTATGCTTAAATGAATGTATATTTTTAATAAACATGGGTCCCAGTGAATGCACATGTCCAGTTTTGTTGGATGAATTCCAATTTTGTTGTGTACATGAAAAAATTGCATTTAAAAGTTACCTTTCTCAGTGCCGTGCAAAAAGTTTGCGTATCGCTGTCATCATAGAACTATCGTCCTCAAGCTTGACTTGAAAGCTTCTTAGGCTGCTGAGCTGGTGGTCCATGATCCTCTGCAGAAAGGGCTGTAGGACAGGGGAGCAGATGTCCTAGCAGAATACCAAGCTCTTCTTGTTTTGAGCTTGAGAGGACACGAGTGTTTGTTTTACCACTTTCAGTAGATCACAGAAAAGAGGAAGGAAAGTTTCAATCTGAAAAAGCTAAAAATAGCTGCTTTAAGAAAACAGTTTAGTCTGTGAAGTTTGCTTTAATTCAGATCAGTCAAACAAATCTCGCCTTTAATACCCAGCAGTGGACAACCCTTCCATTTACCTAATGTCTCTATTTGTAAATATTAGTGTTACTGTTCATTTGCTACTTAACATCAAAAGTTAAAAGTTGAATTAACATAATCTTTTTGTATTTTCAGAGAAATAGTGGAGCATATGGTTCAGCACTTTAAAACCCAGATTTTTGGGGATCGCAAGCCAGTGTTTGATGGAAGAAAAAATCTTTATACAGCTATGCCGCTTCCCATTGGGAGAGATAAAGTAAGTTTTAATTGGAGATTTTAAAGTAATATTTCCAGAGCCTTTCTAATAACTGATAGGAACTGATTTTAGATATCTGGAATAGAAGTCCCCTTTTGTTGCCACTTTTCTCAGGGTGTGGTTTGCCAGGACAGACATGTGAGCTTGTTGCCTTCAAAATGGTCACTCCCCGTTCCATATGCTTTTTTTCCTCCCTCTTTCTCCCCACTCACATGGTTTCTGCTGGTTTGGTGAGCTGGATCAACTGCCCAAGACAGTGGACAAGCTCCATACTACTGGCACTAGGGGGAAAGGGAAAGCACGGCTGAGTTTGGGAGAGGGGAGTGGAAGCACCTGTCTGGGCAGCAGCAAGCTGTTGTGTCAGCTCGTTAATCTCATCAAAGCCCACTGTAAGCCGATTCTCACTATGCAGTAGCTGGAAGAAACTCCTCCATCCTTCCGTTGGTGGTATGGAACCTTGTTGTGGCTTAACCTCAGCTGGCAACTAAGCCTCACACAGCTGCTCACTCACTCCCCCAGCAGGATGGGGGAGGGGATCAGAAGAGTAAAAGTGAGAAAATTTGTGGGTTGAGATAAAGACAGTTCAATAGGTAAAGCAAAAGTTACACATGTAAGCAAAGCAAAACAAGGAATCCATGCACTACTTCCCATGGGCAGGCAGGTGTTCAGCCATCCCCAGGAAAGCAGGGTTCCATCACGCATAACGGTTCCTTGGGAAGACAAACACCATCACTCTGAATGTCCCCCCGCTTCCTCCTTCTTCCTCCAGCTTTATATGCTGAGTATGATGTCATATGGTATGGAATATCCCTTTGGCCAGTCAGGGTCAGCTGTCCCAGCTGTGTCCCCTCACAACTCCTGTGCACCCCCAGCCTACTTGCTGGTGGGGTGGGGTGAGGAGCAGAAAAGGCCTTGGCTCTGTGTAAGCACTGCTCAACAATAACAGAAACATCTCTATATTATTAACACTGTTTTCAGCATAAATCCAAAACATAGCCCCATACTAGCTATGATGAAGAAAACTATCCCAGCTAAAACCAGCACAAACCTCTTCCCTAATCCTTTATGACATAGGAGCCAAGTTAATTTAAACAGCACAGGTTAAGACCTGCTAGCTTAGCTCTGGGGCAGTTGAAGAGGACTTGCATGTTCTGTTTGCCAGCTCTGTATGTGGGGCAGTGACCTCTTCGGTCACTCCGGTTGTAGCTGTGAAGTGTCCACATTCCTGCCCATTGATGACTGGTGAAGCAGAAGGGACTATGTTAGAACATGCTAACACACAAACCCTATAAAATAATTTAGCCTACACTTCTGTGGTCTAATATCAGATTGAATTTTCTGTGACCTTTTTAATTTAGATGATGAACACTTGACGATACAGTCATTACTCACTCATGCTGTGGTAGTTCCCAGAGGCCATTACCCCCTTCTGCTGTGAGTGCAAGGTGAGGCATGCACAGTTATAGGGGAAGACTGTCCGATCCCATAAAAGTTGATTACAACCTAACTAGACAAAAGTAAAATGTAAAGGGGAAAGGGAAACACAGAGAAATGTGGAAACTTGCTTACGTCATAGAACTGGGAACAGAGCTTAGGTCTTCCTAAATTGAGTAGCAGTGTGCTACAAAATAGTTCACGCTGTCCTTCACTGTCTCATATTGTATGCCTGTGCAGTGCTTGACATAGTTAACAGTTCTACCTGAATCAAGCTCCTAATCTCATATGTGTAATTTTTATTTCCCCCAAATGTATTTAAGTGAATGTCATGCAGTAAAGGTCAGTCTCTGCTCCAGTCTTAATTATTTTTCTTGAACTGATAAGCTAATGTTTAGGAAAACTGTAAAGGAATCATTTAAAAGTAGTAGATGGGTTTGGGTTTTTTTATTTCACTTTCACACATAGTATTCCAGTTCCTACAGATTTGACATGCAAGATTGCAAAGCATTTGGTAAAGGTGGAATTATACTTGGTGAGTGTCTCCTAAGGGTTTAAACAAGTCCTCTGGATGTGCGCAGTTACCTTATAACTACGAAACTTTCCAAGTTGTGGATGACTGACAATACATTTTATGACAAGTATGAAGTTCTGCCTTTATTAAGTAAATGAAAAATAGTATATCTATGGAGAATAAACAAACTGGGATCAAATTAATCCTCAGATCTAAGGAGAGTTTGTGAGATGCAAGTTGACCTTCCTGTGGGAACTGGATGAGATGACCTCGTCCTCCTGTTCCTTCTGTGTCTGAATGCCTGCTGACTGAATAGGATTCAGTTCTTGATGCTTTGGATTTTAAAGCCTGCATACACTGAATCATACATGGTAAAAATGAAGACTAGCGACAGTGTGTTAGCTTTTGACGGCCTGATTCCTTCATGTCCTTGCAAATCATAGAATCATAGAATGGTTTGGGTTGGAAGGGACCTTAAAGATCATCTAGTTCCAACCCCCAATGAATGTTGTAACCTACACTTGGGAAAAGACTGACTTCAATGATTTTGTTAACCATTTAACCATTTTGGGTGGGACAGAATTCTAGCCAGAGTGATGAACAATTTGCAAAAGGTGGTCACTGAGGACAGTGTTCATAGCGGAGGTTGGCACAAAATGGTTCAGAGAGTTTCATCTGTGGCTCGCTTTTAATAAACTCATCTATTCCCTATTTCCCATGGGATATAGGACTTTGTTGGTTTTTCTACCATACATATATTAATGTTATTACCCTGGAGGAAAGAGCTAATAGAGATAAATCTTCAGCTGGTTTACATCAGACATGGGGAAATTTAGTTTAATGAGGGAAATTTTTACATGGTGCTAAATTGGTTTAAGCATGGTTTAAACCAGTATAAAGCTTGTAGGTATTAGGACTTTCCTCTGGCACAATTAGATTAGGTTTCTTTGGGATTTTTTTTTAGCTGTTCTGTACATAACAAATATAGCAAGTTTACTGCACATCTGATTACATTTAGGATCACACTGAAAAGATTCATGCGCATACAATGATTAATAGATGATCATTAATCTAAGTGGAAGCAGTCCTTGATTTACATGCAATGTGTATTAGCAGTAGAAGAACTGATGCTAAAAAGAAGGCTGATACCAAATTGCCAACATTTTTTTTTCTTTTTCCCCTTGTGTTGCTCTTTAACTTAATGCACTCTGTCCTCATCTCTTGTTGGTGGTCGTTTTTTGTGGGTTTTTTGTCCTTGCTTATTTTACAATTTTTTTTATTATATAAATACTCTTAATCTTTTCTGCTTGGCCTTCACGCTTATCATATACATTTTCATTACTTATCATACCTTATTTTCACTTTTTAATTCCTTCATTTCTTTAGACCTTTCGGAACAAATACAGATTATGTAAATATTAACAATGGTTTTGTAGCTTTTACTCATACATGTTGAGAAGAAGTGTATAGGACACTGTCAAGGTATAAAGATGCTAGTCTCCTCTTTCCTTGTAGGCTCTAGCAGCAAGCCCAGGTCACCTCTAACTGTGGCTTTGTACTCAACTGCTGTGTTACTTGTGTATTTCCCTAAAATGTCTTTCTACAATTAAAATTACAATTAAATTTTAACTGAACTTGAAAATTTTCTTACCTACCAAGATTCAAGAACAACTGATATATCTTAAGCAGTCTTTAATTAGAAAAACCATAACTACAACTGAACTGAGCTGCTGTTTGATACAGAAATGCTACTGCTGTTCCCTTTTTCAGAAGGAAAGCATTAATCCTGTCTATGGCCACAACCTTGCTCCTCTTGACTTTGTCTGTCTGAAGTACTGCTAATGACTCTTTACATGACAGAAGCAGACCTCTTTACACCCATAGCTTGACATTTCCAAACAATCCGTGGGACGCAGGCACCCAGATATTTGATTGGAAACTGTGCATCTGTTTTCCTCTCAATGCCTGGGAAAGAAAAGCTCTTAGATTAATAGAGAAAATGTACATTGTATGCTCAAAACATAAGATAATCACATAGTGATGCATATATTTTTTAGGGAAGTACTAAGAATTCTCCAGAAATACATGGTCAGGTTTAATTTTTATTATTTTTAAATGGTGATATGCTGATTTGTATGAGTCAATCAGACTACATCAGCTGTAAGACCTATTATTTTTAAGAACAGCTTTCAAATTTTTCCACAGGCTTAATGATTTTTCACATCCCTACAGTAACATCCCTTTCACTTAGTTCCTTTAGCTGCAAAAATGTCAACTGTGTTAAAATATAGTAATGGGTCTAGCAGGTAGTAGGTTAGTGACTGAGATTGTAATTTTTTTTTAATTTGTGGATAGATTACACCTGGTGAAACTGTAGGAAACCAAACATTAAATTTGGTGTTAGAGTTTATTCCTAATACTAAAGTACATGCTAAAACTCCCATTTAAAAGTACTTTGTCTTGACATTTTTCATATTTTGCTTACGCTGTGAAACATGAGTATGTTCATTTGCCCTTAAAAATATAGAGTGGGATAAATAAAATATTACTGAGAGACTTAAATTCCGATTTGCAGTGCCTAAAAGTATATGTGATCCTCTGGAGGTAGATCAGGGACACATTTTTTGGTCCTAATGTGTTTTTCGTTGATTCTTTTTTTTAAAACAAAAACTCTTTAATAGCATGTAATTCAGGTGAGATATTAAAGGAAGAAAACCTGGGAAGTTGGATTTAAACTTTACTTATTTGAGCAGTGACTGTAATTCAGCTGTTTTGAAGTGGGATTAGACCCAGCAGCAAAAGCTGTTTGGGCCGAATTCAGCAGTGTGAATTCACCATCACAGCTATGCTAAACGTAATAGGTATTTTGCAGCCTAGCAATTGGAATAGAAATTCTTCAATTCTGGATCTTTTATTTCTACCGGGGACATAGATACTGCAACACAAGTCGTCTCGTTCTTCAGCTTTTTCCATTTCATTGTGGTGAAGGAGCTTCCTAAGTTGAAACCAGGGGGGGGGGGGAAATAAAATGAGATCTTTTTTTAGTTGAAGGGTACCAAAGTTGTTAATAATCAGGTGAGTTGAGTATTAACAGTATTGGGAATAGGAGAAATTATAAAACTTGATTTGGAGAAGGAGAGAAG
The DNA here is from genome assembly GCF_028858705.1 of Grus americana. Taxonomy (NCBI): domain Eukaryota; kingdom Metazoa; phylum Chordata; class Aves; order Gruiformes; family Gruidae; genus Grus; species Grus americana. The sequence continues at coordinate 4,892,740 of NC_072853.1, forward strand.
TTTAAAGGAAAGTGCAGTTCAGGTGTGACAGACATGAGATATAAGTTGAAGAACTTTTGGTGGCGTGGTGGAAAAAAAGACTTCATAGAAAGCTTCCAACCTGTGTCAGCTGAAAACCTGTACTTTTATTTGCACAGCTTTTCAGCAGAATTAACCTTGTGGGCCAGATTCAGACCAGCAACCCCATAATTACAGACTCCAGTTCCTGTTGCTCTCCCATGGCCATACGGCTCCTTTCTCGGCTCAGCTCTCCTGGTGAATGATGTTTGTACTAGAGGAGAGATGCAGCTGCAATATTAATTTTAACTGCCTACTATAAGTTGTCAGCTTGGGTTTTTTTGGCATACAGGGAGCCTTATTATTTATGTTTTATCTTTCCTTCCTGTTTTCTGATTGAAGAAGCTAACTGTCGCAGAAGACCAGGTGATTGCATATGTTAGCTTGCTGTTACCCATGTATTATTTTTGCTAGCCTACTAATTACAGTTTATCTGTTAAATGGATGTCTTTTACAATTTAAATTGTAAGCTCCCTAGGACAGGAAAATGCAATGTTTTTGTTTATATCCAGCACAAAGGATACTCTGATCTTGTTATTTCTTGTAGTCACTCCCAGAACTGCTAATCATTTCAGACAAGCCTTAATTTTAGTCAGTTTAAGAATTTCTGTGCTCAGGATTTCTTTGTTTTAATAAAGAGGAGAAATCAGCATTACAAGTAATTACAAGTAATTGGCTAAAGTAATTTACCATAATGTAGTTTGCCAGTGTTTTTTAGAAAAAAAAAATTCAAAGTAGGGCATAACATGTCAAAAGAGTGTCCCTGTTTCCTGCCTGATAGCATCACTAGTACTTAGGGGTCATTGTTTATTCTTTGTTTGGCATTTAAAAATCGGAGGGGTTTGGGTTGATGGGTTTTGTGTTTGGGTTTTGTGGGGGTTTTTTTTTGGTTGGAGGGGTGGGGTTTAGTTGTGTTTTGGGGTTTGTTTGTTCCCTTTGAAAGCCTCTTGTGGATTTTATTTTTTCTCATTTGTACTATGTCCACTGTAATTATGTACAAAGCACTCTGGTAATCTAGAGAGCAAATACTTGAAATTAATGACTCTTGGCAGGTAGTGACAGACCATATTTTATTTTAGTCATGTAGGAGTTGACGTGAGCAGTGGTGCGTTAGTATGTGTTAGGTATCTGAAATCAGGTTATCGGATCTTCATGGAGACCTCCCTCTTGATACACAAGCACTTCCAAATTATAATGTTGCCTCAAAGAGGGAGATAGATGCCAGCTGGGAAGCACACCAGCTTTCCGAAGTACACCTTTGGGAAGATCTAGCTGTAAAAAGAGGCTGTACCTAACATATGTTGTTTCTTCATCTTTGCTTTTTGTCTCCTACCATGCTTTATAGCGCTGTTCAGAGGAATCCATCATCCCCTCCAAGTCCCTTCGTTTTTCCCCTTTAAATGGAAAGAATCATCTTGGTTTGTTGTTTGGCATTGTTGCAGGTGGAGCTGGAGGTCACGCTGCCAGGAGAAGGAAAGGACAGAATATTTAAGGTGGCTATAAAGTGGATGTCCTGTGTGAGTTTGCAGGCTTTACATGACGCTCTTTCTGGTCGGCTGCCAAGTGTCCCATTTGAAACCATCCAGGCACTGGATGTAGTGATGAGGCACTTGCCTTCCATGAGGTGAGGGGAACACCTTGACGTTGTTTAGGAGGTTGTATTGTTATTTGAATTGCTTTAGTGGCTTTTTTGGGTAGGATGTGCTTTCATAGCTCAACCAAAATAATGGCTAGCTAGCAGATGGCATGCTCAGCAAGACGCAGTACGGTGCCTTTCTGCTCATCAGGTGGAATTAGTAGCCTCCAGCCTGGACACAAGTCCCTTTCCCCGCTGATCTTCAGACTTGCTCCATGTTTGTGTGCTCTCAGGTCAGGGGTGCCCTGCCATCTCACTCATACCCTGTTTCTCTGTAGGCCTCAGAGAAGGAAGCCCTTCCTGAATGGAAGGTAGTTAGAGGTTGGTAGACATGTAAGGGTGATTTTTAAAACTTGTTCCCTATTCATATGTGTCCTTGGGCAGATGTTTATTCCAAATTTTGTATAAAGGAGACTGTGCTAAGTGGACATAGCTGTCACCCAGTATAGCTGGTTTTGTAGAGAAGAAAATCTTGAAAATGATACTATTTTTTTTTTCCAAGCAAGTCGGATCTACAGCATTTGCAAACCCAAGAGATACTGGGTTTAATTCTGCTGCCATAAAACAAGTCACTTAAGACCACAGTTCAAATCACATTCAATTGGAAAATACAGAACAAAGCTTAGAAGGGCTGAACTTTCCCATTTTGAAGGGCTGAACATGGAAAATGAATTAAATTTATGTAAATATCTTTAAATAGCCTTATTACATTGACTTTATCATCACAATAAGGATTACAATAAATAAATCACTTTAGTCAGGTTTTGCAACACAGAAAAAAGCCCAGAGTAGTTAGTCACACATCATTGCTCGGAGAAACATTAGCGCTGGTTTTGATTAGTTTGATATTAAGTGTGCAGTACTGAATTACGGAGGTGGGAGATATATCAAAAATATTTGTTAGATCAGTTGTTCACCCATGCAAAGTTGCCATGGATTTCAGAGGAAGCTATGCACAAGTAAGGGGAGACATTATTACATTGTTGTTTTTTAATAGCAGAGATCTTTAATTATTTTCTTGCTGAAGCTTGGCTGAATTTTTAATAGAGTACAGAAAAAATTAATGCTTTTTGTTTGAATTAGTAGGTACATTGAGTATTCTGAAAATAAATTCAAGCAAACATGAGTAGTAGCCAGTTTCTTACTGTAACTAGCTGGATTTTGAGAGGTGTAACCTGAGTCCTGACAGGAACCTCAGGTTATTGGTAATTTGAAACACTGACATTTCTGTGCTTTTGTGAATAGGCATTTACATTAGTTATGGCTTTATTGCCTTTTTTTTTTTTTTTGCTTTAATTTTATGATCTGGATTTATTTTCTTTATTGCAGATATACTCCTGTGGGGCGATCTTTTTTTACAGCGTCAGAAGGGTGCTCAAATCCATTGGGTGGTGGTAGAGAAGTTTGGTTTGGCTTCCATCAATCAGTCAGACCTTCGTTATGGAAAATGATGTTAAATATTGATGGTAGGTCCTATAAAAATCTTTTCTTGTTCCTTCTTTTTCTTTCAGTGGAAAGGCAAGAATGTAGTTCTATTTGTTGGCTTTCTTAAAAATTTCCTCAGTATTGTTGTAATAAAACGTTAACATTTTTTGTCTACAGTATCTGCAACCGCATTTTACAAAGCACAGCCAGTTATCGAGTTTGTATGTGAAGTTTTGGACTTTAAAAGTATTGAAGAACAACAAAAACCTCTGACAGATTCCCAAAGGGTAAAGTTTACCAAAGAAATAAAAGGTAATGATTAAATTACATAAAGCTGCTTTATTCTCACTGATATGTTACCACTATACACGTTCAAAGTATTTTCTGTAGCAGTTGAGACAGATTATCACAACGAACAGCGCATACACTTTTTGAGCAAAACTAAGAGGGGGGAATCTTTTTATTACTTACGTGTATTTCAAGATTTTCAGAAGTCTGATCAATTTTATGTTTCAGTCTACTTGTCCTTTTTTTCTTACTACATTGGTTAATCTCTGTGGCTTGACAGAGTCACTTTGTGAATATAAACAAAGTTGAGTCAGTTTAGGTAATCATCAGATTTGATGAATCGCTAGTATAAAAAGTTAAGTTGGCATATTTATTTATTGAACCAGATGCATTTAGAGCTCAGGTGTGCACATAAGTAAATTATCATATATTTCAGAAACTGCGGTAACTATATATGCGTGAGCATTTTGCCTGTGGCAAATATAAGGTAGTTTAATTAGCTTTGCCCTTAACGAAAGTGCTTTAGTGAAACCATGATGATTATATGTTGTACTCTAAGTGATGGGATGAACTAAAACTTTGTAGCAGATGGGCAGCAATTCATTGTAGTGAGATTAGTTACTGGCTTGTGACTTGTGCAAGCTTCTCTTCATTTAAGTGTAGGTTCTCTTGACGTACCCTCATTTTTTTTTCTGCCTCACCATCACCCAGTCAGATCAAGTGGCATGTCAAAATTAACTGGTGTGCGTTGGCATCTGAGAGCATCTCGGTGCACAGGTACTACTGAGATCTTTTCTTTCCAGCATTATAGAGCAGCATCTCTTATTATGCCAGTCTCCTTAAAAACAGTTTATCTTCCCAAAGGAATCTTGCTTTATTATATTTAGAAGTTGTATTTATTGTAGTGCTTTACTCTTCTTAAAGTACCCCCATTTCTAGAATAAATACAAGTTAACAGAAACACAAAAATTTCATATTTTTCAGTTTTTAAACATACTGTTAGTGCCATTCCTAGTTCCATGACAAAGATGGTCCAGTTTCTGATCTAATGATTTCAGAATGTTTACAAAGAATAGGATTTAGTGGGGTTTTTTTAATTACTTGATCTTTATTTTTTCCAGTTACTTAGGTCAAGATTTTCATATTCCAGATTTTACTAATAACCTAGTAATGTGTTTTTGAATACTTAGGTATATTTCATACATATACTCTCCTGAAAGGAAATTACAGTTACTCTGAGATGTAATGACTGAATCAAAGAGTTAGAGGAAGAAATCTTACTGTTTGTGTTCACTGAACGTTTCTTCTGGAAAATCAAGGTCCTTCCTTCATAATAAGCTCGATGAAAAGAAAGCAAGTCCAAAAAGAAAAACAAACTCCATCAATCTATCATACAGCTTCCTTGTTTCAACAAAATGTCCACAAAATCATTTTTGCCCAACAAGAAGTTAGCAAGAAAAGTATAAATAAATCCTGAGTTTGTACTGGTTGTAAATGTTTTGAAAAAATAATCAGGCACTGAATTACTGGCTGGTACTGTAATTTTTTTTTCCATGAGGATTTTCATTCTGCAGATAGAAGAAGTCATATCAAATTTGCAGCAAAGCTAGTTGTAAATTGAGGTATTGAGGAGGTAACAGTTTATCTTTTAATGAAAATACTGTGATACAGATTTCAGAGGTATTCATGAAAACTTGATACTTATTGAAGGTTTCATAATAGATAGCACTTTGAGCCGTAACAAATTACATGGAAAGATTAATATGACGTTTCACAAGTTATTAGTGCCTTTGACAGATAGGGGAAATACGCAGTTACGCAGCAGCAGCAGCCTGAGTTTATACACACGTGCAGATATATAAGGAATTCCTCTCTACAGCCCCCGGTTTCCTATTCCCACACATTCAACTTCCTATCTCTAATAGGCCACCTACATCTGTTTTTGCCTAAGCAAGAAAGTAATATAAATGAAAACACTGCATTTGGGCTTATATTTGTGGGCAGTGGTGAATTAGAAACAATTCTTTACGGGTAGCTGTGTCATGCTGGTTTGGGGTGGATAATTTATTCTCCTAGAAACTGTTGGCTTTCAGGTAGGCTTGGCTTTTGTGCCAGTGAGGGTTGCAACAGATGTTTGTCTTCATGAAGAATAAAGCCCCTTGGCCTCATTCCATGGGCTTCTAGAGGCTGTGTGGTTTGGGTTTTTTTCCCCCCTCGATTCATTAGTTCTGAGTTGGTTGCAATAGCTGGAGGTCTTACAGACACGGTATGTTTAGACATAAAGTATAAACAAACTTTTCGTTTCAAGGAGGTTGTGTGCCCTTTTTGTCCTTCCACCATCCTGGACTTCCTTAGTGGTACAGAAGTGGAATTCACAGAATGTGTTCAGCTTCGTCTGCGAACTGTTGGGGCTTTGGGCTTTCATCTTGTCTCTAAAATTCTTTGTCAAACTTTGGCTGAAGCTCAGGGGGTTTGAATTTTAAGATTATAAATTGTTTTTTTTGAGTTCTGTCTGGGATACCCTTCAGTGCTCAGAGAACGTGCTCAATAGTGAATAGCTTTACTGCACAGTTTAAGCGGTTTTGTGTAGCAATTAAGGGGGCTGACACCTTGATTCTGAAGAAAGTGATACATATTTTCCAATTTTTAGGTCTAAAGGTGGAGATAACACACTGTGGACAAATGAAAAGAAAGTACAGAGTGTGCAATGTCACCAGACGACCAGCAAGTCACCAAACGTAAAGTGTTTTGCTTCTTTTTAAGCATATGTTTAATCTCAGGCTGGTAAAGTGTCTTGCCTGCCTTACTGACGTAGGAAAAGTTGTCTTGAAAAATGATGCTTTCTTTGGTCAATGTATTTAAAATACACCTCAAAGTATTTTCCAGATTTTGCTATTCTTTTTGTTCTATTTTTATTCTATAATTAATGTCATGGCATTTGCACCAGTCGCTTTGTTTTAAATCTGTGGTGGGTTTTTTTGTTTTGGTTTGGTTTTTTCATTTTTGAATTTCTTCAACATTGGAAGAACATGGTGCCCAAATAGTAGCTTAATGTTTCCCTGAACTGTTGAGTAGAAAAGTAGTGCCAACTGGGATCAGCTTTCTAATCTTGCTTATTACCGATCTATTTTTCCTCTGTTTAGTTTTAATCACTAACCAGAGATTTGCAGATAACTTGAATATGGAGGCATTTATTCCCATTTCTAATAAAGTAAAGTAAGAAACAAAACTGCTAACAGCTTTTTCTAAAAAGGTAACGGGTCAGTATCTAAATCTGGTATTTAATTGTTTGGGCTTTGTTTCGTCCTCTTTCAGTGTTATATTAACGAAAAGACAGTAATTGTGCCACCTTGATGTAAGTCTATGCAAACGTGTGCATATACGGAAATATATTTGTAACGTACAGAAAGAGAGAAATGCATTTCTGAAGCAATAATTGGTTTTGTGACTCTCATAGTAGGCTTGCTATTTTCTCTGCATGGCATATCATAAAATGTAGTGCTGCTAGTATCCCAAATAAGCAGAAAACGTTAGTCTCTCTCTAAGGCACCTGCTCTTAGGAAACTTAATTTATAGCTTCAGGTATCAAGAATGTTAGAGAAATAGCCTTCTGTGGTACTATTAGAAGACACATGGTAGTGGCAATGATGGAATCTTAATTATAAAAGTGCACTTGCATCATTTCAGCAAGATAGGTTTAATCTTCAGTAAGCTTAGCTTGTGCCAAGAAATATATTGAGCAAGTGTGGGAAAGTATTCTACATAAAGTAATCGCTTATTTTCGTATTTGATTTCCAATAGATTCCCACTTCAGCAGGAGAATGGACAAACTGTTGAATGCACTGTAGCTCAGTATTTTAAGGACAGGCACAAATTAGTTTTACGCTATCCTCACCTTCCATGTTTACAAGTTGGACAGGAGCAGAAACACACATACCTTCCTCTTGAGGCAAGTAAACTTTTAGATAATACTGTATTCTGGGAATGGGGAGGGAGGTCGGGGAAGAAAGGCTCAAATATTGACAAACTGTTTTTCACGTAGCCAACTTTAGAAATTGTGTAATGCAGCAATGAAAGGAAAAAAAAACCCAACCCCAGACAAAACAGTTGTATTCTGTTTTTAAACTTCCTTTGTATGGGGATATTTTAGGTGTGCAACATAGTGGCAGGACAAAGATGCATAAAGAAACTCACTGACAATCAAACTTCCACTATGATTCGAGCAACTGCCAGATCAGCACCTGACCGTCAAGAAGAGATTAGCAAATTGGTGAGTGTTCTGTTGAAGTTGAGTGTAGTAATGGACTTAACTTTTCTCTTACTATTAGCAGATACTAAATAGTTTGTGTACTGCACATAGGTTACGAACTTGTTTTTATAGGACTTTCTCCATTCATCACAGAGAAATACATTCACACAGAAGGTTTTCGAGTGTTCTTTTGGTGTTTTATTTCAAATTTTGAGGCATCCATGTATCCAAGTGGAATTAACAGAGCCTCTGAATGCTTGGCATCACCCATATATAAGGGGTATGTGCCCAAACACAGGTTACCTCAGAAAGTTTTAGATCTCATAAAAGGAACTTCTTTTTCTGCAAGAAATACCTAATTCCTTTTAATTTCAGATGCGGAGTGCGAGTTTTAATACCGACCCTTATGTTCGTGAATTTGGAATAATGGTCAAAGATGAAATGACAGATGTGACCGGTAGAGTCCTACAGCCTCCTTCAATCCTCTACGGAGGCAGGGTACGTAGAACAGATACAGTACAATCTGTGATAACTTCTAAAATATGGTTGCTTTAATGAATGATATTGGGTGTAATGGGATAAAATCATCATAAGAACTTAAATATAATTTTTGAAAGTCCTTAAATATAACAGGCATGTTGTGTGTGATGATGGTCTGTCCCTCAATCGCGTCTTCATTTCAGAAAGGAAAGGTAGAGTAAAAATGCACTTACATAAACTTAAGAGGGAAAACGTGTGTAAGCTGTGTTTTTTCTTACACTGTTTTATTGCATGTTGCAAGAAGAAATCCACAAATAGTGGTTCAAATTGGTGTGTATGGAGAAGAACAGAGATAAATTATTTCTGTTCATTTTTACCTCCCCTAACTCTGAAATCTTCCTGAACTTCTGGTTGGTTTGGAGTGTTCTGGGTAGAGCAGCTGTGTTTAGGACAACTATCTTAAGGTATTATCTCTACCAGCGTGTTTTTCTCTAAAGCCATTTCTTCTGTTGGAGTATTTATTCACCGGGTTTTTTCTTTACAATGGTTTTTCAGATGGCCTTTCTGACATAGTCGTCTTACTGTCATGTCTTTCAAAAAAAGCTTGAGAAACAGCTTTTTCTATCAATTATATAACATGTCTTGGTTTTATGCAAGTTGAAAGCTTTGATCGCTGGGATAACTTAGTTTGTGAAGGCTTCTGATGAACCTCTTCTATGTCATGGATTGCCAGCTGAAGACAGTTCTGTCCCTACACACAAATCAGACTGTCGCCTGCATAAACCCACAGTAGGAGAGGATCTTGTGTCTTCTACCTACAGCTTTTCAGGCAAAATCAGGCAGATTAGTTCAAACCTTCCTTCACTGACAGGTTAAGATAACCCAGCTGTCTTTGCCTGATCCTGGTTAGGGAGAGTGCTCTCGTGAACTATTCTGGCACCAGGGGAACAGGGGGAACAAGAGCTTAATGGCAGATGAATGATGAAATAGTTGGAGTGGGGGAGGTACTGCCTTCAGCAGACATGATTCTTTGCAAAATGAATTATAAAATTTGTGTGTGTTCTGAAAAATTCCCATAAATTTTAGCTGTTGCTGCTAAATGAGAAGGCAGACATTGTGGTAACTTGTCTAAAACATCTATGGGATACTAATACTTATTAAGGTAATTAACATCACCAGAATTACTTTAGTCATCTTACTATATACCTTGTCCTCTAGATAATCCATCGCAGTAGTGTCTGCTTGATGGGAGGAAAAAAGTGTTGCGCAGGTCAGAGTTGAATAACTGATCATCTTTTGTCAGCTGGTTCACATTTTTCCTAGAGTTGTGTGAGTGACATGAAACCACTATTTGCCTCTGCTTAGTGATGAGTAAAATATTGATGATACTTAATTTAAGTCGCTCTTGGAAAGTTCACTGAGCAGTTGTAAAGTCACTGTAGAAATGTATGTTCTTGTCAACGTTACATACCAAGCATGAATCTGACTTGCTATCTATATGTGATTTCTATCTGCTGCTGGCTTATATAACCAAAGGAAACCATTAGCAATAAAAATGAACAATATGAGCTTTATTTTTTTGAGCTTTATTTTTCACCAGACTAGCAAGCTGTCTTGCCACAGTGATAGAATGATCTTTGTAAGACAGGATGGATGTTGGAACAGTAGAGAGAAACATCTGCAAATATAAATAGCCTGCTAGTTGGAGGGAAGCAGAAGCATAATGGATTTTTGTTAGCATGAATCAATTTTTGCATTAGTGTTTTATTTTTATGTGTGTTTTTTTTTTTCCTTCCACTTCCAGAATAAAGCAATTGCTACACCAGTTCAAGGAGTCTGGGACATGAGGAATAAACAGTTTCACACTGGAATTGAAATAAAGGTTTGGGCAATTGCATGCTTTGCTCCCCAGCGCCAATGCACTGAAGTTCATCTTAAGTAAGTGTATTTCATAAGATGGTGATTTTATTATTTGTTATATATGGAAATACCATAATTTCACTTATTTATTTAGAATATATATTTTGTTAAATTGTTGGCAATGCACCTTTTACAGTGCTTTTGAAGTTCTGTCTCTGTGTTTTGAATGACGCCAGTATGATTTCAATGCTAGCATCATGAAATCCTCCAAATCAGACTTACCAAAAGCAATTTATACTGTATGGCAGGTTTCTGACAGAATTTAACATGACTGAAATGGTGTTAATCACCAAGTATTTGTCAAGAGTAAACGCTAACTTAAAAGGAAAATTTCAAAAAGCAATCTGACTTTTGTCTAAACCTTTCTACCCTCTAGAGTAATCGTAATGTGCAAGTTGCTGTATTTGCAAGATGAGTAGAACTAGCTGTTATTTTGTTGATTTTGAGCATTTGAATGAAATTTTCAATTGTGTTTTTCTCTTATCTTTGGATGGAACATGATTGTTGAAAGACTATTGTTAGAAGTGACATCTACCATTCTTAGATCAGGGAAAGCATGCATGCTCGTGTAAATGGATTGTCCGGTTCCTCCTTTTGCATGCAGTTGCTTTCCCTTCATGCATGGGCAAGTGCAGCTCTTACAGCTGCCCTAACAGGTGACTCAGCTGCTCTTTGTAAGGTGAATATAAGACAGCGATTATTCATAACAACAGTATTGCCATAGCAGTGTTCCTTTAGATGGTTTGCCAAATAGCTTGGGAATTTTTCCTCAAGAAGTGGTGAGCAAACAATGGGAATCTTAGCTTTTACTTTTCTTCCCATTGTGTAAGGCTAGGGACTTGTTCTCCCCGGGTGCATGGCAGGAGCTAAGTTGCCAGAGAATTCTCCCTTCCACACTGTTGCTTCTAGTGGAAATGCTGCATAGGAGAAGTTAGTTTTGAGAGATAGGCAGAAGTCTTCAACATAATGAGCCAAAATAAAATTACTTAGTGGCTTAGGTGGAGTTTGTCCTTACTGCGAAAGGACATTCTTTCATGCTAGGAATATGGCTGTATCCAGTTGCATCTTGTTGCCTCGTTACATCTTGTTGAGCAAGTTGGAACTCAGCTGCTGTAGATCCATCAGAGTAAACACATTTAAAATTCCTAAAAGTCTTCAAAATCATCCTGCTTTACCTGTCAGGAACAGGGAGAGAACCTTTCCTCTTAGACACCATACTTACAGATGGACTTATAAAGGCTCCAAACCTGTACCATTTTAGACTTTCATGTTCTGCCACTGACACTTCCTGCTTATAGTGATGAGTGCCTGTTTTGCCAGAGAAAATGCTTAATGCGCCGATTTTCTGCAATAAGCCACAAGCTGCAGGGCTGAAGCTCACAGGCTGTTATGATTCATGAAAGTTAACAACAGGTTTGGAAGAAACTAAATCTTCACACCCTCTCAGTGGCTAAGACTATTATCTGGCACCCTTTGGTGAAGATAAACAACTTTTTAGACACCTATGGGAACATCTGCTCCGAATTAATAAAAACGGGCTTTGTCAGTGTTGATGCCAGTTAAGCATTGCTACCTGGGATCACGTTTACTATGCTGGTCATTAAGCCAAGTGCCAAAGGACATCTCTGTGTGCATCTGTATTAGTGTTTTAGTTTGGAGCAGGAGTGCAGATTTGAAGTGATGCTCCTGATGGTCACCAGCTGCCATGCCGTGTTCTGCATTCAGGAGCAGTCTGAGTGTACAGTGTGGATTTCTTTTGGATAAAACTGGACTAGAAGATCTGCTTCAGCCCACTGTACCAGACTGCAGCCACTCTGAAGAAAAATTCCAGAAACACATGTAGTGTGAATGCTGGTCCCTTGGCACCAGGTACTCCCCTGTAAAGGTCTGCACTGTGACTCCTCGCTGCTTGCTCATCTGGCCTTTATTTGTGGGGATGGTACTTAGGGACTACTCATGCACCATTGATGCAGGCATCCAAGCTGGAGGAGCCATGACTTTGAAGATGCTTTCAAGACTGGGTATGCTCTATAAAACCCTAGGCAGGAGTGCTTTCGATTGTCTTGCGTACAACAGGCACTGTGTCGTCTTGGTGTCCCTTCAAAAGGAACGATAGCCAAATGCTGCCGTGTTAACGAGGGCCGGGAGAAGGAGGCAGGCTTGCAACACAGCAGACCCTGCTAGCAGCGGGGCTGAAGGAGTCTTCACTGATAAAAGCTTCTGACAAAATTAGGTTGTGTCTGTTTCTGACCAGTTCCATCAAAGGGTCACTTACATTTACACCATCCTTGGAGCAGATTTGTCTTCACCTCCAGGATCCACCTTTTTGCTGATATCTAGCAACATTTTCTTGTGCATTAGTACTGATGTTAGATCAATTGGCTGAGACGCAGTCGTTGGTAACTTCTGTTTGGTTTTTTCCTCACCAAGAAAAAGAAGGAACTCCAGCCATTTCTGTAGTGATATACAAGGAGGTATGATAGAGCAGGCTATCCAAAATATCATCGTGGCAGTGTTTTTGCAAAAAGTAGCTTATACTGAATATCCCATAGAAAGATCAAATAAGGTGGAATTTGCTTTGGGAATGAAGTTTTTAGTAATGGTGTTATTTATACAGTTTATTTCCTCCTCTTCCCCTCTCTTTCCTTTGGTGGTGACTACATAGGCACAGTCAATTAAGGATGCACTTGGGGTAAATTCCCAGGTTTTTGGACAGTGCAACTCTGCAAGTTTTAACAGGATTGTTCCATTAAAAATAAGAACAAAAATCAAAGTGGATTTTGCTACCTGAGAATCTAATGTATTTTATTTACATCCTTCAGGTCCTTTACAGAACAACTGAGGAAGATTTCCAGAGATGCAGGAATGCCAATCCAGGGGCAGCCGTGCTTCTGTAAATACGCGCAGGGAGCTGACAGTGTGGAGCCCATGTTCAGACATCTCAAGAACACTTATACTGGGCTGCAGCTTGTTGTAGTAATTTTGCCTGGAAAAACACCAGTCTATGGTCAGTGAGTGCAAATCATGAGTGTGCGTTTCAGTCACAATTTAAAAATTTAAAATGTTGTTCGTTGGGTTTATTTGGTGAAGTATCTGAATGAGAGAAGTTTAATTCTGGTTTAACTATATAAATTGCATTTAGGGAATGGGCTGTAAATTAATTTTATTCTTGTGCTGCATGATGTTTTATATTAAGTTCTTAATTCTTTTCATTATTTTCGTCTATGCTTTTAATTTGCTTTTCCACATTCTTCCTGTTGGTTGCATTTGAGATGCAGTTTGTGAGTGAGAAAGCTAAACCAGGGCTTTTGTGAAATGGATGAAATTGATATGCAGTGGATTCAAATATACTTAATATAATTCGTGTGCTAAAAATTCCAAGTGATTGAAGTAATGAACTCAAGAACTGTGTAGCTTTTAGAACATCTTTGCTTACTCACACCGTCACCCTTTTGCAAAAAAAGTTGAGTGAAGGAGATTTCTGCCAATTGATTTCTTCCTATTCTTTCAGTTTTTTAACTCCTGGGTTGCGAGGACACAGAGGCAGGGAACGTGAAAGCTCCGTAACTGAAACTGTTTTTTGGAAACAGATTGACAATTAGTGCATTTTACACAGCACAGACACATAGGTTTTAATATGTTTTAGATAAACCACGCATTTTGGTTTTTAACTAGCTCTTCCTATAGGCAAGACTGCTTGTTTTCCTATCCTGCCTTCCTCCTTTTTTCACTTACCTTGCCTAATTGCAGCACCATCCACTATTTTTCTCCCACAGCTTCATGGACTGTCTCTCTAATGGCTTAGATCTACCAAGCAGCTGCAGATTTGTTTTACCTGATCCCTCACTAATTTAATACAGCAGAAAATAATTGCCTAACTTTCTTTTCCCAATATTATCTCATATAAAATAGATTAAAAAAGGAACTTTTACAAAATAGTATCTTTTGCCCCATTGAATTCAGCCTTGCCAAGGAAGTTGCTCATCTTTAATTTGTTTCGCTGTTCTGCTTGGCATTAAAAGGGGACTCTTTCCTCTACTTAACCACTGAGAGGATGTGGTACCGCTCTCATCTGCTTTCCTTGTCATTATCTTTAATTATAGTTCTTTCTGCTCCCTCTAATCATCTCTCTATTTTCTCCCTGCGTTCTTCCATTCTCTTGCACTGCCTATACCCACAGTCTTGTCTTTTCTCCTCCTCTCACCCTGCTCCTCAAAAAGCCTTTCCTTTTCCCAAGGGGGGGATTGTATCTTCTCTGAGCTTGTCTTGGAACCTAAATTTCTTCTTTTCCTGAGTGTAAGAGTATGGCTCTCTTAAAGCCTTTAAGTCTGGATTTTGTTGTTAACAATAGGTTTTGTTTTAATCTTTTGAATAGTACAGTTCTTAATGAGCTTCTTTTGGAGGTTTTATGGGCCATCCTTTGCTAAACTGGCCATGGTTTATGCAAGCGATAAACGGATAAACTGATTAGCTGAATATTACTCCGCACACATCTATTAAGTTTGCATTACTAGTCCAGTGTTTAATAGTGAAACAAGTGCTCATCATCCTAATGTTATCCACATTACCTACTTCATTAGCCCAAGATTCTTCCACACTGATGATAAAACACTGTAATTCCAAAATTACAGTTAGTGTAATTTTTAAAAAAGGTTAAAATAAGCCAACGGAGCCTTTAGTTATATTTAGGACTCAGTTACTGCGCTGTCAGCAGCTGGAGCAGCACAGAACTGGGAAGGGGTTTCTTGGAGGCCAGGGTAGAGTTTGGGGGGTTAGGTTTCTTCTTGTTTCATTAAGTTTAAACAACCGCTTTGCTAAAACTCTAGGTATAGTTAACTGAATTAATGTGTCCTATATTGTTTGATTTGTGATATGCAATTTTTTTTTTTTGCTCTTACTTTGTTTTGCAGCTGAGGTGAAGCGTGTTGGCGACACTGTGCTGGGAATGGCGACGCAGTGCGTTCAGATGAAAAATGTGCAAAGAACAACACCGCAAACTCTGTCTAACCTTTGCTTAAAAATAAATGTCAAATTAGGAGGCGTAAATAATATTTTACTGCCACAGGGAAGGTAAGCCACCTTTCAAAGAAGAAGAGGGTGTTGTATTGTAAAGAGAACATACGTCACACTTAAATAACTGGGTGCTTTTATCTGTAGTCATAGCACTGTAGTTTAAGTGCCTCGTCAGTTGAACTATCTTTTGTCTTCTAATAGTCCTGCAAAAGTTAGGTGACAAAGACTGGAGAGGAATACTTGCTCCAGTTGAAATCTATAATAAAAATATTGTTACTGCAATCCGACCATTGAATTATACAACTTTCATGTGACTGAAAAATTTATAATATTTTATTTGCCTTGATTTTTCAGAAACAGCATCTTGAGTAGTACTGCCTCTTCCTTTATAGTTTAATTGTTTTCAAGATTCTTCATTTTGTTGTATGTCTTAACGTACGTAGATATTTAAAAAAAGAAAACTAGGAGCAGAAAACTCTTAATTGGTTTCCAGGTCCAGTTTACCTTGCAATTTCTTACTAGTATTACATTGATAAGTTTTAATTATACTGTGATATATTCTGTGAAGTTGTTTTGATACTGTTGAGTTCCATATCTGACATGGCACTGAAGTCCTGCATATAGTTGAGTGGGAGTGAAATTAATATCTTCTTATTTGTAAAAAAAGGAGGGACTCTGCTGTTAAAGACTATACTTGGTTTGTGTATCATCTTAATACAAGTGTTCTTAAATTGAAACTCTTCATGAGTTTTATTGAAAAATCAGTGACAAGAAATTCTAATGGAAGAATGAACAAAATACAGCTTGTTTTGTCTTACCTGTGCAGGATAGCAAAGGCTGGCGTAAAGATATATAAAGTTATTTTAATCAAAATGAACAACTAGGTTTCTATGTCAGTAAAAAGATGGCATTTTTAGAATCATTGCATCTCAAGCTGTAGAGAGAGCTCAGGGAATAACCCGCTACATCATTCTTGGGAGCCTGTTTCAAAGAAGTCAACATTCTGTTTTGCACAGATAAGCAAATTTTCACTTTGACGTATTTAGGCTAGTCAGAAGGCAGCTGCTGAAAAATAATCCAAGAGCCAGTACTTAGGGAGGGAGGAAAAAAGAACACATTGTCAGAAGGGGTATATATATATTTTGTGTATCTTGTTAAATTCTGTTTATTGCACTAAATATACTCAGTCTGAGCAATATTCTTGTTGGAGACTCCTGCTAAAGCAACTAAAAATCATTGTATTACAGAGCATGCATTTCAAAAAGGCACAGTGGTTTTGGTTTTTTGGGATTTTTTGGTTTTGGGTTTTTTTTTTTCAAAAAGAAGTTAAAGATACTGCTGTAGAAACAAAACAGAAACACGCACCCCATATAAGTAGTTTTACGCTGGATTCATAAACATAAGGTCTCTGTTAAGTGGCATGTGTTGACAACAATAATGTGGCCAGAAAGCTGAATTCTACTCATACCAATAAACTACGCATTCATGAAGATAGAGTTAAGTAAAGGGAGGGAAAAATGGCACAACTACACACAACACCTAGGCATTTGGGAAAAGTGAAGATTTTGGGCATTTAAAACAGAACTCTCTATTATTTTCTGTTGCTTGAAGGGAATAGAACAGCTTTTTATTTGTATAATTGCATTATAAGTTACATAATTACAATTACCTTGAAATTCCTTTTTAGAGAAGGTCTGAAAACAGATGAATCTATATAACTGTTCCCACACACACCTACATACACATGAAAATATTCTGATGGTCTAAGATTTCCATTTAAAATTGTTTTATTAATGAATAGAGTTAAAGCGTAAAACTTCCAGTGTAGTGTTTTGGTGTTCTACTTTTGATGCAGTGGATTAATATCTTCACTTCAAGTGTTTGTTTTTTTTTAAATTTTGAAGCATAGTTTAAAAAAATAAATATCTAGTTTTAAAATAATACCTATTATATCCACAATTCTTGTACTCCCTTACCAATGCTATTTTTTGTTCAGAAACAAAATCATAGTGTCTTTATACGTGCACAGTCTTCCAATTTTCTCAGATGCTATTTGATGCTAAGGGATTAACTTTTATTGTTTCCCGTGATCTAATTAACAGAGGCTGCACTTCTCCAAGTTCAAAAAATGGATTTTTTTTATTATTCATTTTTAATGAAAATTATCAATTAGATATGCTTAAAAATACGCCTACGTATTTAGTATAAGAACCCTAATCAGGACTTCTAATTACTGTCACAGTACAAGTGACCAACTCTAGTCAAGTGCAAATTGGTGACTAATTCACTGCAAGAGTACAGAGTGCTATTTACTTGAGTTATAATCCGCTTTATTAAGCGTAAGCCTTGTTTCTTTCACAAATTTGCTTTCTCTTTATCAGACCACCGGTATTTCAACAGCCTGTCATATTCCTTGGTGCAGATGTAACTCATCCGCCAGCTGGAGATGGAAAAAAGCCTTCCATTGCTGCAGTGAGTAAATTGTGTAATGATCTTTAACCTCTGCTCTCTCCTGCTGCTCAGCTCTAATACATTTTATTGCTTTCAATTCTTTTGTGGTCCATTTCTTCTGATTGCCTAATTATAGTATTATAAATTATTTTTCTGCAGGAATCTAATGAAACTTTGGAGAGCTTGCTCTGATACTAATTACTTAAATGTGTGTATTAGCTTGTAAAATGCCTGAGCTGCTAATACACAGAGGAGCTTTTCTATTAGCTGATATTTATCAGCAACCTGTAATAAGCTGGTGCGTGTTTAAATCTGCTTTTTCAGCAGTTAAAAATGTTAAGAATTTATCCCTTGCTGATAGGGAATTAGGCTGGCTCAGTTGTGGGTTTGGGGGGTTCAGGCTTCTTGATGACACAAATTGTGTAGTAATCTCTCGAAAGAAAGGCTTTTGACTTGCATTACTTCAAACACCTGTAATGGCTGCTCTGGCTGATGTAATAGTGAAGATATAATAGTGTCAGTACGTGTGGTTTTCATCTTAGGGTTAGCTCTGGTGCTTAATAAATACTTCTTTTAAAAAAGTTACACATGTGTTCAGGGAAAGCCAGGCAAAGATGTGCTTAGTTCTGACTTTGACATATGAAATTTGGATTTGTTTGCTTGCTTAAGTCCCATGCCATTTTTAAAATGTGTGAATTTTGAGGTTTCATACAGAGAAAGTTCCCTTCCCTTGGTGGGCAGGGTCTGTTCGGAGTGGACATTTCTGTGGTGCCTCACTATTCAGTTTTATGGATTCCACAGTGTCCCACAAAGGCAGTTGGTCTTCAGGACTTCAGGTTCCTATGCAGGAGTCCTAACTAAACCAATGGTTTCATGGTATCGGTGCTCCAATTGTATTTGTTTAACTGTATGTAGGTGCAGATAGGAAGTGAGTCTCTTTTAGGTTTAAAATAATTTTTCCTGTTTCAGCAGGGTATGTTACCACCAGTAGACTAAACTCAAAGCTCTTTCCAAGCACATTATGATTTTGACTACATCTTTGCTAGGTCAACCCCTTAGTTTACAGGATAGTGTTAAAAAGATGCCATTATCTTCATGAAATACCTTTAATAAAGTGATTTTAAGTTTGATTTGGTACAAAGCATTTTTTTCAACAGGTTGTAGGAAGCATGGATGCTCATCCTAACCGATACTGTGCCACTGTTCGGGTCCAGCAGCACCGCCAAGAAATCATCCAAGATTTGGCTGCCATGGTCAGGGAGTTGCTTATTCAATTCTACAAATCAACTAGATTTAAACCAACTCGTATAATCTTCTACAGAGATGGCGTTTCTGAGGGGCAGTTTCAACAGGTTATATTTTTCTTTTTGAGATTTTGGTTACGTGGTTTTCTGGTAGTAATGTAGTTCTACATAGCTGGAGTTATGAAAAAAAGTATATCCTCAGTAAATATGTTGGTTTCTAAACAGAGCAGAGAAAGTGTTTTCATATTTTTCATGAGCTTTTTTCTAATACTTTTCCCCTTTAAAATACTTCCCTTTGCAAAATTATAAATGTTAAAGTATAGTTTTAGCACTCAAGCTGTGTTCAAATCTGTGACCTATTAAAGATGCATTATTCAAACTGTATCCCATAGAATAAGTGTAAGCTAATCTTCCTACTTTTTTAACCAGGATTAATAAATGCTGTATTTTCACACTGTCATTTTTCATTCATTCCTGATACAATTCAGCAAATACTTTACTGTAGTTATTTTGTTTGCTTACAAGTACTGTATTTTATGAAATATTTTCCTATATATTTTAAAGATATTTATATACGTTTTCCTTTCCACTATTTTTATATGTAAATTAAAAGATACGGAATATAGTCAACTTCTCGAAGTCCAAAGGGAAGGGAGTAAAGGTCACTTAGTAAACTTGAACTAATAAAATAATCTTTGGATGAACTTTGATTTTTTTTTTCCCTATTTATCACTGCTTTTCACTGAAGTAGCAATTTATAATTAACCCAAATCCCAAATAATAGCTTTTTGTTTTATTGCACTTCCCTCTCTCAGTTTTTATTGATGCCTGTAGTCCTGCAGGAGAGTTCACAAAGCTGGAAAGGAGCATGCAGTTGAGGAATTCTGGATTTTATCCCTTGTACTTGTCTGAAAAATAATTAAGCTGTTGTATATTCAACAGCCTAATTAAATGTTCATTTGTATTTGGCAGTTAAAAAGATTTTGACACGTAGCTTATTAGTCCAAGCCTCATGCTTGAAGCTGAACAAATATGGAACCAGCTCTCGCCTGGCTCAGGAACCTGGTGATCTAATTTGTTCTCATTAAGTGAAGAAATTACGGTTTGATCCTACATGCTTTGACGTCTCATTACTCTGAGTGACAGTACAAGAAGGAACATGATAAATGAGTAATCTGTAGATAAATAAGAGTAATCTGTAAGGATAGCTGTCTTTCATATTTATCACGCATCTTTATGTTTGTGATTCAGGTTCTCCATCATGAATTGCTGGCTATCAGAGAAGCATGCATTAAATTAGAAAAGGATTACCAGCCTGGAATTACATTTATAGTTGTGCAGAAAAGACATCACACCAGACTCTTCTGTACAGATAAAAACGAACGGGTATGTTCTAATTGTGACCAGCAAGTATCTAGCAGGCAGCCAAGTTACCTATTACTTCATGCTTATTTAAGCAGTAAGAGACTTGTTTGAAGAACTACATAACATAGTGGGTGAGATCTTTCTGCCTAGAAACTAAGACCTTCATTTTCTGTCCCATATATAATACACTGGCAAGAAGCTTTTATGAAGCGTTAGCAGGACAAGACAAGTCTGTCCATCCTTTTATAAGTTCATCACAATTTTCAGGTTACTTTTCTGTTTTTTCACTGTCTCAAGATCCTCAAGGGTTGAGATTGATCTGAGTAGTGTAGCGTTTATAATGTAGATGTCTCCGTCTGGAACAGTTACCTCAGACACTCTCTTGTAAAGGGAGATCTGTTTAGTATTCCCAACACACTTTAAGGCACATTTCACCTGATTCTAGCGCTAGCGAGTTCACTAGTTTGGTTGCCATTGACTACAGAGTGACTCTTGGGTTGCTAGCTGAGATGCAGACACTGAAATTATTAGGTAAGGTGAACCCTACACTTTGAGAATGCTTTCTTTTCCATTAATGCTACCTTTAAGGTATCTTAGGTGTCTAATGTCATAGACACTTGGAGTTCGGATTGGGCATATCAAGTGTCGCACACGTTATTTGTAGTACTGAACTTCTCAAATTATTTTATGAGTGTTTCATAGTTGGTTTTGTATCTATGTGAAGTACACGCAGAAATATTTGATTCCACCTTTTTGGGTGCAGAGGAGACTTCCCAAGTCTAGAGTGGGAGTCATTGCTGTAAATTGAGAGTTCCTAACGGCAAACCTCTGTTCACAGGTTTTTCATGTTCTCTTTCCTTCTGTCAGGCTACTCTGTGTGAGCATTTGAAGCCCACCAGGCTTCAAGGCAATAATTAATAACTTTTAATACTGACATGAAGGTGGTTTTTATATTGATAACATGCTATGATTACAGTTGTTAAATTGTTTTAAAGTTCAGTTTTGAGGTAAAGTGTTTTTGAGGGAAGAAGAGGCCTGTCTTACAACTACGGATTGTCCCTTTCAGGTATAAACAAGAAAAGTTACAGAGGAATAACCTGTCCTGGAATGGGAAGGTGAAAAGAATTTGACAAATCAGTTGCAGGAAACTCTTTTTACATTAATCATAAAAGCTAATATTTGTAGGTAACTTCTATGAAGATTTTGCAGCTCCTTTTTTTGCCTCTGTACTAGAGGCACTCCAGATTTTCATTTGAACATAATTTTGGTTTTTCTCATTCTTCTTGACTTTTTTGCTTTTTACAGATTTTTTTTCTTATGGGTTTTTGGTGTTTTCTTTCCCCTTTTTATATAGCTGAAAAGAAAAAACTTTGTGTGTGCCTTACTATATTCACATTTTCTGTTCACACAGGTTGGAAAAAGCGGAAACATTCCAGCTGGTACCACAGTGGACACAAAAATCACCCATCCATCCGAGTTTGACTTTTACCTGTGTAGTCATGCTGGTATTCAGGTACAGCATTTTGTGCGGGATGGTAACTTTCAAACATAGAATCATAGAATATCCTGAGTTGGAAGGGACCCATAAGGATCATCAAGTCCAACTCCTGGCTCCACACAGAACCAGCTGAATCAGAGCATATGACTGAGAGCGTTATCCAGACGCTTCTTGAACTCAGTCAAGCTCGATGCTGTGACCGCTTCCCTGGGGAGCCTGTTCCAGTGCCCGACCACCCTCTCACTGGAGAACCTTCTCCTGATATCCAACCTAAACCTCCCCTGTCACAGCTTCATGCCGTTCCCTCGGGTTCTATCACTGGTCACCAGAGGGAGGAGATCAGCGCCTGCCCCTTCGCTCCCCCTCGTGACGAAGCTGTAGGCAGTGATGAGGTCTCCCCTCAGTCTCCTCTTCTCTAGGCTGAACAAACCAAGGTACTTCAGCCTCTCCTCATATGTCTTCCCCTCTAGACCCTTCACCATCTTTGCTGCCCTCCTTTGGACGCTCTCCAGTAGTTTTATGTCCTTTTTGTACTGTGGCGCCCAAAACTACACGCAGTACTTGGGGTGAGGCCGCACCAGCGCAGTGTAGAGTGGGACAATCGCTCCCCTTGACCGGCTAGCAATGCCGTGCTTGATGCACCCCAGGATATGGCTGGCCTTCCTGGCAGCCTGGGCACACTGTTAACTCATGTTCAACTTGCTGTCGCCCAAGACCCCCAAGTCCCTTTCAGCATGGCTGGTCTCCAGCGTCTCATCGCCCAGTCTGTATGTAAGCCAGGGTTGCCCCTTCCCAGGTGCAGAATCCAGCGCTTGCCCTTGTTAAACCTTATGTGGTTGGTGATTGCCCAGATGACGCTGCCTCTTGGTATTTCCTGCGTTCTTTACATAGTAGACAAACAGTACAACTTCCATCTGTGTATTTTGACTTTTCATCTGTGCCATCCACAGTGCTCTTCTGCGATTGTTAAAATCTGAAAAAAATAATGAAACTAAACAGATATGCAGCGCACCTCGTGCATTTGTTTGTTGTGCTTCTCTCCTGTCTGTGTGTGATACTGTCTAAAAAAGTGTATTCAGTAGGAGCACAAGTTAGATTGCTGTAGGCTATTAATGTTTTGCCTAAAGCTACTTTATATGATGGCTTTTTATCAGATCTGTTTCACAAGATGAAAGTGCATTTCTGTAAGATCATTTAATTTCAGTAACAGGGATGAAATTCTAGAAAATGCAATCCTAAGCAAAAATGCAAAGGGATTAGTTATATGGGGAGCCAGGAGGGAGGTTGTTTGCCTTTTACAGGAAAATATTAGCTGAAGTATGTAGAATTGTTCACGTGATTTTTGAGGAAGCGGCCAGTTATACTGCAGTGCACCTGCAGAGGTGGAATTTTAAAGAGATGTTTTTGAAATGCTGACATCCTGTGTGATCTGCCTTCAGGGAACAAGCAGACCTTCTCATTACCATGTCCTCTGGGATGACAATCGTTTCTCTTCAGACGAACTGCAGATTCTTACCTACCAGCTGTGTCATACGTACGTACGCTGTACTCGTTCTGTTTCCATCCCTGCACCAGCATATTACGCGCACCTGGTTGCCTTCAGAGCCAGGTATCATCTGGTGGATAAAGAACACGATAGGTGAGTTGCATAGTTTTGTATTATTACAGAATTTGCAAGGAAGCAGGAAGGAGATGGGCTTGTTAATTCTGGGGTCAGTGATATCCTCAGTTAGCAGTCTGAGGGTAAATTTGGTCTTGCCACTGAATTATATTGTGGAATCAAAGCAGATGTTCCTGTATGCTTCTCTGCTTTTTGTTTCCGAACTTCAGTGGTGTGTTAAGGGTAATTACCTTTTGACTGTTCTGTTCAGAAGAAATGAATGATATGAAAACATAATATGCAAGGAGAGGCAGATGAAATAGGGATTTGCTGCCTTCCCCCCCAACCTCTCTTTTTTTTTTTTTTTTTTTTCCCCTTCTTTTTTTCCCCCCCACCTCCTTTCTCTTTCAGTGCTGAAGGAAGCCACACTTCCGGTCAGAGTAATGGCAGAGATCATCAAGCACTTGCTAAAGCAGTTCAAGTTCATCAGGACACGTTGCGCACTATGTACTTTGCTTGACATGTTTTAATGTTTAGCGACTCAGTACAATACAGAGTTGGATTCACATGAGACCAGCTGCACTTAGACCAACAGTTGCCCAAGCTACAGTGACAGCCAGCAATGAGTGATGCATCTTAATATTTTTTTTTTCCCATTTGCAAGAAAGCCTTCCGTCCAGAATTTCAGACTTGATTACGAACTGCATTCTTGTACCAAACCCCGCTATTGTTGGAAATGTAGTTTGCCAAAAAATCTCTAAGCTGCTTGGTATAAAACAGACCCATATTTTATAATAAAATCAAGAGCTGTGATCTCAGGGCTTAGGGGAAAAAAAAAACCCAACCAACAACAACCCAACCCACAAAACTCCTCATTCAGTTTGCTATTCATTGAATTGCTTTTAGTAATTTGGAAAGATCTAATTAATACTAAAGTTGATGGGCTAAAATGCTGTGAATTAGCTTTTAATACAAAGGAAAGCAAAGCATTTTTTGACTGTTTATGAAGCCTTGACTATTCTAGATGCATTTACGAAATTTTTATTTTCAAAAGGAGAGAGTGACAAAATCCTGGTTTTCAACTGTCTTAAAGATTATTCTCTGTGTGTCTAAGGGCAAATGTATTTTCTGAAGCTTGTTCTTGAATGTTTTTTATTGTGCTGCATTTGAAAATGTTTTTCATAGACTAAAGAAGAATTTTAAAAAAGAACGAACTTGTACCTAAGCTTTTAATAGGTCCAGTTAGATTGGCAAAAGAAAATGTGCCATTTAAAAAAAAAAATTTGTAAAGAATTTTTTTTTTAAACCATACTGACAGCTAACTTTAGAATTTGTCATACAGGACTGTGACACTTACTTTCCAAAGTCTCTAAAAAATACGGGTCTGTGGTGATAAATACAGTACAATCCTTTTTCACTGTTGTTTGAGTTAATGTAAATTTTATATATGTTTCACAGTATTAATGTCATAGACTAGATGCTATTATTTATTTTTATTTACTAAGGAATGCTCATTATACTTCTGTTCACATATCGAGAATGCTTTGGATTTAGAAATTAAAACCTTATTGTGAGGACATTACTATTCAAATGCAAAAATATGCAATTGACTTTGATGTGAGAGTTCAGAGATGCATACAGTGTATATTGTATAGCTTGTAATTTGCAGAAAGGCTTTTTAAGCGTGCACACAACATAGCAGGTTTTACCTGTGCAGTTCAGAGACGCACACAAGACCAACATTCTACGTTCATTCAAGCACAAAACAATTGTATTTTATTTATATGTTGAATATTGGTGAAGCAGGAGCTCTAATAGAGGGGAGTGGCTCACTGTTTGTAATTTAGACAAAGTCAGAGAATCTATGCAGTAAAGATAAATCTTAGGAAACTGAAGTTTACTTATGAAGGGAGGTGAAACTCTCTTCATTATGCATAAGGTCAATAGTAAATGTGAGAGTTTTGCCATTCTCTTAGGAGAAGCATTAATTAAAACTGATAATTATTAGACAAATGCTTCTGTTAGTTTGCACACTGGGTTCATAAAAAAACCATAATTCATATGTAAACCATTGCACTAATTACAATGCCACAAACAGGTTTAGACGGAAATGGAGAAAGCCCAGGAAACTTGTTTATGCTGACTTGATTTTGTTTCTTTTTCATAAGAGAACTGAAATACATGCTAAGAGGCAGGTTTTTAAAATTTCATTCTTTTCCACTGATTCATTTTGCTTCATCTTTTCCCTTCTCTTAGCAGATGCTCAGTCACTGTTTTGAATACATTTACCTCTAGCCACTGAGATGGGCGAGTAGCTTTAACCAAACAGAGGTCTGTGCCATATAACGAATAGACTATAACCGGTTGCTGTTGAATAAGCTAGAAAATGCCCAACCTTTGCTGCATAAAGCGTTTTAGGTACATAACTTTGTGCAAGTTCAACTCTTCACCTTGTAGCAGTGTGTTGGTTGGTGGTGGTGTTTAGGTGAAATAACAGTGTAAAACCTCTTAATAGATTAATTGTATTTGTATTACTCTAATTCAGTGATTAGGCTGCTGGGTCAGATCTTCTTCTTGGTCATAGTTATGGAAATCCAGCTTTTCAATTACGCTGGTATAACAGAAAGCAAATTCTAGGTCGCTTTGTCTTATCTTTCTGTGTTCCAGCCAGGTTGTACATACGTCCCCTAAAATACCGCTAAACCACAAAAGCTTTTCCACAGTGGGTATGTTGTACTTCTCTCTGCATTTGCTTGAGAAGTTTCAGATTTCAGTGAAGATTTTAATTCGGCAGAGTTTTATATAAGAATTATTTTTTATATGAATTATTCTTAACAAGTAGGGAAAAGATTAACCATTTTAAGATGCCATTTAGTTTATTTGTTCTTTGTTATAGAGAGACCTCTTGGATGTGAAATCCATTCTCCTGTTTCCTCTCTGCACAGATCTGGAATAAATGACTTTATACAGGTGGTCAGATGGTGTGAGGAGGGCAGAATCTGTCTTAACCTCAAATCTTATTTCTGAAGTAGACTGTGGGACTTCACTGCATCCCATTTGGGATGTATTCTTTGGGCTGGAGTAGTCGTTGCAGCTCCTTTTTGTGAAGGAGTATTACACAGACCCTTAATCTGAGAGCAGCTGTTGTCTGTGTATCCTTTTGGAATGAACAGAAATTTTGTGTAGCTTTCCTTCCCTGAGTATGAAGAACTTGGGATGGTTATATGCATTTTAGGCTAGGGACATTTTTACCTTTTACAGATCTCTTTTAAGCCTCTAATACTGCTAATTCTTCATGGCTTGATTTCTCCCTCCTTTCCCTTCCCACCTCCCACAAGTGGTGAATTAGTGAATAATTTAAAGCATTTTTCTAAAAAACTTTTGATTAAGTATATACTTTGAAAAGTACAGTGTGCTATAAGCCCAGCAGCTATCTTTCTGGGAATATTTTTAATATAAATTAGGTATTTAAAAATGCCTCCTGTCAAAAAAAAAAAGCCCACCACGAACACCTAAAACCCTAGTCTTCCCCCCCGCCTTACCTCCCATCTGTGTTGTAAGAACAGCAATATCTCAGGTAAACACAAAGCTCAAGATGTCTCTCTCTCGCACACATTTCTGCTGTTGAAGTCACAGTTGACGTTGACAATTATAACCACTAAGTCACTATGCAGCTCAGGTCAGCAATAACCAAATGTGCATTACCCTCTGGCAGTTGTTTTTGGGTTTTTTTTTTTCAGCCCGTGCAAAGGAGTTGCACGACTCCCATTGCAAAAAGAGCGCTGGGCGGGACCTCACCCCTTGCGTTCCTCTTGCTCTCCGTTATGTTCCTGGCAATGACCTTTTGCTTGAATTTGGTCGTCGGTGCAGGCGATCCTGGTGCTTAGCAGTCTGAAAACCGATAGTAATTGCATGCCGGTGACAAAAATATCTTACTCCCATTGCAGCCATGAGCGGTGTGATGGACAAACTGACCACTGCCAGTACTGCAGTATTTCTTTTGTTTTAAAGGAGTGTGCTTGAGAGATGAACAGATGTTAATGAGTTGCCTGCTATGGATTAGTTTTCTCGAGAGGTTTTTTTTTTTTTTAATGAAATGGTAACACTATTGAAACAAAAATATTCAAAGATTGAAACAGGTTGTAGAATCTCTGACTTCAGAGAGGCTCAAACGTGGCTGAACAGGTCCTCGCCCTGTCTGGGCTTGCTGGACCTGCTTTAGGCAGGGGGCTGGACCAGACATCTTCAGGGAGCCTTTCTGAAGCACCTGGTTCTGTAGGAACCCTCCAAAACCAGCAGCAGTGAGCGTGAAATGCTCCTTTTGGGAGGTGAAAAATAATACCAACAAAGATAAAATGCTTACAAGTTGTCTTTTGTTCTTTGTTGTGGGTTGTTTGGTTGGTTGGTTTAATGTAGGAGATATAATGCAGTAATAAGGTTTGCTTGGTTTTGGAAATTTCTGCTCCCGTGGCTGAATACTATAACATGTCCACTCCACCTCTTCTGGCACCCAGGACACACAGTTGAGCTGGTCCTTAGGAGGAGATGTCCCGTTGTGAAATGTTGGAAGTAGGTGGATTTGTCTCTGCCTTACATGTTTGGCATTCAAGATAGCCCTATGCAATCTTAACACTTTCAGTTTGTATATATGCACTGAGGTATGGAGTGAGATCACTTGTTTTTATTAGAACTCATTTTGGCTTGGTTTGGGTTAGAATATTTCAGCAACTGTATTTGGTTTGCTGAATTACAATCAATGATCTTCCGTGTTACAGAAGCTTTGGCATATTCATTTCCTTGTTCCTAGATCTGTCAGGTTTTGGGTGAGTCGTTAGGGAAAGGTGGTGTGTCTTAATCTGCTGGAGCCAGCATGGAAAATCTACAGGCAACTTTTATTCTTCAAACAAGAAATCCATAATAAGTATTTTTGATCTTCATCCAGGCCTCCAGACAATGTTCCCTGATTGTAAAAGCAAAAAGGTTGTTAAGGTTTAGCTTTAATTCTGACTCTCAATAACACCTGCAGCCTTTGTCCATTTTTAACATAAGTTGTGTTCAGGTGATAGTATATCACTTCTTATAACTAAGACAAGAGGGAATATTTCCACAAGGATTTTAAATTTAAACTTTTGAGGGGGTAGGTGTGGGGGTTTAGGTTTTTGTGTGCCTAGGTTACTTTTTGAAAAGATTGAAGTTTCTAATCGAGTTAAGATGCTTCTGAAACTTTAGATAAAAGTTTAAGATGTACGTGCGCAAAGGCTTTCTATTAAATAGCAGATTGTGATCTGGAGGGCTTTGCGCATTGGTACCAATACTGTTTTCTTCACTGCAGCGGTAGATTCCTCAAATACGGCGGTCACCTGCGTCTCGCCTGTAGAAACCCCTGTCTTTCTCATGCCAATCAATCTCTAAAATTTAACTTGAGAGCAAGGATAGGAGGAAGGTCTGCGCTAATACACCCCCAGCCAAATTTAGCAGATTGCTCTAGGCTTTTTAGTGTACCTGCAGATTGTTTCTTCTTGAGGAAGAACGTTGATATTTTGGGGTGAAAACAGGTTGGTTCTGCAGGTCGTGCTTATTCAAAACTGCAAGGACTAGAAATGCAGGACTGGGAGCTTTGGAGATTTAGATGGACATACTTGCCTCTTGACGTAATCCAGTAAGCATCTCTGGTGGCATAAATAACCATAAGGGACTTTTTTTTTTTAAGAGATCTTTTACACATTAAAGGAATGTAAAGTTTTTCACTCAGTATTTTTCACACTCGATACCAGTGAAAATGTGAAAAATCACATTTTTTTTCCTATTAATACTTTTCTCCTACAGTAGCATCTCTTTTGGTGTATTTATCCTGGCGGTGTGGCGCACTCAATTTTTTTTTTAACTTTTATATTACGTTTGGTAACATGCTTCTTGATGCATACATGCAGTCTTTTCTAAAGAAAACTTCAAGTAGAAGGTAATTGCACTGATTTTTTTTTAAACTCCCTTTTTACTGTAAGACTTCTTTTTTGCATCTGCTGTTTGAACATACTGTAAATAGTGCTATGTATAGCAAATACTGAAATGCTGTGGATACCATTCCTTCTCGTTCTTATATTTTTAGAAATACTGCCATATTTTACAGTATTGAGATACAAGCTTTGGTTTTAAATGTTGTTATACTTTCTGTTTGCATTATGGTATGAATCCAAGGGCACAGTTGCTTTATTACAGTGGAAATACTTAGGGTTCATCTGAATTTATAAAATATTTCTTCCTTCTCTCTTGTATGCACATTTCTCCCACACCATAAAGATACAAAGACAGTTTTTAAGCTATCACTGTGCTTGTTGTCTGTGCAACGTTCAAATGCCAATCTTTGATATCACTGTTAGATGACTAATAGCATTAGCGTAATATCCGGACTATCAGCTGTAGCTGTTAACGTGTTCTCCTTGCTTCTTCCAGCATCTGATTCTTGTATTGTATGAAGAAGAACTGGTCTGTGCAGCAGCATTAGTTGAATAATAGGGATTTGGGATCCAAGTTACAATGTCTTGCTCTCTGTCCCTCCACGGGCGTGGGAATGCTGTGTGCGGTGCATGTTTTAGTGCGCTGAACTAAGAAATAGTGTTGCCTCCCTGATTGCCCACATGAGACAGCCATCGATCTCCTACCCATCAGTAATTGCCTTTTGCTTCTGTAACCCTCGGGGACAGGAGAGACCCAGACTCGTCCAGCGTTAGGATGCGAAACAGCAAGTTTTGCCTCCTGTTTGTGAGGGTTAATGACTGGAAAGATGCATTCCTCAGAGGTGGTTTTAATCCGAAGGATATGGGGGGGACAGTTTGTGTGTGCTTGGTGTGGCATATAATCCGTTTTATCTCATTTAGTGTGTTTCAGTTGCTTTTTCTGTGATTGTTTTTTTGCCTGAAATGTTAATATGAATGTAATGGCTTGGCCAAATCACTACAAAAGGTGGTTTTGTAATACTCTTCAGTTAGCAAGCAGATGCAGTTTAAGGCTACCTCCTGTATTTCTCCACAGATGAGTTAATTTTTAAAGTGAACCTACTACTAAGCAGCCAAAATGCTCCCAAACGAACTGTATTTTTACTGGTTTTGTTTCTTGCCGGAGAACTAGCGGTGCCATACTGTGATCTTGGACGGCTGCTCGTCGCTCCTTCTGTCTTCCTGAGGCATAGATGTGGCTTGTGTTGTGTGTTAAGGTATCAGAAATGGCGAGGCAAATCGCACATCTGGCACGTTGGCTTTTTGGTCAGGATTACTCGATAGCAGCGACTCCCTCTATAACCTGTCCCTGCACTCACTGAATTTGTATACTGTTGTTTCCAATGAAAAATGTTTTCATACTTTAGCTATTGGCTGAAAACTGTCATGCTTTCACTGAAAAGGACATGAAGGTGCTTGAAATATATTTCGAATCCGAGGCAAAAATTATGTATTGTAGTATTTTTTTAACATATTTTTTAGATAAGTTGGCATAAGACTGTAACAGTAAAAATACTATATTCCCTGATCAGATCATAATAAACTTAAAAATGGAGGGAAACCCCAACAAAACACCAAAAAACAACCCCCAACCTTGAGTTTGTTCATATTGTGAATATTTAGCGTCAGTTACGTGCAAAGCCTTGGTCGTAACTCAGCCTTGAAATAAGTGCACGCAGCCTAAAGGTGCTTTAAACGACCTGAAATGAAACTGTAGAAAACTGTGTTAATACATCAGATTTTGTTTACAAGGAATCCAGACAAGCTTCCTCATTTTATAATTAACCACTCTGCTGACAGAAATGCTACCTGTTTAAGCACAACGCGCTGGTGTGGTTTCATAGCAGTGTTATAGATTTTTTTTTTAAATTTAAAAGTAACTGCGCTTTATGCTACAGATGTTGGCATCTCAGAAGCAAATTTGCTGGGATTATACGCTACCTGCAATTTCATTCTCTTAATCTTTGAGCGTAGACACTAAGGAAGCTTATTGATGGCAGGGAGGATTGCTGAACTGACTTTCTGGAAGCCGATTCTTCTCGAGTGATGAAGAGTGACTGAATAACTAAGCTCGCTAATAACTGAACGGGGTAGAACCCCACATTTTTTGTTCAGGTCTCAGTTATAATTTAACAAAGCTCCCCGCAAAAGCATGAAGCGCAGGGTTTTGCTCTAGGCTAAATGGCTGCTTTTCATACAATATTTCACTACTTCTTACATGATGGATCCATAGACACTATTGCCGTTGCTGTGGCCTGGGAGGGGTTTCACTGTGCAGGCATGCTGAACACGCTTCTCCGTGAGCATGTCCTTGTAAAGCAACCAGAAGAACGTTGTGTGCTTTCTAGACTTGGTCTAGAAGGAGCATTGGGAAGTTTTAAGTGAGGAAAGAGTCCTTGGCCAGCTGCTTGTCATGCCTACATCAACGAGAAACCCCATCTGCATTATGCCAGCTACCCCATCCCATGTGGAAATGAGATAAGGAGGCGAGGGAAAACGTTTTCTTGCAACGCCGCTAATTAATCTCTTGTTAAGGTGACAGTTAAATAATACTCTCTTGGGTTTCCTTTTGGCTTCCCTGTGAGAGGCCCCTGAGTGCAGCCAGAGGTGTGGCACAGCCCCTCGCAGATCCCCCACCCCACACAACATCCATCGGCCCCCTCCCAAAAAGGGGAATACTGGTAGGCCGTTCCCTCCAGTTGACTTCTGGTTTCAGCCCTCCGTATCTGAGGGCTTTGGGCTTGGTTGGAGCAAGGACGGGGCCATTCGCTGAACTTGGAGGTGTGAGAGGTTGGCAAGCGCTAGTCTTGGGAGTTTTGCACGTGGCAGCGCTGCGGAGGTGGACCCGCAGCACAAGATGAAGCCTGGCTACTCCCTCCCTTCTAAATCTCCTCAAAAGAGTAATTGCTTTGAATTTGTCCATGCGCTGCCTCAACAGATGCATCTTAAAACTACCTGTGGTTACTCTTCAACCAACTAACCTACTTCAGTTGTTTTGAAGAGCCTAACATTCGCATTATAAATCTGTATTAAAGCGCATACTCATTTTTAGACGGCTGTTCGGAGCACACAGGTTTTCTCCCCCTCCTCCCGTCCTACACACACACTTTGGATGTGCTGTTGTACTGGTCTGCTTCAGTTTGGCTATTTTTTCCCCCCCTTCTCTAAGTACAACTAAACCACCTGCTGGAATAACTACTATCTAATCCTCAGCAGGGATTACAGATATTGAATAACCTGGGAGCAAACCTAGGAATTGTCCCTGAAATAGAAATTTAAACTTTTCTGGCCACTTTATGGGTTGTTTTTTTTTTTAATGTGCTTGGCAAGCATGAATTGTGAAAAGGTCAGCAAGCGAGCTTGGGAGTTTCTAATCCCCTGGCTGGTGCTCTTTGTATTTGCTTTGTTAGGTTAGATTTCCTGTGAGAGAAAAAAAAAAATTCATTTAATGTGGACTCTATTCTGTATTTTTCAGCTTTTCCTGTTTTTTAAATCCTTGAAAAGAGGAAGCTTCACTCATGCCAGTATACGTAAAATTGCACATTTTTGCTTGCCGTGTACTTGACTCAAAGCAGATCTGGTCTGTGCTTTATGGGCACCCCAAAAATCTCAGCTACTTGATCATGTGCTGTGGGTAGGATCAAACCTATCGTATATCAACATAATATACAAAGAAGTTTGTTTCTAGATTTCACCAGAGTTAATTCTGCATCAAGTGTGAGATGCTCAATCCCCCTGTTTCTGTGCTATAAAAAATAAGATGTCTACCCTGTTTTCTCATGAACTTACCAAGCCTGATCTCTTAAATGGCTCATCTCATTTACAATTTTATTTTCAAGTAAATAACATGTCTCTAATTACCTGACCGACTTGAATCTTTAACTCATCTTCAGTTGTCTGTCAGTGTTGAATCCCCAGAATGTCTCCCACCAAGAGATTGTTGCTTTTTTCCCCAATTCTTTATTACCTAGTTTTGGGCAGTAGAAATAATTTGAGTAAATAATTTGAGTACATTGTGGGGGGGGAGTGTTAGATATTATGTACTTTTCCTTAAGAAAGTTTACTGAAGGAATAATTACTAGTAGACTGTTTGGGAAAGCAAGACATTTGTTCAGGGGTGGGAAGAAAAGAAAGAAAAGAGGGGAAAAAATAATAGAACAAGTAAGCTTCAGAATTACGTGTCTTGGAAAATCAAATTTTAAGTTAGGTGCAATGGTGAAGTATAGCCGGCAAAGTTACGTGCTGTCCTGAAGATTCTCGCCATTTATTTTCTGTAGTTTGTTGATACAGCTTAGTAGATTTGATATATCTATGTAGGTGTGTATATCCATGTGTGTGTGTATCTGTATACACACACGTACGTTAAAGGAAAGCGGGACTGTTTATAGACTGTTTATAAAAGAGATAATGGCAGTATTTTGCTGGAAATAATAAGCACAATTTCACTGGCTTCTGCAGTACTTCATTAGTTTGTACAGTCACAAAAATCTCAAAATTTAGGGCTGTTCATAAGTAAAGATCCAGTCCCAGATTTCTGTGCAGCAAAGTGGTTAACTTGGGAGGGTGAGATGGAAAACAGAATGTATTGATTAAATCCAATTTTTTTTCCCTTAATTTTGGTACATTGCAGATTGAACTGACATCTGTTAAGATTTTAATCTTTTGTTTAATAGTTTTTGATTTTTTTATTTTTATAAAATAACTGAAAAAAAAAAGAACCAAAAAGCAATTCAGAAATTTCATATTGTAAATGTTCCCTTGAATCAAAATGTTTTTATGACCATTTAAAGTTTGCTATTTTTTGAGAAGAGAAAAAAAAAAAAGAAATATAACGATGTTAAGGGCCTCGTTTCAAGTGGTACTAAATGTATGTTGACTAGTTTGTACGTGTGTTGCATCTGTATTAAAATGTCTTGTGCTTGCAATATATAAATGATGTAGTGCTGTTTGGGAAAGAGTAGCACTTGTGATATAAAAAGCAGACAGAAATACCCTCAAATTGACTTTTCAATGCATCAACAGCATTATAGAATTTACCGCATAGATTGTAAGCATCGTTTTATGTTACTCCAAGGATGAGGTTTCACGTAGGTGTGTATAGTTTAAATACATTGTATGTATCTTGCTAACGTAGTTTAACATTTGCATGATGCTGTGTGGCGATGCCACTTTAAATTAAGCCTTAACAAAACGATCAATTTGTCAGATTTTTCTCAGAGTATGCAAAAATACTGTTTAATGAGAGCAGGATGTTCCTAGAAAGCAGAACTAGTAGAAAATGAAGTTTTCTCACCTGAGAACTAAAGGGAAACTTGCAGATCTGTAATACTGTGACTGACCTTTTAGGCACTGGCTGTCACTGTTGCTCTCCAGAAACTGGGCTCTCGGACGTTTCTCTGGCAGTCTACCGAAAACGGGCTTTCTCAAATCTCAGCTTTTTTTTAATGTTGTCGTTGAACGTATTCTCCTCCCTCCCCCTGTTAGGAAATCTCTGCCTGAAGGAGGATTGTGATTTCACACTTAAATTTACGTCGGGGGGGGGGGGGGGAAGCTGTTCTTGAGTTCTGCGCTTGCTTCGGATAGTGCCATCGTTTTCCACTTCTTACGACTGACATATAATCCTTAAAACATTTTAAATAGAGGCAAATAACATGTTGGGGACCCAGCTTGCTTTTTTTTTTTTCCCGATTTGGATCTACCTCATTTAAACAGTTGGGTGCTATTTTCTCAAATTGTCGATGAGATTGGCAAAAGCGACCAAACTGCGTGTGATGACTGACCTCTTCGGAGGCAGCGTTCTGCGAACCAAAACCTCTGGGTTTATTGTTCAGAGACAACAATATCGTATTTGAGTTGTATTCTTTGTGCCTTTGTGTTTTTTTTCCCCAGTGCATAACAATCAAAAGTCATATTCTTAATTAAAAACAGCAAATGAATTTTAACCACAGAGTGTAAAAAAAAAAAAAAAAAAAGCCACAAAACATAGTTTTAGCAAATTTTCAAATATTTTTCAGTGTATCAAGTCATAAAATGTACAGTATCACAGCAGACCTAGGCAAAGACAAATACCCAATAAAGAATTTTTTTGAAATCTATAATCCCAACCCTGGATGTATACAT
Organism: Grus americana; assembly: GCF_028858705.1. Lineage (NCBI taxonomy): Eukaryota > Metazoa > Chordata > Aves > Gruiformes > Gruidae > Grus > Grus americana. Next base: position 4,928,079 of record NC_072853.1, read on the forward strand.
CTCTGTATCTATCATGTATGCATATATACATACACACGTAGTACACAATTTTATGTATGTGCATGTGTGTGTAGGTATATATATGAAATGAAGCGATACCTGTAAGGGTAAGGGAATAAAATGTCATTGACTTTTCCACTGGTTTGTATGTAACAGTTTACAACTATGTGTAAGTTTTTCTACTATGTGAACTTTTTTACTTAAAAAATAATTCCGTTTTGGAAAAATTTAAGTTGTGATATGCTATCATTTTTTGAAGTTTAAAAAAAAAAATTGACTTTTTACCAGTACCTAATACAGAGGGAGAATCTTTTCTGTAAAATTGTATTTAGTTTAAATATTAAAGAAAAAAAAAAAATCTATATATGGAATTGTAAAAGTGCTGACATTCCGTTGTGGCAGGACTTCAAAACTGTTTCCTAAGGCTTTCTGCTGCAGAGAGACTCGAACAAAAGGAAAATGCCTCTGTTAAATGTTTTTATAAAACTGCTCCATCAGGTCTATACTTAAGCTATATTTTCTAAAGCCTAATCATCCTTTAATATGCTGCATATAAATTATCAGCATGGTTGCACTTTCTCAATAATAATGTATGCCCTGCAATTGGCTCACGATAAGGACTTTAGTTTTTTAACAAAACAAATAGTACTTTGGGCAGAAGGTAATATTTATATAGGTACCTCAAGAAAAAAAAAAAAAGAGCCTGAATATGCTGCATTTTGTTCCTTTAACATTTTTCATGTAGCATTTGTTTGATTTATTATTTTTTTTTTAGTAGTATTACTAGCTACCTGTTTTGCTTTGGGGGACCCTGTTAGCATTTTAGACCGTTGTTTTCTGTTGATCTCGTAGAATGTAGTATCCTTCCTTGGTTTCATGCAGTAGTTCGGGATGGGATTTGCCCTGCATCGTGTACGCAAGGGGGAGGGGGACCACGAGGAAATAACGCTTTACGTAGACTTCGGGGAAAAGGATACTATATTTCTAAAACGGACAATACATGTTCCTAATCCTTAATTTTTTTGTTTTTCTTTGCTCGTACTGCTTTCTTGACTCTTTTCTCAAATACAAGTGTGGAGAGGGGCAGCTTATTAACGGAGGAGAACCAAACTGACCAAACTTGGTCAGTGTTTTGGGGGTGATGGAGAAGCGGCGAGACACGGGCTCGGCCGCGCTGCGCGTCGAATTGCCCAAACGCCGGCTTCGGTAAGAGTTGCGCCCCATGTCGGAGCAGGATCCGTCCTGCTCTCTGGCCGCTTGCTAGTGTGGGTGCGTTGTCTACTTCTTCGTTTCCGAGTCAGTAAAAATCTAAAAATGTGCAGAGATGGGGAATTTCTTTGTTGAGAACTGTTGAAGGAAGCTTCAAAGGCTGTGAAATTTGAGCATTTATTGTCATGTTTTTAAGCTTAGGTGGGTCCTTTTCCAAGTTTGTTTTACAGCTTGCAAGGTAAAATAGTTTGCACTACTTTTGCAATAAACTCATGAAAAACCTAACAGTTTCTGTTTTGGTTTCTTACTGTATATATACAACTAATACTAAAGATTTAGCATAGTGTTTTTCACCTCAAAACGTAAGACTTGTAACAAGCTCAGAATGCTGTAATTCCTGACAAAATAATGATGTGAATGATATTTTATAAAGTTATTTTGTATGGTGTCAATTTTGTTTTGCCTCATAGTATGTCAATAAAATAAAATTCCTCATCTTTACAAGTTGGTTTGATGTCTTTTTCTTTAATTCGGCCATTTTCTGCAGTTACTTGTGCACTGTGAGCTTGCTTTTTCTGTGAGCATACAGCGGGACGTATTCGTTGCCTAAATAATTTTCCACAGCAAGTAGAGAAGAGCGGTGGGAGGACGTCTCGGGAGCGGAGAGCTGCTGAATAGAGAAATCCCAGGACGTAGGTAAAAAGTCCCTGTCTACTATGCAAAAAGCAGTTATTTTGCAGCAGTGATGCTGTTCTTCTCACTGCCAGAGGTCAGAATTGAATCTAAAATTCTTGATCGCATGAGTCTGTAGCTCAGAAACAGTTGTTAAAAGTCCCGGTGGCAGATTGGAGATTGGCCTGGAGCAGAGACCCTTATGCTATACCGAATTCTGCTCTGCCAAATTGTAATCCAAATTTAAATGTGCTGGTCTGGGAGGGGGTTTTTTGTGATGAGAGGTAAGATCTCTGTTGCCTGAAAGCCAAAAAGTTCTCCTAGTCCCATCGCCCTCCCTTGCGTTACACCTGCTCTCTGCCCAGATTTCCAGAGGCAGTATGTGCTGCTTTGAACTCGGCGTCTTAAAAATCATTTATGGAAGGTCAGCATTTTGGCAACCACTTGCCTGAAATCCATCCTTTTGTTGCTGAGTTGAATACCTACAGCAATCAATTTTTAAATAGAATCGAAGTAAGCACTTGGTGTTTTATTATAAAGCATCAAGTGAATTGGGTATCAGAAAGAATTCCAAGTATGCAGAGGAGCTCTGGTTGGGAGCCCAACCTGCAAACACAGATTAGTTTTACTCAATAACATGAAATAAAGTCATAGATGTATCTTCCACTTCAGGCAGAGCTTTATTTTTTTTTTTCCCCTTCTTTTTGAAATATTACTTTGAATTGGACATGGTTTTGCTCTGCGTCAGGCTTTTGGGGGAAAACAAATACCGCTTACCGATTTTGTGATGGCAACAAGTTTTGGCAGGTGCAAGGCCTTGGAGATGGCTGTGGCAAATTTTGGCAGCTCTGAAGTCCCCATCAAGGATTCTGGCTGAATGAAGCCAGAATGGTGTTCAAGTTCTTGTGACCTCACTAACTGACAGAACATGTTCATCATCCCACCAGAAACTTCTAAGAGGGATGAAATATGGTAGTTTATAGTTAGTAACCACAGTTCTTTGTCATTTTTGCAAGCTTAGGAAGCTTCATCTCCTTTGAGCAGCCCTGGCTGGGGGAAAAGGAGCTCACAAACTAGTATGGGGGTGGGAGGGGGGGGGAATAGAAATACGTATATAATGATAGAATCATCCTGAGAAGTGTCCCCTGGCCTGTGTTCCACTGTCTAAAATCCCTGAACACCTTAAATGGGCCAAGATACTCCTAGTAGTACCACCAGCTTCCTGCCTCGCACCTGCCTTCCCCGCAGCGCACGAACGTTCAGCGACTGTAAACTTTGAAAACTAAAAAAGGAAAAATCAATGTGTCTCATAAGCAAAACCGGCAGCTTTCCACTATAACCCCCTGTTTAGGATGCCTGTAATGTTGTCAAGATTTAGCCATTTATAGTGAAGTTTCCCGTACTAAATATGGATAGATAGGGAGTTGATCCTTCAGGCACTGGAAAGCTCTGAAGGTTCTCCTTGGCATCATGGACTTTCCTGTTCCTCCTTTGGGTGTAGGAAGAGGCTGCGTCAGCCCAGGCTGTGGTGGTTGAAGTGCTCACAGTTTTGATGCATGGTCTGTCAGCAGTAAACTCACCTAAAGGGTTGGCAGGAGGGAAAAAAGTCCTTCAAGTAAGGGCAGTTGTGGCAAAACAGAGGGACCACAGAGGCCCAAGTTGTGCATCATCTGCTTGAGATCTTAATCAGCAGTGGAGAGCTGGGTGCTGGTGAGGAAGAAAACCCAGAGCTGTGAAGGGACAAGTCCGAAATAATCACTTTTTCTTGCTTTCCCAGTTGTTTCAGCTGTAGAGCTTAGCGGATGCAAATTGTCCAATTCTGGAGTAAGGCAGAGTCTGCACATGTGCTTCATTTGGTTTGAAGGCTCCTCGGTCACTTCTGGACCAGCCTGAGGAAGTGCCCGTTAAATGGTACAGTTTGTAGCTGGAGCTTTGTAATGGCTTGTGAGCGTGGTTTTGCATTTACTGCAAGGGATCAAGGTGGGCTGCGTGGGGACTGGGATGTGTCATTTGACATCTTATGCGGGTGTCCCACAGTACTGGTAAGTTTACGTCCACATCTGATCTTACTGGAAATGTATTTCCTTCTGTGTGTAACCCAGTGTTAACGTGCTGGTTTGGAATTTCTGCTTGTGGAGGGTTGACCTTGGGGCCAGCAGCCCCCCCTCCAGCTCTCTCACCCACCTCAGTAGGACAAGGAGAAGAAAATAAGAGATAAAGCTTATGGGTCAAGATAAAGACAAGGAGATTGCTTACCAGTCACTGTCACAGACTCAACTTGGGGAAAATTATATCATTTACTGCCAAATAAAATAGAGCTGTGTGGGGAGAAACAAAAAGACAACACCTTCCCGCCCACCCCTTTCCCAGTCCCACCTTCACCCCCTCACCCTCGACTCCTCTCCCCACGAGGGGCGCAAAGGTGGGGATGGGGGTTGCGGTGGGTCCATCCCAGCCCCTCTCGGCCACTCCTCCCTCCTCACACGTCTCCCTGCTCCAGTGCGGGCCCTTCCCCGGGCTGCAGTCCTTCAGGGACAACCTGCTCCCGCCTGGGCTCTCCACAGCCACAGCTCCTGCAGGAAATACCCCCCTGCAGCTCAGCTGTGTCCTGCGCTGGGGCAGGCGCTGGAGCCGGCTGGGACCGGCTGGAACCGGCTGTGTGCAGCACGGGGCAGCCCCGGCCTCTCCTCACACAGGCCGCCCTGCAGCCCCCACTGCCAGCACCTGGGCACACGCTTCCTACACTGGTCTCTCAGTATCTGTATCAGTTTTGCGGTAGACGGACTCTAAGTGTGACAGGAGGGGAAAGCTGAGAGGAAATCGAGCACCATGGGGGGTGTAGAGGGAGCCCAGGGCAGACCCTGCAGAAACAGGGGTAATCAGGGTGCAATGGGAAGAAACACTTGGAGGATTGCTTCATCCTTCTGGTTTTCCTTGTGGGTGCCCTTCCTTAAAGAACACGGCTCCTCCTCCCTCCAGCTGGATGTTTCTTTCTTGTGCTTTCCCTCCTAATCGCGTCTGTTGTCTGACATTCAAAGACACCAGTTATGTAGAGCAAGGACCTCATAACTCATCGTCTGTGCTTGCTCCTCCTCCCCAGGTGCACACTGCAGCATTTTTGCAGCCTGGCTACAGGGAGAAAGCGACTGCCATGGCCAACACAAGGACATGGTTCGTACCAGGTCTCTTCCTAAGCAGCCCGGTTCAGCTCAGGCTGCATAGCCACTGCCTGGGCTACAGGTCCAAGCCAGAAATTCCCCTCTGCCGTGAATGAGCCTGGGTTGTGTGGGAATTGCACCAGTGTTCGTTTCGCTCTTATACAAACGTTGTATGGATGGAGATCCGCAAGGTTGATATGAGAAACAGCCAAAGGAGCAAGTCTTAGGGCAGCAGGGTGACCCTATTTTGGCTGGAGAATGCAGGATAAACAGATAGATGGTTTCTACACAGAATTTTGAAGGCCATGGTGCCCGGAGACCTTTTGCTTCATTATCTGTGAAATGAATATTAAAGTTGACACCCCTAAACACGCTAATGAGCTAGGAGTACATGCTATACATATATGACTATAGTACTCGACTCTCCACCCAAATCATGTTAAACACCACCCTGGGGAGAGAACAGCTAAGGCTGGGGTATAAAGGACATTGAGGAAGTTACCCCCTGGGGGAAAGAGAAGAAACTGCGGACCCCAAAGAGGCAGTCGAGGGGCTGTGCTCCTTCTCCTCCACCCAAGACAGGGACGCCTTCTTGGTAAGCACTGCGATTTCACCTTTTTGGTGAGAATAACAGAATAGTATTTTGCTAGTAGTATAATTACAATCATAGTCATATATTAGCGCTATTGCAGTAAGTGCATTTATCAACGGCAATTCCGAACTCTTTATGTCTGTCGCCTCAATAAACTTTCTATTAGTTTCAACTTTGCGAAACTGAGTCAGTGCAAGTCCTTTGGGGGGCTCCGACAGGCAAACCTTGACTCTGGTATGTGGCTATATATATATCTCATCCTTTAGACATGAACCATTGACCAAGTCTGAGACCAAGACTGGACCTAGCTGCACCTAGGCTCCTCTCTGAGAAGGAGTTTAGAAAGCAAGGGGGTCCTTTCTGAGCCTTGTGACTCAGCGGCAGGGCCTCCCTCAGCCACACATCAGCCTTTACCTTTTATGCGGCAGGTCGCAGGACGATGAAGCATGGCAGTCTGCTGGTGTGGGCTACTTGTGACTGGGGACACCTCTGCCATTGTGAACATGGCCCAGGTATGTGGATAGTATGGTCAAGCACTGCATTGGCCTTTTACCGCAGCAGCGGAATTCCCCCCTTCAGTTGACCCTCACACGATCTATCACATCCCAGTAAAAATATTTTGTCTTCAGTCCCACAATACCAGTGCTCCCAGTTGTGTCAGCACAGGCACACGCGTACTGGATCATGGCATCGGTTTTTGTCCTGCACACATCGGCTGATCCCACTGAGACATTCTCCTCCCCAGGCTTGCGAGGTACTAGTCCATAGCGCAATGACTGATGAATGTGTTGGGGATTTATTTTTTTTTAACCTCTTTTTTTTTTTAGGGTGTCGAAAAGCAGAATTTCTGTGTTATCCACTAAATGTCAGTAGTAACAATCCCTTGACAAGCTGAGTGGCAGCTGAACCAAAGTGCCACACATCCTGGAATGATCACCCCCTGCGGGTTATGAATGGTGGGAGATACTTACTTGGGGCTGGTGGTTATTTTGGCACCGTTCATCGATATTGTCCTTCATAACCTACGTCTGGCTCCAGGACTGGCTTAAAAATACCCTTTTCAGAGAGTTCTGCAGAATGGACAACTGGGTTGGCTACCCAATGGGCGGTGGAAACCGCCAGGGCTAAAACTAAGCAGAACTGTAATTTCTATAAAGGTGTGCGCCCTAAAACATACCAGCCCTAATGTCTTTACCTCGAAATACGTGTCTGGCATAAAGACCTCTCTGCCAGGGCTGGCTGAGGTCATTGCATTTTGGGTTGTGACCCATGTAACGTAACTGGGCCAGGTATTGTTCGGCCTTAGCCATGGTACTGGTGGGTTAAACAATAGAGATGCCAGCTCAGGGATCAGCTCTGTGACTCTCCAACACAACTGGTGTGGCGGCCAGTGCTTTATGGCCCCCCAGCGATCTATCTTGGTGCCCTCCACCCTGTTTACGCTACAGAATTAACATGCAATTTTTGTGCTAGAGTGCAAGTAGCTTACACACCCACCCCACCCCGCCAAAAGCTGGCAAGTACTAGCCTCACCAAAGCATTGAGCAATGCCACACAATTTCCATATCCTACTGCAGGCAACACCCCCCCCATCCTCCCCCACCCCACCCCCCCAAACAGACAGCATTCAGCCCTCAGTTTCCCACAGAGCTCCATGCACTTTTAATAATAATATTTTTTTAAAAAAAGCAAAACAACCCTCTCAATAATAGTGTAGTTCTGCATACCCATTTGGGAATTGCTCTAGGGCTAAAGCATCGCCTAGCACTGCAGCATTCCTGATACCATTTTGATTTATGGTAACTTTGGAAAATTTTTTTATAGTGCAACATACTTTGATTTTTTTAAAATAAGAAGAGCATTTCTTGTGTGGCTCACTCTCTTTACTCCTCTGCCACTCTCCGATCTTACCTGCCTAACCCCAATTTTTACATTGTTCGAACAAAATGTGGAGTGTACCAGGTTATGGAGTTGCTAGAGGCATATGCCTTGTGTTTCACTAGCAGTTTAGCATATCCGCGTCTTCAAACTAAGAGAAGCTGTTGGTATTGGACAGTGGGCTTGAGCACACCCTCAGCAAGTTTGCTGACACCACCAAGCTGTGTGGTCGACACGCTGGAGGGAAGGGATGCCATCCAGAGGGACCTTGACAGGCTGGAGAGGTGGGCCCATGCAAACTGCATGAAGTTCAACAAGGCCAAGTGCAAGGTCCTGCACATGGGTCGGGGCAATCCCAAGCACAACTACAGGCTGGGCGAGGAATGGATTGAGAGCAGCCCTGAGGAGAAGGACTTAGGAATGTTGGCTGATGAGAAGCTCAACATGAGCCAGCCATGTGAGCTTGCGGCCCAGAAAGCCAACCGTGTCCTGGGCTGCATCAAAAGAGGTGTGACCAGCAGGTCAAGGGAAGTGATCCTCTACTCCGCTCTTGTGAGACCCCACCTGGAGTACTGCATCGAGCTCTGGGGTCCCCAATACAAGAGAGACATGGAGCTGTTGGAGAGAGTCCAGAGGAGGGCCATGAAGATGGTCAGAGGGATGGAGCACCTCTCCTATGAGGACAGGCTGAGAGAGTTGGGGTTGTTCAGCCTGGAGAGGAGAAGGCTCCAGGGAGACCTTATAGCAGCCTTCCAGTACCTGAAGGGGCCTACAGGAAAGCTGGTGAGGGACTGTTTATCAGGGAGTGTAGTGACAGGACAAGGGGTAACAGCTTTAAGCTGAAGGAGGGTCGATTTAGATTAGATGTTAGGAAGAAATTCTTTACTGTGAGGGTAGTGAGGCACTGGAACAGGTTGCCCAGAGAAGCTGTGGCTGCCCCTGGGTCCCTGGAAGTGTTCAAGGCCAGGTTGGATGAGGCTTTGGGCAACCTGGTCTAGTGGAGGGTGTCCCTGCCCATGGCAGGGGGGGTTGGAACTAGATGGGCTTTAAGGTCCCTTGCAACCCAAACCAGTCCGTGATTCTATTACCCTGTCAGGGAGGATAGTGTTTCCTGGTAACTCTTTACCATGGCCTCCAAATTAGGCTGTTGCTGGAGACCTCTCCCTTCCTGACTGATTTAGAGCAGGTTGCCACCTAGCTTTTTGGAGTGGGAGGTTTTGTTCTTCAGTATTGTTCCTGTGCTCACTTGGGGCATTCTTCACATCCGGAGAGAGATCTCCATCGCTTCTCTTGCACTTTGACCATAACACTATGGAAGCATTAGTTGTGTATCAGCAGAGACTGCTGGCTATCACAAATAAGACTCCCAAAGCAGAGTAGATCTAGTCAGTATTGCTGGTAGAGACTACTCAAAGCATCATTTTACTTTTTGTCCCCTCTTTCTTCCTGGAAAGATGAGCAGTGAGTACGCTAGGTTTGTACATGAGCAAAGCTGGAAAAAGCTATATAGTCTCTGCATCAATTGTCACTTTTCATACAAAACATTTATTTTAGAAAGTTGCATATAAAGTTCTACACAGGACGGTTACTATTTCTACAGTAAAAAAAACCCCAAAAACCCCTCAAAACAAAACCAAATTAAAAATCCAGCTCTGTCATTCAAATGGTAAAAGGGTTGCTCATTCTCAACAATCCACAATTAACAGACCTCAGTGTGCATTTTGGTAGAACACCATGGACAAACTGCAGAAGAGTTCATTAGAGAAAAAAGGTTCTAGATGTACATATTTACATCGTTACCTAACACATGCACTTTTTACCACCACAACCACAGAAATGCATTAGGTCTTGGAATGGATGTCATCCTCTACCATTTCTGTGCTGACATGGCTATTTAGGCTGCATTACAGAAGCAGCTGGTTTTACAGAAGACTTTTTTTAATGGGCTTGGTCCATTGCTAATGCCCTGGCACTGTCCCAGAAAACTGCGGGAGGGTTTGATCAGTTACTGATTCCCCAAGGAGAAGGCTGAGGATAGTAGACACTGTGTAAAACACCTCCCCGCACCTCATCTTCTGCTCTGAGGAGAAACACAAACTGGGGAAGGATTCCCTTCTAGTCAGAGGGTGAAAGAGTTTTTGGACTGAAAGCTGCCTGTAAGAAATTTTAAATTTGGATAATGATTGTCTGAAGAAGTCATTTTAAATCATCTAAGCAAGTTCTGCTGTCAGATTTACATTAGCTCTTCTTACCCCACCATGTTTCTGAGGGAAGAATTCCATTCTTCAACAGGTATAAAGTTCAATTTCTAAACTTCTTAAACAAAGCAAAAGCAGATGGCTCAGTATATAAATATATCCAGCATCTGGATTCTCAGTCACAAAAATATCATCCTTTATACAACAGAAAATGGATCAACTATGAAGCAATTCTCCGTTGGTCTTGAGATCCAACATCTTCATCAACAGTTTCATTTTCATCCTCTTCATCCTCATCCTCTTCATCTTCTCCCACTTCTCCATCTCGCTTCTCTTTTTCAAGCATTTTTAGGTATTTGCTAGCTAGGATCTTCTTTGGCAAGATATCTGGAAGGTAGAGTTGTTTCTTTTATAGTCAGTTTGAGCACTTATATTGCTTCATTAATACTGTTACATCTGTACCACCAATGAAACGAAGTCAAAAAGAGGCTTTGTTAAAAACATTATTATTTGAGTGAATAACCAGATAAGTTAGTCTGACCTGTACAGCTGTAAGGAGAAGAGGGAATTACCCACTTATGGTAAAAGTAGCCAAAGGTAAGGGATATATTTTATGACTGATTATTGGCAACTGTCTTTACTATCTGCTCACGTACATTATTTATTGGAGATAAAATACAGCACTCAATTACTCAACTGCCTTAGATTCAACAGGACAGCTATCCCATTTATGTCCTGTAGAAACGGGTTTTCTGCATTAAGGTAAGATACTTGTTCAGGGCAACAATGATGGAATGAGACAAAGCAGAACTGTGTGCTCTGAAAGTATGTCCACAGGGAACGTGGAGAAACACTAGGCTACGAATATCTTCTTCTCTATATATATCCTATGCCAATACCTTTTCTGAGCTAAGTGTTACAACAAAGATCCAAGTATCAGTAAAAAGTGTGTACACATGTACATGTATATATATAAAAAGAGAGAGAACCCATATGATGAATCACTTTGAGAAACAAGCCCTACAGATTTAAATGTGTAATTTTGGGGCAACATAACTTCTCACATTAAGATGCGTAGTGATCTTGTTTTATAGGCTGAAAGCTTTCAGGTAGACTTGCTGGAATTTCAGAAATGCTTAAGGCAATATGCTGAGAACTAATTAGACTTCTATAATTTTGAAGCACCAAAAAAATCCCTATTCACAAAGAAATGTTTTCAGTGATGTAGTTTATAAGTTCCAGTTGAATGTTATATAGGAGATTAATGACCAGTAGCATTGTGCTCCCACAAAACAAATCAAGAAGTGCAAGATTTTGTTTTGCAAATTATATACTGGATTTACCATCATGCTATAGATACCTGCAAGGAATTGAAAGGTCTCACACTCTTCTGCAGTATGAGACAGGTCGCTGTAAGTCAGAGCGTTCTTCTCCTTGCCTCTGCCATGTTTGTAGGAGTATGTAGCCAAATACTGAACAAAAAGCTCCTAAAAAATTAAAAGAGAATAGTCAAACTATGAATTCACACATATAGTTGGCAGTTTTCTTTAATCCCTGTTTAAAAACACAAACGCCATATTTAAGTGTACATATATCGGACACTTTGTGGAGAGACCCACTTATGACAGAAGAGCTTAAGATGAGAATATAGTTGCATCTCCTTGGAGCCCCGACTGCAGGTTTGGGTTCTGGTATGTAACTTAATTTGTACCGCTCTTCAACACTTTCCACAGCCCAGTAAATGACACTTGGGATCAGAAAGCAGCAGGGGATCATTTCCACATGGGCTAATTTATACAAATTGACAGTGGTGGAAATAAGAACCTCCTGCATTCCTCACAGACTCTGGGAGCTCAGCTGGACGGGACGACGCCCCAAAACCCTTTTTGCATAGTGGGAGCCTGAAGCGTGGTGCTTCATGGCCGCCGAGTGACAGTGACAGACACAGGTAGGAGGGAAAGGGAGGTGCGGTAAAAGCCGCTGGCCGCGGACGAGGTCAGCACTGACACAGCGCGGCTGCGGCCGGGGTGCCCCAGTAGCGCGGACAGGAGCGACGCGGGAGCCGAGCCCGGAGGCAGCGGTACCTCAGGGAGGCACAGGCCCAGCACGGCGCGGAAGGAGCGGGCTCGGCTGAGAGGGAAGGGAGGAGGGAGCCGGTACCGTGGCTTTGGCGGTGAGGAAGAGAGCGTCCTGGTTGATGCTGGAGACCTCCGGCGAGCTCTTCATGATCACGCGGATACGCGACAGAGGTAGCGACACCAGCCGGTTCTCGCCGCCGCTCAACCTCGCCGCCATCTTTCCCCCGCGACCGGCTCCAGTTCTTCATCCCTTCCCCCCCACCCCGGAGAGAAATGGGCGGCCACCGCGGCACGGCCCGCTGGGAGCTGTAGTCTTCGGCCGCCACGGCGGCCCCGCGCGCTGCCGGCGGTCCGCCACGGCGGGACTACAACTCCCATCAAGCCGCGCGCTCTCCGCCTGTCCGCCGAGCGGCGGCAAGGACCACAAGTCCCACGGTGCACCTCGCACTCATCCTCGCCTGCTCCCTCCTCCCTCCTCCTCCTCACGGTGGGGGGCCCGCGGGGCCCAGGGTGCACCTGGGCGCACCGAGGAGCTGGAGGCGTCGGAGGCGTCTGGCGGGCACCTCAGGGTCGCGGAGTGTCCGCTCCGGCTCCGCGGGCGAGGGCGCTGAGCGGGTTTCCACAGGCGGGAGGGGCCTCAGGGCTTCCCTTGCTCAGCTTCTCGACATGGGGCTTAGCCCCAGGCTAGCACCTGAGTTTTGGGAACTTGTTTTTAACGGCAAATAGGCTCATCCTATATATATTCCAATTACAGGCCAGTGGCTACAAAATTGTTAACTCAAACTGTAATTACAGGCTGCTAAATACCTCTTTTGCTGGTGTAGTACAGCAAAAGGGAATGCAGTCTGGCAATCCTGACGTTTGTCAGAGTTACGTTGAGGCGTGGAGGGTGCATGTAAACTATTAAGTCATTATAGGGCTGTGTCTTTATTATTAACACATTCCTCATAGACAGAATATTCATGTTTATGGGTGACAGGTGTTGGCCTAGGCCTGCTTAAGGCAATGGGGGTTTTGCTGCTGCTACTGTTGGCTCCAGAAGTTCATTTGAGTAAGAACTACTGTATTCCACTGAGTAGTACTTCCAAAAATGATGACGCATAGTTTGCATTTCATTAATGGCTTTAATCAAAAGTTTCCAATATGCTTTATAAACAATACGCCTGATCATTTGTATTGGTAAGAAGTCTGCTAAGGCCACTAATTTGATCCCTACTTTGCATGAGAGGGAAGAATGGGAGCTTTTCCATAGTACGTAATAATAGTTCACATAGAATTTAGGGTAGAAAGGGACATACCCATAAAGAATGATATTAAATGGAAAATGCAGGGAATTTCTTAACTGAATATTACTAGCTTATATAGAATTTGCCCAGTATGTGAGGACAAGGCTTTCCTGCAGATGATACTGATTTATTAATAAAAGATAGCACCTCAAGCAGTTGTAAGCACCTTAGTGCAAGAATAGTACATGCATTCATCTGCATCAGTTCCAACTGCTTTTGGAGATATCTTTTACAGTTAGCTATTACAGATAATCTACATCTCTTAGACTGCATAATTCCCTTGAGGTTACAACACCGTGAGGCCATTCTGTGTAAGTTATGTTTGAAGTGAAGCATAATGTCCTGTGACGCTATATGGATATCTAGCAGGCTCAGTTTCTTCCTTGATCCTTATCGTCTTGTGACATCTTGTGGAAACAGTTGTCATTACTACGACAGTGAATTTCTTATTATTACTGGGGTCTTTCATGATTTGAACATACATATAAACCCCCATCAAACTACCAAGATTTCTGAGGGTATCGAGCTGTTTAGATATGGATTTAGGATCCATATAGATCCCATAGGATCTGGGGACCTGGCTATAGTAATTTTACTCAGCTGTGGACAATGCAGTTTAAGGCGGTCTGGGCAAATCAGGACTCACTCTCTTCTCCTCTAGGTCCTAGCTCATTATCAGATGTTTCTTCTTTTCCCATGCAGTGCTCCCTGAAAGGCCAGATGTGGGACAACTCTTGTTCCTTCAGTACCACGCTGGGCAGATGATGGCTTTGAACTGATACAGAATAGGAGCAGGAGCACAGCAAACCTAAGGCATCTCTCCATGCTGCTAACACAGCTTTAGTTTGAGGCAGACAGAATCACAATGTAGCTGTACAGCCGAAGGTGGGTGTGCACACACTGAGAATACCATGATATTGCAGTATTACTGATATTTAATAATTTAACTTTTTTTACTATATTTTGAAATTGCAAAATTAATGTTGTACCAGTAGTAGAATCAAACCTGTTCCTAATTAAAACAAACAAACCCATAGAGCAGTTGATACTAGAATTATTTTTCTTGAATCAAACTGAATTGGTATTGTTATTAAGAATTCTTTGTTAAACCTGATTGGGAACACAAGTAAAACAAATCTCTCCTCTGGTAAATTCAAAACAACAGTTTGCCAAAAAACTAATATGCCTTCAGTATAGGGACTGTTTGTATTAATTACAAACTGCAGAGCAGCATCACATCTCAGTCTCTCCTTTCCTACTCTCACTTGACTCACCAGACTGTGGTACAGGAGTCCTCCTTTTTGCTGTGCTTTGCAGACCTGAGTAAGAAACTGCAGGTACTTTTGAGCTCTCTAACTAAATTAGGTCTAATAAAGGAGTGACCAGAGATGCTATTCTTGCCCCATAGTGAAGATTTGTTTCTTGTTACTCACACCTGTGAGCTTCCCCATAGCAATCTCATTTCTTTACTTCATTGTGTCAGTACATGTGTCTGGGTGGTGTATGCACATGCACAAATTTCCCAGGAAAAAAAAAGATTTGATTCTTTCCCCTGATCTCTGCCTCTCACCCACTGCAACTTGTACTCTCACAGAACCACAGAAAGGTAGGGACCTCTGGAGATCATCTAGTCCAACCCCCCAGCTAAAGCAGGATCCCCTAGAGCAGGAGGGTTTTGAATATCTCCAGAGGAGACTCCACAACCTCTCTGGGCAGCCTGTTCCAGTGCTCGGTCACCCTCAGAGTGAAGAAGTTTTTCCTCATGTTCAGATGGAACTTCCTGTGTTCCAGTTTGTGCTTATTGCTCCTTGTCCTGTCACTGGGCACCACAGAGAAGAGTCTGGCTCCATCCTCTTGACACCCACCCTTTAGACACTTACAACCATTGATGAGATCCCCTCTCAGTCTTCTCTTCTCCAGGCTAAACAGACCCAGCTCTCTCAGCCTTTCCTCATACGAGAGATGCTCCAGTCCCCTAGTCATCTTCATAGCTCTCCGCTGGACTCTCTCCCGTAGTTCTTTGTCTTTCCTGAACTGGGGAGCCCAGAACTGGACACAATACTCCAGATGTGGCCTCACCAGGGCAGAGTGGTGCTCTCAGTGCAGCGCCATGGCTTCTGTGAGCTTCTCAGCCTCTGTTTCATATTTATGGAATTGGAGAGAAACTTTGGCACTCTGTTAGCAGTAGAGGTACAGTGCAAGCTCTAGTGGGAGGAGGATGGTGTTAAAGCCTTTTCCTAGCTGCAGTCTCACCCTGCAGTTGTGTCCTGGTTTTGGCTGGGATAGAGTTAATTTTCTTCCTAGAAGCAGGTATAGCGCTGTGTTTTGGATTTAGGATGAGAATAATGTTGGTAAACACTGATATTTTGGTTGTTGCTGATCAATGTTTACACCAAGTCAAGGGCTTTTCAGCTTCTCACACCAGCCCACCTGTGAGGAGGCTGGGAGTGCTCAAGAAGCTGAGAGAGGACACAGCCAGGACAGCTGACCCAGACTGGCCAAAGGGGTATTCCATACCATATGACATCATGCTCAGTATATAACTGGGGGAAGCTGGCCAGGGGCTGGGACCGCAGCTTGGGAACTAGGGGACTAGCTGGGCATCAGTGGTCTGCAGGTGGGGGGCAATTGTGCTGTGCATCACTTGTTTTGTATATTCTTTTATTATTACTATCTTCCTTTTCTGACATATTAAACTGTCTTTGTCAACCCATGAGTTCTACTTTTTTTCCCTGATTCTCTCCCCCATCCCACTGTGTGCGTGTGGGAGTGAGTAAATGACTGTGTGGTTGTTTTAGCTGCCTGTTGGGTTAAACCACGACAAATCATCATCCTTTTAATTGGTTATATGTGATGCAGTGTGCAGAAATTCCAGGTTACTGGATGAACACTTAGTGCTCTGAACCTGAACTACACCAGAACAAATTTATTCATGGGCTGAATCTGAAACAGAACCTGACTGAAGTATTGTATTAATTAGAGTCCTCAATTTTGATTTTACTTCTGATTTTACTTCTGCTGTCCTGTACTGAGTGGAAATACAGCAATGGCAGAAGTAAAACCTGGCTGCTCCAATAAATAATCTGCTTAAATGGGGACAACTTATTCACATGTACTAATGGGCTACCTGAAAGCAGAAAAGAATCTTAAATCATTGAAAAGTCCTTCTCTGTATCAGACCTTCATTGTGTGGCATTAGGGATTAGAAGAAAAATCATGATAAACCTGACATAATCAGAATTCCCCATGGAAGAGAATCTGGAGAACATGCCTGCAGAATTCCCAAAAGTTACTGAGAGAAGTTAGAGTACTATTGGAGAAAGAGCAAGTATATTATAGAAAGAGCATGAGGCAATTCCAGCTACAATGAATATCTTCCAGTTTTTCCAGAGAGAATCTGAAGACTCTAAATTTCTTGGCAAAGCCAAAAAAAAACCCCTGAAAAATACCTTTTCTTTACACAAAAATAGAGCATGGCTAAAAAGATTGGCCACTATCTTGCTGAGTGACATTTTAAAACTGATCCGTGCACATTTAAGAAGTTAATAGACTAATTGAAGATTTAATTATTTATGATCTGCAATCACAAAAAAATAAATGGAAATTCACCGTTCCTGTGTAAAGAACAGTGGATAAGTGCTGGACCAGGGAAAAATCTGCCTGTGTCGGTGAACAAGGGAAGGAGCTGAAGTCAGTCTGGCAAAGCGTAAACGCTGTATGTGGATAAGTAGTTGGCACAGACAATACTATATGTAAGGTTATATTAAAAGAAAGAGGTGTCTAGCACAAGATGCACGCTGTAACAAATGAAATCAAATTCTGTAGTATCATTCCCTAAATTTGCAGTAGAGCAATAGAAAAGCAGCATTTATAAACAGTGAAAACAGACGAGTTCATGATGAAACAGAAGTATTTCTTGTACAATGCAAAAAAAGCTGTTTGAGGGGATTTGATGAAGTGTTATTTGGTGGGGATAAGAAGGTTGCATCATATTCAAAATATGATATAAATCCAAGTAATTGGTAAATTATATGTTAATACACAAATGCAAACAGAAAATGACTGAACTGACAACGGTCACTTTAAGATACCTAAACATTTGGAAGCCTCAGGTAAGACTCTCAGTGTAGGAGTTCCTCCATTAGAATAGCTGGAGCGATGAAGATTTTCAAAATCAAAAATAAATTAATGGAAGCCAAGCTTTGAGACAGAAAATATCATGTCTAATCTTCCATTTCCATTTTTGACAGATACGCATTTAGGCAACTTTTCTTCAGAGTTGCGCTACCACTTGGAGTTATTCAGAACATTACGTACCTTCATCCTGGAGGATCTCAGGAGACTGAGTAGTTTAATGGCAATGAGAAAGCTCTAGATCACAGTGTTTACAGAGCCACAATCTAAATTGTCTTCTAGAGATGATAAAATATTAGATTTTCCAATGTATATTTAGTCATAACTATCTTAATTAATGCAAGCTATATATTGTCATCACCTTTTTGTCTTGTAGGGAACAAGTGAAACAACAATTGTGGTAGGTTGACCCTGGCTGGAGGCCAGGTGCTCCCCAAAGCCACTCTATCACTCCCGTCCTCAGCTGGGCAGGGGAGAGAAAATATAACAAAATGCTCATGGGTTGAGATAAGGACAGGGAGAGATCACACGCCAATTACTGTCATGGGCAAAACAGACTCACCTTGGGGAAAATTGATTTAATTTATTACTAATGAAATCAGAGTTGAGTAATGAGAAATAAACCCAAATCTTAAAACACCTTCCCCCCACCCCTCCCTTTTTCCCAGGCTTAACTTCACTCCCGATTTCTCTACCTCCTCGCCCTCAGTGGCACAGGGGGATGGGGAATGGGGGTTGTGGTCAGTTCATCACACATTGTCTCTGCTGCTCCTTCCACCTCAAGGGGAGGACTCCTCACACTCTTCCCCTGCTCCAGTGTGAGGTCCCTCCCATTGTCCTGTCCCACTCAGGGGGTGAGGGTGAGGTTAACTTTTTAATTCTCTGTGTGGTAATCAGAAGTAACAACAATTACTTTAGAGGTGCAAACTAATCATAAATTTACTTAAAATTCAGTGGAACTACAAAAGATAGAGGCTTGGCAAAGGTCATAACAATGTTCAAAATTTAGCAGAACTACGAAAGGTAAGGTTTTAGCAAAACGTGTGACAATATTACCCTAATGTGCCGAAAATTAAGTTAGAGACAATGAGAGTGATAGGAAAAGAAAGAGAGAAAGAAAAGACAGAGAGAGAGAAAGAGAGAGAGAGAGAAAAGATATCACCACCCTTGGATCCAGCGATGTTCTCTGCTCGTAGCTGCAGTCTTCAGGTGGTGGGCGCACGCCGAAAACTTATGTTTTCCCTTTTTATAACCCGATGTGCCCGCCCCATAGGTGGGGGTCTGTCATCACTGAGCAGGTGCAGTATGTGCTCAGGAATGTTCAGAAATGTTCTGGAAATGAGTTGGTGGGTTGTGGGGGTCCTGGGGGTCTCACTGCCCCCCCCCCCCCCTTCAGGGCTGACCAAGTGAGTGGTGATCTGTCACAGGCACATGGTGCACAGAGCACAGATGGTCATTGTTTACGTGTTTCAGAAATAGAGGAGTGGTCTCACAAGACGTTATTCTGCCTCCGCAGGCTCCATTCTTGTTCAACACTCCCTGGTCATCATCAGCCCATCCCTGTCCATGTCAAGACAGGTGTTTGCGACATTCACTTGTTATCAGGGCCTTACACCCATGGGAGACAGTCCTCCATGAACTTCTCCAATGTGAGTCCTTCCCATGGGCTGCAGTTCTTCACAAACTGCTCCAGCGTGGGTCGCTTCCATGGGGTGCAGTCCTTCAGGAACAGACTGCTCCAGCGTGGGTCCCCCACGGGGTCACAAGTCCTGCCAGCAAACCTGCTCCAGCGTGGGCTCTTCTCTCCACAGGGCCACAGGTCCTGTCAGGAGCCTGCTCCAGCATGGACTTCCCACAGGGTCAAAGCCTCCTTTGGGTGCATCCACCTGCTCCAGTGTGGGGTCCTCCATGGGCTGCAGGTGGATATCTGCTCCACCATGGACCTCCATGGGCTGCAGGGGGACAGCCTGCCTCACCATGGTCTTCTCCACAGTCTGCAGGGGAATCTCTGCTCCAGTGCCTGGAGCTCCTCCTCCCCCTCCTTCTGCACTGACCTTGGTGTCTGCAGAGTTGTTCCTCTCACATCTTCTCACTCCTCTCTGGCTGCAATTGCTCTTGCTGTTGCACAGATTTTCCCCCTTCTTAACTCTGTTATCCCAGAGGCGCTACCACCATCTCTGATAAGCTAGGCCTTGCCCAGTGATGGGTCTGTCTTGTAGCCAGCTGGCATTGGCTCCACTGGACATGGGGGAAGCTTCTAGCAACTTCTCACAGAAGCCACCCCTGTAGCCCCCGCCCCGCTACCAAAACCTTGCAACGCAAACCCAATACAAGAATAAACTGCTGAGATAAAGTATGTCAAAAAATGTTTCTAAAACCCTCTCCAACCTAAGCTATAGGGTAGATTCATGAATAATGCTGAGCATTGGCTGTGTTCATGAGACCAGATCTTCAAGTGTTTTGGTATCACCGATATCACAACCAAATACAGTATTAGCATTTGCTACCCAGTTAGTACTCACATCAATAATGTAGAAATAACTGTAGCAATCATTTCTCTATGAGAAATCTCCCTAGTTACCTTCCTGGCAAAATTCCATGAGAGAAAAACAGTTATTTTCTTTACTTACAACTGTCATCTTCTGTCCCCTCCATCCTAAATTTCACCAAGGTGTGCAGCTTCCTAGCTTTGTATTCTTACTGAATTCCACAGAGCTGCTCTATTAGAAATCTGCAGTTTAATCTGTATCATCTCTGAATTAATGTTAAATCAATTTACACATCTATGTAGAATAGATGTAGACGTAGATGTGGGATACATCTATTAACGCAACTGCTCATCCATAATCTTCAAACAACTGTGAATGCCACTGAAGTCACCTTGTTGGAGTGTCACTACCTTTAAGTCATAACATGCCCCTGTTGTGGAAGTGTAAAACCAACAAAGTATGTTCTAAACCAAGAGTTTAATGGGGTCAGAAAAAAGGCAGAATGGTCAAACTGAACAGGGATATTGTATTACAAACACTTTGGCAGACACAACTTATTTACAGGTCCAGGATGTCAGTTGGGAATTAATACCACACAGTGTGTGACTGAATCTGAGCTTAGAATGATGACACAAAACGTGCATAGTACTCACCTATAAGGTGAGGACACCCAATCCCAGGAAGTTACTTTAGACAGCATCCTCATCCAAAGCGAGGGCTTCTGGTCACAGACCCGCTGCTCCAAGGAGAACCACTCAAATGGGGTCTTTAGTGGGGGCCCCATTTATACCCTGGGTTAGATCTGAGCTGTGGTCGTGGTCACATATGGCTCCTATTGGTGGAGGGGTCTCCTGGGTGGACTTATTGACTGAGGTGGTCTCTGGTGGGCTCAGGGATCTGAGGTACGTTGCTGGGGGTTCTCTGCATACGTGCCCGACAGCACACTTGCTTCCCACCAAGCTAGCCACCGCGTCCCTATGCTGTGCTGTTAGACCCACAGGGAGGAGGGGGTGCTCCTGCCACAGCCCCTTTCCACTGCAACAAGCATTTGCATTGGAAAAATAGAGACAGAGAGGCAGAGAGTGCTCCCATGCCAGAGGATTTGCAAACTGAGGCTCACAGCAGTTTTCTCTTCCCTTGCTTTGGCTGAAGAGCAAAGGTGGCAGAGGAGGGCTTGCAAGAACAGATCATAGACCTTTCCTTTCCCTTGACATTCAGACAACAGAAAGATGGTTTGCTTGATAATCTGCCCTGAGAAATGGATAAAATACTTGGGCCAAGCAGCTCCATGAGGAATGGGGTGGTAGCAGGTTGATCTCTTCTATGGGGAGAGGTAGTAGCATGTTGGAAGAGTTGGTGGCAACCAGAAACATGTGTCCGCTTTCCTGCATTATTGTGGAATATAAAAAAACTACTGGAATGAGGAAAAGGTTGTCAGAGGTGATTATTCCCAATGTTTTGTAAGCAAGGAGATATATATATATATATAAACATATGTGTGTGTGTGTGTATATATACAAAGTAAAATTATAGAAGAGTCTGGTTGCTGAATGTTGATTTCCAACTCTCTCCATAGCTGGCACATCAGCAACGTGCAAAGAAGTAAGTTAGCAGTATGCCCCTTGTGTTTTCACATGCATCTGTAAAGCTAATAAACGTTAATGCATTTTAAAGAGAGACACTTACCTCCCAGGTGTCTCTCTTTAAAATGATGTCTGTTTTTTCACTGAGATTTCTGACCTGTCATTGAGAAATATGTGCTTACCCTGTTATTAAAGTAATTATTCTCCTAAAATGGGTTAAGACCATTCATTTGCCTACATTTACATTTAGTATTTGTGTGTTGGAGGTAGGCTTGTGACCCGAGTGACCCTTCCCAGGCTCTGTAATCTTTCCCCAGCAATACACTCGTAACAAAGTCTCCCTGATGACCTTTGAGGGAGCCACATGGCCAACAATGTAAGTAAATTACAGTCTCTATCTAAAGCTGGTAATTAACTGTATTTTTCATTATCCCAAAAATGTTTGTATAACTACTTCTAAAATTTATAGTTTAGAAAATTTAAAGACTTACACATTGCAATCTCAGAGGTAATATGTAACTCATTTTTCCCTATTTTTGGGGGAAGGAATACATTGGCACCACTTACATGAGCTGTGTGTTGATAAATGAGTTGGCAATATTCTTTGGGCTGCCTGATGAAGAATTTCCCGCTGTCAACAGCAAATGCTTTATCAGACTATCTCATGAATAGAAGTCTCATAATTTAACATCATAGTTCAATTGATGGTCAAAATTTTGGATTACAGAGAAGCCCTAAAGGTGCAGTCATGTGTTGTGGGAACTTAAATGAGAAGAGAGGCAAATATGGAGAGGCTTGGCACCACTCAAGAGATTGCTGTTTGGAAAATAATGCTGGAAGGATTTTATTTGGTGCCCAGAGCTGACAATTTGCAGATATATCCTGTCAGCTCCTGCCTGAGTGAAAACCAGAGGATAATCTGAGAATTTTAGAGAACTGCTGTAATGAGGTGTGCCAATGCTTTGTTTTCTTCCAAACCTAAGAATTGGTTTTCTAAGTTTGTAGTTTAGTGGAATGAAGTGTTGTTTATTCTTCATTTAAGTACTGCCTGATTTCAAAGGTGTTTTGGCAAATACTGAGGTACGAGATGTCATTCTCACAGAGAACTGCTGTATAACTGGGATGTCAGAGAATCACAGAATGGTTTGAGTTGGAAGAGACCTCAAAGAGCATCTAGTTCCAACCCCCCTGCCATGGGCAGGGACACCCTCCACTAGACCACGTTGCCCAAAGCCCCATCCAACCTGGCCTTGAACACTTCCAGGGAGGGGGCTGCCACAGCTTCTCTGCGCAACCTGGTCCAGTGCCTCACCACCCTCATTTCTTCCTTATGTCCAATCTAAACCTACCCTCTTTCAGTTTAAAACCATTGTCTGTTGTCCTGTCACTACAGGCCTTGGTAAAAAGTCTCTTATAAGCTCCCTTTGTATATTGAAAGGCTGCTATAAGGTCTCCCCAGAGCATTCTCTTCTCCAGGCTGAACAAGCGCAACTCTCAGCCTGTCTTCACAGGAGAGCTGCTCCAGTCCTCTGACCATCTTCGTGGCCTCCTCTGGACTCACTCCAACAGCTCCATGTCCTTCCTATGTTGAGGCCCCCGGAGCTGAATGCAGTACTACAGGTGGGGTCTCACGAGAGCAGAGGGGCAGAATCCTCTCCCTCGACCTGCTGGTCACGCTTCTTTTCATGCAGCTCGGGATACGGTTGGCTTTCTAGGCTGCAAGTGCACATTGCTGGCTCGCGTCATCTTTCATCCTCAAGTCCTTTTTGGCAGGGCTGGCCTCAATCCACTAATTCCCCAGCCTGTACTGATATTGGGGATTGTCCCCACCCAGCTGCAGGACCTTGCGCTTGCCCTCGAACTTCATGAGGTTCTCATATCCTCCACTCATGCTTCCCAGAGTCTTCAGGATTTTTGCCCTTTAATCTACAAAACACCAAAGACCAATTTCAGGATTTGGAAATGCCAGGAGGGCTCACTTTTGGCCACTACTAAGTGTTAGAGACCCCGAAGTTTTCAGTAATGCAGTAGGAAGAAATATTTGCAGCTGGGATTCACCTGCCAGTTCGCGCTCGTTCCTTTTAATGAATTCCTCTTGGAGGAATGTCTCGTGTTTGAAGACACAGGCGGAGTACCTGAGGAAACACCGGGTGAACCACCAAACCGCTCACTGACAGAGCCCGCCAACACCCATCCTCCTCCTTTGCGCATGCACCACCCTCCCCCGGCGGGGCGGGGCTGCGAGTGCCCATTGCCGTCAGTTCCGCCGCGCCCCGCCCCTGCCCGCCCCGCGCGTCCGGCAGCAGGAGGAGGCGGGGCCGGTTCCTGTCCCGGCTGTGAGTGCCCCCCCCCCCCCCCCGCGTTACCCACCCAAGAGCCCACGCTATACCTGCGGCGGCCGCTCCCCTCACCCCTTTCCCTTCCCTACCCGAGAGACTCTGCTCCTCCCCGCCGCCCCCACAGCGGCTCCCCTGGGCTTCCCCTCTCCTCACGCTGCCCCCTCTGCACCCCTTCCTTACAGGGCGTGGGGCTGCGGGGTGTGTCTGCCTGCCGCGGTGCCTCCTCTGGGCTTGCCTCTTGTTTTAACGTTTATTTCTTTTCCCCTCCTAAACTTCGCCGCGCCCAAGGGGAGAAGGAAGAGGGGGAAGCGGAGCGGCAGGGGCGGCGGTGTCCCGGCAGAGCGAAGCCCTCCTATCCTCCCTCTCTGCCCGCCCGCTGCGGCGGGACGCGGCTTCCCGCTGAGTCGGAAGCGGCGGGACCGGCAGCGGGACGGGCAGCGCGGGTAGGGCGCTGCTCTGCTGCCTGCGCCCTGACAGCCGGGCTGCGCCTCTGGCTGACGTTGGGCGGCAGGGTGGGGGACAGGGGAGTTACAGTACCGGGTCTTCGCACTGTCAGTAGTTAGCAGGAGCCCCTCCTCCTCAAACGGCCGCTTTTCTGCCACCTGTGCTCCCAGGCTCAAAGCTTTTTCTTCGTTCTGTTTGGTAAAATTAATAGTGTCAGTCTAAAGCTGCGGGTTTTGTTTGGTTTGGGGTGGGTTGGTTGGTTGTTTTTTGTTGTATGTACGTTTTAGAGGGTACTTTGGAGCTGAAATCCATCACGGGAAGTCCGGAAGGTCTGAGACATGCGAGAGCTTAGCAATGCACATCTTTATTTAAGACACAGCTGCAGTACAGTAATCAATTTTAGATAGCTCAGGGGAGAAGGAACTCTAAATATTTAAATATAAAAGCAGAAAGCATTGCCTGGTTCTTCTGATGAATCTGCATGTGTTTTGAGAAAATGACTTCACTTTTTCTCAAAAATAAGTGTTTTGGACCTGATTTTCCTCTGTTTGGCCATGCATGAGCACTGACAGCTGCGTGAACTTTGGTCATTCTGGTTTGGTGTTGGGTTGACATCCCGCCTCATGTAATTTTGTGTATTTCCCCAAGGCGTATTGTGGAGACAGACTGAAGAGCCTGAGCCTCAAAGGATGCCTCTTCTGAGGTGGTGCTTTGGCAAGCGTTTACTCTGTGGCTGTGGTAGAGAGAGACGCTCTGCTGCTCCATGTGTTAGGTTGGCTTGTGTAGCAGCTGCACATGAATGGAAAACTGATTCGTTTGGAAAAAAGCTAATTTACAGGGGTTTTTTGTTTGTGGCCATACTGATAGTGACTAAGAACGCTCCTTGTGTGTTGTGTAACTTTGTCAGTAGGCTGCAGGATTGAAGGTTTAGTAATACGATGAAAGAAAGTATTAGTATCGCAGCATATATATACAGGATGCAGAAATGTTTAGCATCAAAGCCCTGGTTTGATTCAGCAACCATGTATACTTCTGAATGTTAAAAAAATAATATAAGTTTTTCTTTTACTAGCCTGCAGTTGATGCAAAATGAGTGTTCCTGACTATATGCAGTGTGCCGAGGATCATCAGACTCTCCTGGTTGTGGTTCAGCCGATTGGCATTGTACCTGAAGAGAGCTTTTTTAGGATCTACAAGCGCATTTCAGCAGTGAGTCAAGTTAACGTGCGCGACTCCCAGCGTGTGTTGTATATCCGTTATAGGCACCATTATCCCCCAGAGAACAATGAATGGGGGGATTTTCAGACGCACCGGAAAGTTGTGGGGCTGATAACGATTACGGACTGTTCTTCTGCAAAGGATTGGCCTCAGACTTTTGAAAAATTCCATGTTCAAAAGGAAATGTATGGTTCTACCCTCTATGATTCCCGGTTGTTTGTTTTTGGGCTTCAAGGAGAGATTGCGGAGCAGCCCCGCACAGATGTGGCATTTTATCCCAGTTATGATGAATGTGAAACTGTGGAGAAGAGAATAGAAGATTTTATCGAATCCCTCTTCATAGTGTTGGAGTCTAAGCGGCTTGACAGAGCCACCGATAAGTCTGGAGACAAGATCCCGCTCCTCTGTGTTCCTTTTGAGAAGAAGGACTTTGTAGGTCTGGACACTGATAGTAGGTAAGCAGCTATTTTTGTCAGCTTGAAAAACGTGACAATTGCTTGCCTTTAGAATAAGCCTATTAGAAAGGACAAAGCGTATTTTGTTACAACAAAGGTTGTGTCCCTATCTTATTGTGTATGTCTGCTGTATTTTAAGACAATTTAATTTCTAGTCTGACTATATTTAATGTTTTGAGTTTATATACACATTTAATTTATGAGGCTAATCGAATAGTGGGAAGAAGTCACAGGAGAGGTTTGACAGATTCTGTTATAAAGGGACTTTTTGCTGGAAAGCTTCAAATTGTTTATAGATATACAGTATTAATAAAGAAATTCAATTAACATCAATGAAAAATAATTTTGGTTGATGTGGAGTAATATTTGACTGATCCTACTTATTGTGGGTTTTTTTTCCCTAAGCCTCTGTCTACTTTTTCGTCCTATGAAATAGTGGCCGTTTATTTGGGTGATTAAGTTCAGCGTCTTTTCCTGTTGTTCACTTTTATTTAATTATTTGATATTCTTGACCCGTCTTGTTTTGCTACTATTTTTCTCACAACTGTTCTTTTTGGTTTTCTGTATGTTATACTTCATGTTTCCACACACACACACACCCCCCCTCCCCCCACTTCATCTTTCCTTCCTAATCATTTGGATGCTCAGCTTTCAAATTTCAGTGTTACATAGTTCTCGTATTTAGAGATTAGTAATTCTGGCTTCCTCGCTACAGGCAAGTGCAAAATGTGTTTGACTCCGCTGTTCACAGTCAAATCCAAAGGACAGAAGCAACTGTCTTCCTTTTGTCTTGGAACAGATAGAGGTGTGGAAGCCCTATCAAAACATATAGTATGCACGGGAATAGTATCTTTCACATTTGTCTTGTACTACTAGGGATGCCAGCAGTGGTTATTGTGTGTAAAAGCTCTGAGGTGTCCAGGCTGGGTTGTCCAGAGCTGTCCAGACAGGTTTGTGAAGCCTTCCGATCATATAATTGGCTCTGCCTGCACAATTAGTCATAGAATCATAGAATGGTTTGGGCTGGAAGGGACCTCAAAGATCATCTAGTTCCAACTGCCCTGCCATGGGCAGGGACACCCTCCACTAGACCACGTTGCCCAAAGCCCCATCCAACCTGGCCTTGAACACTTCCAGGGAGGGGGCATCCACAGCTTCTCTGGGCAACCTGTTCCAGTGCCTCACCACCCTCACAGTCAAGAATTTCTTCCTAACATCTAATCTAAATCGACCCTCCTTTAGTTTAAAACCATCACCCCTTGTCCTATCACTCCATGCCCTTGTAAACAGTCCCTCGCCATCTTTCCTGTAGGCCCCTTCAGGTACTGGAAGGCTTCTATAAGGTCTCCCCAGAGCCTTCTCTTCTCCAGGCTGAAGAACCCCAGCCCTCTCAGCCTGTCTTCATAGGAGAGGTGCTCCAGTCCTCTGACCATCTTCATGGCCACCTCTGGACTTGCTCCAACAGGTCCGTGTCTTTCTTGTGCTGGGGGCCCCAGAGCTGGACACAGCAGTCCAGGTGGGGTCTCATGAGGGCAGAGTAGAGGGGGCAGAATCTCCTCCCTCAGCCTGCTGGTCACGCTTCTTTTGACGCAGCCCGGGATACAGTTGGCTTTCTGGGCTGCAAGCACACATTGCTGGCTCATGTTGAGCTTTTCATCAGCCAACAGTCCTAAGTCCTTCTCCTCAGGGCTGCTCTCAATCCATTCTCTGCCCAGCCTGTAGTTGTGCTTTGGAATGCCTCAACCCATGTGCAGGACCTTCTAAGTCCTAGCCTTAGAATTTCTATATGAGAATGTGATACACTAGAAGAAATTATTCTAAGTTTCTAATTAGTTTGAAGCCCTCCATTAAATTATCTCTGGTTGCTTGAAGGGCTGGCCAACAGTACCTTTCCCCTGTGTTTCCAGTCCTCTTTGCTAGTGAATAGAGCAACTTTAACTTGCTCTGACCTGCTTATCCAATGTTGTTCCCTACTCAAGCCACTCTTTCAGTGTTGTGGTTACCACACTATTCAACTTTCATTAGTGGTATAAATTATTATGTTACTGTTTTCTGTACTCTGCATGGGCTCTCAAGTTTTGTAGACTAGATGAGCTTTTTTAGAATCTCAGCTTTAATTACTCAGTTTGGATGAATTTTAGTTGAACGTAATCACCAAGATTTCCTGTTCCAGTTATCTAAGAAAACTACGACTTTTGGCCAAGAATCTCAAAATTGGAATTAATTGTTCTGTTCAATTGTGTTTTCTAAATAGCATGCTTCCAAATTGTACTTTGGAAGTCAGTTCCATACATAAATTATTTATGAGCAGTGGCTAGTATTTCTTGTGAAATTCTGAACTGATGGGGAGCTCAAGTAACAGGCAGTATGTTTTTCCACGCATATCCAAGAAGATACTTCATGCTGTTGCACTGAAGAGTTGAAACAGATTTAGTGTGATGCTTTAATTCTTTGCAAAATGCGTTTATACAGAGTTAATCACCAGTTCAGATATACATACAACCTTGCTGGGTGGTTTGAATACCAAATAGTTTTTCAGTAAGTCTAGATCAATGGATATGCTTTAAATGTTTGCTGCGCTTAACTGCTCAAAGAAAAGGTGTTAAATATTCCAATCTTTTCTCTTTCAGTTCAATACTGAGAAGGTTTTGCAGCGTTATTTTGCTGTGGAGTTAGTACTTCAGATTGTTTTAAAACTTAGGATTTGTATGTGAATAGCACAAGGAGGCAGAATTAAAAGATCTTTATATTCAGTTTAGTATTTTTTTGTGGATGAGTAAGAAAACACTCTAAATGCCTGGACTTTTTTTTTAATACATATTTTTGAGTCTGTAACAGAAAGGAGAAATTTATGTAATCCCAAGTAAACATCAGAAAAGGAGTTGTGCTTGACTGAGTTAGAAATACATACATATAGTGTACCTGAGCTACTCTGCCCAGGGACCTTTCTAGACACCTCTCATGTAGCATGATGCATCTCTGCTTCTGTGTTCTTCTTAACAGAAATTTAAGACCATGAAATGTGGTTGAACTAAGATCAGTTTATTAAACTAGCCTACACTTTCAAGCCTAAGTCTTTAGATGTGACATAGTAGTATATTGCATTTTATTACTTGGGTTGCGATAAAAGGGTTTTATTCTAGCATGTTCTCTCTTGCAGTGACAGATCCCCTAAATTAAGGGGAAAGCATTGCATTAGGTCATAACGGGGAGATACAGGGCTAGAAAGGGCCTTCTTCAAGGGAGCCAAGTTCCTGTTTTTGCAAGATGTGATGTCATGTAATTCTGTTCAGGGAGGGATAAAAGTTGTCTGAATGCACGGAGTGCATATGAGAACATCTGGTAGAGTAACTTTTGCTACTTTGTTGGTTTTGAGTCTGTCAGCATAATAAGTTTAAAGAATTAAATAAAAAAGATGATATTCTTGAGATATTGAGGCAAATGAAACAGCTTTTTCTAGAATAGGTGAAAATTTCTAAATGGTTAAAGGCAAAAAATGTCTTTTTTATATACCCTCCATTCTTTTTTTTTAATTTTCTGTATATAATGTATCCTGACTTTCCAGTCAGTGTGCAACTAACTGGTTAAAAAGCACAAATATTCCATATTAAATAGATGGAGGAGAAGGCACGCTCTCTGTGCTTGTAACAGAGAATATAAATCTTAGGCTAAATAAGCGTATCTTTTCCTGTAACTTCTAAAATTGCAGTTAAATTTCACAGTGTGTAGCAAAGGTCTCATTAGATGTAGAGTGCAGCTGTAACCTTGAGCTAATGAACTGGGTTGATACATTGAGTGAAAATATGTTAAGAAGTTACATGGGACATAGTAATTATGATCATGTGATTTGAAGACTAATTAAAACTACTGAACTTTTTTTGTATCTTAAAAGAGACTTTTCTCTGAGCAATTTATTGTAAAATATTAAGGTTAATATGATCAGGACTAGATAGAACTGATTTTCTCTCACTCAGTAAGACTGTCATTAATTTGGTTGCTTAATAATTGCAACATTATTAGCTTCTTTTTAAGATGCAGAGTTTGTAAATTAGGAACATGTATGCATTTCAAATAAGATAATTCTCAGAAAAAGTGGAGCTGATCTTTGTCTTTTGCAAGTTGCTTGTCTATTGAGCAGAAGTGACAACATTCCCAGAACTCGTACTGAGATGACAGTATACACAAACCCACGATATTATTTGTGTAGAAGAATTTTTTTTAGCTCGTAGAAAACTTTATGAAAAATAGTGGGATTAAGTCCTAAGAAGTTTTGAAGAAAGATTGTCCCATTAACTAAAAGTTGTAGGACTGGGAGTCTGACCTTGGTTTAATTCCTAGAGAGCGCAGCTAATAGGTGATCTTGGCAAATCTGTTGACTTTTCTCTTTCTGTTTCTTCATCTCTAAATTAGGTAAAATATTTATGTGGTCACAGGGCTGCTGAGGGTAATTGAAAAAGCTTCTGAAATCAGTTGTGCTTGATAGTTGTTTGTAGAGGTCAGGAGCTGATTGCAAAGAGTGGAAATGCATGTTCTCATCATCATACAAAGGTCCTACTAACTTGAAACTAGGAAACATACTTGCCAGAAATCCCATTTGTTTAATCTTTCTATTTTATTTGTTTTCAGCTAAAAAAAACCAAACCCCAAACATAGTCATGTATGATTGTAAATCTACCTGGATAAGCTCATTTTATTGTTGTTTACATCACTTTGTGCCTTAGGTTCTTTCTTTCTAAAAACTGGTAAGGCATCCATTTAATACTATTGAGTGACAAGAAAGCAGGGCTCTATAGATGTTTCTTTCTCTACACAGTATCGTAGATGGGATTTATTCACTGATTTATCAAAGTTTATGATATCTCAGTATGTGTATGTGGCTGTTAATTTTCTTTCTGTTCTCTGTCTCTCTAATTTTTGTTTTGTTCCTTTTTTTTTTCCTTCTTCTCTCATACTGCCCTGTGAGTTTGTTGTTGGGTCTAAAAAGGTAGGCTGTGACTGCGTATATTTAAAAATAGTTAGCTTTCTTCCATGTACTGCCTTTCCACTCCGCCTTCATTGCATATTTTAGTGTTGCTTTTTATATTTATTTTTCAGTACACACAAAAATAATTGCTGCCTGGAGCCTTACTACTGTGGTTGACCTCTTTTGGCGCATTTGGCAATTATATTTGGTAGCAATGCTGAATTTTTTTGTAGGACACACATGATTTGCTTAGGCGGCTGCTGGCCTCTGGAATTTGCTTTATTTTTTAAACTCCAAAGCCATGAAGCTGTTGCTGCCTGTGTTTGGTTTCCAAATTCAAAAGCTCTGGCAGTCGATCAAGTGCCGTAGCTGTGTCTTTTAAGTCTGGATAATGTTATGATTGGTGATATTAATAGTTCTGCATGCTAATTGGAATTAGCGGAATTCGATGGAAATTTTTGTTGAAGCTTTTTGCATGAATACTTTTGCAAATTAATTTTGCATGTTTCTTCTTTTTAAATTTAGCCACTTTGAAATTTTGAGGATCTAGAAATTCCTTCCAACCTCTTGCTGGGTGGTTTGCAGTGAAAGTAAATTCTGTCTTGAAATATAAATTGTTGCTCTGAATTTTCCATAAAATTATCCTGGGATCCTAAAAAAGTGGGGGTGAACATGTATCCTACATAGCAAATGAGGTAGAAATGGAAATGGGGTTGAGTAGTGCTTTTTTGGTTCCTGGAACAGGTTTATTGTCCTCCAGTTTGTAGTAGTAGTAGTGGTCACTGATGGTAATGATCGTGGTTATTATTCTGAAGAGAATATGAAGAGCGTGTTAGGTACCAAATTAACACCACTAACTTGAGAGAATAAGATTTCAAACTAGTTTTGTAGTCAACTGTATGTGTACATGTGTTGAGGAGAGGAGTTTGGATGACTGATGCTATGGAGTATTCCACATGTGGTCCTGTGTTACATGGCGTTGCCTTCCCTGAGGATATTTCTGAGTGTGTCATACTCTGCAAGGGGTTTGTGGTGGGTCTTTGGGTGAGACTTGGGTGTGTCTTTGTAACTTTGTCTTAAATGATCTTCTAGAGGAAAAATAAATAGAAACAGCTCTTAGCAGTAGCGTACTACAAGGAGCTCATCTAGACAAAAGTTATCTTATCCTAGAAAAAGTAGCAGTTAATTTACATGGACTTCCTGTCATCAAATAGATTAGAATTAAGCAGTAGAGACCCAAAATAATTAAGCAGTGTTTTAATTAAAAATAAATTAGAAAGAAGATATCTATTAGCTTCTCACTTTCAGCTTTGTGGCCAGATTCTTCAGGTAGAGCTGTGAAGCAAAACTGGCTAAGTATTAAAATTAATAATCTTAATTTTATGCTGATACATATCCACATGTATGACTTTTTCCATTAAATTTGCACCCCAGTATGCACTGAAGAAACCATCAGTCACTTAAACATGCTTGTAATAACCTGATGTAGATGTTAGATTTTTTTTTTTTTTTTCAAAACAGGCTTCCCAAGTACAAAGTAAATTAGGTTTTGCTGTCTGTGGAGAGTGGGTTTTGTTTCAATGAAATCTTTGCCTCTTGTCTTTTTTGACATACTTGCAGTAATTGGAAAAAAAAAAAAAAGAAAAAAGCCTGAATTCATTGTACTTAATTGTGAGCACTATATTAAGACACAGTTTATATGTTTGTACGGTGCAAACTTACTCTATAATTAGTGAGAAAATGTTTTCCAGGAGGATGGTGAAGGCTTGCAGGGACTGTAGGAGATAGATTCTGTCTTGGCACCACATTTAAGAGCCTAAAAGTAGGTGGAATGAATTCAGTCTTTGAATAATTAATAGTAAATTTCTTCATCACCAGGAATAAATGATCTGCTTTTTTATAAATCAGGAGAGTTTCTAAAAGACAAGTGTTTTGTATGAATGATGTTTATTGATGTCCAAGTGAATAAATGCATTTACATATATGGACATATGCATAAATCTGCAGCACAATTAGGTATTGGTTAGGAAGAACTGTTGGTGAGGCAGTATGATGGAAACGATTCCGGTATTAGATTCTGATTTAGGACTCTGACGCCATCTCTTTTCCTTTTGCTGTATGACTCATTTATGAACTTAATCATATGCAGTCTGGAAAATCTGGAAAAACACTTTAAAGCTACAGTTTTGAGAGAATAAGAAACGTAATTTGTCCATAAACATAGAGATTACTTGGAAGTGTAGAGAGAGGAAATTTGAAGTGTTAGTGTCTTTGTTTCCTTACACAGCTATAATTCCTTTCAATGATTCTGCAATTCTACTGTTTATTCTCTATAAAAAAAGTTAAAAGCAATATAACACTTATAATCTTAATTTCATTCTGGAATGCAGAGATTAGTAAAACCTGATTTGTAAACAATTTATACTGTCCTGTACAATAGTGATTTGAGATTACAAAGTAACTTTTTGATGGTGGTGTTGCTCTATAACTCACCAGAGCTCAGATTGAAATCTTGCTAGGATTTGTTGCCCTTCCACAGTTAGTGCAGAACAGCTTTACTTTTCACTTTGAATTTTCTTGCATTTTTTTCTTAAAAAGATCTGTAAAGTACATGCTTGTTGAAAAATAAAAGATAAGAAATACCACAGTTTCTTGATATAACTGAAAGATAAAGAACAACAGTTGTCTTGTATTTCGCTTCATTTAATGTCATTATCTTCACATCAATTGTGAATATGATGTGATAGATCAGAAAAGTGGGAACGTTTATATAGGAGTTACAAATAACTCTTTAGATGGAGAGGAGCAATAGGAGACATGCTTCGTGTCTCCTTTTGTAATTTCCAGGTTTTCTTGTAAACAATGACACTGGTTCTGGCTGCTTTTTTATTTAATTTTTATAAGGATGTTGTGTGTGCTTCCATATATCTTATCTCTTTAAATTTCTGTCCTCCATCCATATAAATCAGTTACTTTCTCTTCATCTTCTTGATGAACTGTTCTTTTGAATCAACAACAAGGAATAAGACATTATTTGGTGGCTGAACACAGTGGTTATATTTTGGACTTCATGTTTCTCTTTGAGGTTCTTTTTTACAAAAGCAAACAAACCAGTAACATGTAATTGTTTTTATTATTACCATTTCACCTAGCCTTTCTGCCTTAAAATCTAAAGGAAATAAATTAATATGCTTATTCCTACCCTTATACTTCCTATGTTCTGTCCTTCTTGTACTTTTTTTACAGACTTCATGAAGACAGTCTGTTCAGATGTGTTATGAGAGATTATTTCAGTCACATTTTAATTCATGTCTGGGGGAATGTCTTTGCTGGGGAAAAACCCTACTACCCCAAACCCTATGTCATTCCATAATTGTGGCATTTCCTCTTATCTTCAAGCCTTGGTCTAGGGTGTAAGAGTTCAGCATCTGGAGAATGGATGTTACCCTGGTTTGGTTTTGGTTTCTTTTTAAGGTTGTTAAATTCAAATATGCTAGGTAATTTTTTAAAAGAAATTCTGTTGGACTTAGTTTAACTGAAAAAAGTATCACTAAATCTGCTAAAAGCTAAAAATATAGAACTCTGACAGTCAATCCGAGATGGTTCTTTGTATTTTTGGAAACCCCTTTTAACCAAATTCTTTGGAGATACTTCATGTATAAAGTAAAGAATGATGTCTACAGCAATTCTTTTAATTAAAATTTCATTCTCAGGTAACATTTATTTTAGTTTAAACCATCCAAGGAAAAAAGATTTTTTTTTTTCCCCTTGGTGTTAAGTTTGGACAATGAAATTGTATGCCTCTCTATTTATGTTAGAAAAAAGGATATACTATTGGAGTAATGTAGATAGATGAATAAAATGTCTAAGTTGACATTTAAAGTTTTCTCTAAGAAAGCAATTTTATAAGGTAGAGCAAGGACATTCTTGCTAGGGAGTACTTTTGCAGGAGGGAGAACAGGAGAATTGCTGATGGACTCAGGAGAGCAGCATTGTTCTGAACTGTGACCTCAATCATGAGGCGCTTTGAAAGTCTAGTATGTCTTGCTTTGCATCTGTTACATTTCCTTAGCTGCCACTTACTAATAAATAAATAATAGTAAGGTTAGTGCCTTTCTCTCATGGATTTGTGCCCAACTTGCCTTTTCAGATGTACCAAAGTGTCTGTTTAATATTTTCAGCAGGACTTCATTGGCATTGGCGATTAATTTTGGGAAAGAACTTCACCATTTATTTTAATACGTAAAAAAAGGAGTAGCAAGAGAAACCCTGTCAGTTCTTGCCTGAAGTGATAGTGGTCTTTCACTAATCACCCCTTTAAAAGAAAAACATATCAGTTTCAGGACCATGACGTTTCTAAAAAGATACTGTTTCTTGTGAGGTCCCCGCCGGGTGTCTGAGGGGGTTTCTGGGCCCACCGCCCCCTTGGGCTGTGTGTGGAGAGGGACCGGCCCGCAGGACGGCAGGTCCCACCAGAGGAGAGAGGCGGGAAAGAGCGGCTGTCCCCGCGGGCGACCCGAAGCGCGGGCAGCCGCACGTACCGGCCCTCGGGGAGCGGCAGTCCCCGGGAGCGCCGCGAACAGGCAGCGGCGCCTGAGGGAGCGGGACCAGCCCAGGAAGGGCTGCTGCTGCTTCTGCTTCCTCGCAGGCTTAGGCTGCTGCCCCCACGGTCACCCCAGCTAGCTGGTGCTGTGCAAGCCTACCCAGCACCTTGAGGTCTCCAGGGGATTAGAAGGGCTGATTAGGCAGTGCTGCGAGGTTGGCAGGAGCATGGTGGTAGAGACCAGGCGAGGGCTGTGGCTCTGCAGCGGACAGGAATCGGCTACCCTGCCAGGCAGGCTGGGCTGAGTGGAGGCAGCCACCCAGAGCTTGCTGCCAGAGCAGCTGCTGGACAGGCAGAGAGAGGGCTGCAAAGACTGCACCCCTGCGTCCTGGGTGGAGGGGGGTGGAAGCTCCACCTGTGCAAGGTGTGCTCTGGTGGGGTCACTCAGGCAGGGGGTGGAGGAGCTGCAGGAGGAAGTTAGACAGCTATGCTGTCTTAGGGAGGGTGAACAAGACTTAGCAAGAAGTAGTACTAGGGCCCTGTGGCACTGACCTCCAAGGACTGCTGAACAAAGAGCTTCAACAGGGAACTGACAGCACCTTGGAGCAGGAAGCACCATGGCTTCTGGTGACCCACAGGAACAGGATATCACTGCAGTCCCCTTCCTTTTAGGTACCAACTAGCAACAGATAGGCAACCTTGGCAGCAGACAAAACCCATGAGCAAAATTCACAGGGAGAAGCCACACCAGCAGCACAGACTAAAAGCTGCAAAAGGGCGCAGCAAGTGCTAGTAATGTGTGACTGTTGAGAGGCACCGAGGCACCTATCTGCCCACCTGGTATACAGTCAAGGGAGGTTTGCTGCTTGCCAGCAGCCAAGATCTGGGATGTCAGAGAGATGACTGCCATAACTAGTTAAAAGCACAGACTGCTGTTGCCTACTTCTTCTCCATGTGGGCAGCAATGACACAGGAAAGCAAAACCTGGGCAAGATCAAGCAGGACTTCAGAGTCCTGGGGGAACAGGTGAAAGGGACAAGTGATTTTCGTCTCTTTCTTGTCAGTCAGATGCAGGCAGAAGTTGATGCATCATGCGGATCAGTGACTGGTATTGTCACCAGCGTTTGGTTTCAGTGATCACAAGTAGATTTTTGATGAATACAGCCTGTTGGAGAGAGATAGGATCCACCTACCAAGAAGAAGCAGGAGAATATTTGCTAGCAGATTAGCTGACTTCATGAATTGTGCTTTAAACTAATGAACTTGTAGTTCTGGGCAACAAAATAGTCTGGGCAACAAAAAGGACGAACTGGAGCTCCGTGCCCAGTCTGAGAGCTATGATGTCATAGGACCCACAGAAACATTGTGGGAATACTCACATGACTGGAAGATAACAGTGGATGGCTACAAGGTCTTTCAGAAAGATAGGAAGGGAAGAAGATGGGATAGAGTTGCACTTCATATGAAAGAGAAATTTGAATGTGTGGAGCTGTGCAGTCTTTTAACTTTGAGACTCTTGTGTAAATGCTATGTAGCCAAAATGTGTGATGCATTGGGATTTTTTTTTCAATATCTCCTCAAAATGTTGGTTCTTTTGCATATTATGCTGGTTAGAATTCATACTGGATGTTTGCTCAGAGAAACAGAGTAAATTAATGTTGATCTGCTATTAAGGAGGAAAGAAAATTGACTTCAGGTCCTTATTACCTCAAATAAGTGTTTCCTGGAAATAACTGTAAATTATACCTTTTATTTTGCAGACACTATAAGAAGCGTTGTCAAGGCCGGATGCGGAAACATGTTGGTGACCTGTGTTTGCAAGCTGGAATGTTACAAGATTCCTTGGTGCATTATCACATGGCAGTGGAACTTCTGCGATCTGTGAATGACTTTTTGTGGCTTGGAGGTAGGATTAATTGATGAGAGTGAATCAGATAATTAGTTCCTAAACCCAAGTAAATCAAACTATCTTCTGTATTATGAAAATTATTTTGGTGATCAAAATCTGAGTATCAGGTGTGACTAAGAATTAATCAAAATATAAATTAGTTAATAAGACATGAGAAAGAAATGTGTTCAAGAAGACCTGCACCATGAAGTGTATTATTGTAGTAAAGCATGTACTTAAACCTAAATATTGTGTGTGATTTTTTTTTTTTTAATACTTCCCTGGAAGGTGGTTTGTTTTTCAATGGAGTGTATAGATGTTTTAATAATCTTTCTTGCAGATATCTACTATGGACTGTTAGCAAAAGATTTTTGCCTTTACATCTACCAAAGCCACAGGTGTTTAACTTCCATGAGCATAACTTCCTTCCTTTCACATTAGTTCCTAGGCTTCCCTCCTTCCCTCCTTCCCTCCTTCCCTCCTTCCCTCCTTCCCTCCTTCCCTCCTTCCCTCCTTCCCTCCTTCCCTCCTTCCCTCCTTCCCTCCTTCCCTCCTTCCCTCCTTCCCTCCTTCCCTCCTTCCCTCCTTCCCTCCTTCCCTCCTTCCCTCCTTCCCTCCTTCCCTCCTTCCCTCCTTCCCTCCTTCCCTCCTTCCCTCCTTCCCTCCTTCCCTCCTTCCCTCCTTCCCTCCTTCCCTCCTTCCCTCCTTCCCTCCTTCCCTCCTTCCCTCCTTCCCTCCTTCCCTCCTTCCCTCCTTCCCTCCTTCCCTCCTTCCCTCCTTCCCTCCTTCCCTCCTTCCCTCCTTCCCTCCTTCCCTCCTTCCCTCCTTCCCTCCTTCCCTCCTTCCCTCCTTCCCTCCTTCCCTCCTTCCCTCCTTCCCTCCTTCCCTCCTTCCCTCCTTCCCTCCTTCCCTCCTTCCCTCCTTCCCTCCTTCCCTCCTTCCCTCCTTCCCTCCTTCCCTCCTTCCCTCCTTCCCTCCTTCCCTCCTTCCCTCCTTCCCTCCTTCCCTCCTTCCCTCCTTCCCTCCTTCCCTCCTTCCCTCCTTCCCTCCTGCTTTTTTCTATTTGTTGGATATACAAGTCATCTTTGAGCACAATTTCTGCTTCTCAGTTTCATACCCTTCTAGGAAAATTGCTGTCTCCAGTTCTGCTTTTAGCTTTCTTGTTCTACTTGGAAATTCATTTAGCTTCCTAATGGCTCTGTACGTTACATGTTATGAAAATCATAACATCTTCTGACTTTCCACTTCTTTTTGAAAGAGTAGAAGGAAAGGTTAAATGGCTCAGGATTCTTCAAGCAGGAAAGGAGAACTTTTTTACTTCTGCAGGGCATGAAAATATTTTAAGGCCTATCTGTTGGACTACCAAATTGTACTTAGAGACTCAGAATAATTTGGATTGGAGGTGCCCTCTGGAGGTCTGACCTCCTGCTCATATCACATCCAGTTAAAGCAGGTTTCTCAGGGACCTGTCCAGTTGAGTTTTAGATGGACATTCTGCAATCTCTGAGCAACCAGTTCTAGGTTTTGCTGCTTGTAGTTCAAAAAAACCCAACAACAAAACATAATTTGTTCCTACATAAAAGCAGAATTTGCTATGTCAATTTGTATTGACCCTCATCCAATCACTGCACCTCCTGAGAAGCATCTGACTCTATCTTTTCTGTGCCTTCCCACTCATTGTTTAAAGACAGCAATAAGATCTCCCCTTAGTCTCTTGTTCTTAAGGCTTAACAAACCCAGATCTCTCAGCTCCTCACGTGTTATGGCCTGTAGCCCCTTGACCATTTTGATGGCCCTCCACTGGACTTGCTTCAGGATGTCAATGTCTTTCTAGTACTGGGGAGCCCAAAGCTCCAGATGTGGTCTCTCACATGCAGAATAGAGGGGAATAATCACTTCCCTTGACTTCCTGGCTCCACTGTGGCTATTACAGCCCAGGATGCAGTTGGCCACTGTTGTTGCGATGGCCTACTACTAACTGCTGTTAACTTGTCCACCATGACCCCAGGTCCTTTTCTGCAAAGCTGCTTTCCTGCTAGTCAACTCCCAGGCTGCACTGCTGCATAGGATTAACCTATCTGAGATGCGTGAGCCTGTCTTGAACTGCATGAGGCTCCTGTTGACCCAGTAGTCCAGAGGAGGCCACGAAGATGATCAGAGGGCTGGAGCACCTCTCCTGTGAGGACAGGCTGAGGGAGTTGGGATTGTTAAGTGTGGAGAAAAGAAGGTTCTGGGGAGACCTTATAGCAGCCTTCCAGTACCTGAAGGGGCCTACAGGAAAGCTGGGGAGGGACTGTTTATCAGGGAGTGTAGTGACAGGACAAGGGGCAATGGGTTCAAGCCGAAGGAGGGTCGATTTAGATTAGACGTTAGGAAGAAATTCTTGACTGTGAGGGTGGTGAGGCACTGGAACAGGTTGCCGAGAGAGGTTGTAGATATCTGCTCCCTGGAAGTGTTTAGGGCATGGGGGTTGGAACTAGATGTTCTTTAAGGTCCCTTCCAATCCAAACCATTCTCTGATTCTATATCTCCAGCCTGTCAAGTTCTTTTTGCATTGAAGACCTGCACTAATGTTCCCCCCCCCAATTCGGTATCACCCAGGAATTTTCTGGGAGTGCTCTATGCAATCATCCAGGCTGTTAATGAGGACATTATTGTCCCTGGTATTCATCCCTGAGGGACACCACTGGTAACTGGCAACCATTTGGACTTTGTACTGCTGATCCCAATCCTTTGAGCCTGGCTGTCTAGCCTGTTTTCCACCTACTTTATAGGCCAGCTATCCAAATTTTATCTCATCAATTTGGCCATAAGCATGCTATGGGAGACCATGTCCAAAGGTCTTGTGAAAGTCAAAATATACAACCTCCACTGCTGTTCCTTTGTCCGCTGAGCTAATCATCTCATAGGAGCCAGTGAGGTTGCCAAGGACTGATTTATCCTTGCTAAATCAATGTTTGCTATTCTCAGTTGCCTTCTTGTTCTTCATGTGCTTGGAAATGGCTTCTAGAAGGATTTCTTTATAGCCTTGCCAGGGAGCTGAAGTTGACCTGCCTGTAGACCCCGGTACTTCCTGCTTGTGATGTTTTCCTTTGTTCAGTTGTTAGAAACCTCCCCCAATTGGCATGGCCTGTTGGAGGTGATAAGAGAGTGGCCTGACATTGGCCATCTCTCTTGGTATCAGTGGATGTATCTTAGCCGGTTTTGTGGACTTGTGTGCAATTGTATTACATGCTTTGTATGTCTGTCTTCCTCTGCTCTGGCTAGCGCATACTCCTACAGACTCTGCTAGTAGTCTTGGCGATTTGGGAGGTCTGAGAGTAAACCGTACCAGTAAAAACAGAGATAAAAAAGACATTAAGTATCTCAGGCTTTTCCATGACCTTTGTCACTAGGTCTCCAATTTGAGGCATACTTTGTGTTTGTGTAAATAGACTTTACTATGTGATACTTCATTTCTTGCAAGTATCTCTACTAATCTGTTAGCTTTTTTCTTTACTCTACAGCTGCTCTTGAGGGGTTATGCTCAGCATCAGTCATCTATCATTATCCTGGTGGTACTGGAGGTAAAGTTGGATCTCGCAGGGCACAAGGAGGTTCTCTTTCTGCTGAGGCAGGCAACAGGCACAGACCAGGTAAGGATGGGAGGTCATTTTTACTCTGTTTGCCACCATTGAACACCTGAAAATTTCCTCCCTACTTCCTAAATCTCTAAAATTATACCAACAGCAGGATGAACTGAAGGGGTAGGTGGGAGGGGAGAACTGTATTTTTAAAAAAAATATTTTTACATGAATGACAACTCTACTGCTTTGGTATTAAGGTTGACGTGTGTTTTGCACAGAGCTGCAAAGCTTTTGATCTCTTCATCTGATTGTTAATAGTGTCTGTGTTAGTTTGAATTTTGCTGGAGGAGGTGCAGACAGTTCTGATAAAGTACATATGATATGGCAGAGCTGCTCATATTGAGAAGAATAAGTTAGGTACGTTTATTCAGAGGTGTTTTGCTATTCTAAATTCAACATTTAATAAATAGATTTAGTTAACTAAATACTGATAAACCAACATAATTTTTAAGATTTAGTATACTTTTTCTAAACTCTCAGATTGCATAACTAATATGATTGTATTAACATTGCTATGATAGACATTCTTTGGGAAATGGCTTGCTTAAACTATTTTAGGGATTATTAGGAGAGTAACAGAGAGAAAAAAAATTGAAAATATCATTAAGTCTGCAGTTCACCTGCATCTGGAATATTGAATGCCATTTCAGTTTCCCAGCTCAAAAGGGTGTTTGTGTTCCCTGTCTCCCAATTTTTCTACTGTAAGGAGGGTGCAGATGGGCAACAAAGATGGTCTTGGTATGATTTCTGTACAAAGAATAAC
Organism: Grus americana; assembly: GCF_028858705.1. NCBI lineage: Eukaryota > Metazoa > Chordata > Aves > Gruiformes > Gruidae > Grus > Grus americana. The sequence continues at coordinate 4,969,595 of NC_072853.1, forward strand.
TGAATAGCCCAGAACTCTAATGTTCTGCAAAAGAGATAGCTGAGGAGAAATATGAGAGCTCCATAATATGGTGAACGTTGTGGATGGATAGGGATCAGAGGTTCAGTGCTTCTTCAGATAGAAGATTTAGAGGTCATCAAATACTGCTAGCAGATGGAAAAGCAAATGAAAGGAATTTATTATTTATTCAATTTATAGGTGTAATGTGGAACTCCTTGTTAGGAGTTACTGGATCTGGTAGTGTGATAGAGGCAAGGCTGACGCAACTCCATGTCCCCGGGTCCAGCCAGTTGTGAGAGGGAGCATGCATTCCCAATAGGTGTACATGCACATACATACACACGCACACACAATGTATATAGACACAGCCACACAAACAAAACACAGAACTCATGCAAACACATACAGCACTAGCAGCCTGATTCTGCTCCCTCTCTGGCTGATGAGGATGATAGCCTGTTAGTAGGACAGATCCATCCAGTAGCTGGTTTTAGTCACTCAGTCTACCCAGTAGCTGGCTGCTGGATTGCCAGGTCTTACCAGTTATTGGGACTTGGACCTACAAGCCTGGAAGACCCAGAGCCCCATTCCAGTTATTTGTACTTAGACCTATACACACACACACACGTGCACTTCCCTTATCCCTATAGTTTTCCATGCTTGTCCCTTAAACTGCCTTGATCCATCCTTTACCCTGTCTTTGGTTTGTCCTTGTTGTGGTTTAACTCAACTGGCAGCTAAAACAACCATACAGCTGTTCGCTCACTCCAACCTCTGTGGTAGGATGGAGGAGGGAATCAAAAAGGGGAAAAAAAAACCCCACCCAGAAAGTAAAACTCATGGGTTGAGACAAATACAGTTTAATAGGACAGAAAAGGAAGATGATGATAGAATATACAAAATAAGTGGTGCACAGCACAACTTCTCACCACTTGAAACTGATGCTTAGCTAATTCCCGAGCCATGATCCTGCCTCTCTGCTATCTTCCCCAGTTACAAACAGAGCATGACATCATATGGTATGGAATATCCCTTTGGTCAGTTGGGGCCAGCTGTCCCGGCTGTGTCCCCTCCCAACTTCTTGTACACCCCCAGCCTACTCGCTGGTGGGGTGGGGTGAGGAGCAGAAAAGGCCTTGACTCTGTGTGAGCGCTGCTCAGCAATAATGAAAAAATCTCTATATTATCGACACTGTTTTCAGCACAAATCCAAAACCTAGCCCCATACTAGCTACTTTGAAAAAAATGAACTCCATCCCAGCCAAAACCAGCACAGTCCCCTACACATCCCATAAGAAACCTTGTACAATCCCAAGATGTTATTTCCCTGCATCTTATAATGAGTCCCGTATCCCTGTAGACAATAACCTTCCCCAATCTGTCTGTAAGGTGAACCGGAGAGCTGCTCATATTAACTGATCTTGATGGGTTTCACCCCTGGATAGCTCTGTTGGCTTTGATCAGGTTATTGGGGTTCAGCTGACTGTCACTGTTTCTCTGTGCTCCTTAGTGGTTTTGGAGATGAGCCTTTAATTGCATAACTGAACACTTGCCACATGGTATTAAGGCTCCTGAGAGTGTCTGTGGCTTCCAGGAGAGGCTGGCTAGGGTCATGAAAGAAAAATATATTGATTATTATTAGCTAGATGAGCCCTTGGTCTAACCCAGCACAGCTGTTTATATATACTGAGGTTCTTCAATACTGAAAAAAACAGAAACTGGGTTTAAGTGCTGGTGTAAGTATTCTTGTGCAGTGTCATCAAAATGATTTCATTAATCAAAAAAAAAAACCCCAACCACTCATCCTTATGCATCTATAAGTCACAATCTAGTAAATACTTGCTTTGTATTCTTTGTTACAAACTGTGTATGTTGACACCAGATAATTGTGACAGTAAAATTACCTTATTTCAGGAGAGAATAGTGATTTTTTTTTCCATCTAATACCTAGTCATTAAAATCTGTGCGTTTAGTCCCATGACCTATGAGTGCATTTTATGTTGGCTGTTATAGTATAATGTCACGCAGTTACTGACCTTTATCCGCTTTTCAATAAGTATTTAGCAGTAGATGTTGCAATCTATTTGTTTATAATGGGTACTCCTTGTTATTAAAGAAGGTAACAAATAAGTCACAGTTATCAGAATAATGGAATAAAATACATTTTGGGTATATTTTTGCTGCTTCTCTATGTAAGTTGTCTTGTAATTCAAAGTCCTGTTTACAAACTTGTTAGCGTGGTCGTATTTTAAAAATGTTTGAGTTTCATATGACAAGATTTTTCAAAGGACTTTTGTGCGAAGAAAAACTGATTACAGGGGTTTTTTTGTCATCCGTTTCAGATGAAAATGTTACTTCATGGTCCATTAGATATTGTTACCTGACTCTAGTTGTGATCTCTTAACGTTTTGACATCTGAACTGCTGAACTCTGTCTAGCCAAACAGCTATTGTTGTGATGTCTTCTTCCTACAAGGTTTTCTGAAAGTTTCAATACCTTTTTTTTTTTTTGACTTTGCAGTGCCTTTCATTTAAAATCTGTTCAAACTACAGCTTTGTTTGTAATCTACTCTGTTATAATTAATTTTGTGAGGAGAATATTTACTCTGGGGAAAATATTCCAGTGTATCTTTCTGTAGGGTAGGTCAGAAACAAAAAGGGTTTCCAAATTCTGCACAAATCAAGAAATGCCATACTGGGAGCTGATGTTCAATTTGTGCTTGCTTTTGAGGCATATAGATGTGTGAGTTACCTTTATTGCTTCCTGATGTGCCTGGAATTTTGCACCTCTTCTTGTGCCTGTACTTCAGCCTTGACAGGACCTGGTCAAGAGTAACATGTTTCTCTTGAATGTCCTGGGACTTCCACCATTTGGCATTTTTAGGCTACAGCACAGGACCTGGCTGCTCAAAAACTGTGGTGTCTGCTTTATTTGAAAACATTTCTGGAGGGAGAAGCATTAGTGTCATCTCTCTTTGTATAATACAGAGCACAAGCTTAAGAGAGTGGTGTTAAAGGGGTTTTTTGGGTTTTTATTCCCTACTAAGCAGAATTGAAATATATTTCATACCTATCTGTAACTATCAGAATATTGTCTTTTTTTTTGGTGCTTCACGCTTCAACTTCTTTTGAAATTCTTTTGATAGGAATAGTTCATCCTGAAGAGAATTAGTTGATAACAGTGTTTAAAGTACTTGCTTGATGGAAGGAGACACGGAATCTTGCCTGCATCAAAGACAGGTTTCTTCCCTGGTCATTGCTATGAGTCCTTGGACTGCAGTATCTTGCTGATTGTGAAAAGGGAACTTTGAAGTGTGACTTTTCATGTTCCTAGAACTTTTTGTTTGTAGGGGGACAGCTTTAGGCTGTGTCCCCTTGAACGGCTGGATTCCTCCCTGCAACCTTCAGTGTAAAAGAAGATTTTGAGTTGCTTAATTATGCTGGCCAGGAAGCTGACCATAGTCTGTTGGCTACGTGACTTGTGCATTGAATACACTGACTTTAGATTGCCTCGTGTTTAGCTTACTAACTTTTTTGGATTTCTCTATTGTGTTTTATTTCTTTGAAGTGCTAAGCTCTTAATTTTGTCACCTGACCATCCTCTTTACCCAAGCAGAATTGGAAAATCTGAGTGAAATGTTGGAGTATCTTTTTGATCTGGCTCTAAATCTCTACTTCGCTAGTCTGGAGTCTGAGCAAATAACTTGAAGGGAGGTCCTGCCTTGCTCATAAAGCAACTGTTGGGACTGCTTAACTCGTGATTTTAATAATTTTATTGCCATGTTTAATCAAAGTTTAGAGCAACAAGGTGTTATACACCTGATAGTCCAACTTCTTTGCAATACTCTTGGCAACTATTGGTGAATAGTCTGGCTTATGATTAAATTATTCATAAAATTTGATGGAAAATTAATGACAGTTGAAAGGGGTACAGTGATTTGAAAATGTTATTCTAGAGTATTGTGTACATTAAATGAGCTCCCACGAGGACATTTAAGCATTGCAGGACCTGATATTAAAATTTAGTAAGTAGATTGGGATGGAAACTTGCCAACTAAAACAAGAATAAAGAGAAAGGAGAAAAAGGATATGGATTTAAATTATACACTGAAATTCTTCCATTCTTCTTGCTGTGTCTTAGAATTCATTGCAAGTTTATGGCATTTTTATTTTTTAACAAAATGAGATTTAACATATGGTGGCTACTTGAATTATAATTGGTAGTCCGTCAAAGTATCAATGATGATCCTAATAAATCTTACAATTTTGTTCAAGCCTGATGTTAGTTATAAAACATTATAAGAGCTTATTTTGTTGGCTAAAAAAAAAATCATTTTTGTTCCTCCTTTTAGGGGCACAAGAAGTTCTCATTGATCCAGGTACATTATTTTCATGCATGTTTCCGAAATCTTTTCTTTTTATTACTTGCATTTGTTTTGCATTTGTATAGATAGTTGCTGCCACTTGCCAAAACTAGTACTGATTCCTGATGCTGAGTTTTTGGCTATAAATCTTGAGGAAGCAAAGAGACTGAAGGGTAACTGGCACATACCAAATGCTGTAGTTCCATGATTGTGTCCCTGTAAATTCTAATCATGATTGTTTCTTATGAGTAGCGAGAATTTAAAAATTTTTTTTAACCAACAAACCTGAATGGTCACCTGTAGTGTCATGATATTCTTTCAATCATCACTAACAGAGATTTTGAACTTAACTTCCATAAAAACCCTAAGGTGTTAATCTACAGATGTGCTTGGTATGATTCTTTAAGGTTGATATATAAAAAAGTTGCTTTAGCATTTGAGCATGGAAAATAACATATTTCTAAATATATAGAGGGAGGAGAAAGTGTCTTTCACAGTAATTTTCAACTGTCTGTTGAGAGTTAGGTCCAGCTCTGAAACACAAAGATTTCTCTGCTGTTTTAGTAGAGAAACCTCTTGGAGAAATAAATTACCGTATAATCCTACAGATTAGGTAAGATGTAAAAAGGTATAGAGCCTTGCCAAACCTTTGATGTATGTTTTCAATTTTATTATGTTAACTCTGCAATAAAATTAAATTCTAGAAATAAAATTTTCATGTTCTTTGTAATACCTGAGATTTCCTTGGCTTCTGTTTCAGATTCTTATCTCTTATGTATGTAAAGACTCTGTCTCTTGCTGCCTTCTTATATAAAAAAAGCAAAATCTTATTGTTTTGTCTGAGCCTCAGGTATTTTTTTTTTTTTTTTAAATGTGGAAGGCTCAGATTTGGTGGCCTTTGTTACAATGTAACACTTGGCTTTCTGTGATTAGACATAGGGAAGAGAAGGTTTTGTTTCAAATGATTGGAGGAAAAGGTCACTGTTCTAATAATTAGTTTATAAAAAATTGCACTTTTGTTTTCCTTAGGTGTGCATTATAAATACAATTTTTAAGTAGAACAAGGAATAATTCAAAGATTAAAATTGCATATTCAGATGTGTCCGTAATCTAATTTTAGCAGTATAATATTCATAGTCTCAATACTCAGATAAGTGTAGAAGATTATGAATATATTTGTTTTTTACTAAGTGAAAGATTATTTCATGTTTGCTGGTTTATGATTGAATCCATTTTTCATTTGCACGCTTGAAAATAGCATAGTAAAACAGAACTAGTGTTTTCTAGGTAGGGCAAGTATTCTTTGTGTATGTTTTGGTATATCCTAGTTTTCTTCTTAGATATTTAGTATTTGCTAAAAGTCCTTCTGCTCATTTCTTACCCTGTTCTGTTCTAGGTGCGCTGACTTCAAATGGTATAAATGCAGATACCAGTGCTGAGATAGGACGTGCCAAGAATTGCCTTAGTCCTGAAGACATCATAGACAAATATAAAGAAGCTATTTCTTACTACGGCAAGGTAATCCTACTTATTTTTAAGCCAACTGCACTGAAATTCTCATGAATAATGAACTGCTGTGGCTTTGGTTTCAGAGGATCTTCTAAAGCATGTGCAATAAATTTTGTAAAACACATGATAATGGAAGAAATAGGAATAATTTATACTACCGAACTAAGTGCTTGGTTTAGAGTCTGGGAATCTCAGAACTTTGGTCAAAGACAACGCCTAAAACAGCAATGTGCTGAGTAAACTATTTACTGTTCGTGCTAGTACCTGGAGGTTTTGGATTAATTGCCTTATATTTTTAAAGCACTCTCAGCAGAAGTGTTAGATATTTGAAGGTTTGTTAACTATTACATATGTTTACAGTCCTTAATACATACATCAACTCCAGTGCCGCTTTTATGCATTGTGTAAGCTGAAGGCTTACTTACTGTGTCTGCTGGAATGATCTCTGGGGAATTCAGGAGTTTATGAAGAGGTTGCTGAAGATGGATGTGATTTTACAGGATTGTTCAGGGAGGCTAGTATTTAGAGCATCTGGAGAGGTAGGGGGCTATGGGGGAAATGTGAAGGACATTCTTTGAGTCACAGAATCATTGAATGGTTTAGGTTGGAAGGGACCTCAAAGATCTAGTTCCACCCCCCTGCCATGGGCAGGGACACCCTCCACCAGACCAGGTTGCCCAAAGCCCCATCCAACCTGGCCTTGAACCCTTTAGGGATGTGGCTGCCACAGCTTCTCTGGGCAACCTGTTCCAGTGCCTCACCACCCTCACAGTCAAGAATTTCTTCCTAATATCTAATCTAAATCTACCCTCCTTCAGCTTAAACCCATTCCCCCTTGTCCTATCACTCCATGCCCTTGTAAACAGTCCCTCTACATCTTTCCTGTAGGCCCCTTCAGGTACTGGAAGGCCGCAATTAGATCTCTCCGGAGCCTTCTCTTCTCCAGGCTGAACAATCCCAACTCTCTCAGCCTGCCTTCACAGGAGAGGTGCTCCAGCCCTCTGATCATTTTCATGGCCTCCTCTGGACTCACTCCAACAGCTCCATATCCTCCTTGTCCTGGGGCCCCCAGAGCTGGACACAGTACTCCAGGTGGGGTCTCATGAGAGCAGAGGGGCAGAATCCCCTCCCTCAACCTGCTGGTCACGCTTCTTTTGACGCAGCCCAGGATATGGTTGGCTTTCTGGGCTACTAGCGCATATTGCCGGGTCACGTTGAGCTTTTCATCAGCCAACACCCCAGGTCCTTCTCCTCAGGTCTGTTCTCAATCCATTCTCTGCCCAGCCTGTGGCTGTCCTTGGGATTGCCCTGACCCACTTGCAGGACTTTGCACTTGGCCTTGTTGAACTTAATGTGGTTCACATGAAGTTAAAAGAGGATTTTTGCATTGTTAAAAGAGGATTTAGAAAAATTAAACAGTTTTTATCTCTACTGGAGTGTTTTGTTTGGGGTTTTTTTGTTTTTTGTTTTTTTTTTTTTTTTAGTTTTTTTGTGCAAATACTCAGAGCGTAAGATAGTAAGGTAGCTTAATGTTTGCTTTCATAATATGAAGAGAAAAAAAGATTTCGTACTGTGACAATAGTGGCTCAGTATCCACATCAATGTTAAGTTTAATTCTATTGCAGTGTAGTTATTTATGCTTTAATCACTTTTAATTTCAGGTATCTTTGAAACTATATTTAGACTAAGCTATGTAAATATGATGTGGCATTTCTGTGTCTGTGTTGAAGGGAGACTCTCCAAATGAAACAAGATAAATTGTGTGCATTAGTTAATTTATGATCAAGAGCAATGAAAGGTGATAGTTTTGGGGATAGTTTCAGATAAATTTGAATCCATCAATATAACAATAATTTTCAACTATGCTTTCAGCTTTTTATGTTACCTTAAGGGTAAGTTGCTCATCTAGAAATGTATGATTTCTTCAGAAGTATAAAATTATTCGACTTTGTTGGACTTAGGGCAGGATATTTATATTTTGATTATAATAATATACATTATGCTCTCAGCAAGTAATAACTGTGCTTCACTGCAGCTTTGCTTGCAAATAACAAAGAGCTTTGTCGTGGGACTGATCTATAACTGCTGAAGACAAGCATAGTTAGCTTTTGTCGAAGACCTACAGATAGAGTACCTCCTAGCTCTGATGCTGAGGAAGCAACTCTTTGTACATAGTTTTTATGTTATCACTGAGCTTAAGAAACATTTTAGCATCTTCTAAAACAGGCTAAATCTCCAATGATTTGCTTTTACTGATATAAATGCACAAGAGAGGAATACGTAACTGCTTTGGTGGAGTAACTCTTGCATTTTGTTCTGAGCTTTATTTCCCGCATTACATTTCAAACATGATAAATATCTTAACAGAGTTTAACTTCGGCAGGAGATAGTTTGACTCAAATGTCCGATATCGGTGTTGTTTGAGGAAATAACTAGATCAGATTGTTTGTTTAGAAAATAGCCTCTTGGGCCAAGCTCAAACAGATCAAAGCATACCTACATTGTCTCCTGCCTTTCTGAAGCAAGCTAAATAACTCAGTCATTTACAGCAAATGTTTTGTAAATGGATACTAGAAAACTCAGAATGGTTTGTAATTCACTTGTCATCAGTGATACTGTTTTAACTAAAGAGAAAATTGATGCAGTAAAACTAAAGTTTTGTTGCTACAGCTTCCTGTGCTATATTGTGTATTTTGTAATAAGTAGAAAAGGCAAAATTAATTCTTCATTTATTGTGATAGAACAGTATTAGGTGGTGATGAATTACTGTAAAACTGACCTTTTTGCTTACATACCTATTACACTGTGAAGGTAGAATTTATTTCTTTGTTGCAAACACACTACCCGCACCCACCATACATATGAGGTTATCCAAAATAATACTAATATTTGCAAGTTTTCTCTTTGTCTGAACTCTCAGACTGAAGCTGCGCTGTGTCTCAAAATAAGTGAGTGGAGAGGCTGAAAACTGTTGTTGCATAATAACATTTTAGATGACACCTTAATTTTCACTTGGGCATATGTTGATAATTTAACAATATAGTCACTAGCATTAAAGAATTGCTGGATTTTGAAGATGTGACAGCTGGTTTATGCGTTGAGCAGAAATACTTATCAAATCTACCAGGTGCAATACTTCAATATTATTTTAATTTTCTCCCTCTTCAAGTACAAGAATGCCGGTGTGATTGAACTGGAAGCCTGTGTGAAGGCAGTGAGAGTCCTTGCAATACAGAAAAGAAGCATGGAAGCCTCTGAGTTTCTTCAGAATGCAGTTTATATCAACCTTCGTCAGGTCAGTGTGGAAAGTCCAGTTATTTTTCTCTTCTTGTTTGAGAGATTATACTGAAGTATAAAAGTTACTTAGATTGTGGACTGGAGACTCCAGTTTATTTTCTGTGTCACTACCTTCCTTCTCACTAGGACTTGACTTCTGAGGATTTTCACATCTGTGAGTCTGGTTTAAAAGGTATTCAGAGTTAATCTAAAAACATGAGGACTTAGTTTGAGATTAAAGACTCTATTGGTTATTCTCCCTTGTGAAGGAAAAAAAAATCCCATTATTGTTCTGACGTTGTACTAGGGAAAAATAGCTGCTTGGGACAGATCTGCAATGGACTTTTTTTTTTTCCTCCCTTCATTATATCTTGCTCAATGAAACTGTAAGCAAATTGGGAATGGCAAAGTGAGCTTAAGGATCTGACTAGTGTTGGTAATCAGTTGAATTTTTGTTGTGTACTGCAAATTCTTGGTTAGGCCAAATCAGAAAAGAATTCAGAGGAGAATACGCAAGCACAAAGCTTGGCAGCTAGTCAGCATGCAGTATGTACCCTGATCAAAGCTGGCCCCAGCCAGCTCTAATAGCCCCAAATAGAAACAACTAAGTGTTTGTGTTGTTCCTGATGAAATGCATCCGGTGAAACACTTGCTGTGTTGGAGAGAACCAGAGAAGGGTGTTCTGGAGGCCCCACTGCTTTTCTTCCTAGCTGGCTGGTCTCTTTCTCTCTGTTTTGTTTTTTCCCTAAAGGAGCTTTGAACTTGATGGATGCCATCAGCTGTTGACCCCGCAAATAAATCTTTGTGCATGTAAAGCCTGCCTCAGTGTGCATTGTCATGCTATATAAAATATATTCTATAAATGCCAGATCTCCCACTGGCAGGAAAACCTTGAAATAAAAATCAGGTATATTACGTATTTTTGTTGTAGCTTAGTCAGAATTTAGGGAGTTAATGCAGATATCATCTAGCAATCTTCAGCAAAGTGTTTGACACTGTTTCCCACAGGCTTCTTCTGAACAAACTGGCAAGATACAGACTGGATGGGTGGTCTGCAAGTTGGGTAGGAAATTGGCTAACAGACCACTCTCAGAGGGTGGTAACCAACAGTTTTCACTTGGGCTGGCAGCCTGTCACAAGTGGGGTGACCCAGGGTTTGGTACTGGGTCACATGCTGTTCAACATCTTCAAAAATTATCTGGATGATGGGATTGATGATGATACCAAACTGGGTGCTGAGGTGGACACATCAAAAGCGAGAGCCATTTTACAGACAGGCTGGAAGGGTGGGCTGGCAAGAGCTGTATGACGTTTAACAAAGACGAGTGCAACGTGTTGCGCCTGGGATGACATAACCAAAGAGCCCAGTACAGGCCAGGATCTCTGTATGGCTGGGGAGCAACTTTGCTGGAAGGGACCTGGGGGTCCTGGTGGACAACAAGCTGAACAGGAGTCTGCAGTGCGCTGCTGCAGAAACAAAGGCAAATTGGATCCTGGGCTGCATCCGCAGGGGCATTGCTGGCAGAGACAGAGATGTGATCATCCGATTCTACTCAGCCCTTGTCAGGCCACACCTGCAGTACTGTGTCCAGTTCTGGTCCCCACAATTCAAGAAAGACGTGGACAGACTGGAGAGGATCCAGAAGAATGCCATGAAGATGATCAAGGGGCTGGAGAAGCTTTCTCATGAGGAAGGAGTTAGGTCTCTTCTCCGTGGAGAAGAGAAGGCTCAGGGGAGATCTTATCACAGTATTCCAGTCCTTAAAGGGCAGCTACAAAGAGGACAGGGTGCTAGATAATCTCTTCTAGACTCCCTTTCCCAGGTTGCACCAAAAGATCTTTCGAGGTCCCTTCCAGCCTTGGCAGTTCTGTGATGATTCTGTGTCACTGAGCGTAACTATCGCTTGTACAACATGCGTGATCAAACTTCATGATGTTGGCACACAGTAGATGTGTTCTAGAAAAAAAAGATGAAAAGGCTAAATTAGATACTAAGGAGCATGATCATTTTTCTTCTCAAGTGATATTGGTATTCACTGATTTTTTTTTTAATTTTTAAAAAAATCATATTAATAGTTTGTGTTGAGTCTTTTCCACTGAATCTTCTGCTGTACCTTGTATACCTAATGATCAGTTGTTCATTTCCTGATGTCAGCTATATCTGCTATTATCATTATGCCACTGTAGAAGTTCAGTAAATGGTTGCTTTAAAAAAAAAAAGGACAAACTAACACCTTGACAGTATTGATTATTTGGGTATTGAAGCCCACTGCTGAGCTGTGAACCATTCTTTACCTTTATTAATTTCAATCAAGGATGACATTGATCTAGCTCGTAATTGCATGTCTACTATTTTGTCATTTCATTGGGTGGAAGTGTTTCTAGAAAGCATTATTATGAGAAATATGAGGAAGAGAATCTTTCCAGTGTTGCGGAATGTATTTTCCATAGAGAGGGATATAGCTCGGAATTATATTTACAGCTCTTCAAGATTTACTGTAAATAGCATGGAAGCAGGTAATAGTTATTTATAATTTGGGACTAACTCAAAGGAGGAGTCATCCAGTGATAGGTTAAGGATACAGACTGTAGGACAGTGGTTTTCTCTTGCAGGTAGATAGAACATCAGCATAACCAATATTCAGCAACAGAAGAAAACACCTCACAGGATAAAGTGTATGTCTCTGATAAACAGGAAAACTAGTTTCTTTCCATATATTCAATCTTCTACCCAGTCTAGTAACATTATGTAATTAGTGTTTTCTGATTATAGGAGAGCTGCAGGGTAATAAGACTTATCTTTGCATCCAGTTATGGGGAATAAATTGTAACATCTAATGACAAAGACAGTGAGATGATAGAATTTTAATATAGTAAGGAATAATTAAAAACAAATAAAAAGCTACCCTCTTGAAAGCTTGTCTTAAAACAAGCCTGTGAAAAAAATGGCTCAATTGCTTGGATAGTGAACTACAGCCTTTACAGGTGCAATTAGTAACTTGGTTTGTTATAACTATTAAATGAAAATAAACCATATGGAAAATACGCTGTGCTTCAGATGTTGGAGGCCTGCATGGAGGAACAAGGAGGTCCTGGACAAACTCAAAGACAAAAAGGAAGCCTACAGAGGGTGGGAGCAAGGGCAGGTAGCCTGGGAGGAATACAGAGACACTGTCTGAGCAGCCAGGGATCAGGTTAGGAAAGTTAAAGCCCTGACAGAATTAAATTTGTCTGGGGACATCAGGGGCAACAAGAAAATTTTCTATAGGTACGTCAGTGATAAAAGGAAGACGAGGGAGCATGTGGGCCCCCTCCAGAATGAAACGTGAGACCTGGTTACCTGGGATATGGAGAAGGCTGAGGTACTCTATGACTTTTTTTGCCTCAGTCTTCACTGGCAAGTGCTCTAGCCATACCACCCAAGCCTCAGAAAGCAAAGGCAGGGAATGGGAGAATGAAGAACCGCCCACTGTAGGAGGAGATCAGATTCGAGACCATCTAAGGAACCTGAAGGTGCACAAGTCCATGGGACCTGATGAGATGCATCTGTGGATCTTGAGGGAACTGGCAGATGAAGTTTCTCAGCTACTTTCCATCGCATTTGAGAAGTTGTGTCAGTCCGGTGAAGTTCACGCTGATGAGAAAAGGGGAAACATAATCCCAATTTTTAAAAAGGGAAAAAAGGAAGGCCTGGGGAACCACAGGTTAGCAAGATCTGTGTTCAGCAAAATCATGGAGCAGATCCTCCTGGAAACTCTGCTGAGGCACACGGAAAATAAGGAGGTGATTGGTGACAGCCAACATGGCTTCACTAACGGCAAATCATGCCTGACAAATTTGGTGGCCTTTTATGAGAGCAAGTGAGGTCATCTACCTGGACTTGAGCAAAGCATTTGACACTGTCCTGCATGCCTCTACATTGGAGAGCCAGGGATTTAAAGGATGGACCACTCAGTGGATAAGTAATGGGCTGGATGGTTGTACTCAAAGAGTTGCAGTCAATGGCTCAATGTCCAAGTGGAGACCAGTGATGAGTGGTGTTCCTCAGGGGTCGGTATTGGGACCGGCGCTGTTTAACATCTTTGGTGACATGGACAGTGGGATCGAGTGCACCCTCAGGAGCTTTGCTGACGACACCAAGCTGTGTGGTGTGGTTGACAAGCTGGAGGGAAGGAATGCCATCCAGAGAGATCTTAGAAGACAGAGCCACAAAGATGATGAGAGGGCTGCAGCACCTCTCCTATGAGGACAGACACAGAGAGTTGGGGTTGTTCAGCCTGGAGAAGAGAAGGCTCCAGGGAGACCTTACAGCAGCCTTCCAGTACCTGAAGGGGCCTACAGGAAAGCTGGAGAGGGACTGTTTACAAGGGCATGGGGTGACAGGGTGAAGGGTAATGGCTTTAAACTGAAGGAGGTAGATTTAGATTAGATATTAGGAAGAAATTCTTCTTTTTTCCAGACACTTCATAGACTTCAAGCTTTTATAAATTTGTAAGGTCAGGACAGATGTTTGTGAATGCTATACTAATGGCTTGCAGAATGCCTGCTGCAGTCTTCCCAGAATTAATCACCTGGAGTATCTGTGTGGGTTTTGGGTGGGTTTTTTTTCCTTTCTTTCTTTTAAATCCCTGGGTGGTAACACATAACTATTTGTGCTGAGGCAAAATGCAATTTTGCTGTCTTTCTGGTGATGAAAAAACAGTTTCCTGCAACTGCAGAAAATATTTGAGTAACTTTGTGGAGAATCATTAAGCAACAAGTTAAGTAACAGTGTTAAAAACTTACTCAGTTATGATAAGAATAAAACTTTCTGAGAATCTTTTGCCTCTCTGGTAGTTGTTCCAATTACTAGTGATCACTAATGTCTACCTAAATAGCATTTCCCTGTCTTTTCTCATCTTACAAAATTTAGTTTCCATAGGTGTGTGAACATTGACAGTATTATGTTTTTGAGGAACAGCTTTTGATAGTTTTTTTTTTTTCCCAAGCTTTTCTAACTTTAGCAGGTGATCATGTGCTCATGCCCTTTTCAACTCTGCTACCATATTGTTTATTGTGCTTTTAAAAAATGACATTAATGGAAAAAAAAAGGGGGGGGGGGGGGAAGTGGAGCAGCTTTTTTTTTTCTGCTAGAGTAGGTAACCTTAACCTGGCACCTCATGTTCTTTCTGAATTATAGCTTTTGGGGTTTCTGATAAACTGGTTTAAAATTGTTCTGTATTTTCTTTTTGTGCCTTGTGTTCTTTCCAGCTGCATTGATTCATGAAAGCATTCAGCTTGGTGCAATTGCCTTTTTACAACTCATGTTACAGGGATTGGTCTTTTATATGGATGGGTGGTAGTTTTACACTGAGCGTCATCTTGTGTTGTAAATTCTGAGGGAAATAGCAACTTCAGCTTCAAAAATCGTCTGCAACTGTCTGAAATTATTTGCTAGTCTATCTGTGTCTCTTCATATCCTGAAGCACTAAGATTTGAACTATCAGATAAGGTCACGGTGCCTTCTGAAAACTCTAGGCTTCTTTGAGGTCTCTCATATGTCTATGTCCAAAATTAGAAGTGATTTTTGAAAACAGACTATTTTTTTGGTAATTATATTAGGGTTTAAGTGACTAAAAGATGTTTTGAAGCTTCATTTATAAGACCTAAAAGTTAACCAGTGTGTCTAGCATCTTCTTTTGACTTTCCAAGGCTTTAAATATCTGAAGTTAAATGCACAGAATCCAGTGATTGATACTTTAAGCTTTGAAGAATGAGTTTCTGTCCTTTAGTGCTATTTTTGTATGAAGTTTGTCATTTTAAACGCCTTTGCAAAACGTGTTAGCAACTTTAGAGTTATTTAAAATGTTTTGTATTGGTTTTGGTTGTCCATGCCAGATATTGTGCACTAGGTGTCAGCATTGGTCCACCTTCAGAACTCAGTATTGCTTGTTACTGGGATGTAGACTTGAAGTAGTTGGTGGCTTCCAGAATTTCTGCGGCAGTTTCTTGGCTGATTTCAAAGCAAGATTGTCATTCAAAGCAGAGGGGAAAGAATGGGTACTTGGGACTTGTGCCAATATATCGTTAAGCTAAAGAAGCACATGTTGGTAGTTACTCATCAAGTTTGTTTCAACTTTAAGCCTAATGGGGCTTAACCTTTCACTAATTTCTTCCTCAGCAGTTGGCAGTCTGCGTATGTATAATATCATGGAATAAAAATTTTGTGTTTTACAAGATCAAAGACATAGAAAAATTGAGACAGTAGTTTCTTTGCTTTCATGGCCTGAGATTTCAAGATTATTAATTAGATTTAATCTTAAAGGTATGAAAATGTTTAACTTGGTAAATCAATAGATTTTGGAAGTGTTATATTTTTGCCTCCTTCTTATGCACATGAATATCATGTTAAATATTTTTCCATAAAATGTGAAGCTGTTGTTGGCTGTTTTGACTATTTACTCGTTAGTATTACTGACAAATAAAGTTGCTGAAGAACTCTATCTTTGTTGCTTTCATTAGCTGTTGAACTTGAAGCAAGCTTAAGTTTTCCTGGCAGTAGAAGCTGTCCTGACTGGCTATATGCAAATTCACTGGCCTTCTGTAGTGTTGCAGATATGTCTACTACATTTTTTTTCCTCCTGTTATTTTTTCTTTTAAACTCAGATATGTGCTTTAGAATTTTGATTTAAAAAAAATCCTTTTCTGTGTTCCCCTTAAATTTCAGCTTTCAGAAGAAGAAAAAATCCAGCGTTACAGCATTCTTTCTGAGCTGTATGAACGTATTGGTTTTCATCGAAAGTCTGCATTTTTCAAGCGTATAGCAGCAATGCAGTGCGCTGCACCCAGCATCCCAGAACCTGGGTGGAGGGCCTGCTACAAATTGCTTTTGGAAACTCTCCCTGGCTATAGCTTGTCATTGGATCCTAAAGATTTCAGCAAAGGTAAGCATCTTTGGGAAAGTATGGATTTGCATAGTAGGTCACTCAACTGGCTTTCTATAACTAATTTCCTTGAGAGATTTGAAATTAAACCAAAGTGATTTACCTATCTGAAACTAATTGTGGCAAATAGAGCAGTTCTTTAAAACAGTACCTTCATTTTTTCTTAGGGTTGCTTTCAATAATTTTGAATTTCTGTGAGGTACTGCTGAATATGTTGCTGTATTCCTCTGCAGCAAATAATTATGCTTTATTTATGAGAGCTTCGCTTCTACTCTGTTTCAAAAATGTATTTGTTTTTCATTATACACTTCTCAGTACAAAAAAGGTCATATTTTATTTTGAGTACTTTTTTAATTAAAGTGCCTTCAATTTGTCTACCAGAAATTGTATTTCTTTTGGTATTTGTTGTTATTTGTTCTTATAAACAAGGAATGAAAGATTCATTTACATATTCTTCTACATAGGCACACGTACATATGTACATATAATGTAATTATATCTATAACTGTAGGGTCTAATATGTCACATTTTTCCACAAATTAGATCAGAGTGGTGTTATCTGTAAGACTAGCATTTGGTTAAGACATTTCAACAGTTTTTAGATGCTATATATCATTTGAATTACTGTTTTATGGCATCTTGAAAACCAAAGGAAAAGTAGTCCATAAGAACACATGCCAGTTCTTGTAGCTGTTAAGCACTGTTTTCCTTCTGCAAGTTATGTGCTGCTTGCTGCTCTTCTTTAGGTAAACTATATTTCAACAATTTTATCAATGTTATCTAAAGCTGTATATAAAGTAATAATTTTGAAAGCTGTCTTGATTTTAATATACTGTGCTGCAAGCTAATATGCTGCTTGGGAACTCCTTTTGAGTAAATCTTTCTATGTTGCCCAAAAAACTTGCATTATTCTGCATAGGAGCATTTTTGGGGACCATTCACTAAATATCCTAGCTTTAGGAGAGGAGCAGCAAGCAATAGGTGAGTCCAGAGGAGGCCATGAAGATGATCAGAGGGCTGGAGCAGCTCTCCTGTGAGGACAGGCTGAGAGAGTTGGGATTGTTCAGCCTGGAGAAGAGAAGGCTCTGGGGAGACCTTATAGCAGCCTTCCAGTACCTGAAGGCGCCTTCAGGAAAGCTGGTGAGGGACTGTTTACAAGGGCATGGAGTGATAGGACAGGGGGTAATGGGTTTAAGCTGAAGCAGGGTAGATTTAGAGTAGATATTAGGAAGAAATTATTGACTGTGAGGGTGGTGAGGCACTGGACCAGGTTGCCCAGAGAGGTTGTGGATGCCCCATCCCTGGAAGTGTTCAAGGCCAGGTTGGATGGGGCTTTGGGCAACGTGGTCTAGTGGAGGGTGTCCCTGTCCATGGCAAGGGGGTTTGAACTAGTGAGGTCCCTTCCAACCCAAACCATTCTGTGATTCTATCAGTTTCTGAAAAAATTATATGTGAGAGGAGGCAGAAAATGTGAAGTGAACTAGACAAAGATACAAAGAGTCTAGGAACAGGGAATGAGCTGGAAAAGTTATGCTGTAGCCTATGATGGAAAAGGAGAAGATTGGGATAGGACTGTATTGGGAGAAGAGGTTGTAGAACTTCTGCAAGAAGTGACAATGAAAAAGAAAAAGTCACAAGTGGTGTTTATCTTTCATTTTTATCTTACCTTTATGTTGCACTGAAGTGATTTGTCAGATTTTACCCCTAAAATGGCTCTTTCAGACACATATCAAGTACAGTGATCTTTCCGTAAGAATGACATTTCACACATGAAAAGTAATGTGACTCTTGTGTGCAAAATATAAACTCTCAAGGTTTGGTTGCAGTAAATATTTCTAAAAAAGTTTGCCAAATCTAAAGGGTAATTTTAGAAGGAAGGCTGTTTAGAAGTTTATGAAGTATTGCACATCTTGGAATATCTGTTATTTAAAAATTATTGCTCTTGCTTACTACTAAAACAGGTTAAGTTTCATGAAGAGTACTGGATATTATATTTTTGGAAAAACAGTTAATTATGATGATCTATTTATTGTTACCATAGATACTTTACAAATATGAAATAATTTATAGTTTGAAGCATAGTTTTTAAAGCCTGAAAATCAGGAAATGTGCTTCATGTCCTCTAGTTTTATTGCTTTTTACTGACTTTTAACAGCCAGGAAAGTATTGAGAGAAAATATCTTTTACTTGATCTTTAGAGAGTTAAGAAATACTTGATTTGGGTAACAATGAAGTTTCTTTATGAAATCTCTTGTGAATGTCTTGTTCAGATAATTTCAAAAAATGCAAACTTTCAAGTTTTTGTGCATTGTTTGGTTTTTACTTCATGGGAAGTGTTAACTTCATTTCTTGAATTCTAACGATAAATTTATTAGTCAATAGACAGGTGTCCTGGTTTTGGCTGAGGTAGAGTTAATTTTCTTTCTAGCAGCTGGTATAGTGCTGTGGTTTGGATTTAGGATGAGAATAATGTTGATAACACACTGATATTTTTAGTTGTTGCCAAGCAGTCAAGGACTTTTCAGCTTCTTACACTGCCCTGCCAAAGAGAAGACAGGGGGCACCCAAGAAGCTGGGAGGGGACACAGCCAGGACAGCTGACCCAAACTGACCAAAGGGATATTCCATACCATATGACATCATGCTCTGTATATAACGGGGGGTGGGCGGGGAGGCAGTTCAGCTCGAGAACTAGCTGAGTATTGTCTTTGGTTGGTGAGCAATTGTGCTGTGCATCACTTGTTTTGTATATTATTTATTATTATTATTATTACTGTCTTCTTTTTCTGTCCTATCAAACTGTCTTTATCTCAACCCACGAGTTTTACCTTTTTTCCTTTTTTTTCTTTTCATTTCTCTCCCCCATCCCACTGTGGGGTGAGTGAGTGAACAGCTGTGTGGTCATTTTAGCTACCTGCCGGGTTAAACCATGACAACACGCTCATAAAACAAAAAATGCTTTCACATCTAAATATTCAAGCAAACTCAAAGATCCTAATTTTTCTTTTGTTTTGAGATTTCGATTTTGTAATTATTGGTTCCATTGGGCAATTTTTCTAAGTGCAATTAAATTACTGCTTAGTATATAAAGAAAACACAAACCTATTGGTTTGTGATGACTTCTAGTTTTAAAAAGTATTAAATGACTACTTACTTTATAGGAACCCATAGAGGATGGGCTGCAGTACAGATGCGTTTGCTTCATGAACTAGTATATGCTTCCAGAAGAATGGGCAATCCAGCTCTATGTGTCAGGCATCTGTCTTTCCTTCTCCAGACCATGCTGGATTTTCTTTCTGATCAAGGTATGATTTTTAAAAGAAAGAAATATTTTCATTTTCTTCTGTCCTGCAGTCAAATAATGTAAGTTTGTTTTGAAATATACTTAATTTGAAAAGTAATGGAGAGCACAGAAGTTAGGGAATTCTGTGTCTGTATGAGGTAGTTTGTTGATGGTAATCAATCACGTATACAGTGTTATTAGTTTTAAATATTAATGTTCTGACCTTGATGTGTAGTATCTAAAATAAAACCTCCTTTACTATTTTCCATCTGTAGACTGGCTGCCTCAAGCCTAATGGTTTATTTCCTCTGTAAATATTAAGAATATGATCAGAGGGCTTAATTTGCGTGTGGATTAAAAAAATATTATTTGAAAATACTAGCAGCCTTCATAAGTGCTATTAATCAAGAGATTGAGAGGAGCTGAGGTTGAAAAGTAAACACAGAAGAGTGTACGGTAGTTCAGACTGAATCTACCATGAGTTTTCTGATGAAATATGTTTTCTGATGAAACATTCATAGTCTGGATACAGAATTCATCTGAGGGAGTAGGCATGATCCTCATCTCTGAGACAATGAACTTGTAGAAGCTGAACATGGTGGAATTGAATTAAACACTGTTTAAATAGGACAGTAGGCTTATGTTTCTGTGGTTTCTTTCATTTTTTTTTTAAATTCAATAAATTTCAGTGGGATTTATTAAATTAATTAAATTTGTTAGTAGATGAATCTATCTGTGGATGATTTTCAGAAATGGTAATGATGTGTGTAAGGACCTTTTTGCAGGGGAGAGCCATGCAGCATTTAAAATCTACATGGAAAAACAAAAAGTGACAACTGTTATGTTTGTATTATGTTTCTTAGGAAAAATACTTTAAATGGGTTTGTTTATTACCAAGATAATGAACTAGTGATGAAAGTTTTTTAAAAATGTTTTTGATTCACAGTAAACTAGGTAAAAAGTGCATTTTTTTTTTTTTTTTCAGTTAATCCCATGTTTATGATAAAGGGGATAGGAGGAAAAAAAAAACCAAAACAAACCACTACACCATTTTACTCTATCTCCTTTAGTTATGGCCAAACGTCTCTCCCTGGTGACTTCTGCAGCAAAGAACTTTGTTGGCAAGCTTTAGGTCTTTGCCTGGCAGTGAATTCCCTCTGTTTAGTGGCTCAAATCAGTAGAGGAGGAAGGAGAGGAACTGATAAACTGGAATAAATTATCTTTCTGTCTGTAGATCTTATTCGCTGTGAAAAGGTCCTTGGATTTTCCAGGACTTTAATGAAGCTTTGTTGATTTATGTATGGAAAGTTTGGCTGAAGACAAGGCTTTAAGCTCTTCTACTATGCATGCCCACATATGATATTGCTAATCCCTAATCCTAAAAAGGTTTGAAATCTTAGAGAAGCAACTTTTGTGTTTCTTGTCTTCAAATGTTATTTGTCTGAGTAAAGCTTCCAGTTTCGTAACACCTATGATAACTGTGATGTTTAGTGTCTTTGAAAAATCAAACTAAATGTTCTCCAACGGGTTTGAAAAATAGCTGAATCTCTTTCTCCTTCTCTCCTGAAGACATCCAAAATAGAACTTGCTGTTGTGTTTGAAGTCCTTTATTGATAGCATGTTGCTCAGACATGGGTAGTGGTGTTCCAAACTAGCCAGACTGTGGATGACAGTGCCAGAAATGTATTTCTGGCTTGTAATTTTTTTTTTAATTCTTCTGAGATTGATTTCGTATAGTGTTGTGCAAGGGTCCATTTAGCATAGAAGATTACTTATAAATTTATAGCTCTTTCGAAAATGTCAAAATGTTAGGAAAAAATAAACCAACAAAACACCTGAAATCTTAGATTGTAGTACAGGACAAAAGCAAGATGATTTGAATCCATAGGATTATGCTACTTACCATTTTAAGTCTGTGAACTGTTTCCCTTATATTATGAACTTTTTAAAAGTGTTGTAATTAATAGTAGTCTCTGATAATCACATGACTGAAACTTCCAGGTTTTCTTAACCAGTTAAAGATTTAATTAGGAAACTGAAGAAATTCAGTAGCATTGGAGTTCAAGAATGCTAAGTTTTTATTATTTTTCTGTGCTGCATAGAAAGTTGCCAAGTTACCAGTTAAGTTACCACATTGGCTGAGGTCATTACGTGGTCAGGAGTTGTTTTTTGTGGTTTATCTCAGGTAGCGACTGCATGCCATGGCTGTACTTGGTCAGTGGGATGATAAAAACATAGCTCTACCTAAGAAAAAGGATTTTGTTCCTTTCAGAGGTCCTGAGTTGAATTTTCAGAAATATCCCTAGCTGTATATATTTCATTGATGTGATTCTGAACTCTATGATGGCAGGATTCTATCCCTGCTGCAGTAGTGGCTATTGCTTGGTACTTCAAAATCATATGACACGTTGATACATGCTGTCCAAACGTTAGAGGTTTGTAAGTTTGGCTCCAGGCTGTTTTCTCATGAAAACAATCTCTCACTTTCCAGAAGATACTTATTCTCAGCCCGTGCTGAGATCATCTTCTGTGATGAAGAATTTCTGCCAAAATTTAAACCGAATGCTATTTCAGTTCCCATCTAGATCGATTGTGATGCACTTGTCAGTGTTGGCTGGGCAGATGACTTTGATGCCTTGACAGCTTAGAGTTGTTGGTAGTTGGACGACCAGGGACTGCATGACAATAATCTGAGATCACTTTCAGAACCTTTTCATCTTCCTTTTGAGACTGCTGTGCTCAGGTGATGGCTGACACGTCAACTGCTGGGGTGAGGTCTGTGTCTTTCGCAAAGAAGTGATGAGCTTTGACTAAGAAAAAAATCCCTAAACTTTGTTTATCTTTAGAAATTATGGTTAAGCCTGGACTGATCGTAATTTGATCATGTCAGACATGGTGTCTGACAGCTCTTAAAATATGCCTTTCTATCTCACAGCTTGAAAGAGGAAACTATGCCGTATATTACAGACATTTTTATTTATAGAATAGATTACATATGCGTTCACTTGGTGATATTTAAATTTCAAATTGCTATATAGAAATATAGGAAATAAAAAAGAATATTAAACTGGGCTTATAAAAATTGACAGCTAGACCGAAAGCGAATGTGTAAATGCCCTTAAGTGTAACCCTTCTGCCAAGCCTATATTGGCAGCAGTAAAGACCAGATTCAATTTCTGAGGATTTTTATCTAAAACATTGTCTTGAATTTCCACCCAAACACCTGGGAAAATGAAATCAAGCTGCATGGGCACTTGGTGAGTTATACTTCTCCACATTGATTTGACTAAATGGCATTTCACTGGAAAAAGGTATAAAAATAACCTATAAACATATAAATAACTGCTGCTACTCCAGAGCATGGAATAATTTAAAACCACCTCTTGTTTTGAGGGACTGCTGGAGCAACTTGTTCCTATATGTTCACCTAGCTGTATCCTGTTCTCTTGTGTATGTCTTGCTATGACTTTCTCACTTTGTCCCTGTTTAGACTGCTGTAGCAAGAGTTCTTGAGAGCTTCAGCTCATTTCTTCAGTTTCAGATGGTTGCTCGCCATTGCTCCCTTCTGTTTGCCGTTCCTCCTGCCTATTCCCATAGTGCTGCTCCTCTTTTTTTTTTTTTCCTTCTATTCTTCATATTTAGGTCACAGGAAACAAGATTATAAGTATCAGAAATAAGATGTAGGATAAACAAATATGGATGCATGATTTTAAAATGAACAAACCACAGTAGTATTAAACTTTGAAAGGAGGAGATACATAAAAGTGAGGAAGCTAACTGGAAGAAATTAAAAGGAGTAGTATGTTTGCTGGTAGCATGGAGACTGCTTACAGATGTCATAGTAGATTCTCAGTAAGTGTATTCTCCTTCGCCATTAAAATAAATAAAAAAATAACTACCCTTGCTTTTTTCATTAAACAGCAAAATAAATGCAGTTGGGGGAGGGAAAAAAAAAGTTTACTGTCTAAAAGTAGATGTGATGTCCAAACAGAAAGTAGAAGGGAATGTCAACCCTGGTAAGTTAAATGGGGGCAGGGAGGAAGGAGGAGGAACATAAGCCCAGAAAAGATTTTGAGGAGTAACTTGCTGAACTCATGACAGCTAATAACTTCTACAAATACATTAAAAGCAGGATGCCTGACAGAACTGAAACATAATTGAGATATAAAAGAGATGTTCAGGGAAGATTGAGCTGTATCAGAAAGTTTTGATCAAGGTTCTTTTTTTAGGAAGGAGGTTTGGTCCTTCCTCTAAAGAGAATAAATCTGTGGAATTCTTTCAAAGTGTAATTAGAAATGGTTTATGGTGGGGAGTGATCTTAACTGTAAAATGAGTAGTAATAAAATTTAGGCACTAGGTAAGGTTCAAAGATGCTAAAAGAATTTAAAAATTAAATAGTTGAACAACACTTGCAATTAATAGATTTCTTAAATTGTCTTCCTTCTCATTTTGAAATTACAAATGGTAAGTGTATCTGCATTTTTTTGAGTTCAGAGAGGGATGGAAGTTAACTGAATGAGGTGGGTGTGTCTTCAGTGTAGATGTCTCCATCCTAGTCATCCTAATGATCCTGACCATCCCAGTGATTCTTTTGACAAGATTCATCACTCCCTTTACACATATACGGCTGTCTCGTCAGTACTGACTAGGTGTCTGCACCTGACCTTAGTCATAGACGCTTCTTTTGAAGCAAGGTAAACAGAATTCCATCCTTTGAACCCATCTGGAGTTCAGTAAATTTGATATTTTTACTGGGTAAATTACAAGAAACTGTAGTAAATAATAGTAGGCATATGGATAATTGTGATCTAATGGGAAGGAGATAGAAGATCTTTGAAGCGTGACTTCTTTCTGTAGATGTTCTTTCCAAGGAATGATGGGGCATTTAAATGAGTGTGATTTAGTTAATACAGTGTTCCCAATACAATGTACAAAGCCCCTTTTGGTACATTGATTAATGATTAGAAGATACAGAAAGAAACAATAAGGAAATGAAATTCTGGTGTTGGCGAAAGACATTATTAGTCACGTGGCATAGACTTTTGGTTTTCAAAACAGTTGTAAGGTATTAGGAAACTGGAAAAAATTATAGTATCACAATTTGTTGCCGAGCCAGAGTAATTTAGAAGAGTTTCCAGAGTAGACTTGATTGTGATTATTATTTCTTGAGAGTGGAAAATAAGAGATCCTGTGTTGGAAACCTCGTCTTAGAAGGTCTGCTTCTCCTAACTGTCGCAAGTAATCCCCTGAAATGTGTGATGTAGGCAACAACTGCTTTGCTCTATAGCTTCTCTCCTTTTGTGCTGCAATATTTGCTAATAACAGACCTAGCCTGTCAGCACTTTGCAATGTTTTGTAGTCATAAGGAACGTTATTCCTGAATACCGCGTTTAAATTAGGACAGCGTTTTCCCTAGGATCCTCTATAGTGTGTAAATTAATTTTTAGAAAGGTAAAAGTTATTGATTTGAAGGGCTGAAAAGAATGAAGCTTTAATCCAACTGAACAGAGAATATAATGCAAATTAAAACTTGATGTAAACTTCTGAGCTGAAGTGAGGTTTACTTAACTGACGTTAATGAACTTGTTTTAATGCACTGCCTTGTATTTTAGTTGACAAAGTGCCTGTGAGTTGTTTTTGCCTAACCAATAAATCTTTCAAAAGGGAAATACTTTGTTTGATCTTATAGTATTAAAATTAACTGATTTCAGGATGGAGACTGAAATCTTCAATGTAATTACCAGGGAATATTTATAGCAGCGCAGTAGGTTCTTAGCCATTAATTGGAAATCTTTTTACAGTTTCAGCATAGTGCCATATCTTATCTGTGTACGTACATATAAAAAAGTATATGTATGTGTGTGTGTATATATAAAAAAGTAATTGAACAGACTTGTCACCTCTTGTATTTGATGTATAGCAGTGGCACAAAGTGGTGTAAGAATGAATATAGCAAAAAAGCTTGAATGTAAATGCCTTCTGACATACTGTGATGAAAGACTTCTGAGATTGCACATGAAATAGGAGGAGGCTTCTTAGAAGCTACTTAACTCTTCTTATTCATCATGGTGCCATGAATTTTGCAGCTTTTAATCTAGTTCTTTGTTTTCTTCTGTTGTGTACTATAAAAATTCAGCACTGTTACTTGCTGCTGTTGCTGGGAATTGTTTATCTGCAACATTTTTCCCTGCTTTTTAAAAAAATCTTTTTTCTTTTTTTAATTCAAAATAGTAGCAGCAGGGTAAAACTCTCTGGGCTTGTTTTATTCTTTTAAATTCTCTCTCTGGAACTGGTGTTTTCTAGAGAAAAGCTAACATTAAATAACTTCACTCCAACTGCTTTATTAAAAAGGTGTAATTTATTTTCCTGAAATACATGTCTTTTAGACTATGTAGAAAGTAAAGATTACTTAGAGGAAAATCACAATGCCTATACAATATTTATCTGTCTCAAATAATGATCTCCTTATCCTTGTGTTCCTTGAGTAACTGATTCAGATCCTAATTCAGTGAATGTGTTAATTTTGCAGTGGAATAAATAAATGAGACTGAGTAAACTAGCAACAGTGATAAAAGATTTAAATTCATTTGCATAGCACAACATGTGAAGACCAACAGTTGAGTCATATGTCATGTGAAAGAAAAACACTGTAATGGAAGTGAAGACTGATCCAAATTGTCTAGCAACGTAAACAAACCTAAATGTGGTGTTCCCCAGGGGTCAGTACTGGGTCCAGTCTTGTTCAACATCTTCATCAATGACCTGCAAATTTGCTGATGATACTGTGGTGGGTTGACCCTGGCTGGAGGCCAGGTGCCCACCAGAGCCGCTCTCTCACTCCCCTCATTCACTAAACAGGGGAGAAAAGGCATAACGAAATGCTTGTAGGTCGAGATAAGGACAGGGAGAGATCACTCACTAATTGTTGTCACGAGCAAAACAGACCAAACTTAGAGAGGGAATTCATCTAATTTATTACTAGGCAAAACAGAGTAGAGGAATGAGAAAATAAAATCAACTCTTAAAACACTTCCCCCCACCCCTCCCATCTTCCCGGGCTCAACTTCACTCCCGGCTTCAACCTTCCCCCCCTCAGCGGCACAGGGGGATGGGGAGTGGGGGTTACGGTCAGTTCATCTCACGGTGTTTCTGCCGCTTCTTCATCCTCAGGGGAAGGACTCCTCTCATCGTTCCCCTGTTCCAGCATGGAGTCCCTCTCATGGGGTGCAGACCTTCAGGAGCAAACTGCTCCAGCGTGGGGTCCCCCACGAGGTCACAAGTCCTGCCAGCAAACCTGCCCTGGCGTGGGCTCCCCTCTTCACGGGTCCACCGGTCCGGCCTGGAACTTGCTCCAGCGTGGGCTTCCCACGGGCCACAGCCTCCTTCAGGTGCCTCCACCTGCTCCGGCGTGGGGTCCTCCACGGGCTGCAGGTGGAATCTCTACACCCCCTCATCCTTCCTCCATGGGCTGCAGGGGGACAGCCTGCTTCACCATGGCCTTCACCACGGGCTGCAGGGGGATCTCTGCTCCGGCGCCTGGAGCTCCTCCTCCCCCTCCATCTGCACTGACCTTGGTGTCTGCAGAGTTTCTTACATCTTCTCACTCCTCTCTCCGGCTGCAAAAGCTCTCTCTAACTGTTTTTTTTTTTTTCCTTCTTAAATATGTTATCACAGAGGTGCTGATTGGCTTGGCCTTGGCCAGCGGTGAGCCTGTCTTGGAGCCGGCTGGCATTGGCCCTGTCAGACACAGGGGGAGCTTCTGGCAGCTTCTCACAGAAGCCACCCCTGTAGCCCCCCCGCTACCAAAACCTTGCCATGCAAACCCAACACAGATACAAAACTGGGAGGAGTGGCCGACACACCAGAAGGCTGTGCTGCCATTCAGCGAGACCTGGACAGCCTGGATAGTTGGGAGGAGAGGAACCATATGAAATGCAACAAGGGCAAGTGTAGGGCCCTCCACCTAGGGAGGAATAACCCCAAGCACCTGTACAGGTTAGGGGTTGACCTACTGGGAAGCAGCTCTGCGGAGAAGGACCTGGGAGTCCTGGTGGACAACAAGCTCTCCATGAGCCAGCAATGTGCCCTCGTGGCCAAGAAGGCCAAATGGTATCCTGGGGCGTGTTAAGAAGAGCATTGGCCAGCAGGTCGAGGGAGGTTATCCTCGCCCTCTACTCCGCCCTGGTGAGGCCACATCTGGAATATTGTGTCCAGTTCTGGGCTCCCCAGTTCAAGACAGACAGGGAACTACTGGAGAGAGTCCAGTGAAGGGCTATGAGGGTGATGAGGGACTGGAGCATCTCTCGTATGGGGAAGGCTGAGAGAGCTGGGTCTGTTTAGCCTGGAGAAGAGAAGACTGAGAGGGGATCTCATCAATGCTTACAAATATCTAAAGGGTGGGTGTCAAGAGGATGGAGCCAGACTCTTTTCAGTGGTGCCCAGTGACAGGACAAGGGGCAACGGGCACAAACTGGAACACAGGAAGTTCCATCTGAACATGAGGGAAAACTTCTTTACTGTGAAGGTGACCGAGCACTGGAACAGGCTGCCCAGAGAGGTTGTGGAGTCTCCTTCTCTGGAGAGATTCAAAACCCACCTGGATGTGATCCTGTGCAACCTGCTCTAGGGGATCGTGCTTTAGCAGGGGGGGGTTGGACTAGATGATCTCCAGAGGTCTCTTCCAACCTGTACTATACTGTGAGTCTGTGAAGTCTCTCACATATGACTTACCATTGTTTAGACTTGTGTGTTGATGAGGTACAGACAAAAACTCCAGCCAACACCATATCCAAATTCTTAGGAAAAACAGAAGCTCTATCATTACAATAAAATGGTGCATTTCTTTATGCAGAAGTTCCTATTAATTTGTATAAAGCCATTCATGAACAAAATGAAGTTTCTGAGCTTTAACTGAAAATTCCTATCTTCATGTAGTTAGCTCTCATTTTTGAAGAAGCCTGATTTGATCAATTGAGGGAGAAGATAGAAGAGTTCAAACGAAGAAAAGTTGCAAAGATTTCATTCCAGACAAAAAAGATTACTTTGGGGAAGACATACTTTAATTGGCAATATGAAGACATGCAGAATTTGTGCTATATTTTTAAGAGCTAAGGTTTTTAGCTTCCTTTGGTACATTTTAGAAGGTGCTATATTAACTATTTTACTAAAATTCAAATAGATTTTATATGACACTTAACAGACTCAGTCCTGCTCTCTTTAGCCTAAAGCCAAATGAAGGCACTGGAATCAAGGCTGCTACTGAAAGTAGCACTTTATATGTAAAAAAAAAAAACCAAAACCAAAACCTATCCAGGTTTAAAAGAGGGTTGTCCTTGTACTTTGGTGAACTCCCCATATAATGTCCATTGAGTATGATTGCATGTGCTAAGCAAAGAAGAGTAAGATCTTTGAGGTTCCTTCCAACCCAAACCACGCTATGATTCTATCTAGGAGTGATAATGAAGAAATGTTTTGGGTTTGTGGGGTTTTTTTTGTTTGTTCTTGAAGGATTGGAAAACTCAACTATGTGTTAGTTGAGAGAGCTGATATGTTTTAGTTGTGTTTTCAGACAGTTGTCTAGTTCTGTAAACAATTAAACTATCCTTTTCTCAAGCAAGTCTTTTCTCTTTGTATCACTAGTGGAGGCATTGAAACTTTGAATTGTAATAATCCTCTCTGGCCAAATTCCAGTGACTTTGCATAACAGTATATTGGCAAGAATGTCCTACTGAAATCAGCATGTTATTCTTCTATCTTCTGTCTCTGTGTGCTCCTTCCACCCAAAATACAAAATCAGATGTGTTTAACAGTTATGCCATTGTATCTAAATTTTTACAAAGCTTGCTTTGCTCAGAAGCAACTTTGCGGCAGTCCTTACCTTTTTTTTTTTTGTTATGGAAGTTATTTATGCTTAATTTGCTCCACTTTACATTAAGGTAGGTCTTCTGGTATTTCATAACATGAAAAAATCATTAATATTGTTCAGTGGTTTACATACTGATTTTTGTATGTCAAAATGTATTTTTGTAGTGTTCAAAGTATACAGACATCTGACGTTCTCGGATACGGTGGGGAACTAGATACTGAAATTTTAATGGCATGTTTCTGAACTCTGACTTCAGCTATGTCAATTTTTCATGAGATTTTATCTAAAAATATTTTTGTGTTAGCTGTGAATTTCAAACTGACTGTGACTAAATGTGTACACGTTTTATATAATTATTAAAAATCTTGTAATAGAAGACCGTGGTCTGTTTAGTCAATCTCATCCCATTCTCTCTCTGTGGTGGTCATCTTAAAAGCAGAAAACATTATTCTGACACACACAAAAGTCTTCTTTTTGTCTATATTGAAAAAATTATCTTCTTTCCCCCACCTTCCTGCAAAGTTAGTAGTAAAGCTGGTAACTTTTTTCAGAGATGAGCTGTTACACAACAGATAACTAAATCCTTTTGCTCTCATTCTCTTCTTTGTATGGATGGAGACACTTTATTTGATATTTTTCATGATGATCTGTTCATGAAAGTGGGTTTAGCTTGTGGGTGGCATAGATTAATTATTTTCTTGTTGTTCCTGCTCTTTTCCCTGTCAAACTGTGAATTTTATTACTTTTAGTCTCCCCTGTATTTATTTAGAGATTTATTTTGCTGATTTCTCAAAGAAACAGGATTCATATAATACATTGTGTGCTGGTGCCTTTCTGGTTTTCCCCATAAGAATAACTTTTGAGTCTATTGACAAAATGCGGTGTGCAGAACAGATCAGAGATGTTGATTTTGGTGCAGTTTCATGACACTTGTTTATACGTAGAAAAGGTAGATGCTAATAGTGCCCTGAAGATGCAAAGGAAAAAAGACCATTAATTCTCACTCGTCTGGGTCATTTTGTTGTCCAGTTGTCCAGTCAGCCTACGTGTGCTTCCTGTCTAACTGATGATGTAATGAGTATAGGTAGGAATATGAAATGTAGCTGTTCAGGGCAGTATAAAAAACCATAGGTAAGCGCTGAGATTTTTTGCAGTAGAGAATATTGGAATGAAACCCCAGCATTCCCTTTGTTGTTTTCAAAGCAACTTGTTCAAGTATCAGATCTCTGAACAGTTTGAAGCTGTGTTTACTTGCTCCGTGTATTTTTCAGAAAAAATATTAGAGATGCTGTTTGTTTACCAAAACTCTAGAAAATGCTGTTATCCAACACCCGTCAGGCTTAATGTAATGGAAAACCAGGCGATGCTTGCCTGCGAATTAGAGGAGACCCGCTCTGTTTTGCTGAATTAACCGAAATACCAAATTACTAGATTGATGATGCAAGTCTTGCTAAGGCATTTCACTTACAACATTAGTTTGGTTGTAGTAGTGAAGAGTGATGTACTGAGTGTACAAATAGGATGCTTACTGTCCATCTGCATCTATCCGAAACTAGAGCTGAGGGACTACATGAAAGGTCATTAAGACCTTCGCATACATGCTATAATCTAGTGATTAACTTCAAGGTAAAAGGTTTGTAGCGGTTACCGTCTATTAATACTCAATTTCTATTTCAGCTTTTTTGAGGGTCTTAAAGTATTTTGAGGCCTTTTTGAAATTCTTTTATAGTTTAAAGAATACACTGTGTCTTGATGGCAGGGTGATGCTGAAGATCTCCCTGGCAGCAGATACTGACTTTTTTCTTTTTTTTTAGCTTCTCTAGTTGTAAGAGGCCAAGCAAATTTTTTTTTTTTTGGGTGAAGGAAAGAGTTTCTAGGTGCAGAAATTACTGTTTCTCATGCTTTTGCTGCTGTCAGGTTGACTTTTCTGTGTTGTTACTAGTAATTTATCAAGGAGATGTTTGACCCTCAGTTCCTGAGAAAGTTGGGTAGACGAGCTGGCTGCCACTTCTCAGGGGCCGACTGCTGCAGGACGTCTCCTCGGACTTCTCCTTTGTGAACATTATTTGCTCTTTTCAAGGGGGGAGGAAAAGCTCAGGCAGCACAAAGAACCCTGGGTACTAGATTTTTTTGTTAAAACTTTGATTCTAGGCTTATCACCAGGGGGAAACTGAAGTCAGAAGGCTTTTAGCTATTTGTTTTTCAAATTCATTTTTCAATATTTTAGCAAGTTGCATAAGGAAACAAAGTTGTTTGTCTTCCAATGTAATTGGCAGGTCAGACATAAAATGTTCTTTCTTCATTCTATTTTGCTGTAGGTTGTTCTGCAAGGGACACAATGACTTGTTCAAAACAAGATCAACCAATTGGTTGGTTGTATTTTTAATATTTGACTTAGTTTTTAATGGGTAATAACCGAGACCGAGTACAGATAATTTAAATTTCTTCAAATATTAAAGAGCTAAAATATACAGTTACAGCAATTGTGTTCTTCTAAATTTCTCCGTTACCTGCCAAAGCATGAAATGCTGTTTGTTATACAGTTCGATCACAGTTACTGAAGTGCTTAAAAATGTTGGTAGTCTATAACTGACCTTCCTGTCCTGGTCTGATTTTTCAATGGCTCCATTACTCTGAAATACTGCTTCATGTTACTGTGAAACTAGCAGAAAGACTTTTCTTTTTCACATTCAGTAGCTTTCAGTCACAAATGGTTTCTAACTGTGCAACTGAAGCTTTCAGATTTTTGAGTTCTCATATTAGAAGAAGGTTTGAAGCAGCTTTGGGACAAAACCGATGTTCATGGTGTTGACATGAAGTAGTTAAGCAAAAAATTACCAAGAATATTGGTGGACTTGCAAAATTTTCAGTTGTCAGAAGCAGCCAAAAAAAAAAAGGTAATGAAAACAATTTGGTATGAAAAGGGGAAATTGTACTATGAGGTTATACTGAACAAACTGAGAAGTATGTGCTCGAGTGGCAATGCTGACTCTGGCTTTGTTCAGCTTTATTTGGTTGCAGCCATTCTATGATCCTGATCTTTCAATGAGTCTGGAGAGAAATTCAAGGGGAAAAATAAATAAATAAATCACAAATGTAGTTATTCCAGATGAGAAAATAACCCATCATTTCTCACTCAATAAATGAGTCTCTGTAATACCTACCCAAGACTATCCAGCAGTGTTTCCAGCTGCAGTGAAGGCTTTTAAAGCTGTTCAGGTGAATTCAAAGGTCAAAGGATCAAGTGGTGATTGCTTTCCTGCTGACGTATACAAGCATGAAGACACTAGGTGGGTAAAGACCTCCAAGAGTAGCTGTTTTCTATCTCTTCTTTGCAAAGAGAAAGGTTAGTACCAGTGATAACTGTTTTGGTCACAGTCAGTCTTCTAAACTATGGGTCAGGAGACTTAGTAGTTGAATAGATCCTCCTAGGAGGTTGGTGCAGTTTTTGATTGTGTCAAAATACGATGACAGCCAGGCAGATGCTAGGAGAGTTCAGAGCTGTTTGAAAGCAGCAGCCTGTAGCAGGGTTTTGGCAACTATTAGGCTTTGCAAATTTAACAGAAAAAAAAAAAGAGAAGTTTGTATCATTCATTTGTACCACAGAGATCGGGTAGCAGAGATGCTTGGTCAAGGGAGAAAGGCTCCAACTTTTGTGTTCAGAAGTGGCTCTCGGGCAAGATCATGCAGATCTTGCTCTTATGCATCATGAATGCTTCTTGATGGGTCTTATTGATGTAGATTCCTTTAGCATCTCAGCTGAGATGCAGTGCTAAGTAAAAAGTAATAGAGCTGCTGGCTTGGCAGCAACATGTTTTTAACTGCATTTCATAAAATAACATAGAAAAATGTCTTATTTTAGCCTTGTCTTTGTGGAAAGCATGCTGAGCTTCTACTGTGAAATAAAAATGCTACTCTCAAATCTGTAAACAAATTCTTTTTGCAAGTGGCAGCATGCTTTCTTTGAATACAGTAATTGACAATGTTTCACACTAGGAAATGAAAGCTAAATCTTCAGAATGACAGACCTCCAAGTTTCAAGCAGAATTAAGCACGTACTGCAGCGTTGTCTTCATCATTCTTGGTAGCTGTGATGCTCTCCATCGCAGTGGATTCTACTTGTACTATGCGCCCTTGGTCACATAACGTGGCAAATAGCAACCTGAATGCTGTAGCCTAAAATTTCAATGAAAATACTCAGTCTTGAACCACTACAACTTCTGGCTGTTCTACACTGATCCGAGCGTGTGTGTATGTCTAATCACGTATTTTTGGGAACACCTTCTATGTGCAATTAAAATGTGGTGAGTGGCTCGAGACAGTTCAGTGAAACATAGACACAAGCAAGGCAATTTGTCAGTTATGTGCCATTAATTTCACAGTGAAGGCGACTACAATCAATGCTTATTTGCTTTGAAAGAGTATGTGCTCATGGCCTTAGAAGCTTACAGACAAAGCTGGATTGATGTGGGCAGCACAAGCATCAGTGGATGTTTGTGCCTTTCAAGGCCCAAGATGGCGTTTCGGGCAGTGGCATGGTTTACAGGATACGTTTCTCTCACATTTTTCTCACTCTTCCCTCTCACAGTTGCTACGCAGCATTTTTTACCCTTTCTTAAACATATTATCACAGAGGTGCCACCAGCTGATGAGCCCAGCGCAGGTCCATGTTGGAGTTGGCTGGAACTGGCGCTCTCCAACATGGAGCTACTCCTGGTCTCCTCTCCCAAAGGCCGCCCCTACAGCACCCCTCATTACCAAAAATTTGCCGTATAAACCCAATATACTTGTCTAAGCAGGTTTTTTTGTACAGCGGTATTTGCTATCACCCTTCCCCTTTCTATTTTGTTTTATCATTGAGTATTTTGATCTCTGAAGTATTTTCTAGGAACAATTTAGTTATTGAATAGTTATTTTTATTGGTAGCGCATATATGGAGGAATGTTCACTGCTTTAAAGTAATATAGGTCTAAGATTTTCCAGCTATCTCGTTCTCCCCTCTAAACACACGCTCTTGGATTTATTTCTGTTTGCAGACTCCCGTTTCATCAGAGAAACTTAATTTTTGTTCAGGCTCTATATTTCCAAATAAACATTTTTTTTTTCTGGAGACAAAATTGTATACATTGTTGAAAATAATTGTTGGATAAAATTCATAAGCATTTATTGCACATTATTGAAGATAACCCATACAACCTATGTTTGTTTGAATGTTCTTGTATTTTTAAGCAAAACAAAAGAAAAACTTTCTTACTGGTTGTTATGATTTAGTAGTATAATATAGTACAATTATTTTAAGAATTCATAGTTTTTAATACAAGGCAATATCAAAAGTAATTTGTTTCTCCTCTTTGCCTTTGGTAGTGTTTCAGCTAATGTTTCAGAGCAGGGCTTGTTCACATAACGATGCTATTATTAATAACCTTAACATGCTTGAGGCCAGTTATGTTGGATATGCAGATTTACTACATAAATTGTAGAAATTTTTATTTTGACAATGAAAAAAACAACAAAAAGTAGGTATAGACTGAAAAGTTTCTGAAAAGTCCAGAAAACTGTCTTGCTTAAAGTCACTTAATTATATTTGATCCATCCATTAGGGCTTCTGGAGCATAACTCCAAGCATTGTATGCAAAAATTAGTTGGCATTCCATTAGAGTTATTTTACCAAACAACCACCAAGTAAAACTTGGGGTTATAACTTCATCTTAAACTTTTGTTACATGTAAGTTTGAAGTTATTTTTAAATTTTATTTTAAATTTGTTTTCTAGAAAAGAAAGATGTAACACAGAGCTTGGAAAGCTACACAGCAAAATGCCCTGGTACAATGGAATTCATCACTCTTCCAGATGGTTTGAAGTTACCTCCTGTTCCGTTCACCAAATTGCCTATTGTGAGGTAAGACTTCAAAATACAATCTTCAACTTTTCCACAGTACCTGTCAAATTTTAAAGGATACTGGGAGGAGGTAGTCTTCTCAGTTTACGTAACTTGTTCACAACATGGAAAAATGTCAAAATGTCAAATTGTTTTGAGAAGTTCTTAGGCAAAAATAGAGCCTTTCAGCAGAAAATACTTTCTGTGGCCTTTAGTTTCAGCAGGAGAGAGGTTTAGATTTGGTGGGGGGTTTTTTTGTTTGTTTTTGTTTTAAGCTGTCATTCAGGAGTTTTTGATGCAATCGAATAAAAATATTTTGTATTGGCAGCTGAGATTTAAGTTAGATGCCTGATTGTACTGAAGGTCCACAAGATGGATGCTATCTCCCTCCGTGGAGCTTGGAACTCAGCTGGAACTGATGCCTCTTGTAACTATTCCTTTCCAGATGCTACATTTTCAAGCTGGCACCTTCGCTGGCCTACTCTATATCTATGTTCCTTTTTGTGCCTGTGTGCCAAGGCATATCATGCAGTCAGTCCAATGAATAATACCTTGTTTAGGTTAAAGCCTAGCATGAAGTATTAGGGGAGAGTCAGAGAGAGAGAAAACAGCCATTGGACATCAATAATAAAAGAAAAGGCTAAAAGAAAATCTTTGTCAAGAAGTGGCTTTTTGAAAGAAAGGTAATTGCTATTCAGAAAAAATAGAAGTTCTTGAAAGGAGTTCTCATAGAGATTTGAGTTCTCAGTGGGATGTTATCAACCATTTCATGAAGCAAGAGTTCTGGTATCACGAAGAGATAATAAAGTGTATAACTAAAGAGTGAAAATTATGTTTATTTTCAGATTACTTTTAGTCTCTAAAATGAAAATGAACGTTGTAGTCTGTGACCATTTTTCATGATACAACTAGTTTTACTATGTTCTAATTTCTTCTTTTTTTTTCCACATTTACTGAAGAAAGAGACCTTGTCTAACTATTTGTAGTGCGTTTAACATGATAGGTTTGTTCACACTAACAATTTGTTGTGTGGGAGGTGCTTGCTTAAGGTGCAGGTTTGACTGGAGCATATGGATGTATGTGGTCAGATGGAATTGTATGCGGAATCGGAACGGTCACATCATTTCCAGTGGTGGTCTGGAAACTGTTTTGTTTGGTTTTTTTTCTCCTGGTTGGACCAAGTACAAAGCTGTGCACTGGCTAGCCAACTGCGTCACCTCACTTTTAATGTGTACTCACGGGGGGAAAAATGCATCCTCCTGAGGTCTTCCAGCACTATCCCCTCAGTGGATCCAGTTAGCGCTGACAAGTCATCTAGGATGACTTTCCAGATAGCGGCTTTGTGTTGCCTGTTCAGTGGTGCAGTGCATACTTTGGGGTTGCAGCTGGTATCAACTTATTTGCTGGAAAACATGCAGTGTGGACATATGATGCCAAAACTTTCACTGTTAGAACGTAAGGTCTTTTCCAATCAAAATGATGCGGTGATTCTATGAAAGCTACGTATTGCAGTGGGAAAGTTAGTTGACTAATTGGTCGGTTGACAGCTGACCTTGGAGTTGATTTAGTTTCACAAAAAAAAAAATCTATGTATAGGGCTAACCCAGTCATATTTTACTATCCTCAGTCATATTTGCAGTCAAGACACATAGGTAGTTACTTACAGGTTTTTGTAACCTAATTTAGAGATCTGCTTTAGGATGAGTTGAATTACTGGAGCATGTGGACTCTATTGACTGATTTTCCATTGACCTTAAAGATGTCCAATGATGAGTTCAGGTAACTGTGTGTAAGACCAACAAAATATGTTCTAAACCAAGAGTTTAATGGGGTCAGGAAAAAGGCAGAATGGTCAAACTGAAGAGGGATCTCATATGACAAATGCTTCAGCAGACACAACTTATTTACAGGTCCAGGACGTCAGTTGGGAACTAATACCACACAGTGTGTGACTGAATCTGAGCTTAAAATGATGACACAAAACGTGCATAACACTCACCTGTAAGGTGACGACACCCAATCCCAGGAAGTTACTTGGGATAGCATCCCCATCCAAAGGGAGGGCTTCTGGTCACGGACCCGCTGCTCCAAGGAGAAGCACTCAAAGGGGGTCTTTGGCGGGGGCCACATTTATACCCTGGGTTGGATCTGAGCTGTGGTCATCTCTTGGTCATGGTCGCATATGGCTCCCATTGGTGGAGGGGTCTCCTGGGTGGACTTACTGGCTGAGGTGGTCTCTGGTGGGCTCAGGGATCTGGGGTACATTGCTGGGGGTTCTCTGCATACGTGCCCGACAGCACACTTGCTTCCCACCAAACTAGCCACCGCGTCCCTCTCTGCCGAGCTGTTAGACCCATGGGGAGGAGGGGGGTGCTCCTGCCACAGTGTGTTAGATGAGTTCCCTGGTGAGTAAGTACATTCTGAAGGCAGGTTCCCAGCTAAATGCATGGAGGAGGCCTCTATTTCTTCTCCTGAAAGTTTTTAGACGACAAACTTAGCGCAAATTTTAACCTAGCCTTTTTTTAGCAAGAAAAGTTAAATAGTATTAAAAAGATGGAAGTTAGTTAAGCAAACTTGCATAGTCCTTTCTAGTACTTGAGTTATGTGATTGTAGAGAGAAGTCAGAGCAAAAGCTTCCATGAAAATGTTTTTAAAACAAAATAATTTCTTTTGAGAGCAAGAGTGCTGTCAGCCACTTAGTGCCTCTTGCAGATCTCTGTTCTAGGAATAATCTTAGTATTACACAGTATAAAATCAAAACTACCTTCCTTAATCTGACTGTTTACGGTATCTGTCTGCCTTGGCTATCAAATATCTGCAGAAATGCAATGCTAAACTTCTCTTCTGGGTCTAACCCTTAACTTGTGCTAAAAAAGCAGCATTGTCTTTAGCTGTGAAGTGTTAAATCCTGAATTAGTCTCAGGTTTTTGCTTAACTTTGAAACCATGGAGGAGGTGGATTGTACTGGATGTATTCCATAGTACTTGTTCTTCATGCTGAATATTGAAGAAAATTCAAGTCTGGAAGATATGGGGAATGCCAATTGAATCGGGTTTTTTTATAGGAGTTGTGCAAATAGAGGCCAGTCAAAACTTTGGCAACGGATTACCAAGACATCAATGGGAAAGGCTCTGCCTCACTTAAAATATTTTGTATGTTGAGAGAAGGGGACACGCACATTATATTTACTTGTTCCTAGGGCTAGCTTTAAGAGATTGCTCACCATCCAGGTGCTTCATTTTCACTATCAGTTTGCGCTGACCTGGCTGCGCTTGGAGTGTCGAAAATAGTTGCTGCTGTTTTGCTATGGGGTGAGGAACCCAACATCAACATTATTTAACAGTTAAGAATTGGTCTTTCTGCTCCTCTCCTCCTCTCTCCTCCTCGTCTTTTGAAAGTTCTATAAAAGCCATAGTGATAAAAATCCGTAATCTTAGTTGCAACTAAATTTAAAGCCTCCAGTTACATCTATGCAGCAGATTTAGTGTATTGCAGAACCGTCCAGCTAGTTGGAAAACAGCCGTGCTGCAGGACTGCAGAGCTCTTAGAGCTAATCATGCTAATTTTTGATATGAACTATAAATGTGTGGAAATGTGGTTTTGATCAATGTTGAATAACATAAGCTTCCGATTCAATCCATGTTAGAGCCCTCTAGAAACACATTTACCGATGGTGATTTCTATTTACTGTTGGCATTTCATGGTCTACTAGTTTTTAATCCATTTAATGTGGGGTGCTCATTTTGAATGCAGATTTCTTAATCAAAATACTGTCAAACATTGAAGTGCCACAATGAAATCGGAATTTAGTTGCACTGTTACCTTTTTCTTCCCCGTACCTATAAAGCAATAGAAGAGATTTGGCTTGGCAAAATCTTTTGTTTGCCATTACTCATGTTAAATAGTATCTAATGTCTAGCTGTCCTTTATTTAAGTATGGTATTCTTTATCGTCTTTCTTTTTTTTGTGTGTGTGTATCCTGTCTTTTAACTAGATGCTTGATCATTATTGATCTGCTTTAAATATTATAATATTTTTAGGTATTTTCTTTTAGCCCTTGGAATTCTGGGGTTTTTTTTGACATTTCAAATACTGTAGTGCAATCTAGAAAGCTCCTTGATGAATTTTTATTTCTTTTCATGAAGCTTAAGAAGTAAAAAGCATGTTGGATTGGAAAGTATTCCATTATAGCAGACTATAAAATCATCATCTAGTATTTTCTATAATAAAAAAAAAACCCACCAGAATTTATTGTCTTGCTATTCTAATAGATGCACTATTTCCATTTTCATAATTTACTTATGTTGAAACTATGTTTCTTCCTAATATATTTAACAGAAGAAAGAATTTTCAAGATCCTTAGGGCAGTGAGGAGGGTGCACAGCAAGCTTACAACCCTGGACTTCAGGAGAGCAGTCTTCGGCCTCTTCAGGGACCTGCTTGGTAGAGTACCATGGGACAAAACCCTGCAGGGAAGAGGGGCCCAAGACAGCTGGTTAGGATTCAAGGATCACCTTCTCCAAGCTCAGGAGCGATGCATCCCCACCAAGAGGAAGTCAGGCAAAAACACCAGGAGGCCTGCATGGATGAACAAGGAGCTCCTGCACAAACTCAAAGACAAAAAGGAAGCCTACAGAGGGTGGGCGCAAGGGCAGGTAGCCTGGGAGGAATACAGAGAAATTGTCCAAGCAGCCAGGGATCAGGTTAGGAAAGCAAAAGCCCTGACAGAATTAAATGTGGCCAGGGACATGAAGGGCAACAAGAAAAGCTTCTATAGGTATGTCAGTGATGAAAGGAGGGCCTCTTCTGGAATGAAATGGGAGACCTGGTTACCTGGGATATGGAGAAGGCTGAGCTACTCAATGACTTTTTTGCCTCAGTCTTCACCGGTAAGGGCTCTAGCCACACCGCCCAAGCCTCAGAAGGCAAAGGCAGGGACTGGGAGAAAGAGGAACTACCCACTGTAGGAGAAGATCAGGTTTGTAGACTGTCTAAGGCACCTGAAGGTGCACAAGTCCATGGGACCTGATGAAATGCATTTGCAGGTCCTGAGGGAACAGGATGTAGCGACAGGACAAGGGTTAATGGTTTTAAACTAAAAGAGAGTAGATTTAGATTAGATAAAAGGAAGAAAATCTTTACTATGAGGGTGGTGAGGCACTGGAACAGGTTGCCCAGAGAGGTTGTGGATGCCCCATCCCTGGAAGGGTTCAAGGCCAGGCTGGATGGGGCTTTGGGCAACCTGGTCTAGAGGAGGGTGTCCCTGCCCATGGCAGGGGGGTTGGAACTAGATGATCTTTGAGGTCCCTTCCAATGCAAACTGTTCTGTGATTCTATGAATTTTCTTCCTTTTCACCACTGATGTCTTTTATTTGTCCTTATATACTCTTCTCACTACTTTAAATTTACGTGGTGCTATGTTTTCCTTCCCTCTGTTTACTTAGTGGAGTGAGTTTTTAATTTTTTTTTTTCTTTTTCATTTCTCCTCTAAGCAAGGTTGTCTTTAATTAACACAACTTTTTCCAAATACAAGATTTTGAACTTCTGGGTAGCTAGTGAAATTATTTTGTAATTCCTAATTGTCACTCATTTGAATTCATTTGGACTGGGTCAGGGGCTAGAAAATGTACGTTACTGAAACTTTTCACGTTCAGGAATTAAAATATTTGCCATGTTCAGTTCTATGACCTGTGAAGGGTATAAGCTGTGGTTGAGGAACATTCCTTCCACCGTCATCCGTTAAGATAAGAACAGTTATCCACCAGTATTTATATAATAATGATGAATGAGCCAAAGCACTTCCTTCTATATATAAAATAAAATTATTTTTAATTAGCACTTTATCAAATTTAATGTTTGTTTCCTCAAATAAGTACCATTCACGTATTTTGCTTTAAGTTGCATTCTAATTTGTAACAAAATTCTATCAGAAGTGGTTTCAAAATATGAAATATTCGTGAATCTGTCATAGTTTCTCTATATTCCTCAGGCTCACTGTCTGTTATTTTACATTTGATCGTGATGCTGACACTAAGTATCACCAACAGACAATACATGGATGTGATTTATTTTTTGTTCCAAAATATTTTTAGTGTTATCTAGTAACTTCTTATCAGGTGTTTTATATCAGATAAACATGTCTGTGTAGTGTTACTCTTACAGGTTCATTATT
Source organism: Grus americana (assembly GCF_028858705.1). Taxonomy (NCBI): domain Eukaryota; kingdom Metazoa; phylum Chordata; class Aves; order Gruiformes; family Gruidae; genus Grus; species Grus americana. The sequence continues at coordinate 5,010,863 of NC_072853.1, forward strand.
TTTCAGCAGTAGCATGTTATCTTGAATGATTGAGGTAATTTTTAAAACAAATTGTTTTCTTGTATGTATGTACTTTATTAGTGGGATATTGATATAACTTCTTTAATGTGCTGAGGACTTGCATTATTGTCACGTTCTCAGTAATAGTTTATTGTTTTGAAATGAAGTATAATTCTATAACTTTGGCAAGTGAATTAATTCAGTTATATCTCGTAAATGATGCAAAACTCTTTTAACATGTAAAAGATTACTTACCTGCTTTTCAAAGTGAAGACACTTGATTTTAAGTTGTTTCTATGACCTTTCCAGCTGAGAAAGGCAGGTTTGTTTCTTAGTGCTCCAGTGCTCTTGTCATAGTATTTTAGAACTTCATAAAACATGACAACTTAATCATGTAGTGTAACATTTATAACCTCTTTGGTTTATTATGGAATTATCAAAGAATTCCAGTGAGATAAGTTTTGCTGTGGGAGGTGGATGGGGGGAAGAAGGGAGTTAATCTTTGAACAGGTTGGGGTTTTCTAGCATTCTTGCACTTGGCCTCTTAATTGGTTTTAGAAGTCTCCTAGGGTTTTCGCTAGACTCTGTTGTTTATGTCTTCGTACATGCCTACTATATCTTTAAGCATCTTGTAAAAATTTACTGCTGGAGAGTTTTGTGAGCATTTTATGTCATTCTTTCTTGTCTACATCAGTGTGGTGGGATGCCTCTAGCAATTAGCAAAAATTGTAGTTTTATTCGATAGGATTTTTTTTAACATGAAAACTGAATTTTTAAAAAGTCAGAGATTTAATCCATGAGTGATTGTAAGGGGGAGCGTCTTGTCTCTTCATGATGTTCTTAATTAAAAGCACAAATACTTCAAGCTTAATAGACTGTAGCAAAATAGCTATGATACTGAATGGTGCCTTTATTCACCTTTTGTTTTTCCTTTCCTCACTCCTTCCTGACCCTAAGTAACTAGGAGTCTTACAGACTTTTATGATGCTGCTTCTTTTACTGACTATCCACTAATTTGTTGCTTATTCTTATGCTCAATATTTAGTCTTTAATTTCCCATCAGGATTGGAAGGCCAGTGATTTCCCTGCATGATATTGTTGGGATTTGTGTCTAACAGGGATATAGTCTAATAAATAATTCATTTTCTTCTAATTGTTTTCTGGTCATTCAGCAAACACACTGAAATATCTGGGACACTTCCTTCCTTCCTTCCTTCCAGAAGCAACTCTGTGCATTTTAACTGTTTTAAAATCTGTTTTATTCACGTTGGAGAAGTTCTTTATTTGTAATACATAGCCCAATGAATTTTTGTCTGGTTTCTAGTTTGGGTTTAGGTTAAATATTTGGTTGCTTTCTGCAGTGGACTTGTGGTGTATTTGTTGTTCAGTCTGCACTTGACTTGGAAATTAATAGCTGGATTTCAAATCACTGATCTGGCTAGTTTTGGTTTTGTTGTTTTCTACAGAAGATGTTTTTCCTTTGGTATTTGTTTTCTGAGAGCTTTCTGAAACTACCTTTAGTTTCCTTGGGTTGATATTACTGTCGTTTGTACTGTAGGTGTTTACTTTGCATTTTCCATTTCAGGTGTTTTAAATAGTACCTACTCAGAGAGTCATTTAGTACTTACCAGTTCATTTTTAACACAAACATCTATAAAAGTATTTTTATTCAACAGATCTGTGAAGCTCTTGAACCTCCCGACCAGTCTCCGACCTCACAAAATGAAAAGTCTACTTGGTCAGAATGTGTCAACCAAAAGCCCCTTCATATATTCTCCAATTATTGCGCACAGTCGTGGGGAAGAAAGAAATAAGAAAATAGGTAAGAATATTTTGCAGTATTTTTATGTTGTTTTGTTAAATTAGAAAATCTTTCTTGGTCAAGGAAAGGAAACTTGAACATTACTTCCTTGTATTTGAAATAATCAGCTTTTTAGCCTGAATTTCTGACAAAGCAAAGCTTTGTTCTCCATGGGACAGTTTCAAATTTCAGAGGAATGAAGTCTCATAGATGATAAAATTGATTTTCAGAGGAAATAAACTAGTTTTATCTCCTTCTCCAACAAAAGAGAAATCAGAGAAGACTTAGTTCTGACACATTCTGTTCGGCAGCAGCCAGCTTAGCCAGTTATCACGTGTGGTGCCCTGAGCTAGATGCACTGTTGGGGTTTCCCCTTTTCTAAGAAGGGTAGCATCACGAAAATGAAAAAAATCAGATGAATGAGCTGTAGTTTCTTGGCCAAAAGTCGCAAATCCATAGGAAACTGGACTGTGGTAGTTCATCACCCCTGGAAATTTTTTTAAATTTATTTTTGATTAATGATGTTAGGCTATTAGAATTTTAAAATTGGTTTTCAGTTTATCTCTTTCAGGAGAAAAAAAATGCATCTAGTTGATATCATATTATGATTTAACTTAAACTCAGAATAATTAACTGTCTGCTTAGTCTTAAAGACAGTTCAGCAAAAATCAGAAAAGCAAAAATCAGAAAACAGTGTTTAGAATACTACAGTCATTTTCTGCTAGAGGATTATTTCATTTATTATAAAGCTCTTCAGTGTAGTAATTGTGCCATTGGAAACATTACATGGCTTGTTTCAAATCCTGGATTAAGTTACAAATATTAGTAGTCCTTTTTGTTGCTTTTGTGCATATCACATGCATGATAATTGTTAACATAAGCATTAGTGTCAGCACAAAAAGGACTTGTGTGACTATGGAATAGAACTGATTGTAAAAATTTGAATACAGAAATTTGCAGAATGGTGTTTATCTTAATTTTGCGCCTTCTGTTACTGTTTTTAGTAAAAAATCACCAAAAAAAAAGAAAAAGTAGAAAAGCAGTACTTTGAAATGTCATCAAGGTTTGATAGATTTTCTGTATCATGCTTTGCATTGTAAAATACTAAACATTTAGCAAGTAGCTACAACTAATTCTTCAAATAACGAAGGAACGAGTTAGGGCAGAAACTTTTGAGTAGCATATGCGCTCCTCCTGAACTTCATTTTCTGTTCCCTGCTCTCCACCTCTTTCAAGTATGAAGGCATGTGAGAGAGATTGTGTCCGTTTCTGGGTTCCCCAGTTCAAGAGAGACAGGGAACTACTGGAGAGAGTCCAGCGGAGGACTGTGAAGATGACTAGGGGACTGGAGCATCTCTCGTATGGGGAAGGCTGAGAGAGCTGGGTCTGTTTAGCCTGGAGAAGAGAAGACTGAGAGGGGATCTCATCAATGGTTATAAGTGTCTAAAGGGTGGGTGTCAAGAGGATGGAGCCAGACTCTTTTCAGTGGTGCCCAGTGACAGGACAAGGGGCAACAGGCACAAACTGGAACACAGGAAGTTCCATCTGAACATGAGGGAAAACTTCTTTACTGTGAAGGTGACCGAGCACTGGAACAGGCTGCCCAGAGAGGTTGTGGAGTCTCCTTCTCTGGAGAGATTCAAAACCCACCTGGATGCGATCCTGTGCAACCTGCTCTAGGGGATCCTGCTTTAGCAGGGGGGGGTTGGACTAGATGGTCTCCAGAGGTCCCTTCCAACCCCTACCAATCTGTGCATCTGTGGGAATGTTTTCTGATTCCTGTAATTTCTGATTCTCTGGTTAGTGGTAGTGTGTTTGTATTTAACAGGTTGCCCAGAGAGGTTGTGGCAGCCCTGTCCTTGGAAGTGTTCAAGACCAGGCTGGATGGGGCTTTGGGCAACCTGGTCTAGTGGAGGGTGTCTCTGCTTGTGGCAGGGGGTTGGAACTAGACGATCTTTGAGGCTCCTTCCAACCCAAACTGTTCTGTGATTCTGTTGTAGTGTATTGCATTGCTTTCTGGGACTCTCCTTTCTTGTCCCTCTCCTCTTTTCTGACAGTCCTCTTTCATCTACTTTTAAAATTAACTTTCTCCACCAGTGTGGAAACCACTTGGCTTGTTCATCTGGATTGTGCCTGGCCTGCAGAGCCAGTACTCGGAGAATCTCTCTGTAACATTTCTTCATTCTAACATGTGGGGCTGTAGGCTTTTTCCACGCAATCTTCTAGGTTAGATGTTGGGCTTAACCCGCCTGTGCTGTGGACCCCTGATTAAGATGATATCCCTCACCTTGAGAAGAACACGCACATTTTCTAGTTTGTTTTATGATGATATGTGTCAATGATTTATTGAAAATACAGGAGGAATTAGGAAATACGCAGAGGTACGGATTATTATCTGGCAATTTGGATGGACATGGTTTAGTGCTACTTTGCTGCAGCACTACTTTGATTTCAAAACACAAAGGATAAGAAATTAAAAAAAGGGTAAGAAATACGAATTAAGTAAAAGATAAGAAATTTAAAAAATGTAGATTTGTGGGAACATCTATAAGTGCTTTCTCATTAAAGAAATATTTCTTTGGAAAATGGCTTATTTCTCTTAATTTGCTTAAAAATTGATTCACAATTAAATTTGCAACATTTAATCTCTTAGGACTACCTTGTCATGTTTTTTTCATTTAAATAAAACCCTGTTGGTAATCTTGTCAAACAGTTGTATTATGCAGTATTCATGTTCCTTGATGGATACAGAAGAAACCGGCATTTTTTCAAACAGTTCAAGTTAGGATTTGTTTATATGCCATGTGTACCATAGGAGTTTTAAATTATACAGGGCAGTTTTTCCTTTTAGGTTTTTATTTAGCCTAAGGAGATGTCTGAACTGCTTGTGATCTTGTAAAGCATTTGTTTTTTGAAGTATATACACAGTGCATTCACTTTTAAAAGCCTTTAATGTTTCATTCAAAGTTTCACAGACAAAAGAAGGTACAAACCAAAACCAGATAATTCCTTTGCAAGAAGCTGAGAAACTTAAGAAACTTTGAAATTAATGAGAATATTTTAATGACATGTATTTAATTAAAAACAAGGACAAGAACAAGTGAACTCTGTTTTTCTTACACAGAAATATGTAAGCCATATTTTGGTTAAATTATTGTTACAGCAAAGGAAATCAAACACTACCGACAAACCAAAGGCAAACAAAACCCTTTAGAAAGTCTTGAGGAAATGTTTTCAGCTTTCAGCTTGATAAGATTTTCTGATTGGAAACAATAAATGGGATAATTATATTCTGGTTAAATGGCTTTAATAGCATGCTAGTCATAAGTATGCTACTGATTTTTGACATAAAGTGGTGGGGTTTTTTGTTTTGAAGTGCTAATAGTCTAAAGCAGCAAGAATGGTTCCATTAGTAAATCTGGCAACTAATGCCATATTTATATTAGATGATATAAATATAACTCTTTACCTAGGACTACATAACCTGATTTTACCTTTCCTGTCAAAAGCTTTTCCTCCGAGGAAGCAATTCTGTAGTATTGCCCTGGTGCCTTTTACACAGGGTAGCTAGATCTTCTGGAATGCAAACCAGAGGCAGTTGGTGAGATCTCCAGAAGTGGTTGTATTGGTGGTGGTAGGGACTAGTCATGTTTTTCTGAGGGAATGAGAAGATGATATACATATATATATACATACACATAGAAATATATATACATATATATATATATTCCCCCCTCCCTTCCTCCCTCTCTGCAAATAAATCATAGAATCATAGAACGGCCCAGGTTGGAGGGACCTTGAAAGATCATTTGGTCCAACCTTTCATGGGGAAGAGAGCCTAGATAAGATCATTGAGCACCCTGTCCAGTTGCATCTTGAAAAGCTCCAATGATGCGGACTCCACCATGTCCTTGGGGAGGTTGTTCTAGTGAATAATTGTTCTCACTGTAAGAAATTTCTTTCTTATATTGTGATGAAACTTCTCCTGGTGCAACTTGTACCTAATTGCCCCATGCCTTCTCCAGATGGCTCCTTGTGAAGAGAGAGCCTCCGTCCTCTTTGTAGCTGCCCTTTAAGGACTGGAATACTGTGATAAGATCTCCCCTGAGCCTTCTTTTCTCCCTGGAGAAGAGACCTAACTGCTTTAGCCTTTCCTCATGACGCAGCTTCTCCAGCCCCTTGATCATCTTCATGGTATTCTTCTGGATCCTCTCCAGTCTGTCCACGTCTTTCTTGAATTGTGGGGACCAGAACTGGACACAGTACTGCAGGTGTGGCCTGACAAGGGCTGAGTAGAATCGGATGATCACATCTCTGTCTCTGCCAGCAATGCCCCTGCGGATGCAGCCCAGGATCCAATTTGCCTTTGTTTCTGCAGCAGCGCACTGCAGACTCCTGTTCAGCTTGTTGTCCACCAGGACCCCCAGGTCCCTTCCAGCAAAGTTGCTCCCCAGCCATACAGAGATCCTGGCCTGTACTGGGCTCTTTGGTTGTGTCATCCCAGGCACAACATGTTGCACTTGTCACAACTTTGGAGACTACCTGCCCCAAGTTCGTTAGTTTAAGCACAATTCACTAAGCCAATCTGTTAGCCAATCTGTCCCTTCTCCATAGGCGGATCCTATACCTCCCCAATAGGCTGTATTCATGAATGCCATCCCATGATCATATCAACCGAAGCCCTAGTGACACCACCAGGTTGTGATCTGCATGATGCATCTTCTGCCTGCACCCTTTGACTGGCAAGACAAAGAAGATCACTTGGGCACCTGTACCCTTGTTCCCCCAGGACTCTGAAGTCCTGCTTGATCTTGCCCAGGTTTTGCTTTCCTGTGTCATTGCTGCCCACATGGAGAAGAAGTAGGCAACAGCAGTCTGTGCTTTTAACTAGTTATGGCAGTCATCTCTCTGACATCCCAGATCTTGGCTGCTGGCAAGCAGCAAACCTCCCTTGACTGTATACCAGGTGGGCAGATAGGTGCCTCGGTGCCTCTCAACAGTCACACATTACTAGCACTTGCTGCGCCCTTTTGCAGCTTTTAGTCTGTGCTGCTGGTGTGGCTTCTCCCTGTGAATTTTGCTCATGGGTTTTGTCAGCTGCCAAGGTTGCCTATCTGTTGCTAGTTGGTACCTAAAAGGAAGGGGACTGCAGTGATATCCTGTTCCTGTGGGTCACCAGAAGCCATGGTGCTTCCTGCTCCAAGGTGCTGTCAGTTCCCTGTTGAAGCTCTTTGTTCAGCAGTCCTTGGAGGTCAGTGCCACAGGGCCCTAGTACTACTTCTTGCTAAGTCTTGTTCACCCTCCCTAAGACAGCATAGCTGTCTAACTTCCTCCTGCAGCTCCTCCACCCCCTGCCTGAGTGACCCCACCAGAGCACACCTTGCACAGGTGGAGCTTCCACCCCCCTCCACCCAGGACGCAGGGGTGCAGTCTTTGCAGCCCTCTCTCTGCCTGTCCAGCAGCTGCTCTGACAGCAAGCTCTGGGTGGCTGCCTCCACTCAGCCCAGCCTGCCTGGCAGGGTAGCCGATTCCTGTCCGCTGCAGAGCCACAGCCCTCGCCTGGTCTCTACCACCACGCTCCTGCCAACCTCGCAGCACTGCCTAATCAGCCCTTCTAATCCCCTGGAGACCTCAAGGTGCTGGGTAGGCTTGCACAGCACCAGCTAGCTGGGGTGACCGTGGGGGCAGCAGCCTAAGCCTGCGAGGAAGCAGAAGCAGCAGCAGCCCTTCCTGGGCTGGTCCCGCTCCCTCAGGCGCCGCTGCCTGTTCGCGGCGCTCCCGGGGGCTGCCGCTCCCCGAGGGCCGGTACGTGCGGCTGCCCGCGCTTCGGGCCGCCCGCGGGGACAGCCGCTCTTTCCCGCCTCTCTCCTCTGGTGGGACCTGCCGTCCTGCGGGCCGGTCCCTCTCCACACACAGCCCAAGGGGGCGGTGGGCCCAGAAACCCCCTCAGACACCCGGCGGGGACCTCGCAAGCCTCACAGTGATCTCAGCACCCGGGTGCTGCCGCCTGTGCTGCCGCCGTCGGCTTCCCGCGGCTACAGCACTACTGTAAGGAGGCAGTTCAGGGAGTGTTCCACCCTGAGGGAAGGGATCAAATCTGTAAAAATGTACCGGCGTAGGCTTTTTTTTTTTTTAAGATTAAAGCATCAGATAAACTAATAGTTTCCCTTTGTTTAGAGATACTTAGATTAAGTCAAGAGTTTCCAACATGTTTTTCTGGTACGTTGACTTTTTAAGAATCACTTTATGTGGTTGCACTGAAAGCATTTTCAGAAAAGGCATTCCAATTTTGCGGTAGTTCTTATAACGTGGAAATTAATTTAGAAGGACTGAAATGCCTGCTTTTGGCTACTACAAGTGCTCTGTAGAATGCCTCTTCAGAGGAGTAACATTCTTTTGGGGACTGCAGAATGCATAAGACATTGTGGACCCTAATAAGCAATTAAATAAAAAGAAATTTACAGAACATCTCGTACAATTGTGCTTTTGAATGTTTTGTTTTAATCAACAGTTTTACTTTTCAGGTTTCATAGTAATATAACCTGTTCATATCTCTGAATGTATGTTTTTAATTTCCACTAGCATTAATTGCAGTTAAACATTTGCATCAAGTACATCTCCCTTGAGCTCTTTAATATTGCTTGCAAAATGTAATCAGATAGTAAATGATTGTGAATGTACAATTAGAGTACTGGTGTTTTCAACTGTAAATTACAGTCTCAATATTCCTGGGTTTTTTTTTACCATAGACTTTCTAATATCCTACTAAAAAAGTGTTAGTAACGTATGTTAAAATTGAGTAAACTTGTAAAAGTTAATCCATGTATGTTATAGATTAGCTTATAGTAATTTATTTAATAAATAGAGTTAAACCACCTTTTGTTTATTTGGACTGCAGATCCTCAGCTTGTATGGAGAATCTTGTCACATTCAGTTTTAAGTCTGGACAGGATCTTGTGGGCTGAAAAGATTATGAAGTGCTGATGTAAAATATTCTTTCTGCATTGAACAGTTCCTCAGAACTTGTGTCTCTGCTGCTGACCTCACTTCCATAAACAACTCTCCTCCTTAAATTGAAAAAAAACCCAAACCCAAACAAAATTTTAAAGTTGGCAGGGTGAAGTTTAAAGTTGAACCTCTGTCATTTAGAGAGATATATAAACTGAAAGTACATCTTATTCCTGACCTAGTTTTGTTCATTGTCTTTCCTAAGTGTTTCCACAAGTTACTAAATAATTTGCATTATTGCTTAAGTCTCCATTTTTGTGAACCTCCGAAAAATCAGTACCTGTAGATCCTAGTGTCATCTTCCCCTCTCACAGCGTCTCCCAAACTACTTACTGTTTCCCAAAGAAAATTAGTGGGAGGAAACTAAGGTGGTATCTTGCTGGTGAGCTGTTGTTTCCTTCTCAAAAGAATGATCTTGTATTTATTCTGTATCATCAGCTGTGTCTATACAAAGATTTGTTTCCATTATTTTTAATTGCCTTCTTCCTGTTGTGTTCATTCCTTATCTGATTGCTTTTTATCTGAGTTTTAATTATCCAAGGCTATGTGTACTCTGTACCTAACTCCAAGTATGTAAACCTTTAAGTGTTTAACAACGAGGATGTGTTTAAGTATTGTTTTGAATTGATGCCTGAGTTAATTTTGCCAATGTAATGTCAGCACACTGCATTTTTTTGGAGCGCTATTACTGTATTAATGAATGTTTCCAGTCCTTTAACCCATCGCTTTGCCTGGGATTTACAGCTTGTGTCCCACATGTGCTTGAATAGGCCTTGGACTGTGAAGATTATACTGAGATGTTAATTTAGAAAATAAAGATAATATAGCAGTCTGACAGCTCAGCTGATGCTACTTTTTTATAACACTATGATTAAGTAATTCTTGCATTAATTCTATGATCATTTCATGTAGATTTCCAGTGGGTCCAGGGAGATGTATGTGAAGTTCAGCTGATGGTGTACAACCCTATGCCTTTTGAACTCCGAGTAGAAAACATGGTATGTATCTTCCTACATCTCCCCTTTTTATTATTTTTTCTGAAAAACTTCTCAGTTGAACTTTCAGATATGGTTTTCTATAAATCAAATAGTTAAAAAAATAATTTAAGCCAATATAACCTCAGTTTAACAGTGCAATACTGTGAATTTTCTCATATGTGTTGGTAATGAGGTACTGAAATGAAAATCTCTGCCATTCAGAGTGTTTAAATGCTTTACTGTTACTGACCCATAAATCAACTCTGTACCTTTCTGCATTGACTAGAACTCATGCTACATAATTTACGTATACTGGTTTTCAAGTAATAATTATATCCGGAAACCTAATAATTAGTGTATACTTACTACTGTAATTTAAAAATCTGCATTCATCCTAGCTTTTCAAATTCCCATTTTGACCACATTTTTAAAAATCTGAGGAATTGAAATAGTTCTGAGAAGCTTTGGTTTTTAATAGAAGCTTCAGGTCATGGATCTGCTGTTCCCAAGGATATATGTTATTGGAAAGCACTGTAAGCTAAGATGAGAGAGAAAAAAGGGCTAAAATACCAGAGAAGCATGGAAGGTTAGAAAGCTCAAGCCCAAACTGTCTACTACTTCAGTCGACTCTATGATGTTAATTTTGTGGACTGCTTGCAGTGTATCCTGAAACAAAGTAAATTGGGGTTTTTTTCCCTCTTTATGCCAACTAACAGTTTGAATTTTTTTTTTTAAATTATTATCCTTTTAAAGGTTAAAAGTCCTCTAGCTACCAAACCAACTTAATCTCCACTCAGTCCTAATCCAGAGTTGTCCTTTATGTTAAATATTTTTACCTTTAATATTGCTTTAATAACTAAATCCCATCTCTTAGAGCCCATTATTCTGTTAGGCTAAGTGAATCAGCGTATATTTATTTACTCAGAATTTTTGTCTGTTTTTTATTGATAGGTCTACTGCAGTGGCTAGTCAAACAATTTGACCTAAATTACTTAAAATATACTACATATAATAAAGTGTTTTTCCACAGGAAACGAGCATGCCCAAAGATTGTGCTTATAGCATAATAAAATTCATTCTTGGAAGCTAGCGCACTGGTTTCATCAGCGGCATTTTATCTAACCCTCACAGAAGTATTCCAGATTATTAGGAATGAATAGAAAAAGTAATTGTAAAGCTGCATGTGAGAAAGGACTCTCTATAGGAATTTACTTAAGAACATTTTGATTTATAGTCTATTTTGCATTGTGTAAGTAATGATGTAATTATATATTTAAAAAACTGGGTTTAGATAATTTCTTAATGAGGAAATTTCTTATGAGTGCTTACATACACTTAAGAACTCAGAATACAGTTATTTGCATAGATGTGCACTCCATCCGTTCCCTGAGCAAATTAATTGTAGCAGCATGAATACTTCTTTTTACTCTTAGAGTGATAAAGTTCCATCTTTGATTTGATACTGAATTTCAGTTTCATTGGTAAGCATAAGAGGAAGCAGGCATGCAAACTAGATACAAATAATTGAAGTGATTAATGTAATTCTTTAGTCAGTGCTCCATAGAGTGCTTTGAGAAATTCTGCTGTGCGCTAATGTCATCACATTGGTAAAAATTAGTTGATTTTGCTTGATTTGTGTGTGGTATCAAGAATGTAGCCAACAGGTTGGGGAGAGTAATTATTCCCTTCAATTTGGCATTTGAGAGACAATGCCTTTAGAACCAAGGCCAGTTTGGAGCTCCCCATACAATAGAAATAGTGTCATACTGGTATCAGTCCAGCAGTATTTCTGAGATGATTGGCAGGCTGGAGCGTATGACAGATGAGGACGGGTTCAAAGAGCTGCATCTGTTCAGTTTGTAAAAGAGAAGAATACAGGGGTAATTCCTATTGCTTTCCTCGATCCCAAAATGGGAAGGTGCAGAGAAAACGGAGCCAGACTCTTCCAAGAGGTGCCCAACGTAAGGGTGAGAGTCAGTTGCAGCAATGGAAAACTTTGCTAATAAAAAATTCCCTTTTTCCAATTGTGAGGACGATCACATGCCGGAACAGGTTTCCCAGAGAGAACGTGGGATCTCCATCTTTAGAAATCTTCAAAACTTGAGTGTGTAGGACAGTGAAAAACCTAAACTACCATCAGAGGTGGCCCTGGTTTGAGCAGCGGGCTGGGCAAGAGGACCTCTAGCATTTCCTTCCAGCCTAAATTGTTCTGATTTTCCAGTCTCATCTGTGAGCTTTCTAGAATGTAGGAATAGTTATTACTTTATCACAAGAATAAACTCTTTTGTTTTTATTTTAATAATTCAAAGCGTTGTTTAATATTTTAAAATGTTTTGTTTTATTATTAACGTGTACTTATGCCTGCAGTCCCCATGCCCCCTTGTTGTCTGATTTCTCATCTCATATCACGCTCTTTCGTATTATTTAGCCTTGTAGAATCATTTTCATAGCAAGAGTATCCTTTTCTCATTTAGTGGCAGTTTCAGCTTGTTTGTCCCACATTTTTCCTTCTGTCTGACTCAGCACCTTACCTTTGCAGTGTGACTAATTGTTCGAACTTGTTTCCAATGACTGGCAGTGCTTTGAGTTCTCCATTGCTTGATTTTCTTTCTTCTTTACCCTTTTCGTGATTCATCATTCATCAACACATAACTGTCCTGAAATCTATAGTCTTATTCCTTTTTTCTAATTTTCCCTTTCCCTCGTCTTTCAGTTTATGATATATTGTTCTCTTAGCTTACTCATTTCATGTTAAATGAATCCTGGAAGCATCGATCCAAACTTTTACCCTGGTACTTTTCCTAATGTGTTTTCCTGTTTGTTGCGGCTGAAAGCTGTGATGGTACACAATTCAGTATTGAGCACAAGTTGTTAAGGAGAATGATTCCTCATTGAAAACCTTCTTCAGCTTTTTCATTATTTGCAGTATTCATGCTGAGTACATGTAGTTTAATTGAGGTACGCTTAAGTAAAAGAAATTGAATTTTTAGACTTGACATGAGACTGTGGAGACAAGACTTTGATCAGTGTTGCTCAGATGATAAGCCCGGTACTGTCGGAAAAGTTGATTTTTGTTGTTTTATTTTATTGTTCTGAAAGCTTTTTGCTCATCTTTGTTGTTCTTGCTGTTTATTCTCTGTCATGCATATTCATGATTTGGAACTCTATTTAGATCCCTATTCTTCATATGCGTCCCATTTCTGTATTTTCTGTCTTCTTCTATTTCATGTTTTTGTTTTGTCCATATAGTTTAAAGGCTGCAAGAAAGTGTTAGTTATAGTTGAAAGGTGCAAGAGTGTTTGTAAAATGTTAAATGAAAATGTTTATTCATGGAATACAGACGTGATTAGGTCCAACAACTGTGTATTTTAGTCAATAGGATAAAGTAGGACAGATCATAGGGGTGATCAGATGAGGTGCTTTAATAAAACTTAGAATTAGCTTTGACTGCAATGGATTAGACAGAATATTTTTGCTATCCTGGTGGTGGAGTCCAAATTAACAGGAGGTCTGATGTTCAGCTGTAAATAAGTGTATATAGCACTTTTTTTTCCAGGAATATTGATTTCTGTATAGACTTGTTCAGGTATGTGAACGATAGACTCTATCTCTCTTGCAATTACTAAGCCTTTTTTCTGTCCGGGAAAAAAAATGACCTTCAGGTTTCAGGCCTTCAAAAAAATCCAAAAAATTCTGGTAAATCTCTGATGGATTTATTTTGTATCTTGGGGCAAATGTTTAAATCATGGTACAGTCTGATGAGATCTACTATTAAAGTGCGTATGAAGGTGCGCTGCAAAGTGTGTTAAGTCCTCGAAGATGTTAACTAATTTTTCCTCTTTGTTTCTTAAGGTTCATATTAAAGGAAAAATAAAAAGCTGGGAAATTTTGAGGCAATGTTATTTATTGAGTAAAAGCATTTTGTCTGCACTTACTGTAAAAAATATAATTGTGGTTCTAAGAAGGCTACAATATATACAGAACAGTATAAATTGCATTTAATAAATTAATATTGAGAAACTAAGAAATATTACTGCAAAACATGGAGGTAATGTCATTTATGGTATTTAAAGCTCATTATTCAAAAAAAGTCTTTGTTCTACAGTTCTCCTTCTGTTTGGAGCTTGTATTTATTTGAAGACAATTTAGGTGTGGTATTTTGATGAATGAATAAGAATAGCTGTTACACTTTTTTCTTTGGTGAACTTCAAAACTGTATCAGTAGCCAAGAGCGCTGTGTTGATATTTAAAAATAACATCTACAATTTTGTTAAATCTTTATGTATAATCAGTCCCATAACTTAGCTTATGATTGTTTAAATTGTTTCTGTGAACTGCTCTTTAGTGAGTTCACATCTTTGTGCTGTTTCTGCCGTCTTGAGAGATTATTTACTTACTGATAAACTACATTTAATTATAGCTATATAGGGCAAGAACGTACGCAAAAAAAGTGAGGGGGAAGGAGGATAAAAACAGTCGTATTTGGTGTTTTCTAGGTCTGCTTAAAATCTTATTAGAAATAGTAGGGAAAATTTCCTTTTAAATAAATATTTGACAGTTTTTGTGTAAAGTATTTGACAACATTGTATAAAGTATGCTCAGCGTGAAAACTGACTTTGATGGCAGTGTTACTTTAAAAAGAAGAATGATTGCATTTCAGGATTGTAAGTAAAGGCTACAAAAAAGCAGTTACATACTCATGTTGTTTTAACAGCATCCTCAAATGCTACCATTTATTTATCAGTGGTTTTGTTTCTCTAAAACTAAATCGAGGTTTGAAGTGATTTCAAGACGTGCTCTGATAATAGCATGCATATATTCACTCTAAGACAATTTAAATAGTTTTATAAGAATACAAGGAAATGTAAAATTGTGGGGGGTTTGTTTGTGACTTGTATATTCCCTGGAGGAAACCTTGTATATGGGTAAACTTTTCCTATAAGATCAGAAAGAGCAATGATTACTAAATAGTATTACTTGAAATAAGGTATAAGACTCAAAGGAAAAGAAATCTAACTATTATTTTTTGTCGTGTGTGTGGGTTTTGTGGGAGTTTTTTGTTTGGTTTGTTTTGTTTCATATGTTTAGGTAAAGGATATGACAGTACTTCAGCCTTGATTTGATTGTCACCATTAAACTAAAATTTTTTTAGGCACCAGAGGGCAATGTTGGGCAAATATTGCTGAATTCTGCTATCCAGCAAATAGCAATATTGAAAATGTCTTTCAGGCGTTCTAGATATGTCATTGTCTTTTAAAACTTATTTGTATGGGTTAAGTTTTAAGGGTAAGTATCTTGATTTCAGTTTATGTCTGGAACGCTGAAGCCTAATTGAGGTTTATATTGGGATTTTTTCCATTTCTATGAGTTCTTATGTTTTCTTAGTATCTTTACTTTTAAAAACCTGAAGTTTTAACTGAATTGTAAAACTCTGATAATGAGAGAAATTAATGCTGTGTTCTCCTTCGTGTGATAATACACTTGAGGCTCTTTTATTTCTAGTCCAGGCATAATATGTGCTTAGTGCAGGTGTTCTGGCATTTCCATTGCGTTCGTTCTCGAGAAAAGCTCTTCGTTTTCATGGTTTGTGTTGTTAGAGAATAGACTGAGAATGCATTCTTAATGCATTATAAGAAAAATGCAGTGTGCTGAGTACTTATTTTGCTTTAGCAGTTATCTGTGATCAACATGCTGTGTTTGTGATCAGCATGATCCCCGGGTGTCACTTTGATATAATTTCAGGGGCTAGGGAACAATGTACACTGTATATAGCGTTGTCTTTTTTTTTCTTCTCTTCTCTACTGTTATTAAATAATTTTAATACTACCAATTTCTCTTACTAGTAACTCTTCATTCTTGTCCATAAGCACCTGCATATTTTGGGTGATTGTACTCCAGATACATTTGCAGGCCTTTTTGTCTATTACTATCTCTATTTATCTTGATTTTTTGCCTCGATTTTGTCTGCTGTTAACATAGTCAGTGTAAATCCTTTGGCGAGGAGGATACTTTCTCTGACGGCTGGGTTGTGATCATTGCTTCTCCTGAACCTTGACCATTAGCCTTTAAAAATATTACCATTGATTTATTGAATTTTTCTCAGTTTGTTTCCCTATTTTGTCCCCACACAGTTGTAATCTTTAGTTCCTTCAGGGTTATTTGGCTCTGGTCCATTCCAGGCCTCAGTTTCCTGCAATGAAGGAACTCACTGGTGTCATAGATCAAAACTCTTGCTGGGCTGTGAAGTTTTGACTGACAACTTTGGGGTTGTATGGCAGCCTGTATATGTGCTACTTTAGATGCATTTCTCAGGGCTGTGCTGGTTTATGCCCCCCTTTGAGGTTATTTTTTTCGTTATAGAAACCTAAAAGGCTTTCAGGGAAATGTCTTTCCATGCACCCCCTCAATCCAGCCTGAGAGTGGAGGATGCCTAATTCCTGGGATGGGGGACTAACTCATATTAAGTAAAAGCACCAGAGTGGTTATACTGCACGAAGTGAAATGAATGTATAATTGTATGTCCTGACATCCAGCTTGATTAAAAATGTGAAGTAGAGGAGTAAGAATATGCTAGAAAGCTGTATTTACTCATTGCTTCCCTCTCCCCCTTGCCCCAAGGAAAACTGGGCTAATTAGGACCATGTCTTAATGAGGAACTTCCTATATTTCAGAAAAATGACCTGACTATGGTTTTGCAATGGTGGTGTCATTTCTTACTGTTTTCTGTATGTTTATAGGCATTTGGTATTCTGACTAATTTGGGGAGTTAGCTAGGAATGGAAAAATAATGACGTGTATTAATTGTTACAAGATAAATTCAGTGTCGTATTAGGAGAAAGTTCGAACTGGAAAGGCTTTCCAGTTTAACCAACTGCATTAAGTTACCTAATCCTCTCTTAAAGACTACCACTGAGGGAATTCCAAAACTCCCTAGATTAACCATTCCCAGCATGTTAATGGTTGGCTCTGCTTCAGAGTAGGGAGATGGGTTAGATAATACCTAGGGGTCCCCATCAGTTCTGTTTCCTTACATTTGCTATAGCTGACACTAAACAAGACATCAATGGGTCTTTTTTTGTCATTGATTTTTTTAGGACTTTAAATCCTTGGATGAAAGTATTTAGTTGAGGTGACTCCTGAATGATTCAATTATATTTCAGTATTTGGCCAAATGATAGTTCAGTGCTTTCACGGCTGAAATAATCTTACAAAGCTGCCTGTACCTGTTTTAAAAGTGAGTTTTGGAGTGTGTATGGGGTTACCTTTTGTTTATGTTCTAAGATTTGCTTAAGCCAAAGCAAAAGCAGAATGATTATTGTGAAGACTGAGGCTAAGTCAGTATTAAAGTGTGAATGTTCACTCCATTTCTGTGGGGTGAATTCCACGGGAAGGATTCATGTTCGGTCACATGCAAACCATAATTTTGCATCATATGTAACATTAGTTTGTATTGGCTGGTTATTGCAATAATTATTTTGAACCCCCTATTCTGAAATACTGCAAGGAATATTTCACCAAGAGTGCAGACAAGGTCTGTTTAAGCTACCAGCTACACAAACATACTTATTTGAAAAGTAGTGACCAAGCTTCTGTTTATGCAGTGGAATCCGAAAGCGTCAGCGCTCTGATACACTGGGTGGTAAATGTATAGGAAGACAGAATTAGTTTTTACTTACTTTTTTGTGAATTGTTTGTGACAGCTGAAGTCTCCATGTGAAACTTGGGGAAAACTAAAATTCAGTAGAACTGAGGGTTTGACACGGCATTTTCTTAGAACTCAAATGCAATGATGAAATCTGAATTTTGTGCAATATTAGAGGATAGAGTTCTCTAACGCACCTTTCCACAAAGCAAGAATAGCTTTGATTGAATCGGGTGTTGCCTCAACAGTGTGAAGTCTACAAAGAACCAATTGCTAGAACGAAGGTTTTTCTTTTTAAACTCTTGGGTGTATTATAATCTTGATGACTTCAGATCTTCAGCAGAAGAGAAATCAGGAACCTGACAAACCTGCTCAGTTTGCTGTCTTAAGCTTCTGGTGTGTTTAGGACTCTGTTGCTAAAAATCTTAGGTGCAAACCATTTATTTAGTGGTCATGTAGCATGTACATAAAAGACAGTTGTTTGTTAATTTTCCAGAAGGCACACTGCCTTCTGAAGAGGGAAGAAATTCTGATAATGGCTTTTAATTTAGTTCAGTTTTTGCTTGCTGGTGGGTTGATTTCGGTTAATATCTAGGAATTGCTTGAAGAAGACTTGCTGGTAGTTAGTCCCAATGCAAATCAGGCCATTAAAGCTTAATGTACAGGACAGGTCAAGTTTCAGTCGTTGGCTGGGTAATTCTGATGGTGCCATTTGTGTTTCTTTAAGTACTTGTTATACAAGTATCAATTTTCCTAATTTCTAATTGAGAATTAGAAACATAAGAGGGCTAGTCTGCCTTTACAGCGGACATGAGCATTAGAGGTGCATGATTCAAAACCCAATTGAATTAAAAACTAGACAATCATAGATGTTTTCAAAGGAAAACCATGCTGATGTTCTGGCACTGTGCGGATAACGTTGGTGCTTCATAAACTCCTTGTTCAGTCTTCAGTCTCTTTGTGGTTTTCTGTGGTTCAAACCATGAGTTTTTTTCGTCTGTGTTTACAAAAATAGTATCTACCTCTTTCATAGACTTTTGGGTTCCTGTGAAGCATCCTTATGGAGTCAAGGTTTAATCCAGTTTTGCTTACTGCATTAATTGGTGTAAGATATTTAGATGGTATCTTTATTAAAAAATATAAATAAAAATCTATGTGTATGGAAAAGCAGCTGGTAACATACGTGCTTTACAATATTGTATTTCTTGTTTGTAAATTCTGTGTTCAGGCATCTTAAATTCATTGACTGAGCTTTAAAAAACACCCAGTCTACTAAAGACAGTGATGCTATGTTTAAAAGTTTGTTAAATATTTTTTTCCCCCCTTGATCTCTTATTATGTCCCATGTTTTAAGTGTAGGATGCTAAGAGATTTCCCTGACATACACTAAGGGAGTAGTAAATCGTACAGTCTAACTGCAGGCATCTAGGCTTCATAGAGGATCAATTTAGCAAAGTGAATCACAGAACCATAGAATGGTTTGGGTTGGAAGGGACCTTAAAGATCATCTAGTTCCAACCCCCCTGCCATGGGCAGGGACACCCTCCACTAGACCACGTTGCCCAAAGCCCCATCCAACCTGGCCTTGAACACTTCCAGGGATGGAGCATCCACAGCTTCTCTGGGCAACCTGTTCCAGTGCCTCACCACTCTCACAGTAAAGAATTTCTTTCTAACATCTAATCTAAATCGACCCTCATTCAGCTTAAACCCATTACCCCTTGTCCTGTCACTACACTCCCTGATAAACAATCCCTCTCCATCTTTCCTGTAGGCCCCTTCAGGTACTGGAAGGCCGCAATTAGATCTCCCCGGAGCCTTCTCTTCTCCAGGCTGAACAATCCCAACTCTCTCAGCCTGTCTTCATAGGAGAGGTGCTCCAGCCCTCTGATCATTTTCATGGCCTCCTCTGGACTCGCTCCAACAGCTCCATGTCTCTCCTGTAGTGGGGCCCCCAGAGCTGGATGCAGTACTCCAGGTGGGGTCTCACGAGAGCAGAGTAGAAGGGCAGGATCACCTCCCTCGACCTGCTGGTCACACCTCTCTTGATGCAGCCCAGGACACAGTTGGCTTTCTGGGCTGCAAGCGCACACTGCCGGCTCATGTTGAGCTTCTCATCAATCAATACCCCCAAGTCCTTCTCCTCAGGGCTGCTTTCAATCCATTCCTCGCCCAGCCTGTAGTCAAATAATGCCTTATTCCAATGCATTGAGATGATTAGGTTGGATAGTAAAGCTAGACTTGTTCTATTATCTGTAAATACTAAATTTTTTTTTCTACCCATAGATAAATATTTTCTGGCTAGGAACTTTAAAGCTAAGCAAGAGCTGCTATTGATGTTTGATTTCTACTGTCCAAAATACAAGCAAAATATATAAGTAAGGTCACAGGTACAATTAAATGTAGGTACAAAACAATACCATGCAGATTATATCACTCATTCTTTTTACTCTGCTTGGGTATAAATTTTTATTGGTTTTTCATACATCGTTCCTGCCTCAGATCCTGAAACATGTTTTACTGTTGAATACGAGCCTCGCCATAATTCTATATGCATGCTTCAGTCACTGGAACTTAAAACCAGAATAAAGGCTATGAGCAAATTGGACTAAATCGTAAGAGTTTCAGTGATGTAATGCAAGGGACTAAAATATAAGTGTATGTCATAAAAATGTAAGTGTATATCATAAATGGATTTATCTATGTAATATGACTTTTTCAGGGTCTCTTGACAACAGGAGTAGAATTCGAATCTCTTCCTGCAGCTCTTTCTCTACCTGCAGAATCTGGTCTCTATCCAGTAACTCTTGTTGGTGTTCCTCAAACCACCGGGCAGATCACTGTCAATGGTAAGGAATGTTTTTAGTCATTCTCTTCCTAGCAAAACAAGCAGGTGTTTTACATCTTTATGGATTACATAAGTTTGTACAACATATTTTAAATTGCTGTCCTTTTTATGTTTGCCACTGTGAATTCTCCTCAGTACGTAAAAGAAAAAAGAAGACAAGAAATCTGTTTTCTATACTAGACTTCAGAAAAAACATAGCCCGAAAAATCACTTGGTTGTAACAGCAGTAATGAACACATCTTTACAATATCTCACATATGAGAGGAAAAGGATAATGAACTCAAACTCCCCTTCATTAGCGCTTTCATTTGGAAAGCTGAGGATTACTTGAACTTTTTCATGAGAACGGAGAAGATAATCTTGCAGTTCGTTTTTCTTAATTAATCGTAGTCATTTAAGATTATAGAAATTTTTGCAGATTGCTTGTGTAGAAACAGTTTAGCCTATATGTGTGGTCTGTTGCAGTCGAGATATCATTTCATTAATAAGCTTAAATAGAATTGTGTTTGTAGTAAGTAGAGAGAATTAAAGAGCTTTTGTAGAAGATGAGTAGATCAGTCTCCTAGAAAAGGAGATATATGTGAAGAAGATAGATTCAACAAGTAGTGGGACTGAAACATCTTACCAACACGCAATTTTGGGTGCTTGTTCCTGGAACACAGAGTTTCAAGAAAAGAACCATTTTAATAAAGCTAAACGCCAAAAGAAGAAAGGCTTTGAACTTGAAGAAACTTTGTTCTCACTGAGTTATTCTTAAGTGCTTTTCTTTCTGTTCATGATTCCTCATTTGATTTTTTTTTTCCTTTTTGCAGAAACTATTTCAGTAAATACAGAATAGCATTAAAGCATTCAGAACATTTGTGCTGTAGTTGTCTGCTTTTAGTTTCACATACTAAAAATATATTGCAAGTAGAGGTGTTGATTTCTGTATTTGGCATCTGTTTGCGTGTCAATGTATCAAGTTTTCCTCCAGCTATAACTTGTATATATTGCCTGGCTTGTATGTATTGCCTGGTGTGGAATTGGTGTGGAGATACTTTCCTGCTAAATTGAACTTTTAGAGAATAAGCTATGGTCTTTCATGACAGGTGTCTGTGTGTGCAAGTATATATACTTTTTTTTTTCCTAATTAATTTCCTTTAGGATTCTTTTTTCCTTAACTTCTGGATACAGTTGAGACTCTTTCCTATAAACATTTTTTTAGGAAATAGGGAACTGTTAATATATGTTGAAGAGTAACAAGTTTTATGTGCCCCGGTGGATTATGTGATGTATAAAATAGTGGTCTCTATACTAAGACTTGTGATGTTTATCTTGTAAAGGATTCTACGGAACTTACCATAATGCGTGGTAAAACTCATGGACTATTTTAAATTTTTTTATTATTTTACATGTCAGAGATACAAAGAAGTACATGCGTGTTGTTTGTATGTTGTCATGTGGTTATAAATGTTGCTATTTAGCGGATTTGAAAACCTTTTATGTATTTTGTGTCCTGAGAAGATTCTACCGTAGAGAAGGTGGTGGTTTGGGTAGCAGAAATATTGGCAAGATCTGACTAGTAAGCTTAGCACTCTTAGACCTTTCAGAAGGCAGGAAAATTTGCAACATACTGGTGTTTTCTTCTAAAAATCAGGTTACCATACTTCAGTGTTTGGAGTCTTCAGTGATTGCCTTCTGGACAATCTGCCAGGAGTGAAGACCAACGGCTGTACTGTTGAAGTTATTCCAGCTTTGCCAAGGCTGCAGATCAGTACCTCTCTTCCAAGGTGAGAAACTGAATTAAATGATGATTTTATTTGGTCATATTTAAGTGTTAGTCACATGCTGAATAAAAACTCCTTCATCAGAGTAAATAATCAGTTTTTTAGTAAAACAAGACGTAAACTATATCTGTGCTATTTACTTTAGAATATAAATCTAAGTTTTTTGTTTTACTGCTTGAACCCTTGGAATTTCATAGAAAATATTTTGAGATTTAATTAACTGAGGGAGTGTAATGGTCATTCATTATTAAAGTCATACTTTTAAACGACTAAATCCTTTAAAGGCTAAATGTTCGTAAAATCTTGAAGTAAAATGATAATCCATGGAATAGTGTAGGTTGGAAAAGGTGCCTCTGGAGGTCATCTGGTCCAGGATCTTGCTCAAAGATCTAAGTTAAATGTTAGATCAGGTTACCCAGGGCGTGATCTAGTTAAGTTTTAATTATCTCCATGAACAGTGTTTCCATCACCTCTGTGGGAAGTCAGTTCCAGTGTCTCACCACACTCACAAGAGTAAAAATTCCCCCCTCTTTGTTTCAAACTGAACCAACCCAGCTCTTTGAACCTGTCCTCATGTCATGTGCTCTAGCCTCCTAATCATTTTGATAACACTGTTCTGGACTTGCTCCAATATATCGATATTTCCATTGTTCAGGAGAGGCCAAAACATGATACCATACTACAAAAACTATGTTTAAGGGTACAGGAACTATCAACTAAAATAACTTCCTTATACACTCACCAAAAAGCACACAGTGGTAGTGTGGGTTTTTTCTCGGGGTTTGGTTTTTTTTGAGCTTTTTTTTCATGAAGAATGTGGCTGACTAATTTCGCAATTTTAGAAGGAGCTGGTAAGACAGATTCAATTCAGTTTTTGGAACTTTCCAAAGTTCAAGAGCATTCATCTACTAAGCTGCCTGTTGATCACTATATCTCAGAGTCTTACCATCCATTTTGCAAATAGTTGTAAAAGTACAGAGTTTCAGTTTTCCTTTTTTTTTTTTTTTTAAAATAATGTTCCTTTTAGCTGTGGATCAGGAAACAGCCTTTTGTTACTTGCTGCCTTGACAGCTCAAGTACCACAAGGATTGTTCTATTGATTGGAAGATCTCAGCTCCATTTATGATCCTTAGTAAGCTGATCATCAGTATCGTACGACACAAAGACATATCTGTGTGTATATATATATATGTAATTTCTTTTTTTTTTTTTTGGTTGTGTTCTTCAGTATGTTTTACTTAGTAAAGCAAAGGAACCAGTTTGGTTCTGATTTTTCCATACTGAATTCTAATTTATTAATGTAGAATGGGCTGTGTTGATGGCATTGTATTACAAAGATATAAAAGTAATATCCTGATGAAGACAGCAAAATAATAAAATGCTGCAATTGAGTTACATGTTGGTAAATTCCCTATAAAAATTCTGCTAGTATGGGGTCTGTGTAGTTTAGCTGTAATCAAAATCAATATTGTCTAGCCAAAGTTATGAATATATTAAAGAACATGATAGGTTTAAAATACAGAGGGAATTGCAAATGTTCTTAAGAGCATAATATCTGCTCTTTTTGGATACATGTTCAGCTGATGATGTGGAACATTAACAAGATTTTCTGTGTATATTGTTGTGTATTTACTTTTTCACTGGTGTTAAATTTACTTTTAGTTTCTTCAGATGCTTTAGTTTCAGTACTCAGTCTCAGTTCCTGTGACATTCTGGGAATTCAGACATGCTCCTGGCTACCTTGCAGTATGCCAGAGGTCTCTGTTTACCATCACTTACTCCTCCCAGCCTGTATGATACTAGCAAATTGCCTCATGCCAACGGCATTTTATCTTTTGCGTTCTCTGGAGGATGATGTACTTTTAAAAGACAGGGTGAAGAAATGAAAGAAAGAACTTTCTTGACTTAGAGCAAGATAAAATCCGATTTCTATTCTTGCATCTTGCTGATTTGCTTTATGTTTACATTTGTGTTGACACCCATCTTACCAGCGTATCATGTTGGACTCTATTCTTGAGAGAGGGTCTTTTCCTTACAGAGAACATTAGTTTTTACAGCTGATTGTCTTTGGAACTTTCTGCTGGAGCTGATCTGACTTTTCTTAATTTTTCATCAAATTTATTTATTTTTGAAGTATATTACTGTATTTATTATTGCCTTGCTGCTTTGTAGGTGAAACTGCTAGTGTGTAGGAACAGGTTTGTTTGAAAGGTCGAATATACATAGCTGTTTAAAATTTCTGCAACAGTTGATTGATCTACTAGTAATTTTGGGATGATAGTCATATTGGCAAGAATAATTCCAGGCCTTCCTAGGCATACCATAATGTCTTGTTAGAACTGTAAAAATGTTTTTATTAATCTGTGTTATGGAAGGTCAATTTAATAACCTCAATTTAGCAGAAGCTGTAATGGAATCATAGAATTATTCAAGTTGGAAAAGACCTTTAAGATCATCGAGTCCAACCATAAACCTAACGCTGCCGAGTCCACCACTAAACCATGTCCCTAAACCCCATGTCCACACATCTTTTAAAAACCTCCAGGGATGGTGACTCAACCACTTTGCTGGGCAGCCTGCTCCAGTGCTGGACAACCCTTTTGGTGAAGAAATTTTTTCTAATATCCAGTCTAAAGCTCCCCTGGTGCAAATTAAGGCCATTTCCTCTTGTCTTATCACTTGTTACTTGGGAGAAGAGACCAACCCCCACCTGGCTACAGCCTCCTTTCAGGTAGTTGTAGAGAGCAATCAGGTCTCCCCTCAGCCTCCTTTTCTCCAGGCTAAAGAAGTTCCCCAGTTCCCTCAGCTGCTCCTCATCAGACTTGTGCTCTAGACCCTTCACCAGCTTCGTTGCCCTTCTCTGGACACACTGCAGTACCTCAATGTCTTCCTTGTAGTGAGGGGCCCAAAACTGAACACAGCACTCAAGGTTGCTTTCTTGATATACTTGAGTACTTTCTAATGTACTGAAATAATTGTGCAATACTGTTATGCTCAAAATCATATTTACAGGCAAAGAGGAAACACACTTTATGTATAAAGCCAAGAATTTACTGTTTGTATCTTAATGATTCCTGTATTAGACTGTTATTAGTCCAGATGCAATTATTAGAGAAGAAGGAAAAAGAGAGAAAAATACTCTGTAGAGAAGAAGAATCACTATTAATAATACACTTAAAATTACTGTACACACACTACCTATTTTCTACCTGTTTTTCTGGTGTTACGCTCATCCTCCCACTACTCCTTTGGGTCATAAGGTTGACCTTTTCAGTCTGCTGGTACAGCGAGTTGTCAGCATCTGGAGTCCTTCACTGAAAGGAATATGATGTTGATGGTTTGGTGGTTTTTTCACTCGAGAAAACACTTGAAGACATTTTTGTTTGCTAACACATTTTTACGCCATGTTCTTTCTTCACTCAAGCTCCACGTTGCATCCAAATTTAATATATGTGGTGCTTTTGTTGTGTATTAGATCCTTGTTTTCTTTGTTACCCCTGAAAGCTCTTTTTACCCAGCTCCATGTCTGCATGTCTTTGACTACTGGTGAATTGTTTATAGTCCTGGGGTCTCTGGTGCTCCAACACTTGCTATCCCATGCCAGTACTACTCTTTGCTGCATCCTGTGTCTCCACTTTGCAATCATACCAGACTTGTGTTTCTCTACACAATGTCACTGTGTTAGTCATAAATATCTCATTCTACCTAGAACAACTGCTTTTTGCCACTCTCTGTATCAAAACATGGGTGTGCTGAGCAAAGTTTACAGAAATAAAGCTAATTAGGTGTAGCCACCAGGTCAGGACAAAAGTCACTGCTACAAACCGAAGTTGCAGGCAGGTAAGGACAAGTTCAGAGCAGGCAGAGTCATAGAATGGTTTGGGTTGGAAGGGACCTCAAAGATCATCTAGTTCCAACCCCCTGCCATGGGGCAGGGACACCCTCCACTAGACCACGTTGCCCAAAGCCCCATCCAACCTGGCCTTGAACACTTCCAGGGATGGGGCATCCACAGCTTCTCTGGGCAACCTTTCCAGTGCCTCACCACCCTCACAGGGAAGAATTTTTTCCTAATATCTAATCTAAATCTACCCTCCTTCAGTTTAAACCCATTACCCCTTGTCCTGTCACTACACTCCCTGATAAACAGTCCCTCTCCATCTTTCCTGTAGGCCCCTTCAGGTACTGGAAGGCTGCTCTGAGGTCTCCCCAGAGCCTTCTCTTCTCCAGGCTGAGCAACCCCAACTCTCTCAGCCTGTCTTCATAGGAGAGGTGCTCCAGCCCTCTGACCATCTTCATGGCCCTCCTCTGGACTCACTCCAACAGCTCCATGTCTCTCTTGTACTGGGGACCCCACAGCTGGACACAGCACTCCAGGTGGTGTCTCATGAGAGTGGATTTAGGGGGGCAGAATCCCCTCCCTCAACCTGCTGGTCACACTTCTTTTAATGCAGCCCAGGACACGGTTGACTTTCTGGTCTTCAAGTGCACATTGTCAGCTCCTATCTCATTTTTCATCTGACATTATCCCCATGGCAAGCCTCAGTCCTGAGGTCTTGCAAGTTCAGAACAAAGCTGGTGACTATACAGTACTCAAACAAGAATTGAGATGTTTTTTAATTTAAGAGGCTGTATTACAGTAAAGGATGTGTAACCTGAATTAGCTTGGGCTCAGGTTTCAGATGTACATTGATACAGTAATTGAAAGTAACATTTGTTTGGTTTGTTAGTATGCAATTCCTTGATACTTTTGTCTAAATATGAGAGAAGAAAAGAAATTCCTTCTTTCCTGCAACTCCAAATGCTCAAACTTCAGAGTGCTGCAATGATAATGATACATGACAATAAATTTTAAATTATCAAAAAATGTGTGTTTCAAGTACTTGTTGTCATAGAATCATTCTGAAAGACTAAAATCTGCTCTTTTTTATGGAGGCTTTTTATCTTGTACTAAGGATAGGAAGGAAGGATAGGAGAAACACCTGCCAAAAGAAGTTACTGAACCTGGGTTTACCAACAGATTTATCGGTCATTAATCTCAGTAGCTTTTGCCCTTGTATCCTTGATGTCTTATGACCAGTTTGCATTAGCATGAAAAATACAGTCAGAAATTGAACCTCTGCCCATCTGTCTTGTTCTGCAATCCTGCTGCCCTCCTTCATGTTCTAAAGAGTTCATTTATATTCACTATTTCACCTTTCACACAGTGAAATTTTTCCAGGAACCACTCCCATGAGGTTTATGCCCTGTGCTGTCCACTGAAACTGCGTTCTCTCAACTCCTGTTTTACTTCTTCCTAGCAAAGGCCAGGGTTACTGCTCAATTCTCCTTTATCCATGATGTGTTGTCATAGCACTGTGCATGTCTGCTATTTCAGTAATTGACTGGTTTGACATATTTGCTACTTTGAAATGAAATGCTTGATACTCATTTAAATAATTCCTCATGTTTCTGAAGCTTTAGATACCCATACATTTTCCCTAGCACATATAACTCATAGAATAATTTTTGTTTCATCTCTAAGTTATTTTTACAATGTATTGCTTTACTAAGTATATCTTACATCATATTTCAGGTACTGTTTATGATCCCTTAAGAAAACAGATTTTGGGTGAATGGCTGTGTAAAACAGTGCTGCTTATCTGTTCTTAAAGGTGTTTCTGTCTTCATTCTGCATATATCATGTGTTGGTGGAGTTTGGGAAGGCCTAACAATATCAGATAATGTATCCTCACTTGTGAGCACAAAGGTTTCATCTCTTCTGAGGTTTCTTCTACCAGTTAACTTTATTGTCACATTTGTAATTTTTACGGGCCGATCAGAGAGCAGTATGGACTTCGGGATCTTGCGGAGGACTCTCAGCATGGTTTCTCCTATGTAGTGCTCGACTTCTTACTCACCTCAATTCTATTTTTTATTATTTTTGTTTTACATTCAGCTCTTGATACTCATTGTTACTCAACCTTGGTGTTAAACACTTGGTAGATCAGATGTCACTTTTTTCAAGTTTGCTCATTCTAATGACCCGCTCTTGGTTTTTTGCCCTTTTCCCTTTCTTACGGTTTGTGTAGCAATTTTTAAAAAGCTTTCACAATTTCACAATATATATTTTATATTGTTTGAAATCTGACTTGTCTTATGCATAAAATATTAACATTTGTCCTCAATGATTATTAAAAATGACCCTGGCTAAAATAAGAATGGAAAATAATATCTAATATCTTCAAGATTGCAGAGCACTAGCTTCGGAGTCTTCAAAGAATATAGAAACTTGAACAGGCTTTTAACATGTTTATTGTAAAATTTTTTTTTTGTCTGTGTGTCACATTTTGTAGGTCTGCTCATACACTTCAGCCTTCTTCAGGGGATGAAATCTCCACCAATGTGTCTGTCCAGCTTTACAATGGAGAGACCCAACAGCTTATCATTAAGTTAGAAAATATTGGAACAGAACCACTGGAGAAACTGGAGGTCACAGCGAAAACAGTCAACACTAAGGGTGTGTATGCTGATTTATATTTAGAAATAATAATGATCACTTTTTCTCTGATAAAAGTGGGACTAGTGTTATACTTCTTTTAGGTCAGTTTAGAATAAATATCATAATCCCTGTTGTGGAACTGGAATCATTCAGTTTGATTTTATTGCAGGAATATAGAAACGAAAGAGAATGTAGAAAGAAAATGAAAGAAATTGTAGAACCATCTGTGTGTCAAAGGGTCACCTGCTTTTTAGAAATCTAGATTTCATTTTAATGTTACTTGGGGAAAAAAAATCCTGAGGCAATAACTAGTAAAAAGCAAGAATCTTTCTCCTTATGTCTAAATACACTGATTAGTTAAATAAATTACCACTAGCAGTGATGTTGTCCTACTTGAGGGAGTAGAAATAAATAAGGCTACTTCTGTCTCACTCAGTGAGCAATAAGAAAAAAAATCGGATAAAAGACTTCAAAAACAAAGCAATAAATAAAATAAGCTATTGTGAGTTAAAAGAATAATTGAATAATTATTGAATAAATACACCTATTTCTCCTAAAATACTCTGTACATATCAGTATTAAAAAGTAGTCTGCTAGGTGAATCTTGCTTTTGTTTTGTGATGTGTTGTATTGTGTTTGGTTTGTCCTCTGAGGCATTGTTAGGAAAATGCTATTAACAGAAGAACTGCAGATGACAAGCAAGATAATCTTTACTTACAATAGAAATACCTTATTTTATTGCAGGTTTTATTCCATCAGTGCCAGAATATTAAAATGCAATGTGATACCTGGTGATTTTTGTTCATTTCGGTATTTGAGCTTGTGATTTTTTTTTCAACAGAGTATCCTCTTCTCTGCAACCTGAGAGAATAGGAGTTGCCAGTCATCTAAGAATAGGTTTTTCTGTCTGAGACTTGTTGTCAAGAATAATTTTAGAAGCTGAAACGTATGATGACTTACTGTTTTGCTTAATTCCAATGTGCTCCTACTGTGCTAGGTGCTGTATGTACATAACAGAAAGACCAAATACAGCATGCATATTAAATAGTGACGTTTATGTAATGAAATATATTAAATGGTGGAATATATGGGCCTCTGAATCAGATGTTAATCAGGCTCTTAATACATAACATTATGCAGTTAATTGGTTCAGAATTTTGCAAAAGAGACTCTTGTGAATACTAAACCCATCATCTCTCAGTTACAACTTTTGTTAAAAAGTGGGGGGAAAAGGAGAAAAGTTGATATGCTTAGCTAAGAGTTCTATAAAACTTTAATTTTACTTCATCTTTAATTTTATTTCTCTATAGAAAATGTTTACAATGAAGCCTTTTTGTGTATTTGACAGTCTCTTAGATGTTGTTAAGCATGTTTTTATCAGAAAAAGGAAAATTTCCGAGACAGTATAAATATGCATGCTCAAAAAAACGCAACACTTTAAATAGCCATTTCAGAAAAATAGAAATCGGAGCAAGTTTTGAGAGGCACCAGATGATATTTGTTCTGAGAGTGCGAGAACCATGCCATCAGAATCATAGAATCCTAGAAGTCTATGTGGGCAGGGACCTCTGGAAATAATTTTGAACAACCTTCTTTTGAAAGGAAAGCTTTAGGTTAGGTTATCCAGAGCCCTGTCAAGCAGAATCTTCAGTTTCTTGCATTGTCTCACAGAAGTGAAATTCACTCCTTTATTTGGAACTGTACGCTTGAGATGAGCCATTGTATTGGAGGAAAATACATACTTAAATAAGTATGACTTTTTACATGACTCCGTGCTGTGGGTATGATGTAAAGCGCTGAAAGGCGCTACGTGTGGCAGAAGAACTAATGGTCCGCATTAAGCATATAATAGTTACGTTACTTCAAATATGATTGCATGCAGGTCTTGCAAAGGATGGACCTTTGCCATTTTTAATGGACTCTTCCATTTTAGTCATTACCGTAAATTGATACAAATGCATAAAGATGGACTCATGGTATAGTGTGACATGTGACATGGGATTCTGGTGATCAACAGGGAACTAAAGATTTGTAAAGTCAGCAGCTCAGTTTGGTCAGTGATACTAACTGCATGGAAATAATGTGGGTACTTTCCAAAACCATCTCTAGTAGCAACACAAACTCTTAATTTGATGCTATATATCAAGTTGAGAGCATATGCAGACACTTACTACCTGTAGTGCATTAAGAAGTCTCTTGGATGTTCTTTACTACTCTTCAGCTGAAATGTAGCTGTGATTTAAACTGCTCAAGGTCTCCTTGAAAGCTGTTCGGCATCTTCATCTGCCATGACCACAGCTTTGCCTGTCAACTTGGGAGCCTGTGAGAAGTAGTTGTCCAATTTCAGCCAAATGCAAAGAGCTTTCAATCATCCTCGGTTTCACTTGATTTGCTTTGGTTCTTTTAGTCTTGGCAGTTGGTCGTAACTCTTTTGCAGCTGCTGCATGCGTGCCTGTCTGACTTCCATTTCCATACCTTCTGTTTCCGGGGCCACAACTTTTAGTGCAATGATGGATGCTGTAAATGGCAACCGTTCTCATTTTTTGGTGTTAATTACTGGATGGGATTAGCTGTTGCAGTGCAATGACCTGACCTTCCTCCTTCGTTAAGTCAGCTATAGCCAGTCTCTTTTCTTAATGAAGCCCACTTCTCTGGCATTGTTTTCAATGGTGTCTTATTAATGAGAACCTCGGAAGATCAGGCTTTCAAACTAGCTTCCCTCTTACTTCCTTTATTCTGTTTCTTTCAGGTGCAGCTCTTTAGCTTTTCTACTCTGGCCCTCAGATAAATGAGCAGAAATTGCAGGTCACCCTGTGCAGTTCATAAAGGACATCACAGGGTTTTCGAGTCCTTTAGCAGCCACGCGTTATGGAACAGATCCTGCGGCAAATCGGCAAAAGGAACTTGTCATCTTGCCACAATAAACACGTCCGTCATATCTTTTAATGTCTCATTGCACCGCTCTGTCTACCAGGCTATGGTATCTGTAGGTTGGACTTCACACTATCAAGGTCAACTCTGTGTCACTTCATATTGTCCCTCATCAGGTCAGATGGTCTAATACTTGTTTTAGAATGATGACGTGTGCAAAGAGAGATGCCTTTCCATCCTTTGTCTCCAGACAGCTCTTGTCAGAGGCTTGTTATGTCTCAGTTAAGGGGTGCACTCTAAAAGCTTTGATAACCCAACTATTGGATCCACTCGGGCAAATGCGACACTGATGTTTTCAAACTTGAAGCATTGAGAAGAGCGTGCCAGGCGTTCTTACCAGCCTCACAGGTTATTAGGCTCCAGTAGTGAGCACCAGCTGCACACACTGAATGAACTTGGATGAGGAAGCAAAACCTCACTGCTCTTTCTTAGAAGTGATTGACTTCTGGAATTTAAACATTGAGAAATAAATTCACCTGTCTAGCCGTATTCTTCCCATGGTCTTTGAACACATCTGCTTGTGGTCTCAGCTGTTTAGCTGTGCCAGACCACAAATGAATAATCTACTCTGAGGTCCAGGTAACCCATTCTAAGAACTGTGAATATCCTGGAATTGATTTATTTAACTATTTTTGCCAAACAAAACTGTTTTTCCCTGATCTCAAAGGAAAATTAATAATAATATTGGTACACTGCCTATGAGCTGATGAACAATTAATTAGCTTTTAGCCCCATAATTCTAGTGTGCACACCTCTCAATTCCTCATTTTTAAAAAAGGTGGTGGATACTCTGCAGTGCTAAATACGCAACTTTCATTTTAATTAGGATTTCATGCACTTGGAGAAGTTAAGATGTATGAATGCCAATGCCTATGCATTGAGAACTGATAGTTATTTTGAGGTCCTGTGTATACTGCTAGGAATATATACTGCGGCTGGTGAGGCATCAGGAATCTGATGTGCAGATTACTATAGAAGTCTGAAGAGCTTTGTTGCCTTGAAGCACATCAGATTTCTATCTTCAGGTGTCTGATCGTACTTGCATTCAGTGGTTTTTGCATGTTGAATTCAGAGATGTGGAGTACTTTGGTGTCATCCTTCTGTGCTAGCTGAAAACTGCTCTTGCATTTTTATTTTCTTTAAACTGCTCATCCTGAGAAGCAGCAGTTGTTTTGGTTTTTTCTACCCAGACTTCACCTTTCAGCTGTAGTCTGTTTTTCTTTCTACTTTGTTTCCTTTTGTCCTTACCTTTAAACTCTTTCCCCCACAGTTCAAAGTCTTTTAATTGAATTGGCAGCACTGTTGCTACCATCTCACTGGACCTCCAGGCTGAACTGCATCATTTTATCCTCCTGTTTTTGTTTTTGTAAATCTCTGTTCATCAGGAGTCTACAACTGTGCTTAGAACAGTATTCCACATATATACAGTTTCTCTGATGCTTTAAGTTCGGTTGCAGTTTTGAGGCTATCTGCAGACCATAATGCTGTGGTTAATAGAGGATTCGGTCCCATCCTGTCCCATTGTCCCACAAGACGACAAAGGCATAAGAATTTAAGAAATGTCCTACTAGGGCTGATGTTCCATCTAGCTCAGTAGTCACAGGACATTAGGAGATGCTGCTTAGGGAGAGCAGGCAAGTCTCACCACTGTTGTGGTGTTTCTGCTGTGCTCGCTCGGCATCTGTAGTTGCTGTACAATATATACTCCTTTTTAAGTAGCCCTTTTTAAGTATCCCTTTGTGGACTTGCCCATGAATTGCCTAATCCCATTCTGAAGCTGCTGGTACTGCTTGCCTCTGCAGCCTCCTGTAGCAACAGATTCCAGAAGTTCACTAGCAGCTGGGTAGAGAAGTGCTGTATCTGGTTTAATCTGATCTACTAGTTTTATCAGGTGCTCCCAGTTCTTATACCAGGGAATTAAGTGAACAACAGTTCTGCATTCACTGTATCTGCCATCTTTGTAATTTTTGTAAACTGAAGTTATCCTCCCCTACTTAGCTTTTTGTTCAAACTGAAGGGTCCCTGCATTTTCTAATTTCTGCTCACGTGGCAGCTGCTCCACTCTTGTGATCATTTTAGTTACCTTCTTTGGACTGTCCCTAGCTCTAGTATGTCCTCCTTGCAGTACAGAGACCAGAACGGCAAACAATACTTAGGATGTGATGCACCGAAGTTTTAAGCAGTGGCAAAATGCCCCCTTTGACTTGCTCTCAGTACCCTTCCTAATGATGACCTACATTTTGTTGTGGTGGGTTCTTTCTTCTTCTCTCTTCTTCTCTCCTCCTCGTTGCTCTTCACTAAGCTGTTGATTCCAGAGGACCATCAATGGTGACTCTAGGGTTTCTTTCTGGAGTCGTAACTGTCAGTTCCAAGTTCAACACACTGGGCATGGCTGATATCCCACCCCTCTCTCCCGAGATGCTTTATTTTACCTTTACGTATGTTGAAGTCCATGTTTTTGCATGCTCGCTTGACTTCATGAGGTTCTTTTGAATTTCTGCCTTTGACATTGCCACTTCCATAAATGATTATCAATCTAGTCAAGATAAACTCTCTGGAAATGAATCTGACTGTAATTTGCAGAACAATTTAATGCTGATAGCCTTAAACATTGTTATTGAAAGAAATGTCTTTGTCCACACTGTTGTTCTGTAAAACATTTCAGGAAGAGGAAAAAAAGTATCTTGGTATCTCATAAATTTTACACCTTTGCAATCTATGCAATTGAGATATTAATGTTCAAATATACTAAATACTCATTGCTAGTCTAACTTGAATTTGTTCCTATTTAGGTAATTCTTAAATTCATTATTTTCTGATTTTGTTTGTTGACTGGTTATCTTAAGAGGAAATAATTTTGAGAAAAATGTTAGCAGTCCTACTACATGTTCTATACAATTGCATGAATTTGTGATGGTGCGTAGGTAAAAATAGATTATGGGTTCTTATAATGTTTCTAATAGCCATGTAAAGTTAAATGCCCAAAGAAAGAGTTAAATTATTTCAGCAAAGAACTTTATAGATGTGCTTACATTAAAATAAACCTTTTGTGCATCTTTTGAAAGAGATTATATTAGGAAAATGAGAAACATAGTAAAATTGCCAGATTTATCTGGGAACTTAAGATTGAAAAGAATTGAAGAATTGAGATTGTGATCTCAAAAGACTTGCTTTTTTATCGAGTTTCTCTATGCAAAATATCAGTGTGGATTTTTTAATTTGACAGACCTTAAAACCTGTGGAAAGTTAGATTGGGTTAGTATAACCTGAAGTTAGATTGTGGGAAAGCTATTATATGATATTTGTTATGATTTTAGTGATTTAGTATCCAGTAAAATGATAAAACAAGTTACTAATTTAAACTCTTGACTGAAAGTTGCTTGTAACTTCAGTTGTTTGCTGAACACTTTGGATTCTAGAAACAACTGAATACAGGCATGCCCCAAAAAAGGCTCTTTCCCACTGAACCGAAAGGTTCAAAGCCCCATGCCATAGTATAATTCACTGTAATAATGATTACTGAACAAGGTGAAGAAAACATTATTAAACTATAAACCAGTGTCAGATAAATATAAACTAGATTTTTCTCTACAGTTTAACTTTTAGCTTGAGCATTTAGACCTTGTCTTGTAACTACAGGTGTTAAATTAGAGAATATCTGCAAGGGCTGTTCTCACTTGGAAAGTCTTTTCATTCATAATATCATCAAATAAATCTCCTACTTAATGAAAATACATTTTGGAAACAATTTTTTCATTAAACTGAAGATACACTCAAGTGCTTGGGATATGTCATTCTTCTTTGCTTACACTGAGGGAAAACATCTCCTTAGCATATTATGTTTTTACTTCTCAGGAAAAGGATATAGAGATTGAGGTACTTAAGCTACGTTTTTTTCTTGAAAGTAGAAGAACAGAACAGTGATATGGTCACAGCTAAATCATTAGATGAGGTGGAGGTGACTTTAAGGAAACAATTATTAGGAGGATTTTTTATTTTTACCTCATCTTTGTTCTTATAAAGAAGTCTATAATATTGATTTGATGTGGAAAGACACAAGACAACAATTGATGGTCCGTGAGAAAAATATATCTCAAGCAAAGCAGTTGTTGTTTAGGTAGAAGTTAATGGAAAAAAACATTAACTTTTTTGTTCCTTCCCTAGATGCAGTTGTTTCTGTGAAAATCAACAAAGTTTGGACTGGAATTCTAATTACTTTTTTTTGAAAGATGCTTAATTCTAGATTGTAGTTGTTGAGGCCAGTCTTCCCACCCTGTTTTCTCACACATGGATCTTAGATGATGGTTTTGGAAAGGCTCTGAAATGGCAATACACTGACTTGCTCTTAAATCAGTAGCCTGGTATGAAATAGAGATGAACCGTGTGACTTTCAGTGGTCCCCATGTTATGCAAACCAGTGCTCAAATGGGATTTAGATGAGCCTTTAGAAGAATGCTTCAGTGTACTTTGGAGATAGTATGCATTGCTACGATAAATTAATAAATACATTTTTAGGATTCTGTCAGTCAAACCGTCATGTTTGGTTTATGTATTAATAGACTTTTCTTCAGTGTTTAACACTGTAAGGTCCTGCAAATATTAATGAATTTATGGATGTGGTGGGTTGACCCCAGCCAGAACCGAAGCCCCTATCCAGTTGCTCATTCACTCTCCCCATCCTCTCCCCCAGCAGGGTGGGGAAGAGAATCGGAAGGGCAAAAGTGAGAAAAGTCATAGGTAGAGATAAAGATTGTTTAATAAACAAAGGAAAAAGGAAGAAAAAACAAAAACAAAATGTCATTTTATGGCATAGAATATCCTTTTGGTCAGTCTGGCTCAGCTGTCCTGGTTGTGTTGCCTTCCAGCTTGTTGCCCGCTACTGGCCTTCTTGCTGGCAAAGCAGAGTGGGAAAAGAGAAAGCCTTCATGCCTTGCAAGTACTGCACAGCAATAGCCAAAAATGCTGGTGTGTTCTCAGCACTGTTTTAGTCATAAATGCAAAACCCAGCACCATACGGGCTGCTATGAAGAAAATTAACTCCATTTCAGCCACACCTAGTACAGTGGATTCCCCCCCACCCTTGGATTATTCACGAAGTGCGTAAATATGAGATCAGCAGATATTTCTTGCGCCTATTTATTTGGAGTAAGATTAATTCAGGAAGAAGTCACTGTGTTATTGTAACTTTCTAGTATGTAACAACCTGTTCTGCATTCAAAAAAAAATGTTTTGTCTTGCGTAAAGTTCTTAGAATATCACTTTTTTGATTGCTTTTGCTCAAGGTACTTAAATGTCTGTCACTCTAGATTTTAGCATACTTCAGAGCTTGAAATTACACATAACTAGCTCACCCTTCTTCCTGAAGTGGACTTAACCCTCTCCTCCTCTTTGTTTCAAGATGGATCTTTTGATGTTACTATAGTAGTAAGGAGACTGAATAACTGGATGAAGTATCTCAATGTATTGATGAACAGTAAATATTGTTTTTTTCTCATACTACCTTCTGGCACTTTAGGCTTAGGGCAGAGGAGCTAATAATTACAGATGTCGTATCTCATGCGGAACAATGATAAATAATTTCCCCAACAAATATATTTTAACACAAACTATCCTGTCTGGCACCATCCTTAATATTTGGGTCTTACATACTTTATGGTTCTCGGTTTTGAGAAAAGACTTTATATAAAAATGAAGGCCAGTACTCTTCCTAGGCTTCTTCATTGTCTTTCAAAATTGTAACATTTATTTTAGTGTAATATTTCGATTAAATTTTTTTTTGCATTCATGTGCCATTTCCTAAGTTGGAGGCTGTATGATTCAAAACTCTATGAACTTTTAGGTCTCCTTCAGGCTGTGCTCTCAAGTATTCAAAGTGTATATTTAATGCTGCCTGTTGTGCAATATTTTTCTTCTGGTAGTGTTCTTCACTTAGATTCATGTTTGGAACTTTGTGATGTACATGCTTCCAGGTCAATGTCAGTAACTTCTCTAATGTCTTTCTAGTGCTACATTCATTTTTTAATGCCTTAATGATGAATATTTCAGAACATAAACAGAAAATGGCAAATCAGTTAATGCTCTGTGCAACAGTTACAAACTTAAACTTCCTTAACACAGGGGTTATGCACATTAAATTTTTCCTTATTTTAATACAGAGAAGCTGTACGGGGACTTCTTGAGTTGGAAGCTGGAAGATACCCTCTCCCAGTTTCCTCTAAAACCTGGAAAGATTGCAACATTTACTGTAAACATTAAAGTGAAGCTGGACTTTTCATGCCAAGAAAACCTTCTGCAAGATCTCAGTGATGGTGAGTTTTTAATTTCTCCTTGCTTAGGAGGGTTGTATGTACTTCTGAGAAACACTTATCCAATTGTTGTGCCATTTGTGTGTGATGTGGCTGTGTATTTTCATATTTGTCTTGTAATGCAAAGACAACAGTAAGCTGTATGGATTGAAGACTGAATTTTTGTGAATTTCATGATAGTCTGACCAAAATTTCCCATCGTTATACCTTGCCCTACTGCCTTTTAAGTCTTTCTTGACAGAGTGTTTTTGATGTGTCTCTTTGTATCCTTATGAAGATAAAAAAAATAGTTTGCAAACATCAGTGGGTTTTAAAGACAAATAATGTTAGGCTGATCATTTAGTTATCCAAGATTGTAGAATTCTTAATCGTGGCTGGCTGCAGTTTTGCAAGAAGTCACATACCGCAATGTAGGGCATAATCTCCCTAATATTTGTACCATAGAGAAAGTTTTGTGTGGTTAAACTCATCGTTTCTTTTGAAAAATAAAAAAAACCAACCAAAAAGCAATGTTTACTTGTATTAGAATTATCTGGAATTACAAGTACCAGATACTTGTAATAAGGATTTCCCTTCTATAATAAACACAGAGTCTCACTGGAGCATTTGCTATACTCTGTATTTTTTCAATTGCCTGGTATATTTACACTGATTGAATTAACTTGACAAAACAAGATATTCCTGTATTAAAAAAAAAAAAGAAAGAAAAAGTATCATTATTATTTGGACTGTTTCCCAGGATTCAGTTGCAGGTATATATTATCAGCACACTTAATCTTTAAAAAAATAAATATTTTCAGTATAGAAAAAATACAACAAAATTACATGCATAGCTTATTCAAGTTGAATATGACTCATTTCTGTGCGTTATCTTGCAAATCCATTTAGACAGAAATTATATTAATTATTGGTAAAGATTAAAAGACTTCTCTGGTTTTTAGACCTCCCTGGTGTAAAATACATAAATTATAAAAATATTTTAGGATTTAACTGCACAAAACCCATAGTGTTGCTACACTAAGGTTTAGTTTAGAACGTTTTGAAAAAGCTGATAGTGGAAAAAGACCGCACCCTGATATTATTGTGAAAACACAGCTGCCAAGGAATTGAGGCTTTGAGAAATGCCCTTGATAGGAAATCATAGAATCATAGAATGGTTTGGGTTGGAAGGGACCTTAAAGATCATCTAGTTCCACCCCCCTGCTACGGGCAGGGACACCCTCCACTAGACCACGTTGCCCAAAGCCCCATCCAACCTGGCCTTGAACACTTCCAGGGATGGGGCATCCACAGCTTCTCTGGGCAACCTGGTCCAGTGCCTCACCACCCTCACAGTCAAGAATTTCTTCCCAATATCTAATCTAAATATATCTATCTAATAAATCTATCTAAAAACATCTAATCTATCTAATCTACCCTCCTTCAGCATAAGGCCATTACCCCCTCATCTTGTCACTCCATGCCCTTGTAAACAGTCCCTCTCCAGCTTTTCTGTAGCCCCTTCAGGTACTGGAAGGCTGCTATAAGGTCTCCCTGGAGCCTACTCTTCTCCAGGCTGAGCAACCCCAACTCTCTCAGCCTGTCTTCATAGGAGAGGTGCTCCAGTCCTCTGATCGTCTTTGTGGCCCTCCTCTGGACTGACTGCCACAGCTCCATGTCCTCCTTATGTTGGCAGCCCCATAGCTGAACATAGTACTCCAGGTGGGGGTGGAGTAGAGGGGCAGAATCCCCTCCCTCAACCTGCTGATCACGCTTCTTTTGATGCAGCCCAGGATACGGTTGACTTTCTGGGCTGCAAGCACACATTGTCAGCTTTGTCCCATGGTACTCTACCAAGCACGTCCCTGAAGAGGGCAAAGTCTGCTCTCCTGAAGTCCAGGGCTGTGAGCTTGCTGTGCGCCCTCCTCACTGCCCTCAGGATCTTGAACTCCACCATTTCATGGTCACTGCAGCCCAGGCTGCCCTTGAGCTTCACATTCCCCACCAGCCCCTCCTGGTTGGTGAGAACAAGGTCCAGCATGGCACCTCTCCTCAGTGGCTCCTCTATCACTTGGAGAAGGAAGTTGTCATTGACGCATTCCAGGAACCTCCTGGATTGCTTATGCCCTGCTGTGTTGTCCCTGTAACAGATATCAGGGTGGTTGAAGTCCCCCATGAGGACCAGGGCTTCTGAATGTGATTCTGCTCCTGTCTGTCTATAGAGGGCCTCATCTGCTCGATCTCCCTGGTGGGGTGGCCTGTAGCAGACCCCTACTACAATGTCCCCTGTCCCTGTGCTCCCTTTAATCCTGACCCATAAGCTCTTGGTCAGCTCCTCATCTATCTCTAGGCAGAGCTCCATGCACTCCAGCTGGTCATTGATACAGAAGGTGATACCCCCTCCTTGTGTCCCCTGCTTGTCCATCATAAAGAGCCTGTATCCTTCCATTCCAACACTCCAGTCATAGGAGCCATTCCACCACATCTCTGTGATGCCTATGAGATCATAGCCCTGCAGGCAGGAACACATCTCTAACTCATCTTTATTCCCCATGCTACGTATGTTTGCATAGAGGCATTTAAGTTGAGCCCCCGATGAAGCTGACTGACTGGCCAGAGTGGCTGGAATTCCTTTGAGGTATTTCACTGATGTTTCCCTGTTGGCTCCTATTACCTCAGGAGCCCCTGCCTCATCTCCACAAGACTTCAAGTGTGCTGCATGTATCCAGCATGTCTCTGAGCAATAGACTGAGGGCCCTTGCTAGCACCCCGTCCCTCCGACCTTGGCGTGTCATCCCACAACTTGTCTCAGGCAAGCCTGGCATTATACTCCTCCCCTTCAAGAAAAGCAATTCTGTACAGCGCAAATTTGTGCTACAGATTCACAGAACTGGGAGGTGAGGGAGCAGATCCAAAGCTAACTGTGGGATGATTTTGTTGTTTCAGGAGCAGATGATTCTGCATTGCTTACAGATCCCTGAACTCTTGGTCCTCATGTCCCCTGTAGATGACTTCTCTTTTCCATGGAAATTTCAATGGCTCATTGCTTACTTTAGAAGAGCTTTTCTTAGATCATATTCAACTTATTATCTATTACATTATATGGAAAGGGTATAGGCCAGTCAATTCAAAATTTAAATTGAGCTTTGGAAATTTAGCTTTTATTTGTTGACAGGTTAACATTAATAGAGAAGAAATCAGAGGCATGGAAATGAGAAGGAGCCTGATCAATTTAATGAATATAACTTGAAAAATAATTATGAAAGTCAATATTTTAAAAGCAGACATTACTGTCTTTAGCATCAATTCTGTTGATTTCATTTTTGTAACTTCCAAATTTGCCCTGTCTCCAAAAAGCTTTAAAGGCAGCCTGAAGCTGTAGTTGCCCAGCAGTTTTTCAGATGAAATAACATTAAAAAAAATATTCTATGGAAGGAGAAGATAACATACTTCCTGGTATTGACATCGAACAGTTGTGGGATAGTGGATTTGGGCCTTCGTTTTTTTACCTGTATCTAACTTCTATGGGACCACATACGAACAAAATCTTTGAACAACATTTTTCCCTTGGTATTTCTGCCTACAGCTGCTTTGAAAGGTTGTGTAACTGAAACCTGGAAGCAATTCAACGTTTTCTCATTCAGTGATGATAAAGGAGTAGAATCTGTTAGTGTTTCTGTAGAACTTTGGTATCTTTGGGTGCTACGTACTGTGTGTACTTTGAAAGTACTACTAGAGATGCTAAGTACATTGACATTTTTACTTGCTACTTTAAATTTTCTATATTGCTTTTAACTTTACAAATATTGTACTTTCTAAAGAGGCAGGTAAGACCCTGATGTGAAGAACAGTAAAGAGCTAGAAAAATCAATGGTGACTATGACATGACTTTTAATCACATGGTAGCTATGGTACCTTTTTCTTTTGAAGACCAGATTTACAATGATGATCAAAATACTTTTGTCTTTTAAAAGTAATGCCCTTAGCAGGGCATCTGTTACTTTGATCTGTTTTCATTTGCTGCTGAAATTGTTTCCTTTTACGCTGTTTGTAATCAGGACATAGTACAGAAAGGATAAATTACTGATGTTTCTGATGATACACTTATCCAATTGGAAAGTAAACTAAGTTATCAATCAAAATTGCTGATCTAATTCTTGTGTGTTGATGGTATACTGTCTCGTTAAGAAAAATGTTAGATGTTCTTCTAGATTAAAGGAAGCAAAAACACATGAGTGGCTGTACAGGATCAGATCAATGACCGTCTAGTCCAATATCCTGTCTGTGACAGTGGCTAAGAGCAGATGCCTGTGGGATAATATAGGGAAAATCATAAACATACATGCTACTTTATGCTTTTGCGCTCCAACTTGTTATCTTAGAAACTTCGAGAGCCTGATATGGTTTCTCTGTTTTTAGGCATTGTTAGTCATCCTTAGTGGGTTTCTCATTCATAAAATTCTTCATTCTCTCCGTCAGCACTGTCCAGCATTCTGTGGCAAGAAGAATCATAGCTGAATTACTTTTAGCTGCTTTGCACCTACTGGTGTCCTTCTGATATTATCTAGTTCTTGTATCGCAAGAAGCAGCTAACAGTACATCTTCTAAAAATCTTACCTACACTCATGATTTTATATATTTTCTCATGTTATTGCCACAGCGGTCTCTTTCACAGCCTGAAGATTT
This sequence comes from Grus americana, assembly GCF_028858705.1. NCBI lineage: Eukaryota > Metazoa > Chordata > Aves > Gruiformes > Gruidae > Grus > Grus americana. The sequence continues at coordinate 5,053,287 of NC_072853.1, forward strand.
TGAACTGGCTTCGTTGTCCCTGTTGTGGAAACAGTTCTGTGCGTTGATCGGCCTTGTCCCTTTTGAACCCTTTCAGATTTGTGTGTTTGAGATAAGCTGTACACGCTATTTGAAAGGTGATCTGTGTATTTCTGTAGTGGCCTAATGATGCTTTTTATTTTGTTTTATATTACTGTCCTTAAAATAATACAATAATGCATAATTTGTCATTTGCTTTTTTGACTATTGCTGAACATTGAGTTCATAGATTCATGAATCTGTGAACCGTAGCTCCAGGATCTTGCTCCCGAACAGTAATGATATGCTGAGAGCTTCTTATTTCACATATAAGTTTAGGGTTTTTTCCCATCTATTTTTACGGAATTTCATTTGACATTTTATTGCTCAGTCATTAAGTTTTGTAAGGTCCTAGCTGTGATGTCAGGAACATGCCATTCTGTCTGTGTTGTGTAGGCTTCCATGCTGGGAATTGGATTTATGCAAGTACAGCCTAATAACATGCCAGGTAACATTGCAGAAGAATGCACATCCTATAAAAGCATGTCATTTAGGGTTCTTGTCAGAATCTGGATTGCCTTTAGTTTATCATCTTTGGAATTAATTACTTTGCAAACATTTTGATCAGCTGGGCAGGTGTTGTATGGACACCTCATTCATTAGGATTAAGAAATTTATGTCTTGAAGGCAATTAACCAAGATTTAGGAGTTCCCTGCAGGAGATCTGTTTGGTGTGAATGCTGATGAAGTTTTGGATCTCCTGTCCCTCAGCTGGGTGGTTCAGGGTTCCTTCTATGTATGTTCTTGGTTCTCTGGTCAGGAAAGTCAGTGTGTGTATTTAATTTGATTCTAAGATGGTTGCACTTGGTAAGGCAGGAGAAAGCACTCTGTCTGCTGGGTACAGGCCTAAGGAGCTGAAGCAGTAAGGTCTCCGTCTTCAGAGAGGTCAATGGGATGCTCACATCCCGTTGGGGTAAATCAGAGGTCAATGGGATGCTCACATTATAAGCATAATCAATTCTCCTTCCCAATCATCATACTTTAATTTCTGAACTCCAGTATTTCCCTGACACTAAATGGAAAAACAATAGCTGCTCTTTCTGAATCACATTATAAATTATAAGTGGGAAGCAGTCTTTTAAAAAAGCTTCTGTTACACGGGGATAATGTTTTGCAAAGTTAATGAATTAATCTACAATCTTCATTATGTAAAATGTTAGTGTTCATTCATTCTGTTTATAGGGAACCTAAAGACAGGTGCGAGAATCTTTAAATTCATAAACTCATCAAAAGAACTAATTAATTACATGCTGAAAGAGAAGCAAATCTATGCCTTAAGTCTCTCCTTCCCTTCTCTGGGGGAGAAAAGGTTGCAGAGAAATAACAGCATATTTCTAAAAGCAGTGATCTTGAATATTTTTTAATGTTGGTATGCAAGACCGTGGTATGTTTCATACTCACTTTGTTGCTTTTCTGCTTAAATGGCTAGATTTTATCTACTTAAAAATTTTCCTACACTTATATAACATATAGCCAACATAGTTCTTTGTTAGAAAGATACCTGGTTTTGAATTTAAACATAGTCTTGACAGATCTTCTGAAAAACTAAATAGCCTAGAGGACTCTATTAGGATAATTGTATTACTGATGATGGAAGTCCTCAGAGATATTTCAGTATGATAATCTACATGTTATTATGCTTGGTTGCCTTTATTACTTTTGATCATTCCGAATAGTTTTTCAAAGTGACTTCATTTCTAAGAAGTTTTTTGTCTCTGCAGTTTGAAGATGTCAGTTTTCATTTTGGTTGCACTGTTAATGTGAGTAAATGAGTAGGTTTTTTTGTTTGCTTTGTTTTTTTTAAAAAACTACAAACACTTCAGTGTCCTGCATAAATTCATCACTGTGTTACTTTAAAAATATTTTTTGATAACTTTTCTTACAGAGTTACAGAATCACAGAATGGTAAGGGTTGGAAGGGACCTCTGGAGATCATCTAGTCCAACCCCCCAGCTAAAGCAGGATCACCTGGAGCAGGAGGGTTTTGAATATCTCCAGAGGAGACTCCACAACCTCTCTGGGCAGCCTGTTCCAGTGCTCGGTCACCCTCAGAGTGAAGAAGTTTTTCCTCATGTTCAGATGGAACTTCCTGTGTTCCAGTTTGTGCCTGTTGCCCCTTGTCCTGTCACTGGGCACCACTGAAAAGAGTCTGGCTCCATCCTCTTGACACCCACCCTTTAGATATTTGTAAGCATTGATGAGATCCCCTCTCAGTCTTCTCTTCTCCAGGCTAAACAGACCCAGCTCTCTCAGCCGTTCCTCATACGAGAGATGCTCCAGTCCCTCATCACCCTCGTAGCCCTTCACTGGACTCTCTCCAGTAGTTCCCTGTCTTTCTTGAAGTGGGGAGCCCAGAACTGGACACAATATTCCAGATGTGGCCTCACCAGGGCGGAGTAGAGGGCGAGGATAACCTCCCTCGACCTGCTGGCCAATGCTCTTCTTAACACGCCCCAGGATACCATTTGGCCTTCTTGGCCATGAGGGCACATTGCTGGCTCATGGAGAGCTTGTTGTCCACCAGGACTCCCAGGTCCTTCTCCGCAGAGCTGCTTCCCAGTAGGTCAACCCCTAACCTGTACAGGTGCTTGGAGTTATTCCTCCCTAGGTGGAGGGCCCTACACTTGCCTTTTTTGAACCTCATTAGGTTCCTCTCTGCCCAGCTCTCTAGGCTGTCCAGGTCTCGCTGAATGGCAGCCCAGCCTTCTGGTGTGTCAGCCACTCCTCCCAGTTTTGTATCATCAGCAAACTTACTGAGGGCACACTCTGTCCCTTCATCCAGGTCATTGATGAATATGCTGAATAAGACTGGACCCAGTACTCTAATGTAGTGCGCATAAATAATATCTAGTCTTTGATTATGAATTTCTTTACACTTCACTTGCTCCCTTTCATTGTATTCACCCTTATTCTAAATTTAGCTTCCAATTTTAGTTTAGTTAGTTCACTAAACTCAGGAAGGAATCCTTATACTGCATTTGCTATTGGTAATTATTATTACCATCCTCTTTAAATGTAATGGAGTTTCAAAGAAGCTCTTAGTCTGCTATGTGTTGTTTCTGCTCTGCTCCTGGGAGCCAGAGAGTTGATGCATTCCAAGTACCTTTGCCTGGAGTACTGCTACTGGTGGTCTCCTGTGTGACGGTCTTACGCATGTGTTTGAGAGAGGGAAGGAACTGCATCTTAATGCCCACCTGTAGTGTAAAGGGTGGATTATATTGCCTGAAACTCTATCTACTCTTGTGTTATTCCCCTCATTTGTTGCTGCAGACAGCGAATTTCTAGAATTCTGCCTACGTTCAGGAGAATACAAGATCGTTCGTTTTTCTAGGAAAAAAAAAAAAGCATATTCTGGTTTGCCAAGCACACTCTCTCCCCTGTCTTGAGTTTTTTTTTTTCTCTTTTCTGCATGCTGAAAGTACTTTAAAATTGTTAGAGTATCCTTAGGAGAGGTGGCCTACCAAGAGGCTTTTTGTTTTGAAATTTCTATCAGGGAATGCATTGACAAAATAAACAAATGAGTTGAGGGGCAGTTAGATTTCATATTTTATGCGCAAGTTCTGTACTTACCAAAAACTCTGACATATCTCTTGGGTTATGATTTCATAGTGTTAAAACACTCATGTAAGAAAGAAGTTACGATAATGTTTTTCTATTTTTTAATATGTGGTGGTTAACCTTGACTAAGAGCCAAATGTCCCTCCCCTCTCCCCATCTGCTTGCTCCTTCCCCATCTTAAAGAGGACATGGGAAGAAAATAGGACAAGAAGGCTCATGGGCCAAGATAAAGACAATGAGATCTTTTACCAGTCATTGTCACGGTCAAAACAGACTTGACTTGTTGAAAATTATGTAATTTACTGCCAAATAAAATAGAGCTGTGTGGGGAGAAACAAAAAGACAAAATTAAAACACTTTACCCCCACCCCTTTCCCAGTCCCACCTTCACCCCCTCACCCTCGACTCCTCTCCCCACGAGGGGCGCAGGGGTGGGGATGGGGGTTGCGGTGGGTCCATCCCAGCCCCTCTCGGCTGCTCCTCCCTCCTCACACGTCTCCCTGCTCCAGCGCGGGCCCTTCCCCGGGCTGCAGTCCTTCAGGGACAACCTGCTCCTGCCTGGGCTCTCCACAGCCGCAGCTCCTGCAGGAAATACCCCCCTGCTGCGGCGTGGGGCCCTCCCCGGGCTGCAGGCTGGGTCTCTGCTCCAGCGGGGTCTCTCCAGGGCTGCAGGGGATCCCTGCTCCGGGCCTGCAGCACCTCCTGCCCTCCTCCTCCTCCGGCCTCGGGGTCCCTCTGCTGCTGCTCCCTCCTTGGCTTCCTCCTCCTCTGCCTGTGCCGCCTGTGGCCCTTGCTGAAACCTGTTTTCCCCCCAGCGCCCCCAGCTTGGCTGAGGGGCTCAGCTGTGTCCTGCGCTGGGGCCGTTGGAGCTGGCTGGGACCGGCTGGAACCGGCTGTGTGCGGCACGGGGCAGCCCCGGCCTCTCCTCACACAGGCCGCCCTGCAGCCCCCACTACCAGTGCCTGGGCAGAGACACCCCATATATAATATTAAGTATATTTCATGTGCCTTTATAAAACAGGAATAAGCAGGTTTGTACTGCTATTGAATTTTAAGTATTTCTTCTGCAGAGGAGAAGCCATTTAACTTAAAATCTTACACTGTTTTGCATCTCACGTGATGACATATTGCCAGTTACCTGTAGACTGCCTTGGAATACAAACTTCAGTGGTGTCCTGGCTACTGTGGTAAGGTTATTTCAGGGTTTCCTTGCCACAAACCAGCATAGTTGTGATGTACCTGTTGGAAAGTTTATATGTTTTTGTCACCTGAATCATGCCAGTGATCATTGTACAACACAGCGTTAGAAGGAAGCCGTGGATTAGAACGGGATGGAAGCTGTCCCATGCCAGCTCTTTCTTCAGTGCTTAGTCATTGGGTTGTAAATCTACAGGTTTAACTCCCTTAGTAAACTTTCCCTCATTCAAATACGAAATTGTGTGGGATTCTTCTGTGCAGCGCACTGTGAAAGTGGCTAATGAAGTTAAATTGACAATTTACTTAACATTTGAGAGGAGAGAGGAAATGCTGGTAAGAGATTTTGCTCTGTTGTGACAGCAGTGACTGTGATGTTGGAAAGGCAAGCTGTGTTTTTGCAGTTACCATGGATAAAGTGTTGGTCATGTGCTGTTACCATGGAAATATTCAACGTGGATTCTAGAAATTAGGAAGATTTCTGGACAGAGTAGAAAGACAATTGTTCTTTTTATAGTGAAAGGCTGCTCAAGCTGTTTGACATATGGATTGACAAAAGAAAACTGGAGGATTTAGCATCTTCAAATCTCTAAACTTCATGAGAGAAACTAAAACATGTGAAGTCTCAAAAAATATAAGTATCAGGTAATTGAAAATTTCCTACTTTATTAATTCTCTAAATTTTTCAATTACCTGTTTTCTTCTGCCATCACTGAGTTCTGCAACCTGCCAGGGCTTTTAATAGCATGTGTTTCACCGTTCCGTGGTGATTGTATTGCAGAGGAGCTGGACAATGCCTAAGCAAAGTCAAAGAACAGAAAGAACAGAAAAAGCTAAATAATTAAAAAAAAATTGCTAGCAGCAGAAGATTAATATTTTTTTTTTTTGTCAGCTGGCAGAGAAGTCCCCTTGCACAGTCAACGTTGTGAAGGGGTGAGCCCTTACATGTATATATAAAAACCACACTGCCAGGCACCAGGCTCTGTGTTATATGTGATGTTTGAGTGTTACAGTCTTGAAACAGAACGTTTGACTGCTCAATTGTTACTTTAGACTTTTCTCTTAGCCTGAAGCAGAATCAATGTTTCCTTTGCTATCATACTTCCTTTTGCAGGTACAATTTAGAGCTGAAAAAAATTCCCTCTTCCCCAGAAAAAAAGGTTTAAACTAACCTTTGTTGTTTTTTTTTTGTTCCTTAAGAAAATGAAAATAGAATGTTTTTTTAAAAGATAGAATAATTCAGAAAGGCATTAGTTGCATGTCCATGATGTTGTTTGAAGTAAGACACAAGTTTTCCCTTCTTCGAGAAAGGAAAAACTGAAGTCTTTGTTTTGTTTACTCCAAAAAGAATCTAGTTTGCATGCACTGAAATTGCTGAGCAAACCCAAGTAAGTGGGGATGATGATGAGATTTGCTTCAAAACCATGCACCAAAACATGAGGTGTTGCAAAGTCCGTCCTAACTGTTGCACAAAGACTTACATCTAATGACCATTAATCATAAATATGACAACTCATGCTGTGGGTTGAGGGGAAAAAAGGTAATTTTCATGCACTGCACACAAAAATTGCTATTTTGTTTGGAATCGTAAAATCATTTAGGTTGGAAAAGACCCTTAAGATCGTCAAGTCCAACTGTAAACCTGACACTGCCAAGTCCACCACTAAACCATGTCCCTAAGCAACACAGCTACACATCTTTTAAATACCTCCAGGGATGGTGACTCAGCCACTTCCCTGGGCAGCCTGTTCCAATGACTGACAACCCTTTCGGTGAAGAAATTTTTCCTAATATTCAATCTAAACCTCCCCTGGCACAACTTGAGGCCATTTCCTCTTGTCCTATCACTTGTTACTTGGGAGAAGAGACCAACACCCACCTGGCTACAATCTCCTTTCAGGTGGTTGTAGAGAGTGATAAAGTCTCCCTTCAGCCTCCTTTTTTCCCCAACTAAACTAGTATTTAGCTACTAATTCTTTTGCTTCTGTGTGAAGGTCACCATAACCATCAAAGTAATTTTCCCTTACTTCATTTCTCTTACTTTACTTCCCTTCTTTTACTTCCCTTACTTTATTTCTCTTCTTTAAATTCCTTTCCTTTAAAGCACTGAGAATTGTTTCTGTGAGTTGGATCATTCCTTCCACTAGTTCAGTGGTAGCATCTCGTACCATCTTCCAACGAGAAGATGGCCCTTGGGGAGCCAGAACTACATTGCGGCAACTGCAAGAATGGCATTTTGGATATCTTCACTCAGCTTTCGGTAATCCTCTGTAGAAGGCAGTGGAAGCCTTGAGAATGTCATGGCTTAACACCGACTGGCAACTAAGCACCAAACAGCTGCTCACTCATCTCCCTCCCTCAGTGGGATGGGGGAAGAATTGGAGGGGTAAAAGTGAGAAAGAAACTTGTGGATTGAGATAAAAGAGAGTTTAATAATTAAAAAAAAAAAAGAAATAATAATAATTTAAAGAGAAAAGGTAAGGAAAAGGCGGGGGGGGGGGAAATAACAAAGATCCAAGAAAGACAGGTAATGCAAACTGACTGACATCCAGCCTGTCCCTGAACAGTGGTCCCCCCACTGACCTCCTCTGCGGTTTTATTGCTGAGCATGACATCATATGGTATGGAATATCCCTTTGGCCAGTTGGGGTCAGCTGTCCCAGCTGTGTCCCCTCCCAACTCCTTGTGCACCCCCAGCCTACTTGCTGGCAGAGTGGCATGAGAAGCAGAAAAGGCCTTGGCTCTGCTATGCACTGCTCAGCAGTAAGTAAAACATGAGCATGTTATCAACACTATTTCAGCACAAATCCAAAGCATAGCCTCCTACTAGCTACTAACAAGAAATTTAACTCTATCCTAGCCAAAAGCAGCACAAATATACAGCACCATGTCAGGCTTTACCCCTGTGAAGTGTATCCATGTATGCAAATACATCTTTTGCCATAATCTGTAAAGGTTATTGACCTCTTAGGAAGGTTTTGAATGCTCTGGCTTGATTCAGCAGGTGATGTTGATGACGGTCAGTGATGGAAATATTAATTTTCTGAGAAATAGTAATCTTTCTTTTCACTTAACTATGTTTTTTTTTTTGCATATGAGGTAAGTTACTTGTAAATTAAAAACTTGGTGATTTTTGGCTAGTAAGCCTTCTCAATCAGAATCTTCAAATCTGATGTTTATCATAGTGTTGTACCTTTAAGGCTGAACTAAGGTGCATTTTAAAACTAGATAGTGAAGGAAATTGAAAGTAAAGGAATATGGGAAATGCCCTTTGTTTTCTCAGTTGGATTTTACTCAGGCAAAACCATTTCATGCTTCATCTTGTTCTTCTGCTTTTTCTTTTGAGGAAAGTATCCTCAACAGGTTCAGATACCAGGTCATCCATGGAATTGGAATGTGATATCAGCAAATAGAATTCGACAGGAGCAATTTCCAAAGAGAAAATATGTTTGCGTTTTGTGTAATAATTTGGTGTTTCCTGTATTTTTAGATATAGAATCATAGAATGGTTTGGGTTGGAAGGGACCTTAAAGATCATCTAGTTCCACCCCCCTGCTACGGGCAGGGACACCCTCCACTAGACCACGTTGCCCAAAGCCCCATCCAGCCTGGATGCAGATATGTCTGCTGTATTTCTGCTTGTATTTAATTGGTGTTTGTGGATTGCAGTTGCTCTGCACAGTGTAAAGGAACAAAATCATTCTCTTTTTTTGGACTTTATATGTAATTATAAATAATACATTGTGAAAAATAAATTGCAAATCTAATTTTATTGTATGTTAAAACTTCATTATTTTAATTTTCATGTTCCTCTGACTTTTGATTCAGTAGTAATTTTCACACATTTTAATGGTGTATGCTTAGAATGTAGCTTTGGTAGGTTGAGAAACTCAAATATGCTGTAGTGTATTTATTTACTTGCAAGTTACACAAGCTTGTCAGCAATAAAAGATAGTACTAAGTTGACATATTGTCTTTTATTGCTATACTATATGCCAGTACAGAGACTGCTAGTAAATACCAAACTGAGGACATTCCTCTAAGGATACCCATTTCTGTTAAGCTTTTTGTTGACTGTTACAATTAAACCTTAGTTTCCATTCTTTGTTATACATGACAAATATTTTAAACATTTTTACATCAGTAGGGGGTACAAAACATGGCTTCTCTATTTGCAATTCTTTTCTACAATATGTACTTGAAAAAGGAATCCTCAGGCCTCATACTGGAAGTTAGTTTAAAAATATTACGCAGTGATAGGGTCACTATCATGGAAAAGCACAAACTTTGGGAGTTTTTGGCTTCTAGAGGAAAATAGAGCAAAATAATCTTTGCCTTTTGTTTTGCCTTTTTGTATAATACGTTAATATTTCTTTTTGTGCATTTTCTCTCCCTTTGATAATACAGATTCGTTGGAATAAAACATAACATTAGACAAAAAAAAGTAATTTCATTTATTCTGTTTCTAGATGGAGTCAGTGTTAGTGGACTTCCGCTCTCCAGTCCTTTTCGGCAGGTTGTCAAACCAAGAGTAGAGACTAAACCTATCAATCCACAAGAAAGCAGCAAAGTTGGTGACTTCAGTCATGTGAAGGTGAGTGACATAAAAATAAGTAAAAGATGTGGTTCTCATTGTGCTGTGTTATGGTTTGTTCTGTGATTAAAAAATAAAGGTTTCTTTGTCTCATAAATTTTTCCATTTTGGTTTTTTTGAGAACAGCTTGATGTTCTGTGTTTGGATTGTTATAGTAGAACAAACAAATAAAAAGGTGTAACAAAATCAGGCTAACAGTAGAAAATGCAGAATTGGTTATCGCAACGGTATACTCAAGGAACTGTCAGTTCTTCACCTCATGTTGTGGTGTTATGCTATATACTCTATGGGAAGGTGCTTCTGTATGAATTCTTGGTTTTCTTATATTAAAACGTACGGAAGGATTTCTGCCTTCTAAACATTTTGGGATCAAAGTCTTATCTTCACGCTTCCACTAGTAAACCTTTTAGAGGTGTTCATGTAAGTAATAAAACAGAATAGCAAAGAGAGACATAAGAAAAGTAAATAAAAGTAGCAGGATGAAAGAACAATTGTGTAGGTAGGAGCTGCACTGTACTTACTGAGAGAGAGTCTTCCCTGGAGTAAGCTACTGTTTGTTTTTCTGTTGAAGGTCTTAGCTGTTGAAGATGTAAACTTCTTATTTTGAGCAGTATAATAAAACCAGCTTTATACTGGCCAGATATGCAGAAGATATAATTTAAGATGAAAATAACAAAGGTTGTAAAGAATGTACTGTAGCATTTCATTGTTCTCTTCCATAGCTGTGGTGGATGTTTTGCATGACTTTTAGTATTTTATACATTTGCTACATGGATCTTTGTTCTGGATTAAATCATTCAGTCAGAATTTAGATTGAGTGTGTTGTATACTGCAATATTTGGCTCAACCTGTCTTTGGCTGAGAAGCAAACATAGGCTTTGCTTTTCTCTGTAATTTACTTTGCATGTGAATTTGCTTTCTTCCCAGTGAGGTTATTTACAATTCTATTTGATCAATAAACAGGTGAAGCTATTAATTTTTAAGTATGTTTCTTTCAGACCATTAGTACTGCTAATTCATCATCTTTTGATTCTGCAGTACAAAAAGGATGATGAAAGCATATGAAAGATGATAAAAAAATTAGTAAAGCCTTTCTTTGTATTTTATGACATAGCAAGGTATTTCCCAATTGCTTACAAATATAAATCATCGTGATTGAGGAACCAGTTTGATATTTAAGTGGGTAAAATGTCCAGCATTAATTTTTCCATTTAGAACTTTGTGTAGAATGCCTGGCCTGTAGACACTTCTCACTTATGGATGCAAGGGGAATGTTACTTCGAAATTGGACTAAAAATCCAGAAATGCAGAATTTCGTTGCCCCAAATACATGAAAAAAGTTTTTGGTGCACTTTTTGCTTGGCAGCCAGTTGTCCTGGCAACCAAGAAGCTGCAGGTTCACAATGACTTACGTGATGGTATTACAAGGATGTTGGAGAGCTATAAAGCAAGAATTTGGTTTTTAACAGTGTATGGTGAAACAGTCTGGTAGGAATGCACATGCTTGATTCTGTTGTTAGGTTTATGGAATAAATTTTGATTTAGTTAATTGGTATTTTGTGATGGAAGGACCTTGCAGGTGATCAAGACTATGTTCAATAGAAAATACACATTCCAATAGCATCAAGAGGTTCCTTGCTCAGAAGATTTATCTGTGTATTGAGCCTGATTTGTATGACTGCTGTACATCTCCCATAGCATGCTCAAAATTAACAATTTATTGTGTTAACATCTGTTCTAAAACAGGCTTAATCACTAACCTTGCACGTCTCATAATGTTCAGAAAAGGTGATTTATAGAGAGGGAAAAATAAAAATTAGGGTGTTAAAATAGCCGACAGGATAAAGCTCTGGAGCAAGTCTGTAAAATTATAATTCTAATTACTTAAATTATTATCATTCTGATCATGTATTTGCAGGCAACATCCATGATAGGAAAAATATGACTTAAATTTTCCAGATATTTGTAAGATTGGTCTATTGTAGATGAGGAGAGAGAAACCCACAATAAGGTATCACCATCTGCAGGGTGATTTACTGTCATGGCTCATTCCGTTTTAACAAATGTCCATTTCTATAACTTCCATTTCTATTTACCACATTAATATACTCATAAATAATAATCTTATCCCGGTTTGTCCCAATTAAACTACTACAAACCAATCATTTGATCTACCTGGATTAAAAATGCTTATGAAGTTCAGAACCATTTGGAATGTCTTAGAAGTATTTTTTGATTCGCCAGACTTCCCACATAATTAAGTTTTTATATATATGGCATACATAGTTGGTACTGGGCAAATGAGCTGTCATAACTGAAAAGATTGCATTGTCTATTTAGATGACATTACATCTGAGTGCTAGTCATTCTGTGCTAAGGAATTAAATCCAGCTTTTTCCCCTGCTGCCTACTACTTCTGTTTATTACCGTCTGTTTATTTCTGTTTACAACTTCTCTTTTCAACTTCTCTACAAGAAATGTAAGAGCCACCAGTAGCTTAAAATAAAGGCTAGACAAATTCCAAATAAAATATCAGGCAGTTATTGTAAATAATTGAGTCAATTAAGCATTTAAAAAATCATCATTTAGGATCATCAATTTGTATGGGTGTTGAAAATGCTCTGCTGTCATTTATTCATGATTTAGCAATAGGTGTGTGTTGTGAATATTCAGGAGTAGTAGTTAATTTTCAATCCTGTATGCTATGCATAAGGTAGTCTTCAAATAAAGGTGAATTTTTGCAAAGGAAAATTAATGTATATCAGTGTTTTTCTTGTTGCTGATTCTGAAATGTCCTTGTTCAGGTATTTGTGAGTCTTAATGTTTAAACCTTCCCTCCCCACTTGTTTGCCCTCCAATTTTTGTGCTTCAGTCTTGGACATTGCCAGTATTGCAGTTGAACTTCTCTGCAATCTACGTTTTCAATTTTGCTGCAGGCTGTCTTCTAATAAACCAGTGACTGGCTTCTGGAAATGACTGTTGTAATGATCTCATAAATTCAGTATAAAAATTGCTTTATGACCTCATCATAAAGTTTGCTTATGCCCTCAAGATGAATAGAATATCACAGTGTAATATTATGTTCAGATGTACTCTGTTCTGCTGTTCAGTACTGAGTAGTTGTGATAAGCCTGGTCTAAAAATCTTGGTCGTTCTAGGGTGCATCTGTACGGCAGAGTGAGTTAGCTCCTGCTTAGCTCTGCATTGCTGTGGTTAGACTTGAAATAGCCTGTTTTAAGGCTGAATCATCTGTTACTTTTTGAGTAACAGTGCAGTGTGTTTAGATATTCAACTATTCTAGGTCTTAATGCAAAAGCTGCAGAGAGAAATTTAAATAAATATCATAATCTCTCAGCGAACAATGTGTTTTTAACCTGGGGAATTCTGTACTGGTTTTCATTCTTGGAAGCTGAGATTATTTGGCTTAGTCTAGTTTTTCTCAGTGATGGAGGAAACACACTCTTACTCCATGCCACATATTATGGACTCGAGACTTAGAGATCAGTCTGATCTGTGGAAATTTGATCCTAAAGTCACAGTGATTACCATCATGTAATGGTAATTCATGACTAGTTCCTTTTTGTCACAAGATGAAAAGGAGTATTCTTCATCAAGATACCTTGGTTTGACGTAATGTTCATGGTTTCTTTGGAATAAATCTTCTGGGTTTAAGAAATGTTACATGAACCTAACTGGACAAAAGACTAAATCAGGAGCTGAAATGGAGAAGTCTTTTAGTGGGGTGAAGAAAACTTTGAAAAGCATATTGCGGCTTGTTTAATAATCTTGGTTTAAGCTGTTAAACATAGACATTGGTTATTGGCCAGTTGTATGGCAGACTGAGGGCTGGTTTATAATTTATAAGTACCTCAGCTGACTTATTTACTTGTTTTGAAACTTGTATGTTCAGGAAAATTTGCCTCTGCATTCTGAACATGAGCTGTAATTCTAGAGATTCAACTGCATAAACTGGAGAGGAACTACTCTGTCATGGAACTACTCCGTTCCTGCATTATCAGTAAATGGTAGGAAATGTTAAAATACAGTATGTAGAGCTAATCTAATTTAATACACCACCTTTAGTGTATCTTTTCTGATTTAGTCAGCAGTGTATTACAATGAGATACAGGCCTTAATTGGATTTTTTCCATGCAGTTCTCAGGCTCAGCTTTTCTAGTATGAAAGTATGCTGTTAACGGAGATAAACTTTATATTGTTGATACTTTAAGCTCAAACTCCTTTTACCTGTAAGCCTTTAATCTATTCTAAGTTTAAGCCATTAAACAGAACAAGTTGGATTTTTTTTTTAAACTTTTAAATAGTTCTGGATCCTGCTGACGTTAGTGGGGATGTTGAATCTATGGGGCACAATTGAAATTTAATTTCCTTCTTTTTGGTTGGCTAAATGTGAATTTAGGAATGAGATCTTAGGCACAAACATATAACCCAAGTTAGATGTTCTACTTCCACACTGTCCTATTTTGGAATTCAATACTATGCTTGTAAATTCTGTGGCCCTGAGTTTTCTTTCAATATTAAATATGTCAATTCTTATGAAGGAAAAGAAAAAGGAAGACAGAAGTCTCTCTGCTTCCCTAATAACTTTCTAGCCTGTAAAAGAGAAGATAAAACCATCCCAAACAAAGGTCTTTTACTTCCCAAGCTGATTTTTATCGAATTTATATATAATTTTATATATATAATATATAATTATAGATAATTTTATATATATATAGTTGACATTCACGAGATAAGTACCATAAAGCCAGTCACATTGCCTGAAGTCTGCTGGGATTGGAGCCATGAGCCAAATCAACGTTTACCAGGTCAGCGAGGTGTGTTTTGTTGCCTTCCTGGCCAAGAATTGCAGTTTCCCTTGAGATAAAGTGGATGATAAAATCATAGAATCACAGACTGGTTTGGGTTAGAAGGGACCTTAAAGATCATCTGGTTCCAACCCCCCTGCCATGGGCAGGGACACCCTCCACTAGACCAGGTTGCCCAAAGCCCCATCCAACCTGGCCTTGAACACTTCCAGGGATGGGGCATCCACAGCTTCTCTGGGCAACCTGTTCCAGTGCCTCACCACCCTCACAGTCAAGAATTTCTTCCTAATACCTAATCTAAATCTACCCTCCTTCAGCTTAAGCCCATTACCCCCTGTCCTATCACTCCATGCCCTTGTAAACAGTCCCTCCCCATCTTTCCTGTAGGCCCCTTCAGGTACTGGAAGGCTTCTATAAGGTCTCCCCGGAGCCTTCTCTTCTCCAGGCTGAACAACCCCAACTCTCTCAGCCTGTCTTCATAGGAGAGGTGCTCCAGCCCTCTGATCATCTTTGTTGTTGTTGAGAGTTGTTACTGAGTAGAGTCGTTCTACAAAAATGAGAGCGAGCTGGATTCTTGGTAGTTGGTACGTGCCTGGCAAAATTTTATTATGACCTGGATTTGGAAGAAATGTTAAGAATAATTAGAAATTGAGATGTTTGTTTCAGTGCTCTGCTTGCATTGGTTGATACATTTCCTCACAACAGCTCTTCCAGAGGACTGAGATCACCTGTAGCCTAGAGCTCTCAGAATGTAAACTATGTGCCACATGGTCAAGTGTCACAAATTCAGGATACCTCTGGATATATATACTTCAATTTTACTTTTGCAGTTTTTGCATGTTTAGTTTTCCTCTCTTAATAAGAACAGATGAGGTAGATCAGACGTGGGATTTAGACCAAAGGTGACTATTTCAGGTGCCTTATTTATTTGTTTCTCAATCTTTCTACATTTTTACCACTCTTGATCTTGATCCTCTGACAATCAAGAGATGCTGCAGTAGTCCTCGTGATTGCTTCTGCCAAACGGAGAAAGTTCCAGCACTGAGTTAAGAATGCAATTGCTCAGCTTTCTGAAGACTTGCTCTACTTAGACTTAGTTCACAACTATGAGCTGCCTTTTGTCGATACTCAGCCTCCCTACTTGCACTTTGAATTTGGTCTGAATGTCTAATTTAAAGTGTTTTTTCATCTCCTCTGCAGGTGGATTTTGATTCATTGAACATGCTCCTAAAATGAGAGTGTATTGTCCAGGTCTGAATCAGAAGCCCTGTAGCATATTGGGTATCTTGCTATGCTTCAGCTAATAAATCCTGTCTTTCAACAGTGTTTATTTTATTCATAGTGCTATACTTCTTTGACTACATGTCTTCCAGTTCTTAACTGACTCATGTTCAGTCATAGCAGGTTCTGGACAGAGTGAGCTGAAGTATGTTTGTGATAAAAGCTGTAGGCAAGATGTAAAAGATCTTTTTTACCCCTAAGTGCAGAAAATCTTACTCTGCAACACAAGAATTTCTTCCAGAGTGACTTACCTCAAAATGTGGAAAAGGCTGACATTCTGCTGTAAGTAGAGACACTTTCAAGCATTTGATATTTAGATTTCAATTATAATAGAAATTATGAATATTAACTTTATGGCCAAATGAATTTCCACACTTCATCCTTACGAAGAGTTGTGCAATATTTTCATCCATTTAATTTATGGGTATTGATAAACACAGAATTTTGCTGTGCTCATTTTTACTAGACTTGTGATGATATTTTCTATTGTTTTAACTTGACCAGACGTGTGGAATTGGCTGCCAGGAAGGCAGCTGCTCTGGTGGGAAAATGTGATGGCAAAAGCTGAAATTGCACCATAAAATAGAACTGGGGAAACCAAGTGAGAGAGCAGCTCTGATCAGCTGGAAGGTTCTCCAGTGCCTACATAAATTGATCCAGTGAAGTTGTTCATGTGGTTTTGAAAGCATAATCAAGATTTTTATTTCAACCTATGTGAAATTAAATGCAGAGAGTGTCATCCAGGTGCTGTCTTACTACAGTTAACTGTAACCTACCTTAAGGAAGTTATTGTTGCTGACACTTACTGCAAGGTAATGCCATTTAATGAACAGTATCAAAGAAAATTTTATTCAAATCTTTAGATCCATGCATCGAAGAAAATGTTACACAATGTGAGATTAGAATTTAAATGTAATTTATATCTTGCATCAAACAGTTGGAGAAAACCTGAACTGTATTAAAAGTATGGATTTGGGTTATTCTTTTCTGTAAAGTGAAATTCTGAATACAAGATATAGATAGAATCATGGTAATAATTACTGTAAATAACTACTAAATACTACCGTAAATAATTAAATAAGTACTGTTATTTCATCTGTTTCAAAATCCTGTTGCTACTTAGTATGACACAGAATTGTCCTGAATTGAGTATACATTCTATTTAGTAGCTTTACATTTGTCAGTTGTTCCCTGTAAGTTCAGGAAAATTCATGGCTACATTTTCACTTTTAGCTAGATATTAAAATCCTAATAATTTTAAATGTGCTGTGACACAATGAATATTCTAAGAACTTCCTTGAACAATTTTTGGTTTACCATAATTGAAGTTGTGCAGTTCCATAGGTGCCTTAGCAACACTAAGGGCATTCAATCTGCAATTCTTCAGCTTGCCTTTCACTTACAGCTTAATTCACCCTCTTCTTCCTCCATTTATTCTCTTTTCATCTTAAAGGTTTTAATTTATAACTCCATATTAAGGTCTCTGCGCCCTTATCCTCATAGCTGTTAGTTTATAACTGTAGAGCCTAGTAGATAACACAGTAGGTAAATCACATACCAAATAAATACTACTCTTGGCTTGTTTAGTTTTTTGTATATCTTTGCTTCATGTTTTGCCCCTGAAAAAAAGGGAGACTACTTTGTTAGAGCTCTGGAAAACTGCAACCTGGAGGAAATAATTTTTCTATCTTCCGAGTGATTTTGTCAGAAATGTAAGTTTACATGCAGCATCATGACATACGTTGTATTTCCTATGACTAAGATCCTAATAATGATCTTGTATTACTGTTATAAATCTTCCCCGAAACAATAACAAATGGCCTACCTCAAGAAGTCATTCTGATGCGATAGACTTAACCATCTGAGCTTGTAAACAGTCATTTAGAATAAAAATGATGTGGTCAGAAGAGTAGTTTGTGAGAGAGGAGGCACGCTCTCCAAATTATGGTGACTGGAACAGTTACTCCATGAATGTAATACCACTTTTGATGCTGTGCAGGAATTGCATCCTGATCATCTTCACATCCAAACCCACCTGTTTAGGCTTTCATTTCATTAATAGCTAGTGGTAGCAAACAATGTCTCCATCCTAGTTGTATTCATTTCTGTAGCTGCTGCTGTTAGCACTTTTTACTTACTCTTCTTGCTAGAGCCAAATACCAATAGCCTCTTTGAATATATGGTAGAAGACATGGATAAGAAAGGGTTATTTAGGTTCTTTTTCCTCTCTTTGGAGCATTTTGTTCTGATAAAATTTAGTTCTCAGATTATGAAATGGTCCAGTTCAAACTCTAATGATCTGGAAATTTACTGCTGAAGTTGGTTTCAACCTTATGTCACATTTTTGCTTAAATATTGCTCATCCTGCATAGGATAATCTCTTCTTGTCAAATGCTTGATGGAACTTTTTTGACGTTCCATTAATGTCATCAATTTAATCTTTTTTTCTGTGGTCTTTTAACCACCCAGTGCATTGACAAATAACGAAGAATAGCTTTTCTGAAGGCTGAAATAAACGCCATGTACCAATTCTTAAGCAGCATATCCTTGATTAGTTTGAAATTGCTCAGTTTTTACTCTGTCCTTTTTAAAATATATAGATCAGTTATTTTTCTCTCAATTTGAGAATAAATCAATCTGCAAACAAGGTCAGCTTCTTAAGTTTTCAAATAATGTTGTTCTTGAAATATTCTTGATTTCTCCATCACAGGCACAGATCATAGTTATGCACGGAGGTTTGTTCTGTTTTTTGGGCAACTAGCCAAAGGAGTTAAAGTGCATCTTAATGAAAAAGAAGAATCTTTAGGCTGTAGGTCTTCTGTTTAGCTAGAAGTGGCATTCTTAATAGCTGTCTTACCCAAGAGTATGAGAAAGAGAATGAAGTTTAGTAATTTCACACTGTGGGGACTTCAGAAGAGTAGGTCAAGTGTGCTAGTTTTCCGCAGAAGAAATTGGAAATACAGAATGTGATAGCTATAATTGATGCCAAGCGATTTTTGAAAGGGCACATCAGAATCTACTTTACCAACTTCCTTTCACCTAGGGAAATGACTGGATAATCATCACAGCAAGCACCCCATTTACTGTTTATGGGGTAAAACAGGTTTTAAACATCATCGTTTGCAATTTTTTTAGTAAGATGGTTCGGACTGATATTCTCATTGAGGGCTTGCTTAAGAGAATTCAAATTTTATTTATTTATTTGTTTAAAGCTTTCTACTGCTATCAGTGAAAACAAACATAAAATCCTAAGTTTTAATGCAGGCTTATATCTTAGTACAGTACTAAGAATAATGCTGTACTAGCTTTGTCATTGATCATTGTCAAAGGCTAACTCTTTGTTAGGGTGAGTAGGACAAATTTGGCTTTAAACGCCTTAAATTTCCAGGAAATGAAATAATAATCAATAAGTGCAGTTTTAAATATTGTATTACATGAAATAGATCCAAGTTATAACTCATATTTTGTTGACCATTTTATGAAACTGGTTTTTCTACATTGTCATTAAACCGCTGTTCTTGGTGTATATTGCAGTGAGTGATGATGTAAGAAAGGAAAAGCAGTTGATGAAAAAAAATTCTTATATGAATAGGGGAAGTGTGGGAATTTGGGGATGCTGATCAAATAGAGCGTAGTTTCTTAGATTTTTGTCTATGATTTTCTGTAGGTGTAAACTTACAGTAAAATTCATTTCTAATTTTACTGTGTTTAAATGGAATAAAAATCTTGTTCTCTGATGGTAGATGATGTAGGGAAAAGTACTACAACTATTATTGTGGAAAAATTAATCCTTTGCACTGGTACACGTTGTTTGTGCCTAGAATATTTTCTATGCCCCTTGACTTACAGATCTGTAGTTTGATGATGTATTAGTATAAATATTACTGTTAAGTGAATTGGATGTGCAGCAACTGTCCGTAGCAGTTAAGTATCATTTTCTGCAATTATATTTGTAAAAGTGGAGGACTCGTAATGACTAGCTAATTTTAAACCTGGGACTCTTAAAACATATTATTGATTTAGCTGAAATAGGCCTGAGCAAGAGGAAAAGACAAATGACAAGAAGCAATTAAAATGCATTTTTTTTAATAAAGTGCGTCTCAGGAGCAAGGAGGCTTCTAGATTACTTCATGGCAGTAGCTAGTTTATATAAGTTTTATTAACTTTACTTTCAATTATGTTATATCTCTGTGTAAAATGATGAGCAAACTGAGCAGTACATTTCAAGTACTCCACAAGTAACTTTATTAGGATTAAGGCATTCTGTAAAACTCCACTCATTTTTTTGTTAGACACTATGCAAATGCAAGTGATAGACAATTTTATTACTATTGCTGCCATTTGATATAGTGGCTGACAGTCCAGAACAACAAGTAAATGACTTGCCTGAGATCGCACAAGATGTACAGTCAGGAATATTTTTGATATAACCACCAAACGTTCCTTACCGTAACTAGGGTGAGAAACAGGTGATGCATTCCTGTTTCTTAATAAAAAAAAAAAAAAAAAAAAAACCAACAAAAAACCAAAACCCCACAAGTCTAAAATCCCACAGTCTTCACTGCTGGAGAAATTCAACATCAGGTTTTCTCTGCTCAGCATCTTGATACTTTTTCCAAAAGACATTTCTAGATTTCACCCCTTGCCCAATGCTTGTTTCCCATGGGTCATTATCTATGTCCATGTGTTTTAATTATTCTGTGTTAATTTCTGTTGTTCCTTAATATATTTTTCTCCCTCTTGCTTGGTCAGTGCAGTGCAGTGGTCAATCCAGAGCTTCTCCCTGAGTTTATCTGATTGCTTGGTAGCCACCTATACTGTTAGCATCTGCTCCGGTCTGGGATGGGGGGAGGAATAGCTACAAATGGAGAGCAAATGAGTTGAAATACAAAAAGATGGAATGTTACACATTCTGCGAATCCATTCTTGTAGCCGTGGTGAAAACTTCTAACTGATGATCCATCTAATCTGATTCTGATAAATTTACCTCAGAAGTTCCAGCATCGAGCCAAGAATTCTGAGCTGAAACATGCATTTTTGGAAGTCATCCAATTTCAATAAAACATTTCAGTGGCAGAAAACTTTCTACATCCTTATAGCAGTTACTTTAGTGGTGGCATACCCATGTCATTCAAGAGTGCATTTTACCATTAGCCTTAATTTGTCCAGTTCAGTTTCCACCGCTAGGTTTTGAAGCAAGTAAAGGGCCTCCTGTCCTAGGTATTTTTTCTCTACTTATAATAAGTGAGCTCATGTGAGACCAATTATTTTTAGAGTTTTATTTTCAATTTTCCTGTATGACAGAGATAGCAAATTCAGAAGGAGGGAGATCACTACCTTCCCAACACTTACTATACAGCTCAGTGATGATTTCCCAAAAAGTGCTGGTTTTGCTATTCGGGCTGTATCTCTGTAAAGTTTTAAAGTTTTACAAATATTAATGAACATTTTTTAATGTTGCAGTTTTGAAACTAACCTTTTGGGTTTCTTTTGTGATGGAACTGTCATGTAACTATAATGCATAACTACACTCATAATTTTTCTACTACAAAAGGAGTAAAATAGTTTGATTGAATTGTAACTGTTCTTTGTACTTGGTATCCAAGTGTGAGTTATGATCTCCCGGTCTAGATGGAATGGAATTGAAATGTTAGGCGATTGTTAGATTTTTAACTGAAAAATTAATAAATGCTATTATCATGTTTTATGCCACTTAATTAAGTATTGCTCAGAGTGCTTCTTGTTTAACTTAAAAGAAGTCAGTTGAGGAAAAGAAAAACCTGTCCCCAAATTTGAGCTTTTATAACCCTGTATTTAACTGAATAATAACTTTGACTATGAGTTTTGTGGAGGAAAAAACTAAAACCCACACAAACCCAAACCCCTGATCCTCAGATGTTAGTGTAGTGGCAGCTCTGCTTACCTCACCTCTTCTGTGAAAGTCACTCGCTTTGAAAAGTCCTTGGTGTACAAGGTAACTCCTGTGGATCTGTAAGTCACAGGTAACAGTGGAAGCAGTATAACCAGTGGGGACCATTTCTAACCGTTACCGAGTAGCATTTTTTCAGCGCACGTTTCGTCAAGACATTTGAATTTAAAAGCATGACAGGGAATATGTGAACATTTTCTATATACTATATACAGGGGACCTTGTTTCCCCCTGAAAATTAGAGGTGATGACATAACTATGTGCAAAGCACAACATGGCGTCTCTCTGCACTGTGCGGTGCCAGGCTGGGCACTGTTGGGTTGCGCGTACATCACACTAGGGTCTCCTAGTTGTGGGTATTGAATCTGTCCTGGAACGGTAAGGCATAAAATAGGGTATTTATATTCCACGAACAAACTTCTAGTGGATATTGGCTGAAAGCGAGAGGGAGGAGGAATCCAGACATCAACTTTGTAATTTTGCTTTGTGAGAAAAACACGTTCTGCATTCTGGACAGAATTTACAGAAGCTTCTCTAGTCTCTGTTATCATGATATCCAGCTCATTCCAGGGAGGAATGTATGGGGATTGATACCAGAAGGACAACTTGACAATAACCCGAAATAGCTCCGTTTCTCCTTTGTAACAGGGAAGAGCTGTCATAACTGCTACTGGCCAGTGACAGAGGAAATGGCCCATATCAGTTCTGGTACCTGGAGAGTGTCTCCCATGCGCAAGGAACATACGGAAGAGCAAGGGCCAAGTCATTGATGTAGAAGCATCTTCTTCCACTTCTATGTCTAAGTGTTTCTGTTTGTAATTTTCAGACTTATCTTTTCACTTAGTATTTTCCTTCTTTGCTGGGTAGGTTGATATTTTTATAATAAGCTGTCTGAAGCTTTTCTGCCTTTTGGGTTTTTGTCTCTTCTCATCTCTCATAGTATTTTCTACTCACTGCTTTGCCATGTACAAAACCCTGGCTTGTTTTTTCAGGAATCTTGCCATCTGTTGAGTACTTTATACTAGCCTGATGTGTGAAAGTTAGTAAGACTCGTGTTCTCTTTTCCTCATTTGTTCAGCTTACAGGCTTGCCATCTTACTTAGAAAGTCAAGCTGTATAAACATCAGGCTTTTTAAGGATATGGAGGAGAATATCAAATGGCAATAGAAGTCCGTCTATAATTGAGACTGTAGTGCACTTTCATTTTGCATCTTAGTTTTTTACCTTCCTTTCTCAGTTCAACAAAATCTTCCTATTTCAAAATACTCGTGGTGTGTATGTTCTAGACTGCAACATAAGGGCATACAGTTTGGGGTTCACAATTCAGTTTTACTCATGTATTTGAATATAATTAAATGGGAGTTAGTTGAGAATCACCAAAATTTACTGTTAGAAGTTTTTTACCTCCTTATTAAAAAAAAAAGAAAAAAGTAAATTAAAATCTTTAAAGTCTTCAAACAGACATATAGTACCTTTAATACTGAATATTTTCTTTATCGAAAGTTTTTGTTTTGTTTTGTTTTGTTTTGTTTTTTTTCCCCCCAAAGTTGGTTTAACACTGGTATAAAGTATCCGATCTGGTGAATGTAATGATCAGGCTCATGTGCCTGCAAAAAAAGGAATAAAAAGTAAAAACTTACTGCAATCTTTTTAGTGAATGAAGATTTAATTGCCTTCAGAAGAGTTAGAAGGTCTTTCTGTATGTCTCAGGAAAGGAGATATACAGCTTGGTTACTATTCAGTATTCTTTCCCTGCAGACAATCTGAAATTTATAAAAGTGGAACTTGCTTTTGGAAACCAAAACCTTCAGGTCAGAGGATTAGGAGAACAATAGGAAATGCCCTTTGTAAATTTGCTCTTGGAGACAAGAAAAGCTTTTTTGAAGAAGTTGAAAACAAAAACTCAGAATGCTGGAAAATGAGGAACTGTTAGCCCTTTGTGCTTAAATGGTTAAAGTCTCCACCTCATAGAAACACTGCATTAAAATTTTGTCAGCCACACTGAAGTGTTAGCCTTGGACTAACCTAAACAAATGTGACGGATTGGCACATGAATATCTTGCAGTGCTACCTCTCAATACAATTTCACAGTTTCTCTAACATATTTTCTTTTTTCTTTTTTTTTCCCCCCCTGCTTTATTTCTCCTTTAAAGGAAGGTACACTTTATTTTGATCATTAAGTTCCTGCATTTTAAAAACTTATTCCTTCACTTTTGTATGGCTAACTGTTTGGAATTGTGGTGGGCCTTTTATTTTTCTGGCCATTAACTAAGCCTTGAATTTTAGCTCATCATACAGCATAAGCTGAATTTTTTCATACTTCTCTGTCTAGCTTGCTGGTTTATATTTTACTGCTGGTTTATGAATCGGGAAACCCTGAAGAATAGTAGCAGATTTTAAAAAGAAATTTCCACATTATCCTCTGTGTAACTGGAAAGGCATTTCCTTGCAGTTGTATCTGTGGGTTTTGATCTGGGCTCTGTTTGATTTGAAAACAATTAAATGGAAAACAGACGCTACCGTTTTAGAGTTACTCTGCAGGTTTCCCTGCAGTGTTGATTCTTGGGGATTCTTTTCCTGCAGCTAGAGGTTTTTATCTATAATCTAAACAAAATTTTTATCTATAATCTAAACAAAATTATTTAACTGCAAATAAACACAACTGAATTGTTAATGTTTCCCCCCTAATTGCATAATTTTGTTTACTTGCTTCTGGATAGGTTTCATTTTTCTTTTTCATTTAGGAACTTAGAAGAAGAGGTTATAGCTCTGAAACTTATATAGTTCTGTATCACGGTTGTGATAATGATGTCACGTTGAAAATGTCAACAGTGTCGATACGTCCATAGGTGACTGTGTCTATTTCTGTCCCTGGCCTTTGGAAAGCAATCTTGTTAGAAATGATGTGTATGTCGGTGCTCATTCTTGAAAATGTAGTGATGCACCTGTTCTGAAATTAATTCAAGAGGACATTTCAGTGTTGTCTTGGCAGTCTTGGCAAGTGTTAAATTCGTTAATCCTTATGTCTTACCAAAACTCGTATGCTATTTGGATACAATTCAGCTTAAATTATCACAGCATCCCAGCAACTTCTGTTGATCCCCCCTCCCCCCCCCCCCGCCCCCACTGGAATCTGAGCCTTTTAAAAAGAAATCTGAATGAAAGTCCAGCCTCTTAGTATGTCACCAAAATGAAATTTCCCCACATTCCCTCATAAAGATAATAGTTTAATTTTTAATGGATTTCTATTTTCCATTAATTAAAGATAAAGCTGAGTTCAAGTTACAAAAATAATTAATTATTATAGCTAGAGAAAGCATGTGTATATTAACTCATCTGTTGGGCTTCAAGGTAGCCAGTAGTAAGAGTTCATGTATTTAAAAAAAACCCAAAACCTTAAAGGATACCCAAATTCACTGTGCTTTGAAACCTACAGGTTATCTGTCCTACCACCAAATTGTGATAGATTTTAGTGAGATGACTCTCGAAAAATGGCTGTTGGGAATTGAAAAGATTTGTTACCTACCTGGACTTACACCTTATGTTCTTATTTAAATTAAGAAATTTATGTATAATCTAAGCAGGAATTCCTAATGTGAAGTTAATATTGCAAGGAAGGAATTTAGACACGATCTAAACAGGAATCCTTAGTATTAATTTAATATCACAAGGTGGATTGAATTGTGAATGACAAACTTCTGTCAGAAATACATGCAAATGTTTCATCTGGATGATTTGCTCATAGTTTGTTGAAAGTAGTTGTTTTCATATAGCACGTACAGGGGTACTTAATTTAAATAAATGGCATGTGCATATGCATGCATATAGGAGGTTTGAACCATGAAATGGCAGGGAAAACTCCAGAAATAATAGAGAAGAGAGATCTTCTTTAGCAGAGACATTTATGCTTCTATTGGAAGTAATTGATCTATCAGGTGTTAAATAATTGCAATGGAAAGACTGAAATTATCAGTTTTTAAGGCTTTTACAAGTTTCTACATTTCCTAGCACTTCAGTAGCGCATACCAAAAAAGCCTGAAGAAAATAATACACCAAACCAATTTGGGAATAGTTAGACTATATAATATGGAAAAATGTTCAGAACGATTATTTTTTCTTAGACTCCATTACAGAAGTGAAATACCTCAATTTATTTAGTAGCCAGGGTACACCTGTAAGCCTATGTATTCTACGCTTAGACTTTCCCTTAGTGATTCAAATGTTCGTAGGATCGCTCATACAAAAATGCAACAACACAGCAGAAAAATGCCCAAAGAAAACAAAGCTTTATGGGCATACAGTAGGTGTATTTGAGTACAATGCTTAGGTGTGTAGCGGAGAGATTTGGACCTGCTGATTTCTGAAGGGTTATTAATGAAGGCTACCTGGTTAGTAAGCTGAGATTGTTGCTTGATGTAGTCTTCATGTTCTCTTGCTCTGTCCTTTCCTTTTTGTCATATAATTATATGGTATATTCCCTGGAAAACTGTACTGCTTTAAATATCTGTATCAGTAATTTTAGTTTTCTAATCTATGGCTGAGGTTTTGAGCCATGTAAGCTACAAATAACTTGGAAATTGCAAGATAAAATTAATTAATTCAGCATTATGAAAACCACTTTTAAACTGATTAATGCCAGTTAAGATTGTATACAAGTAGGTAGAGTTAAAAAAAGAGAAATACAACTTGCTTTTATAAATGAAACTGAAGATATTTCGGTCTTACTTGGTTTATATTTAGAAAAAAATACTGTGGCTGTTCTACTACTTTCAGCTGTCATTTTTGTCAGTTCTTAATTTACTTCTTTCTAAACAAGTTTACAATTTTTTTTTCATTTAAAATTGAAAATTGGCTGGTGCTGTTTCTGTTTAACACATGCTTGAAAATGTGCTACTTTTGAAGATGCTTATTTAGGTGAAAGCTTAAGTCAAGCATTTGAGTGTGTTTACTTTCAGAAATCTATTTCAGTTGTCTGCCTAACTAGGCCTTCCAGTGTTCTGTTCCTATTTTCTGGTTTTAACTTGAAGGTGGAATAACAAACCAACCGCCATTATTTAATATGAATTTGGGGACTAATTTGTTTCTATCGAGTAATAGATGACATGAAGTTATACGTGTGTGGTTACATATAGTTGTAGAAAGATTCTTCTCACTTTCTACTGAGAAGTCCTGAGAAGCTGTGTGAATCCCTACATTGTAAGAGTTCTGTGAACTGAATTTTTACCCTGTGTTTTGCACTGAATGTTCTAATGATGAAAGCTTGTGTGATATGTAGTGGTTGGGATGTGACAGTTTGAATGAAGCTTTGTGGTAAATCTCTCTTGTTGAGAGGGACTTTCTTGTTACAACAGGATACCAATGCCTTAGCACATGAACGGGCTGGTAGTAAGGGCAATTGCTTGGAGTGGTTCAGCTCGAATCAAGCAGGAGATGGATTTTGAATAGATTTTCCCTTATTGTAGAAGTGCACTTCATCAGGGTTGACTTGGCCAATATCTTCTGTTATCTGTGTTTTCTTTACATAAATATTTCTGACACAGTAGAAGACCCATTGGCTTAACACAGTCATTTTGGATCAAGAGTCTCATTTTCAAGACCTTACTCAGCCTGATTCGGGGCCTGTCACATAAAGGATACGAGTCTGATGTGTGGCTGAGGGAGGCCCTCCTGGTGAGTCAGGAGGTTCAGAAAGGACCCCCTTGCTTTCTAAACTCCTCGGAGAGGAGCCTAGGTGCAGCTAGGTCCATTCTTAGTCTCAGACTTGGTCAACAGTTTATGTCTAAAAGATTATATATAGCCACATACCAGAGTCAAGGTTTGCCTGTCGGAGCCCCCCAAAGGACTTGCACTGACTCAGTTTCGCAAAGTTGAAACTAATAGAAAGTTTATTGAGGCGACAGACATAAAGAGTTCGGAATTGCCGTTGATAAATGCACTTACTGCAATAGCGCTAATATATGACTATGATTGTAATTATACTACTAGCAAAATACTATTCTGTTATTCTCACCAAAAAGGTGAAATCGCAATGCTTACCAAGAAGGTGTCCCTGTCTTGGGTGGAGGAGAAGGAGCACAGCCCCTCGACTGCCTCTTTGGGGTCCGCAGTTTCTTCTCTTTCCCCCAGGGGGTAACTTCCTCAATGTCCTTTATACCCCAGCCTTAGCTGTTCTCTCCCCAGGGTGGTGTTTAACATGATTTGGGTGGAGAGTCGAGTACTATAGTCATATATGTGTAGCATGTACTCCTAGCTCATTAGCGTGTTTAGGGGTGTCAACTTTAATATTCATTTCACAGATAATGAAGCAAAAGGTCTCACTTCAGGCACCGTGGCCTTCAAAATTCTATGTAGGAACCATCTATCTGTTTATTCTGCATTCTCCAGCCCAAACAGGGCCGTCTTGCTGTAAGACTCCCTCCTTTGGCTGCTTCTCATAGAAACCTTGCAGATCTCCATCCACAATGTTTGTGTAAGAGATAAGCTGACACCGGTGTTTTTAACCTCTTAGGTGTAATTCCCACAGGGCCGTATACTCTCCTAGGGGGCCAGTCTGCAGTTTTAGTGTAGGCTGCTCTATGCCATTTTTCATCCAACAACTTCAAGGTCAAAGTGCTGAATAGGAAAAAATTGAAAGACATTTTTCAGAATAAACCAGTGTGTTCTTGTAGTTGTGTTATCATCTTTCTGCATTATTCTTGAGTGATCTGCAGCATTCCTGTGGCATTTTTCACCGGTACATAAAAAACTCTCGAGCATGTATGTTGCTATTGATAGTCTACATCGTAATCATTGCTATCAGAGTGGAAAATATAAGTACAAATATGAAATTATTTGAAATTTCAGGTTCTGATTCATTAAGGAAAATCAGTAGTTGCATTACTGAGTCATATTCACTTACTAGGAGCTGCACAGCACAAACGAGAACAGTATCTGCCTAAAATACAGTACAACTAGGTCTAAGACAAGGCAGAACCACCTAGACAGCTCAGGGAGTACAAGGAAACCAGTGGCATCTATTTATTTATCTAGCTATCTGCTTATAAGGCATCATTCCCAGAATCGGACTCACAGAACAGTTGAGGTTGGAAGGCACCTGGGAGGTCATCTGGTCCAACTCCTTGCTCAAGCTGGGCTACTTAGAGCCAGTTGCCCAGGACCATGTCCAGACAGCTTTTGAATATCTCCAAGGGTGGAGACTCCACAACCTCCCTGGGCAACCTGTTATATTAATTATATTAATATATAATATAAAATATATATTATATATTAATTTAAGAGAATGAGTTGAATTACTGTTCCTTCAGAAAGATTGGTGGTTCTTTATTTCTTTCCAATTTATCAAATAGTTGTGTATGCTCATTGTTGTCAGGAATAGATTATATTACCCTTGAAAACCAAAACTGGTATCTTTGGGCTTGAACTGCTTTCTAGAAAACAGTGAACAATGGCAAAATTATTAATCATTTGATTTATGGAAAGAAAACTTCATCAGAAATTATTGACCTGCATAGTATGTTCAGAATAATTCTTCTTACTGGGTGTGGAATCAGAGCAGTTTCTTGCAGTGAAACTTTCAGAAGCAGTGGATTTTGGTTTTTGGTGACATCCTTTCCCATTTTGTACAGTGAATAGCATGTCTGCTGAAATTTCTTACCTAAAATGGAACGTAATAACCTCTTCCACAGGAAAATAGGAAATAGTTTTTCTCTTTGAGCATCTCAGCTGTTTTTCTTATGGGATTGGTGTTTTGTTACTACTTTGAAGAAAAATGGTAGCATCTAAAGTAATGTTTAATGTTTTACACATGCGATTCCTTGTGGATATATTTAATAATAGAAGATATATTGGACTGGAAATTGAGGTCGTATTAATGAGTGTAAATGCCAATTATATAATTTCATTTTCTAACTCATCAGGTGCGCACAGTTTGTTTCATATGAAGTTGAGATGTGATTACTCCTATTGAAAAATAGAAAGAATTGTAGTATGGCATTTTTTTATTCAAGAAGGAAGGAGAGACAGAAGTTTACTTGTAATTTGTGTTCAATATCTCTCTCTTTTTATGTAACAGTTTCTAGATGAATTGTTTGTATTGTCTTAACTTCCAGTCAGGTCTTATTCTTACAGCTTGTCTGTATTGAAGAAAAATTTTACCAGGTATAACATGGTATTTCCCTTGATGGTCCTTTTTTATAGATATGCAGTGTACTATAGTCTTGTCACTTATTTTGTTGTGGGAATGGCTGAAGGGTGAATAATGATGGGAATATTTGTTGTGAGTTTGGGGAAGGGGGAAAAAATAAAGGTCAGCACTAATATGAAAAATCTTTCTCCCATGTTGCTGTCTTCATCAAAGTGTCAGAACTCGGCTCATCACTTCTATAAACTGTTAAAAGAGATAAAATATATAATGAGCCTGGGAAGTCTATTTGAATTTTTCATATGTGAACACAGTAAGCTGATCAATAAATTTTATACTTGATATTCCGATTTATCTTCACTAAGTTTATTTATCTGCCACCACTTCTAAAAATGAAAGCTATGGTAATTTTAGCAACAGAACTTGAAAAGCAAAGTTCAGCAATGTTTGTCTTTGCATAGCTGGCTTTTAGAGGCCAAATTCCAGGGAAAAGAAAACAAAAAGCATGCCCTTCCACTTATCTCATTCTTGAGATCATGCTGTTCATTTCCATCAATAGCAATTTTTATGATTTTATAGCAATTTTCATATGACTTAGTAGTTAAAGTCTCCTATATTCTTAGTGCACGTTTAAGTTTACACGAAGAACATGCAAATTGGAAATTTTGAACCATTCCAGTTCACAGAGAATCATTTCTGTCCTCGCCTTCAGATAAAACTTAAGAGGAGAGGGTTAACGTAGGGTAATGGATGACATGAGGTGGTTGGATGAGCCTAAAACGTGCCATCTAGTTAAAATGTATAACAGTATAAATAGTCACCAGATGGCACTGTGACTGAAATTTAAACAAGGCAACCGTAAATATAGTAAGCTAGATCTTGGAATAAATGTTAGTTTTCTGTGAAGTTATATCAAACAGTGGGTTTATATTTTGGTGGTGGGTTTTTTGGTGGTTTTTTGTTTTTGTTTTTTTTTTTCTTCTGTGTTGAACTTTTACTGTACTGTTTCTTAGCTTCAGTAGCTACTGCTTAGGAACTGCTGGTTTAACCAAGCAAAACCAGTTATATAAATTGAACCATCCTATTGATACTTGCTAACAATTAATTTTAGACTATCTGATTATATTACAATAAATTCAGATAACTTTTGATACTTTGTTTTTACCTCTAAGGTAAAACCAACAAATTATTTGAGGAAAACATTCTGATCAGAGTCAAATGCTACTTGACCAAAGATTTATACCAGAACAGCGTCATAAAGTAATAGTCATAGTATTCTGTTTAAATTTGTGGCACAAGTTTAACTGGAACTCACATCAAACCTTTTACCACCCTTAGAATAAAAGCGATTTCGTAGTAGACACTGAAGATAAGTGGAGCAAAAATTACTTTCTTTTGCACAGAGGTTTCATCTAATTTTTGTTTTATTTGTACGAATCAGTTACCTAAATGATGTTTTAAAAGACTGGTACCAGTCAAGCTATTGCTCATTCTAATGGCTTATTTTGTCATGAGTTTTTCTATCTGAAAAAATATCTAACCAGATCTGACATCACTTGCCTTTAGTCCTAAGCACCACACTTTGACGGGTTGAGTAAAAATCTTAGTGGCAGTAACATCACTTGGCAGATATGCAAAAATTCTAGAGAGGGATGGAGTAGTACTGTCAGTATTTATATAAATTTTCAGACATTCAGAGTTGTTGTGTATGTTCTATGTTCTAATTCCTGCGTGATAAATCTAGAAAAAATATTGGAAGTGTTTAAACTTTAAAAAAAGAACCGATGTGTAGTTGACAGTGGACAAATCTAAGTAGAAGTGTTAATTCTTTTTGCCTTGTGGCCTAAGTTCATTGCCATGATCATAGAATCATAGAATGGTTTGGGTTGGAAAGGACCTCAAAGATCACCTAGTTCCAACCCCCCTGCCATGGGCAGGGACACCCTCCACTAGACCACATTGCCCAAAGCCTCATCCAACCTGGCCTTGAACACTTCCAGGGAGGGGGCATCCACAGCTTCTCTGGGCAACCCGTTCCAGGTTGGATCCATATGCTTTATGAAAACAGCCATTCTAATTATCCCAAGAGCTTAATTTCCTTGCCTGAATATTAACGTCTCATACTACAGTATAGTTTACTTTTTTGATATTTAAGTTTTATATGGCAGATTACATTCTCTTACCAAAAATAAGGCTTTAAGAGGGACACAACTGATAGAAGTTGTTCTATTTAAATTGTAGTTCATCCTTAAATAATATTCAAGAATGACAGAAAGTGTAATATAAACCTGTTCTAAAACTTATTTTCATTTTGACTGGGAGGTGCTTTTTCTTTCCTAGTGTCTTGTTTTCATTTGCATTTGGAAGTACACATCAAAGGTCATCTTTTACTGCTGAAGAACATAAATTCAGTGTATTTTAAACTTTAATTTCTTATTTTTAATGTAGGTAATACCTGTTAAAAGCCTGTTACTGAAACTTAATACACACATATACACTTCTAAAATAAAATTAAATATTTATCTTACACCATATTACTCCAGGCAACAAAACAGATTGGATGCTGACTGGCTAGACAGCAGCTTTGCAGGAGAGGACAGGGTGGACAGGAGTCAGCAGTGTGTCCTTGCAGTGATAGCCAACTCCGTACTGGGAAGTACCAGAAAAAGTGTAGCCAGCAGGCTGAGGGAAGAAATTCTTCCCCTCTGTTCAGCACTTCTGAGATTCTGTCTAGAGTGCTGTGCCCAGTTCTGGGTTCCTCAGTACGAGGGAGACATGGACATGCTGGAGTGAGTCCAGTGGAGGACCACCATGTGGGACCACTCCAGTGTGGGCATTGGTGTCCATGACCTATGCGTAGAGTGCTGAGAGAGTTTGGTTTCTGCAGGAGATGGCTAAGGGAGTTTCATGGTGGGAGTGTGCAGAGAGGAGGAAGCCAGATTTATCTCAGAAGTACACAGAAAGAAATAATCACAAAATGGCAGAGTTTGGAAGGCACATCTGAAAATCATTTTGTCCAACCCTCCTACTCAAGCAGGGCCACCTAGAGTCAATTGCCCAGGACCGTGGCTAGACTACTTTTGAATATCTCTGAGGAGGGAGACTCTACTTTTGAATATCTCTGAGGAGGGAGACTCTACAACCTCTCCGGGCTTCCGTGCTCAGTCACCCTCACAGTAGAGGAGTGTTTCTTGATGTTCAGAGGGAACCTCCTGATGTTCCAGTTTGTGCCCATTGCCTCTGGGTCCTGTCCATTCAGTTTGTGCCCATTACCACAGTCCTGTCTCTGGGCGCCACCCAAATAATAAGCAGTTTGCACGAGCTGAAACATAAGAGATTGCGGTCAATTATTAGGAAGATTCTTGTTCATAGTGAGGGCACTCAAACAAAAAATAGTTGCTCAGATGTTACAGAATCTCCATCTTCCGAGATATGTTCAGAGTTTTACTCAATGAACCCCTAAACAACCTACTGTAACTTAGCCCTGCTTGGAGCAGAGGGTTGCACCAGATAACCTCCAGAGATTCCTTCTCAGCTCAAATATTCTATGGTATATGACATTATTTACTCTGCAAGCACATGTTTGTGAAGACCTTCATCATTTGTACCTTTTTTTTTTTAATGGTCACATTTTCCAGTGTACAGTGGCTTATTAGGCAATTAGAGGTATTTTTATTTGATGATTTAAAGAAATGTAAACATTTCCCTGGATAATAAAGGAAGCTTGCTTGCTTTTCATCAGCTCACCTAACTGGCCACAATGGTATTACTACACTGTTACAAACTGTGATCACAAAGATTTTGACTGAAGATGATGGAAATACTAAAAGTAGCAAGTGAAAGATATCTCTTTTTGAGAATGTGTGTCTGAACTCATGACTACTGAATTTAGAAATCTGTTTTTTCGGTTTTCCGTTATTCATATTGGATGGCAGCTCATACAGTTGTTAGTAACAACTGTGTAACCATCATTTCCTTGTTCCAGTTATATGAAAGTGTATTAGAATGAAGCTGAGCTCCAGCAGCTCAGACAGATGATTTGTGCGCTGTTGATTGCCATGTGTTCTTTTTTTTTTTCTTGTAAAATGTATTTTGATTCTGCTCTTGCTTCATGTACTTTGAATTCTAGGCATTACTTCATGTTTTATAGCAGCCTTTTCAAGATTTTTACTGTTGTGCTTTTATTTATAGTGTTATAAGGAGGAGGGAGGTCAAAAAATGTCATACTGTCTGTCTCCTGTGTGCCACAGATGTTCATTTTCAGCCTCATGCAGAAAAAAATTGAAATTTGCTATGTGTATGTGACAAAGTGTTTTTGAGGACAAGTGTTCAAATGCAATATTGTCAAGCTATTTTTAGCCAACTGCTGTCCCTATAGTGCTGTTTAAAGATTCAGCTCAGGCTGCTAATAGATATATTTATAACCATTCTGTCAACTGCCACAGCATGAGTGCTGTTACAGATGATAATTCTATTCTTGGAAGCAGTGCCATGGTTACCATTCCCCTAGATGCTCAAATAGAAGCTATACATCTGTATACGCTTAGTAACATTTTAATATACTAACACGGTTTTACACTGCAAGAAAGAACAAAGCTAGACACGATATTAAATGAAATAATGCATGCAGAAAAGCACACGAAAAAATTAAAATCAGTGTGTTTACTTGTTGAAGAAAATACAATAAATTCTTTAATATTACATATTGTGAAGTCTGGGTGTGAGAAAAACTGTGTGAGGATTTTTAACTGCATTTCACTGGCATTTATTTTTAATGTAAGCAGCTTGACTTTACTGGGTTTTGGTTTATGTCAGATTGCTAACGTGTAGACACTTAAGGACAGTATGAGTGTGTGTAGACATGCTGTTCATACTGTAAAAAGTTACTATGCTGATGAGGGTGGTGTTATGCTTTCGAAGAAATTCAGAATTTTGCTAAATTAGCGATTAATCTGCTTAAGGGTGAAATTTGATATGAAAAGTTTCACATGGCTTTACATTTATGGGCTGTGCTCCAAGCATGGGTTCATGAGATGCTCTTTTCCTCCAGCAGTGGCTTTAGATGTCTGCCTGGCATCACAGCAAGCACCTGGGTCTTTTCTGAGGCTGGGTATCACGTAGAACCTTTGGATACTCCTTCGTTTGGGCGTAAAACCCAAGTGATCCAAGGTCCTGTAGCTTGCTTAGTCTCTGCCTCTGTTGGGTAAATATTTGCTAAGTGATAATACAGAGTCTGGGACTCAACTGCTTTATTTACTTTCTCTACATACTGAGGAAGCTTTAAGTAAGTGTGACCGGAGTGATGACATTAGGTCCCACATTTGAATAAAGTGGGTTTCTGGTGGCTGCGGTGTAATGTGCCTGCAGCACTGCAGCATGCCTGACAAAGAGACTAGAGAGTGTATTTTGTTGTAATTTTGGTTTGGTTTTGCTATTAGATTTGCAGGGAATTGGATTGTAGGGCCATAAGTAGCAGTAAAAGGCTCTGAATAACGTTGGTAATACGGGTTTTGGGATGATGTGCTATCATCCACGATGCTGGGAAAGAGATGACCTAGTCTAGTTTTACTCTACTGCTTGTATGGAGTTGGGGAAAGGGCTTCTGTGAGTCATGGACAGTGGTGACTAATTTTTCTTTGCTTTTGAATTCTTTAGGTACAGATAAAAAAAAAAAAAGACTATCTTGACTTTTATACAACTACTGTAATCCTAAAAAGATCAATTTTTTTTAAAATATCTTCGTTGTCATTGAATGTATCAGTTTTCTGCTAGATGTTGACATGAATTACACATCATGCCTGCCTGAAAAATTGAAAATAAAATTAACTTTGTTTTTGTAAGAAGCTTTGTGGAAAGATTAATATTTTGAAGAAGATAGCATCAGTATTACAGATTCGTTCAGCTGTGGGAATTATTAGCTGAAGTTTTAAAATAAGGGAATTTTGTTTTCCTAATGAGCATAATTTAAATTATAGAATTCATTGCTACTAAATGTTAGGAAAGCCAGAAGAACAGACAGTTTCAACATGCAACAAGAGAAATGGAAAACTGGATTTGATAGGTAGGTAGCTATTGTTGGATGATGCAAATGCAATGTCTGTGCTAAAAACTTTTGTTGCTGGATACCGAGAATAAATGAGTGATGATCATTTTGTTGCCTTGCTTGTCACATTCCTCCTCAAGTAGATAGTACTGTCCTTGTAGGATGCAGAGCTACATAAACATCTGGTTTGTTCCAGTAAGATAAGCCTTGTATTAAGAAAAAGAGCAACAGGGCTCCATGTAGCTGAAGGATTTTGTTACAAACCAAAAAAATGTCCACAAGTCATCCAGTATCCAGAAAGCATCTTATTGATGTATCTAAAATACAAAAGCCAAGTTTATTTGGTTTGGCTGCTCAGAGGAAATTTTCTATTTTAAAGGTTTTTCATACTTTTTTACTGGTCTGTTAAGTGGATTTTGTCAAATCTAATGAATTTGCCGAACAATTTAAAAAAAGTAACGTACCGTCGTCTTAATAATTTTATTTTTTGCACAATTTTCAGTAAAGTTTTCAAAGAAAGTTGAAGTACTGTGAATGTTTTTAGGTAGATGATAGAGTAATTAGTTTTTCTAGTGTTCTTGAGCGTAACTTCTGTTATAATTTGTGCAGGCAAATGGTCTGTGTCTTCTAATTGTGAAGGTGATGAGGAATGAACAAATATGAATCCAGATTATTTTCATAGGTTTGGTCAAGTTTTACACCAGAAATGTGACTCATACTGTAATTTGTCTTTCTAGTTTATTACTGGAATTGCAATGTCCCTGATTGTGTCTACAAATGAAGCAGGTGTCCAGCTTGTATTGTGAATGTGAAATAGTTCAGGCAAAATTGTATTAAAAGAATGACTAAAATCCAGTTTGAGATGGACAGAATATGGTTTAGTATGCTCAGAATATGTACTCCTTAGCATTTGTGCGTGGTTTCTAGAATGTACAAGAGGCTCAGATGTTGGGTAAGGTGTTGTGTAAAAACCAAGAGAGCAAATAAGAACATTATATCCTGGTTTCGCACTTGCCTTTAGATGGAGAAAGAAGGAGCAGGAAAAATGTCATGCCAGTTGGTAATAGTGATTCTATTTCTATGAAAAGAAAAAGTAATTGATTGGCAGGAGAAGAATTTTTACATGATGTATACCTTAAAGCATATTGCATCTGTGAGATTTACTACTCTTACTCGTATAATGCTATCAAAGCTATATTATGTATTACAGTGAAGGTGACTGTGATTAAAGCTGCCTATGTTCCAATGGTGCTTGGAAAAAAAGTATGAGGACACTGCAAAGTGCGTGGTCTACAGGGTTGTAATATCTGAACTATAGAGGGGTTTTTTTAATGAGATAGGAATATTAGATTCATTTAATAGGACAGGAGGAAAACATCTATGAAAGGATGGTCAAAACAAACTTTATTGGACAATGAAGAACTTCACTGCATTAGTTGTTGGCTTGTCGTACCCAAAATTCTAGATATATATGCCTATACAAATTACTGGAGATATATATATACACCTCTGTGTATGTGTGTATGCATGCATGTATGTATTTGTGTATGTATGCACCTAGAAACAAGTGGGAGAACTTGGTGTTTGGTCCTGGACACATATAGAAAAAGAAAGAAAAAATGTCTAAAGGTGAAGTTATGGTAAAAACCAAAAATTTGTAAAGATGATGCTGGAGAGCATGAAAAAATGTGTTGGTAAAGAGGAGAACTTTGAAGGAAATAATTACGTTATTATTGAGTAACATTCCATAGATGGCATCCAGACGCAATTTTTGAAGTGATGCAATTTCTTTTTTGAAGACTGATGAAGGATATGGTGTTTTTCATTTCAAAGGGACAAAAGTACATTTGAAATTGGCAACTCAGGAAGGTTCCTGATGACTGGAAAAAAGTTAATGTTGTGCTCATCTAAAGGAAAGATAAGGAGGTGGATTCAGAGTTGCATAGGCTGCTCAGCCTCATTTCAATTTCTGAAAAGATGATGGAACCTTTTCCAATCACATGAAAGACAAGAACGTAATTGAACATAGTCAATCTGGACTCAACAACCTCAGCTCAAACTTGACCAACCTGATTGCCTTCTTGGATGAAATGGCTTTTTCTTTCATGATACTGAGGCTGATACTGTCCATTATCAACAATCCAGATGGTGAAACAGAATGCGTCCTCAGCAAATTTGTGGATGATACTGAGTGTTGGGTAGACATTGTAAGTGGTAGAGATTGAGTCCAGAAGTATCTTGGGAAACTTCAGATTGGAGCCAACAGGAATTTCAGCAGTTCAGCAAGGAGAAATGCTTCTGATGAAATGATCTTTGTAGTCACAGTGCATGCCAAGTTTAATAGGAGCCAAGAGAGTGTGTCCTCACTGGGGATAAGGCACAGCTGTTCTTGATTCTGTATATTATGGATTATTATGGAGTCCTTTGTGGAGGTAAAGCAAGTTTGAGCATTGTTAAGTTCTCAAACACATTTCATCTACTTCCTCCTACCATGCAAAAATCACAATGGTTTTATTGTTTAGTAATACTGTATTAATAATGGAAGATGTCAAGCATGAGTGCTCTATTGAGTTTCACTGGCCAGAAGAGATGGTTGCCAGATCTCCATGTTATCTTAGTGTTTGGCAGAACCATGCTTTAATTATTCCTTTTTTATTCTCTCCCAGACAACTGAGTTGTTTGAGGCAGTTGTTTCCTCTCTTCCAGAAGTTTTCCCATGGAATTTTTTAGATTCCTGCCAACCTTGCCTTTTATGTGAGACTGCAAAGGAGGTTGTGACAGATTGGTTTGCAGTTTCATCAATATGCTGCTAATATTCATTTTTACATCTCCTTTCATGAAACACAGATGGTAAGGTTTTTGAGATGATCAGTGTGTGACTGAAATTGGGTTTTGGCTAAGAGCTTGTTGGCTGAAACTCATCGTAACTGAAGCAGATGACGCTGGTTGACTAAGGGGAAAAGATAAGAAGGTAGGAATTTGTTTCTTCAAGAAGGTGTAGCTACATTTAGTTGTTAAGACATATGATGCTTGGCTTAGATTGTTGCTTTTGCTTTCTGGATATGAAGAAAGACGAGGCATCCAATCATAGTTCCTAATGTTAATTTAAAATGCAATGTTCTGCTTTTATTTTACTGACAAGAAGCTGGCTTTAGCTGATGATGTCAAATGTCATTTTTGTGGCTTTGTCTTCAGATGTATTGAATTCCAGTTACCAAGAATGTATCTGTGATACGACATGTACCTTCCACTGTTCAGTGTTCTGCATGGGACACATTATATATAGCCTTTTGGAAAGAGCATTACCTTTCAGAATGTTTTTTATTTCTGTTTGAGTCCTAAACCCAACTTTGTTTGCATCTGTGTATATCAGTTTCCTGTTTTCTCAACTGAGAACAGATAGAATTCTTAAGATATGGTTTGTAGATTGAGTTGCTGCCATTAATCTTCTGCTTGGCATATTAGGGTTTTTTTCAATTTAAGAAATAATAATTTCCGTAGCTCAGTTATCAACAAATGTGTGTGGCAGAAAACAGTGTTCATATCCACATTGTACTGAGATGTTCTGGTAGACATAGTTTTTTGTAGCACTTAAACAATTAAATGCCGACACGTCTCAAGCAAATACCTGGGAGAACTCTTGTATTTGAGTTAAAATTTAAAAAAGAGATGAAATTATATAAAAATCTCTGTAAGCTTAAAATATTGTTTACTCTTTGAAAACTTTACTGACTCTATAAAGGGGTATCCAATTCCATTTATTGGAGCTGCACATCAAGAATTCCACCCATGTGTGCATGGAAATCATACCGTTTTATGCAACTCTCACTTATATTTGTTTATATGTACTTAGACAAAGTAGAAATTTGATTTGCAAAATATTCCTTGGCAGGCATTGTCTAGTTTCTGTGGTGATTTTTTGCAATCTGTTTAAAAACTGATGTAAAACATGCAAAACTACGAAGACAATTCTAATTTTTAAGAAAGCTCTTTTTGGTTCAAAATGATGGTTTTCTCGTCTTGTTTATTTAGGGAGATGTCCCATACCTCAAAAAAATGCACCATTTAGTAATGTCCACTATATTTTAGCATTGAATGGAGATTAGAGAGTGCTATTGGGAACTGAGAGGGAGCGATAGAAGGCCAAATGGTATCCTGGGGTGCATTAAGAAAAGGTTGCTAGCAGGTCGAGGGAGGTTATCCTTGTCCTGTACTCTGCCCTGGTGAGGACACATCTGGAGTATTGTATGCAGTTTTGGGCTCCCCAGTTCAAGACAGACAGGGAACCACTGGAGAGAGTCCAGCGAAGGGCTATGAGGATGATGAGGGGCTGGAGCATCTCTCCTATGAGGAAAGAGGAAGACCTGGGTCTGTTTAGCCCGGAGAAGAGAAGACTGAGTGGATCTGATCAACACTAACAAATATCTGAAGGGTGGGTGTCAAGAGGATGGGGCCAAACTCTTTTCAGTGGTGCCCAGTGACAGGACAAGGGGCAATGGGCACAAACTGGAACACAGGAAGTTCCATCTCAATGTCAGAAAACACTTCGTTATTCTGAGGGTGACAGAGCACTGGAACAGGCTGCCCAGAGAGGCTGTGGAGTCTCCTTCTCTGGAGAGATTCAAAACCCGCCTGGACGCAATCCTGTGCAACCTGCTCTGGATGATCCTGCTCTAGTGGGGAGGCTGGACTAGATGATCTCCAGGGGTCCCTTCCAACCCCTACTATTCTGTGATTCTTTGAAGGGATGAAGTGGCCTCAACTTCTTTTCTCTGTTCTTTCTGGCTGTAGTGGCAGGGGCTTGTGGTATTGTGTACTTTTACATGAGATTAACAGCAGTTGGGGTTTTTTTTTTTTTTATTATAACTAGAACTTGTGCTGGTATCTGGTAGCAAATATGTAGCATACATGAATTTGGGAAACTTCCCTTTGTGAAAAATACAGTTCTGGTACTCTTATTTGCTGCTTTTTTTTCCCTGCCCTTTTTTTTTTTTTTCCTTTAAAGAAAATATTAATAGGTAGAGAAGACCATCCTTTTTGTGTCTCGCTTTCAGAAAGTCTCTTTAAAGAAATTTTAATTTTTTTATCATTATTGCATAGCCTGAAGAATTATAGACTAGTACTTGTGTTTATCATGGTCCTGCCTTTAAATCTTGACCATAACTCTCCTTCCAAGGTATCAAATCCTGTAATTCCTGAATCCCGTGGAGCAAGCTAAAACCTCTAATACTCAGTCTTTGGAAAAGAGTAAGGAAGAACATGATTCTCACCCTGCAAGATATGGGCCATGCTCTTGGATGTTCTGCCTAATATCAGAAAGGCCTTTCTCTTCATCCTGGTCTTCTAAAACAGATTGATGGACTATTAGGTCAGATTTATTTAAGGTCACCAGTTAACTTAATGGCTTTCTCAAATTTTTGTCTGTATATCCTCCAGTAGTGACATTTAAATTTTGACATCCACATCCTCTCTTCCAGAAACCTTGAATTCCATGCTACATTTTTTTGTAACAAAACTTGGCACTGTTACATTGCAAGAGAAATCCTGCAAATGATTGGTTATCCCACTGTTCCATTCCTCGTGGTTTCAAGAATCCATCATTAGCAAGTTATGGTTTGTCTGAAAATTTGTGGCCAGCTCAGCATCTATCTGCTGTATCGATATTTAAGAGATGATAATTGCTACTAGACTCCTTGTAAGGACTCATCATGGTTTTTAG
Organism: Grus americana; assembly: GCF_028858705.1. Lineage (NCBI taxonomy): Eukaryota > Metazoa > Chordata > Aves > Gruiformes > Gruidae > Grus > Grus americana. Next base: position 5,094,628 of record NC_072853.1, read on the forward strand.
ACTGTCAGTTTTAGGGTCATTAGTGGTAGCACTACTGATGAAAGCTGAATGCTCCATTATGAGAAAAAGGACTAATCTTCTTCAGAAAGCTGTGAGTCATAAGTACAAAGAACTAATTTTTATAGCCTTAATGTAAGGACATCCATCTTTTTTCTTGATAAAAGAGCAGCCAAGAATACTTGTAGCTATTCAAAAGTGCTGTGTAAGCAGATCAGTTAAAAAAATATTTGTTTTACCAAGGCAAAAGTAATTTATTTGGCATACAGCAATGTTACTTTTTTAAGCAGGCAGAAGTTTCTACAAGGCTAGAGAAAGTAGGCCTGTCTAACATCTGTGACAAAAAATTATCCCTTTCACACACCAGAAATCTCCTGGATTTCTTGTGTCAGATAATTATAGACTCGTTTTGGTTGGAAAAGACCTTTAAGGTCACCAAGTCCAACCATTAACCTAGCACTGCCAAGTCCACCACTAAACCATGTCCTGAAGCACCACATTTGTGTGTGTTTTAAATACCTCCAGAGATGGTGACTCAACCACTTCCCTGGGCAGTCTGTTCCAGTGCTTGACAACCCTTTCAGTGAAGAAGTTTTTCCTAATATCCAATCTCAGCCTCCCCTGGTGCAACCTGAGACCATTTCCTCTTGTCCTATCACTTGTTACTTGGGAGAAGAGACCAACCCCCACCTGGCTACAATCTCCTTTCAGGTAGTTGTAGAAAGTGATAAGGTCTCCCCTCAGCCTCCTTTTCTCCAGGCTAAACAACCCCAGTTCCCTCAACGGCTCCTCATAAGGCTTGTGCTCTAGACCCTTCTCCACCTTTGTTGCCCTCCTTTGGACACACTCCAGAACCTCAATGTCTTTCTTGTAGCGAGGGGCCCAAAACGGAACACAGTACTCAAGGCGCGGCCTTACCAGTGCCGAGTACAAGGGGACGATCACTTCCCTAGTCCTGCTGGCCACACTATTTCTGATAGAAGTCAGGATGCTGTTGGCCTTCTTGGCCACCTGGGCACACTGCTGGCTCATATTCAGCCATTTGTCCACTAATACTCCCCAGTCCTTTTCCTCCAGGCTGCTTGCCAGTCAACCCCAGCGTTGCCTGGGGTTGTTGTGACCCAAGTGCAGGATCCGGCACTGAGCCTTGTTGAATCTCGTACAACTGGCCTCGGCCCATCGATCCAGCCTGTCCAGATCCCTCTGTAGAGCCTTCCTACCCTCAAGCAGATCAAAACTCCCACCCAACTTGGTGTTGTCTACAAACTTACTGAGGGTGCACTCAATCCCCTCATCCAGATCATTGATAAAGATATTAAACAGAACTGGCCCCAGTACTGAGCCATGTCTCCTGCCATGTTACCTTCCTAGTGGATGCTGAAACTTTTTTTGTCCTCCATTAGAAGATGGACTGCAATTGAGAGATGCCTTTAATTTGTTTAAATAAGGCTTCTTGGTCAGGCAATCTGTATTAAAATGTCCACCATTACATTCTCTTGCTGGTCTCTCCTTTGATCTTGGCTGGTCATTCTTTCTGTAGCAGAGCTCCATGTATTTGAGCCTTTGTATACAAGTTTTTTCTCTCCATCTTGTCTGATACGCATTTCTTTCTCAAAATGCCTATATCCATTTATTGAAACACTCTGGTTGTGCAAGCTACCCCACTAAATCTCTGGAATCCCAAACACATTGTAGGTCTATTTATTGCTAGGCACAGACTTCTAATTCCTTCTGCTTGTTTCCCAGGATGAGTACATTTGTCTACGGGCACTTTTTATGGGCCTCAGGTTCACTGCTTTCTCAAGGGCAATGCAAAAGCCTCCTTTGATATCCTATTCCATGCTTGTTTTCCATCTACCTTCCAGTCATCCGCTTCTCTTCAGGCTTTGGTCTCCATCCCGCGATGAACCTAGCTTAGAAGCATTCCTCACAAGGGTAGAGAGTTTGTTGGCAAAGATGTGCTTGCCTTGCTTTATCAGATGGATCCCGTGTCTGTGAAGTTGTTCTCATTCTGCAAAGATGTCCTATGGCCATAGAAGCCAAAGTCTAGCTGCCAAAACTAGCTGCTTTGCCAGGTGGTGATCTGCTGGATACACTCACTTCTGCCTGTGCGTCCGTCCTCCTGAGTGGCAGGATCCAGGGGCAGCAAAGTCCTGTAGTTGCCATTGATCTGCACTCTTAAGTCTCCTTTTGTAGCATCATTTGTGCCCGCAGGAGTGAGAAATTGCAGGTAGTGATTTAGCACTACGTGAGCCTTAGCAATCTTTTTTGGCATCCCCATTCAGGACATAAACGAACAGCAAACAGTACGTTTCCAGGCAGATGGGTGTCTCCGTCCTTCACAACTAAAAGTTTTACTACCATATGCACAATTGAAATTCAATAAAAATCTTCCATTACAGACATTTACCAGGATATCTAAAGCAGTCCTGTAGAGAGATGTGGGACCTACCATCTTGCGAGTTTTCAAGCAAGCCCTTAAGTAATTTCTGCATATTTAAGTTGTCTATTTATTAGATGCAGTAACAGATGACTAGATGTGTAAACAGTCAGTGTCGAATAAGTTTATATGGAACAACAGGAGAAGCTGTGGGGGCTCCACATAGAAAGATTTCCAGTTTAAAGATTATAACCTAGTTAGTGGAAAATAATTTGGAGCAAGCATGATATGCAATAAATTTTCAATTGCCTTTGCTTACTACTTGGTTTTCTACATTGACAAAGAATGTATATACATATGTATATATGCACACACATATATATACACACACGTGTATATACACACAAACTTTAAACAGTCTTGTTTGTGGCACTTGGTTTATGTAATCAGTAAGAATATTAGGCAAATCCTATTTAAATGCTATTTAACAGTTCATTTTTTTCAAAGAAAACTTACATGTGCTATTGCTATACCAGAAAATGGTAAACTAAAGAAGTAATAATCCATTTCCTAGTTAATAAAAGCAAAAACATGAGAAAGTACATGTACTGTACATTATTTGCAGACTGATACTTTCCTGGGTTCTTTTTTTCATGCTAAGCTTTGGGGATCAGTAAAATTACTCCATTTTTAAATCATATGTAAAGTTAACCTACAATTGACAATAGTTTTGAGAGGTCATATACTGCATTCTCCTGGGAAATGTGGCTTTGAATTTCTAAAGATCAGCTTTTCGAAAAAGCAGACATTCAAGCCTCAGCATGGAGATTCATCTACTTTTATTTATAATTCTATGTAACAGCCCTTTTGGTTGCTACGTGCTAGTTTTGTGATGTGATTCTTGCCTTGTTGCAGGGTTACAGAAAAGAAATTGTTTAGGGCTATTATATTTCTTTTTTATTGATGGTTTGACTTTCCTATGTCAGTCATTCTTTAAAAGAAGGTTGCTGAAAGTAGGGCTCTGAATATGGCATAAGAACTCCTGTACTTAAGAAAGCTCCATCTAGCTTGGTGTTGCATCCCTAATACAGGCTGCTAATAATGTAAGTTATTCAGGGAAATAATATGAAAAGATGGTGTAAAAGAAGTGATTGTTTTCTACTCCACTTTTTCAGGTTTCAACATTTAGTTCGTTGCTGGCCGCATTAAACAGAGGGTGTACCTGATCAATCTTGTTTAAAACCTACCGCTTAAGTATCTTTTACAGGAATTTTTCAAAACCCTTTCAGAGTTCACGGCCTCCAAAGTATCTTGCTGAAATTGTTTTCTCTGTGAGTAGAATTTGTTGTCTGCCAAATAATTATATCGATGAGCCTCTCTGTGTCCACCCTCCCTCCCCTCCCCCGATGGTAGCGTAATCATTCCATATTCATGTTCCGCACAGTGATTATTATTGGATAGCCTGTGTTCATATTGCCTTGCAGTAGTCTCTACCTGAAGAGTCTCAGTCTATTGAATCTCTCCTTTTGGAACTTGCTATCTACTTAGCAACTATTTTCAGAGAGCTACCCGCATTAATTTATAACCAGTCATTGTGTTTAAATACTTGGTAAATTATTATATTAACATATTATTAGTAAAACTTAGCTCTTATCAGCAACCTCATATTCTGAGCACGTGACTGTATTGCACAGCATCTGGTGAGATGGGACCATCTTGATGGTAGTATTTCCCTACACGGTTCTAAAAGTGCCTCTTTGTACCTGTGTGGTGTTCACTGTCTATTGAACGTGTTTTCTGTGAGGAAATCCTTTTTTCTTAACCCATGTACCTTGCTTCCTTAAGTGCTTTTTAGGAAGCTTTTGGAAAGTTTGAACATACTCATCCTTATTCACGTTGACATTGACTTCCTTGGAGAATAGATTTGGCAGACATTCCTTCTGACCTTAACAAACATTTGAGCATTTCCGATGTATCACTTCAATCCATTTGTCCACTAATCTTGTTTTCTGTTACGGATCCATTTGCCCAGTAGAGAAGTCATTTACAGATCTGTAATTTCCTTTATCATTTGCTGAGAATCTCCTTCCTTTAAAAAGAAAGAAAAGGCACGTTGGACATCCTGTTTTGCAGATAGTTTATATGACTAGTTAGTTCACCAGTTTGGTATGTGAGTTCATGTAGGTCTCTAATGTGAATACCACTGTGGCAATTTACAATCAGAGGATCATAGGATGGTTTGGATTGGAAGGGACCGTGCATTGGGTTTGCGTTGCAAGGTTTTGGTAGCGGGGGGCTACAGGGGTGGCTTCTGTGGAAAGCTTCTAGAAGCTTCCCCCACGTCCGATAGAGCCAATGCCAGCCAGCTCCAAGATGGACCCACTGCTGACCAAAGCCGAGCCAATCAGCAACGGTGGTAGCACCTCTGGGATAACGTATTTAAAAAGGGGGAAAAGTTACTGCACAACTGAAATTGCAGCCAGAGAGAGGAGTGAGAAGATGTGAGAGAAACAACTCTGCAGACACCAAGGTCAGTGAAGGAGAAGGGGGAGGAGGTGCTCCAGGCACCAGAGCAGAGATTCCCCTGCAGCCCGTGGAGAGAGGAGCCCACGCTGGAGCAGGTTTGCTGGCAGGACTTGTGACCCCGTGGGGGACCCACGTTGGAGCAGTCTGCTCCTGAAGGTCTGCACCCTGTGGAAGGAACCCACACTGGAGCAGTTTGTGAAGAACTGCAGCCCGTGGAAGGACTCATGTTGGAGACGTTTATGGAGGACTGTCTCCTGTGAGAGGGACCCCACAGTGAAGCGGGAGAAGAGTGTGAGGAGTGCTCCCCTGAGGAGGAAGGAGCAGCAGAAACAACGTGTGATGACCTGACCACAACCCCCATTCCCTGTCCTGTTGTGCCGCTCAGGGGGAGGAGGTAGAGGAATTGGGAGTGAAGTTAAGCCTGGGAAGAAGGGAGGGGTGGGGGGAAGGTGTTTTAAGATTTGGGTTTATTTTGCATTACTGGACTCTGACTTCACTGGTAATAAATTAAATCAATTTTCCCCAAGTTGAGTCTGTTTTGCCATGGTGGTAATTGGCGCATGATCTCTCCCTATCCTTATCTCAACCCATGAGCCTTTTGGTATATTTTCTCTCCCCTGTCCGGCTGAGGAGGGGAGTGATAGAGTGGCTTTGGGGAGCAGCTGGCCTCCAGCCAGGGTCAACCCACCACAGTCCTTTAAAGCCCATCTAGTTCCAACCCCCCTGCCGTGGGCAGGGACACCCTCCACTAGACCAGGTTGCCCAAAGCCCCATCCAGCCTGGCCTTGAACACTTCCAGGGATGGGGCATCCACAGCTTCTCTGGGCAACCTGTTCCAGTGCCTCACCACCCTCACAGTAAAGAATTTCTTTCTAACATCTAATCTAAATCGACCCTCCTTCGGCTTGAACCCATTACCCCTTGTCCTGTCACTACACTCCCTGATAAACAGTCCCTCCCCAGCTTTCCTGTAGGCCCCTTCAGGTACTGGAAGGCTGCTGTAAGGTCTCCCTGGAGCCTTCTCTTCTCCAGGCTGAAGAACCCCAGCTCTCAGGCTTTTCTCACAGGAGAGCTGCTCCAGCCTTCTGACCATTTTTGTGGCCCCCATGTGGTGCTCTTTTCCTCATTACTTCTCAAATTTACTTGCCTTCCGGTTTGAAGGCAATTCTAAAGACTCATTCTATATAAAGGAAGTTATATATACTGTAATACACGTAAAAAGAACAAAAATCCACTGAGTTGTATGTCAGCCACTGAGAGGTACGCCAGAGGGTTTTGATTCATTTATGTCGACAATCTTTCTTCCTGTTTACCTCTGTGGGATATGAGCGACTAAAAAAATGCTGTTGAATAATTTTTAAAATGGTATCTCCTGGAAATGCTAAAAAGCTTTTTGATTTGAAACTTGCTCAGAAATGGAGTTCAAAAATTGGAAACATTATTGTCTTCTGCTTAGGTGGTGAAAAATGTAAAAAAGAAGCGTATTGTTAAAAACTCAAAAAAAACCTCACCAAAAAACCACTATGGATTTTTTTGTGCTCAAAATTATCGGTAAAAAAGGTTATTTTCTGACCTAATTGCAAATAAGGGAAAATCACAGGGAACTAGTGAAAATTACTTTTTGCTTGACTGTTCTTACATTTGTGTGTATTGCTCTACCTTTTAACAGTATTTGTTTGCATACATTGTTGGTAACGGCTATAATAGTAGCACTTTTTTTTTTTTTTCAAGAAAGGCTTGAGGGAGAAATGCCACGCTTGTCAGTGAATGATAAATGTCTTGAATAAAGGTTAATTACTTTGTGATTCACAAAATAGCTGAAAGCACAGATGAATGCACCACGGAGACTAACTTTAAAGCAGGATCAGAGCTGACCTTAAATGCTGGAAGAAACAGTGAAAATGCAGTTTTCTAGGCTGAGAATGAATAAGATAACAGGGCTGTGGTAATGTGCAGTATTTGAAAAGCTTTGGTATCTTTTGCGTAAGGAGTAGTATCTTTTGTCTCATATTTGGGAACTGTTTGTGTAGGAACGATTAGACGAATATCAGTTACATCTCTGTATTTATTAACAGCATTATTAGACTATCATCTTGAAAATTCTGTAATTATTTTTCCACTGTACAGCTTTTGGTAAGAAAATAAAATAATGGGTAAGAAAACCCAGCTCTAGATAAGCATTTATATCTTCAGACTACTCAGAGGGATAATTCATTACCCCTTAAAGATTAAAATAATACGAATTTTTTTATATTTGATGAGAAAAATGTGCATGGTAGTTATGGTGGTTGTATTAGTCATTCCCTGACAGAAAGTTGTAGAATTGGTAGTTAACGTTATCAGTAGCATTAGATTTTTCTGTTTAAACTTTAGATTCATGAGATGCTTCCTGGTACTTGATGTTTCCTTGATCTTATGAACGTTCAGCGTAGTAATATGTTCAAAGGTTAGAACTTGAAAACTTGCAGATTTCCTCACAAACAGTAGATTACTGATGTGGAGACAGCATTACTACAAAATGTTTCTCATTATACTTTACTCTGACTGTCGTCTTTCTTCTCATTAAGAGGCAAGGTTATCTGTTCTGTAGCGGCTGAACACATTGATGTTCTTTTTGTGGCTGCTATCTGAAAGTCAGTAAAACCTAAATTATTTTAAAATTCCTGGTTAACAAAAAGTGAATGTGCTGTTCTTTTATGTGTATGCCATTAAAATAAAATAGCTTCAGTTAATAATGCTGCTTTATGATAAGGTTTTTTTTATCAGAACCTTTTAAAAAACCTTCATATTCTGCCTGAAGAGAAAGTAGATTTTTAGGAGACAGTAGTATTTCAGTTAACTTGTACTCAATTTCATTACTGACTTTTAAAACAAATATTCCAGCTGCAGTTCATAAATTTTCCTGTCTGTGTTTGTACAAGAGATGCCAAACAAATCACAGAAAGTAGAGCTGGGAGGGACTTTAGGAGAATATCTAGTCTCGGTCTTGCTGCCTCAAAGGTCAGGTTACAGAGAAGTGATGTCTAGGCCATTCTGGAAGAAGATCTGGTGATGGAAATGCCACAATCCATATTTAATCATCTCTAGCCTTTGCTAGTGTGGAAAGCTATAGAAAACTTTTCCCTATTTCTGTACTTCCTTTCACCGGTGGAAACTGTCCCTTTCCTGTGCATCAGACTTTGAATTACTTAAAAACTGCTATTTGATCTTTTCTATTGGAGCTCTTTGAGTCTTACTAGTGAGGAGAAAGGACTCTAAATAGGAAATAGCTAGAGTTTTAATTCAAAACTGAATCACGAGTTCATTTGTTGACTTTGTGAGAGACATCTAACGCTGTCATTTCAGGGAAAATGCGATTCAAGATGAAAATTTTCTGCTACGTCTGGTTGAGCATAGCTAGATTAATTTCCTGGAGGGGAGAGTGTTTCAGTTGTAGTCACCAAGCTGTTTCAGATGGAAGACAAAACTGAATTTGCTATAACTAAAAATTGTGATCCATATAAGAAGCAGACACAGATTACTTCCATGAATTAAAAAAACCTTAAACCAGCTTCTGGCATTTTGTAGGTGTATGGTTGATTTGGCAACGTTTTTAATGTCAGAATGACTTTGAATATAAGTCGATAGGTATTGTATAATTGTGTGGGGTTTTGCCATCAACTGTCAGGTGTAATGAACTAGTTCTTGAAACTACGACAAACTGATTTTAGCGACTGTAGAATTCTTAAAATTTTTGCAATTCTGATATTTCTTTTAAAAATACTTTTATGCGGCAAATAGAAAAAAGGTCAATGAGCACTATTAGCATACCGTTTGAGAAAGTATGGGCAAACTCTTTGTTTGTCTGTGGTACAGAGTTTAGAACACCTTTACCTTCTTGGATGCCATGTAGTTGTAATTTATTTTAAGGCTTTATTCCAAAAGGCATGTTTGTTGGTTTTTTCTTTTTTCTTCAGGCTTTTATAGACTGAAGTACCTTATGGCAGAAGGGTCACAAATCAATAAAGGAATTGAGAAAATAAATGCATGTTATACTGATTGGAGCTTAAGAAAAAAATGTAATTTTCTTCTCCACTTATATTTTTTTTTTAATTGCTTCACCAAACTGCAAGAGGTAGGAAACATGTGGAATACTCTGCACAAAAAACCATGATAGACTGTGTTAATTATTTGGCAGAGTAATAATTACTGCCGATGTACGTGATACTTGACAAGAAATGCGCTATGTGTTGTTGAACTAAGATGACCAATAACTGTGTATTGATTACGGAAACTCGATTCAACACAGAGTCCTTTAAATAAATAGTTTAGCCTTTAATATATGGATTAATTATTCATAAACATCACACTGTTTTTTTAAACTTCCATGATCAGTTTCAATCGTGTTAATCGATTACAATTTGCAAAGCTTCACAACTAAACGGGGATATGAAATGGACAAAACTTTCTCCCATTTTTTTTTCCCTTTCTTTCTTTTCCCTTTTTTTTTCTGAAGATCCTAGATATTGTTTAAATGAAATGTTGAATGCATAGATTATTACATACACTGATTCCTTACAGAGATGAAGATTGCTAACATTAATATATTGGTTGCCTATATTTTCAACTACCGATACTTTGAGCAAGGCCAAGTTAGCAGTGTTTACTAAAAGTGTGTGAAGATACAGAGTTTATTTAATTTATACATGGTATATATGCTTATGGAATTTGTTTTTACTACTTGTGAAAGATTTAATACACACCGAGCACTTGTTCTGTTATTTTTCATAAAAATTGGCATATTGATGGAGACATTTTAATTCAAAGAAGATTGAATTCTTCTAAATTTGAAGTAGCAGTGATATACGTGGAGCTGGTTATTCAGTTTGCCTGAGCAGTTATCTTATTAAGCTATCACCTTGGATAGAATATATTAAATGATTTACTACAAAAGAGAACTTTTTTTCATAATTACTATTAAAGTTATAAATATTTTAGAAGACATTATTACCTATAGACTCTGAACCAAAAAGTGCCTTTGTAAGTCAGTCATTTTTCAAGTTGCAAATTTTTTTATATCAACGGTGGAATTTTTTTTTATATTGAGGATGGAATATCGCATAAAACATCCTTAAACTTGAAATCTCTTGATGCATTTGATAATGTGCGAAAGAAAGCCTTGATTTGTGATGGCTTTGCCGTTTCAATGTTTTCTTGCAGGAAGGAAAGATTTAATATAATATATCTTTTAGTGATGTCAAACTTCTCCAGGTGTAGCCAAGGAGATTAGTGTTTCTGCAGAGTTTTGAGACTAAGCTGTATATTTTAGTGTAGGTGTAAATCCTTTTACATGTTGTTAAACATTTTTACCTTAGTCTGGGATTATATGAAGGCACATGGTGTCCTATAAAATCTTTAGGGTTGTTTGAAGTTACCGTCCCAAACTTCAGCGGTCATCTGATTTGCTTGTCAGTTCCTGATGTTCTTGTACATAATTACACAAGATAACCTAGAAAAACAGATACCTTTGCTTGTATAGCTACATGTTTGCATTATATGCACAGTAATATTAAGGTAGCCTTTATTACATTTTCAGATGTAAAATGGTGATAGCTTGTTGGTTTCTAAGAAGATATTTAGTATAGGTTTAGTGGACTCAGCTATTATATTGTGCTCACAATTGACATTACTGATTAGATTTTCTTTTTCCTGGTTGCTGATATAAGCAGGTACATAGTTATTACCCTAAAGAAGCAAAAAGTGTTTAAATTACTTGCACGTGTAACAAATGGAAGCTCTCTTGAGATTCTACAGAAAAATTAAAATTTTGATTAAGCAGAATTTGAATAGAAAATGTCTAAATGCACATTCATAAAGTAAACTGTAGTGCACCATGAAGTGCTCAAGACTGGAGCCTTTTTTTAGGCTAGGTAGTGTATATAGACGTCAGATACCCCACGTTCTTTCTGCTTAGATGCGTGATATGTGTGTGATAGTGGTTTTCTGTCTTGGACTTTGTATCTCTTGCATTCTGTTGACTTGAGATGGAACATTCAGTTGATCTTCTGTAAAAAGCCTGTTTGCTTTGGCTATCTGAATACGATTTTTCACAGGAACTTTGAGTTCTTTATTTATTTATTGTTCTTTTTCTTTTGTTTTAGCGCAGCGGCTTACGCTGCTATCCTTTTCTTTAATGTGGTAGTTGTCTCGGGGCCACAACTTTGAAGAAACTTCCTTCCTGTGGGTGTTCTTAAGGCCTTTATTTTTCTCTCAATTTTGTTGTCCCTTTGACAGTTTGTGTTTTTTTGAGACAGTACTAATTGGAAGTTATGCTGACATTAAATTATATTACAGTCACTACAGGTTTTGGAAACAATGCTTATTGGCTATGAGCTTGCTTAACAAAAGCATAAAAAACCAGTTTCCAGATCTCAACATTGTATTACGTCTCTGAATCTTTTAAGATGCACATTGACTTTGTCATACATAATAATACAATATCTCTCCAGAGAATGAGAGACAGGTGTAATGCTTCAAAACTAATATTCTGGCCAATTCGTTGAGCCTTCTTTTTTGCTGGGATGTTGTGGTGTGTTGAGACTGCACATTAACATACCGCTTCCAGTGCAAGACTGGTACTGCTCGGGTTCGGCCTGTACAGTATTGCTTTAGGCTGCGATTTCTGCAGTGTGACGTGCCATGTCACAATTTCACAAACGTAAATAGGTTTGGGACTCAGTTTACTCCAAGACTTTAGGTTTTTGTAGATGTGAAAGGTCAAGCAAACACCAGGTCTAAGGTAAAGGATTGGCTGTGGAAAAGCTAACCGAACTGTTGCTTTGAAGACAAGTACTTTTTAAATAGCACGATGGCATGAGAACATTAATTTGATCAGTGATGTAATTAGATATTTTTTCAGTAGCCTGCTTAGTTATTAGCCATTATTAACTGATAATTACATTAATAATATTCCAGGTATTGTTTTCATTGCCTGAATTTTAAATTTCCTAGCCATGTGGAACTAGGGGAAGCAATCAGAAGGACCTTAGGAAAGTGCGTACGGGCAGAAGAGAATGAGGTTCTTGAATTCTGTTGTGCCTCTATCTAAGCTCCCTGACAAACACAATTCTCTTTACAAAATCCAAAGTTCTGTGAGTCTGAGTGTCTTATTTTGAAATCAGACTTTTGGTATTAAGGTGAGCACCTCAAACACAGTCATTTTGCTTTCTTCTAAATATCCTGTCAGAATGGAAGAACTCCTTTGAGAACTTGCAGAAAGCACTATGAAATTCATCTTTCCTAAGTGGTGCATAGGTGCGTTTTATGAGTCTCAGATGAATGAATTGCGTTCACAACGAATAAAGCATTAACACGCCTTTTTCAAATGGCTGTAATAAAAATGTAAAATGCTTATATGAGGAGATAATCATATTGCAGAGCAATCAGTTTCACTGTCTTGCTGCAAATGTTTAATATAATTTGTTAGAAGTGTTAAGAGGGAACTAACAAATATATTCAAAATTTGTTTATAGTCTTTCTCTTCAGCTCCTTCTTTTACAAGTCAGTTTTGTATGCCAGGATTAAAATGTGTTGGTTGTTTATTTATTTACATATTATTAAAGTATTCAACAGGATGAGGTGTTACTTACAGAAAATATAGGTAGGTTGACTAAGGGAAAAGGTAAATCTTGTGTTTGATGAAGACCGAGCTTACCAGCAAAGGTTAAAAAGTAGAGCACTGTTAGTGAAGTCCTTTAAGGGGGTGGCTTTTATGTATGTGATATCAAATGGAAGTGGTGGAGTGTAAGTCTGAGGTGCATCAAGAACAGAATATTAGTCACAAAATAGAGTGATGATCTCCTCCCTACTAAAGGAAACCAACCTTTTGGATTATTACATTAGGTTTTAATTTATTCCAAAAGAGAAACACAATGCACTTGTAGTATTTCAAAGTGTATCACATATCTATAAATATACTCTGGGATAAGTATATAAACTTCTCAGAGAGGGCTTAGAAGCTTTTTCAGTAAAATGATTATAGTTTGAATAATGGGTGTAGTTGGATGTCAAGTAGTATAGCACTGTTTTAGTGGTTACCGCTATTTTTCAGATGAGTGATAGGTTATTTTAGTCGGCTATTTTATATCACCAATGGCAATGCAAGATGTGTCTTGAAAGTGGTCTTGAGTATAGAAACTTACTAAGAAAATATTTTCTTATTTTCCTGGTGTACTTCCTGTACTCCTTTTTCAGATGTGATGTATCGAATGCCTGATATCTTAAGAATTGTAGCGTCAGTGCTAAACTTTCCTGTTATATTTCAAAAAGATAATTTTGTTTTTGTTTTCGCCTTTTCTTTCCTTATTACAAAATCCTAGTTTTGCCCCATTTTTTAAACAATGAAAACATCCTTGTTCTACTGCTCTCGTTTACTTGTTTCCCTCTGGTGTAGTATTTCTCCTGTGCTTGTGGAATTCCTTGTATTGTAAGGAATATGGAAGAGTTACCCTTATTCCACTATCTTGTGCCTGAAAACAGAGATTATGCATGTATAACAGGGCTTTTTCTGGCCAAAGCGCAGAAAGAAACTACACTTAGCAGGAGGAAAACTTTTGTTAGTAAACAAAGGCTGTAAAAGGAGCCACTGTCTAAACTAAAACTCAGGTTTCATGGGTTAATGAATGCAGTCCATAATCTGTGCATATGACTGTTACTAAAGATCTCATATACTTTTCAGCGTAATTTTAAAAAATTTTGCCTTAGCTCTCCATTGCGTTTTATATCCTACACAAAATTGCTTTGCTGACATTTAGAATTGTCTACCAATCTATTGCTGTTTATCTCAGTGACCTTCTAGTTCCTTATATTCTGGTCTCTGAGCTAAGATGTAGTGTAATTTGTTTTGGTGACTCTTAGACATTTGAAATTACCAGAGTAGTTAGTTGGAATATAATTATCCAAATGAAATTTGGGCAAAACATGAAGGTTAACACATCTCTGCTTGCAAAAACTATCAGGTTTTAAGAATGCGGGCCACACTTTCAGTTTTATGTCTCATCAGAAGTATAATGCTTTCAGCAATGTATTTAAATACTATATAAAGTATAGTAGTAAAGGATATAAAGTCAGTGCCTCATCCTAAAGAAAGAGTGCTACCTTCTGAAATGTGAAGGATTTCCTTTCTTTAGATTGTATTATAGACTTTTAAACTACATACTCATTTTTTCCAGAACTCAAATACGATTCTAAAATCTTTCTCTAACTTGACCCCCTTTACATTTTGTTTTCTGCTTCCCGCAGACTTCTACTTGCAATGTGCAAAGCCTCCATTCTTAATAAAAATATAGAATATGACTAGTTCCTTTAATTTTTGGAACTGGTAAGGGTGAGTACAATGCAAGTGGCACATTTATTATGGTTCACCACCTATATTTAACTCAGATTTGATGATGTTTCTGACAAGCTGCTTGCATTTAGACCAAGTCAGCAGTTCTCCATGATGACACGTGGGCAGGGATAGGAGAAGAAATCATCTGAAAAGGAGAGAAAATAGAGGATTCAATGGCAAGACGTGAGGAAAGACAATGTAAAGTAAATATTGAAAGCAGTATTCTCGTTAATTTTAATCTGTCAGTTTGACATCTGTGAAGTGCTGAGTGCTTAACTTTTTTTGGTTACAAAGATATAATGACTGGAATGAGCAATAGTGGCAAAGACCCAGAAAGATGTAGTTCTTTACAAGTACAAGAATATATTCATTTAACAAAAAGTTAAGATTCTACATGCTGTATTTTATTTATTAGCCTTTTTGAGTTCTGATTATGATCCTCAATCAGAATTTCTGTGCTTGTTTTTCTGGTTATTTCCAGTGTACACTTAATTATTAACAAGTACACTAGACTATAAAGAATTGTTTAAAATTATGACATGGAATGAATTGAATTCATAAATATGAACAAATTAGGGGAGAAGGGAGTTCATGTTAGTGCACTATTGACTGTCTGAATGTTTTTTTTTTTTTGTAAGACCATTGTAAGAGAAAAGCAAATGATCTGTTTGACATCTAGTCAGAAGAAAAACTTAAATTATAGGGTTTTTAAACAATTCAAGTGTGGTGGAATGACCTCAGCTGGCTGCCAGATGCCCCCCCAGTTGCTCCTACCCTCGCAACAGGATGGGGAGAGAATAAGATGTAAAAGCTCATGAGTGACAATAAGGACAGTAATTGGGGGGGGTAGCAGGCAAAACTCAGAGTGGACATTGCCAGAGAGTGGAATAATTGTGGGGAATCCTTTTTTGTTGTAAAGTGTTGAAGGGACAAGGGTTGATGTTTCATTGTGTGTGTAAATTGTCCACTTCTGTCGGTGTTGTGATGCTGTTGCTTTGATTTTGGTCCAGCGCGGGCCCTTCCCCGGGCTGCAGTCCTTCAGGGACAACCTGCTCCTGCCTGGGCTCTCCACAGCCGCAGCTCCTGCAGGAAATACTCCCCTGCTGCGGCGTGGGGCCCTCCCCGGGCTGCAGGCTGGGTCTCTGCTCCAGCGGGGTCTCTCCAGGGCTGCAGGGGATCCCTGCTCCGGGCCTGCAGCACCTCCTGCCCTCCTCCTCCTCCTCCTCCTCCTCCTCCTCCTCCAGCCTCGGGGTCCCTCTGCTGCTGCTCCCTCCTTGGCTTCCTCCTCCTCTGCCTGTGCCGCCTTTGGCCCTTGCTGAAACCTGTTTTCCCCACGGCACCCCCAGCTTGGCTGAGGGGCTCAGCTGTGTCCTGCGCTGGGGCCATTGGAACCGGCTGGAACCGGCTGGAACCGGCTGTGTGCGGCACGGGGCAGCCCCGGCCTCTCCTCACACAGGCTGCCCTGCAGCCCCCACTACCAATGCCTGGGCAGAGACACCCCATTTATCCAGTTAACATAAAAAATAACGTAAAAAACCTTCAGTCAAGAAATAAGTTCCACCCCAAACTTAGATCATCCGCCCCCCCACATTGTTGGCTCTTTTCTTGTCAGAACTTCCTGATAAAATCCCTTAGACTCTCAGGTTGAGCATACAGTAATGGTTAAAAGCTGGGTCCTTTGTGAGGTGATGCAGTGAAAAACATCTGAGAGGTCTACTGAATATGTGCGTAATTAAAACATGAAAATATTGCTATGCAAAACGCTTATTACACCATCCATCATGATCATTCAAAGGAACTGCTATTTTAATAGCAGTACCAAATTTTACTTTGTGTAGCTGTGAATTTAATGAGCAATTTGCTGTTAAAATATTTGGAAAATTTCAAGGGAGAACATTTGCAGGTCATATTTTGAATATTGGGCTTTTTATAAGAAAGGGATTTTATCTTTCAAAGATATGATTTTTAAGTAGCACACAGAAAATCAAACTACAATCCTTTCTTCTGTTTCTTGTGCTCTCCTCTGTGTGGTGCTGTGTAGCTACAGCAGTACAAAGCTGATTTTTTTTGAGTAGTTTTTCTATACATTAAAACATTTGACACCAACTTCTTAGCTTGATTGAAGTAGAAGAAAACATTCCACATCTATAGATAAATCAGCAACCTGGAACTTTGCATGCATGAATTGTCTGTCACATCTCTTATGTTTTGACTGATATAATAGCACTTAAAAGCGCAGGCAGATTAGTGGGTTCCATTAATAATGACTTAAACTATATTAGGTTAATCCTGAATTTACCACCTGTCACATAGTTCCAGGCTTAGCGATGAGTGCAGGTATTCCAGAAGTGAGGAACACTCACTGTGCTGTGGGATAAGAAAGTCGTTTAGACAAGTCTGCAGATATTTGAGCTCTGAAGTCCAGTACTGTACTGTACCAGATCGTTCTCTTTAGTGTAACTATAAACTGCAGAACAACACTTTACAAATTTTTTCAACATAATTTAAAGTTTCTAAATATTTCCTCTGCATTACAATGGTGGGCATTTCAGTGAATGCAGAGTAGGTTTTTTGACAGTTGTACAGTGCTGTAAATTAGGGAAAACATTAAGCAGATCAGATTAATAAAGCAACCGTATCACTGAGTAACACTAAATTAATAGCTGCAAGAAATAACACAGAATACCAAGTGTGAAATTTTCGTCCTAAGTAGGAAGAAGATGGTAGTGAATCAACACTACGCCCTGGTCGGCATGATGGTACTGATTGTAGGAACTCACGGGAAATTAGAGTGGCTGTGAATTTTGGATACATTAGTAAGAGATGACTCCAACTGTTCTCCTGTAAATTGGTCCAGCACTGCTCTGGGATATGAGACAGACTAAATTTGCAGACCATTTTGTGGAGCAGTTGATTAGAAAGCCAATGAAAGTCAATCTCTGATGTTTTCCTGGGGAACATGTAGGATCTGGTTCACCATGTGAGGCTGAAGTTCCACCTGAAGTTCAACCTCGTAATAGCAACACCAGTCAATTAAGTAGAGCACAGCTTCTTTAAGCTGCTTAAAGCAAATATTCATAAAAATGAGAAAAGTTGTTGAAAAGAAACAGAGCAGCTGAGAGTTAAATCTTGGTAGGTAGCATGGAAACTTTTTGAGGGCACCCTATGAGAAGTACAGAACAAAAATATTTCCACAGGAAGAGCCTTTTGCCTGTCAAGAATGACTTGGCAAGAGTGCAAAAGAAATTGGCCTGTCTAAAGAGTAAGGCAAAAGACCACATTAAAAGCAAGATGACATATTTCAAAAGTGCCCTGAGAACATTTTTGTTAGGATCCAAAATTGCCTGAAAAATAATGTGGTATGAATAAACAAAACTAATATTACTGTCAACAAGAGCAACTCTGTGAACTAAAGCATTGTAATGGTTGTCAACTGTAGTTTGTCACCTCCTGGTTTCAACCATCTTTGTACTTGAGGATTGATTGATAGATGGCAAATACCATGCCAGCACTTTCTGAGAATTCCAGATCTGGGACTCTGTGTGCTGCTAAGCTTGATGTCTCTATTGGACACTTTGATAGAAATTGTAATACAGAATTGGTGGACACATGACTATGTCCGATATACTGGGGACAAGGCTTTTTTATTTTTCTTTTGAAGTCAGTGCCTCACAGTCCATATGCTCCACATGCTGGAGTTCTTTGAAGATAGGAAGAAACACTTGAAGGAGAGAGATGGTGAAAGTTTTTCTGGATTCAGAGAAACATTGAGCAGGATCAGAGAAGACAAGTTCAGTGAGGGTAACTAAATACGTAGAATTTACCTTTGTTTCAAGGAATCTCATACTATTTGTGACTGGGAGAGTGGGTTGGGAAGTACTTCGTGTGCTTGCTCTGTTCTCTAGGCATCCTGTTTGGTTACTGTATGTAGCCACTCTTAAGGAGTATACACTCATAACAACTTTTCTCTGCAGACTGTACCATCAGTTAAATTTTATCTTAGTTATGATGTAAGCCTCTTTGCTTTTAGATTATATTAGTGAATGTCAGTACATTTAGGTGAGCAGATGTCCACCTAGGGAAAAGATTGGACATGCTGCAGAATGGTCTTGTTTAAGTGAAAGAAAGAAGAGTAAATGAACATTAAATACATGCTGTCTTAAATATTTTTGAAGAAGATGCATCCTAGCAAGTACTGAGAGATGGCCAGGAGCTGGATCTTCTGATGTAAAAGATCTGAAGTAAAAAGCATCTTTTTTTTTTACATTATTGTACTGATCATTAACTTTTTAAGATTTCAGTTTGTATTAGAAATGTTAGTGCAAACCAGGATTTATTTTTGTTTCTATTTGTATGTTCATGCACTGATTCTTGCATCGAACATTTTGAAGAAACACTTCAAAATGTGAGAGTGCATATAACATGGCATTACAATTTTGAGAGAATCAGTGAAAACATACTGCCACTTCTAGCACATTCGGTTGTTTAAATTTGTATGATATTCTCCATTATATGGAAAATGGCTAAACCCCCTAATTATTCTGTCTCCAGTTACTGAGCTGAAGTTGTGTGTTGTGTTGGCCTTTCTTTATCTTTTTTAACTATTGCATGAAAAAGTAAAAGAATTTAATTTGTCTGAAGCAGGGCAAAGGCAGAGTAAGGCCTGAAAAGTGAGTAATGCGGACAGAGGGTGAGTAGCGTATAATAACTAGCCATATATTTGCTCTGTAGAACAACATTTTTCCTTGACGTCATTCATAAAGCTGTCATACCCACACCACAATAGAAAGATACTTCCCTCTACAAATTTTACAATATCTTGCAAGCTTGTTTGACAGGGCACATGACAGGTCTATCAAAACTGGGAGTTTCCTGTGACAAAATTCAAGACAAGTGGCAATCCTGTAAATGTAAAAGGTGGAATTTATATGTGTCAAAAGCAACCCCATTTTTATTTAAATTTCTAAGAGTTGTCTTATCATTTTTCCTTCTCATTTTTCTATCTATAGAATTTGAAATATTAAAATGAGAAACATACTAAAATGCTGTCTAGCTGTACTGTACTTTTATATAATCTTACTTGAGCACTTTCTCGTCTTATCCTTGGATCTCTTCCTTTCTCTCATTTCGTTGGAAAGAATTAAATTAGAGCAAAATTAAGCAATAAACTTTAAATAAATCTTTTTCTTCTATTTTTTTCTCAAAATATTAGAGGCTTATGGTCAGTGAAACAGATGGCTAAAGCCTGACCTGCAGACTGCTGTATGCTGACAGAGTCTTTTGAGTTCTTCTACTTGAACAGGTGCTCTAATGAAGCCAAGTAAAAGAGAGCAGAGAAGCAAAATGCGCAGTGAGGGACGTGGAGTCCATAACTCAAGCACAACTGCTACATTTCAACGCCTGAGGACAAGAACAATTCATTTTTATTAATTGAGCATATATTTAGAATGTTGTCCACAGCACTTTCCTAAAGTAGTGAGGTGTTAGCACATGATGATTTTAATACTTAAAAACGCGTAGTCATTCACCTGTGTTACACAACCCAATGCAAATATATTCAGATAAGAGTAGCAGTAGGCTGTTGCTTTACAAGGGTATGACTGAAGTATTACATATAACTAATAACTTGCATTTTTCAGAACTCGTTTGGATTTCTCATCTGCTTTGGAAAAGTTAAATTTTCTTTTTGTAAATCCATATAGCTTCATTTTTCTCTGATATGAGTTGAATGCAGATAGGTTGCCTTAGGCAAACAAGTACAAATCAACCCTCAAGCACAGTCCTTAGGGGTAATTTACACTTTTATTAAAGCTGAGAAGCTTATATATTTAAACTAAGTTCTTATGTGTCTTTATTTCAATACGAAAAAGTTACCCTCATGTTACCTGGTAAAAATAGATCATAAGTTGCCAAACAGATTGTTTACCATTTGGTGTGATAAAATTAAAATGTTAGAGATGGACAAGAACAACTTGATTCTTTATAATTTTATTATTTTTTTAAAGCAGGGTGTGACATGTCATCTAGATGCAAGAATATGTAGTCAACTCTTTATGCTTCATTGTTGCTTAACTTTGAATTCAGGTTTTGACTACTATTTACCTTCTATTAGAGAGACTATAATACAAATTTATTGGTAAACAGTCAATGACTTTTAAATATTACAGTTCCTAACTCTATTCAGTAAAAATCTATATGTAGTAGAAGATGAGTATGTAAGATTCAGTATTTGTAATTTCTCGCAGTAAACAACTAAAAGGAATGCGTTTGTGAATTTTAGCAAATATGAAATTGAACCATCACATAATTTTAATCACTTATTAAAAAAAAGGGAGAGGGCATAGAAGGGCTTCTGAATGGCTGAAATTATGTATTTTGATACTTTAAATAACCAAATCTAATTTTCATGTAATTACTCCTGTCTTTTAAAATAAAATCCCAGAAACTTCCCCACAAACTAAAGAGAAAAAAATTGAGTTTTGAATGAAGCAAAGGACCATCATTCAGGTTGAATCAAGTTGAATGAAAAAAAAATAAAATCACCATTCCATCATAATTCTTTTAATTATTTTGTTGTCTCAAAACTTTGTTTTCCATACAGATTTTCCAAGAATAGGATATCAGATTTCTTTTGACTGTTGACTACTGTGTAATCAAAATTACCAAATATTATTCCCGACTTTTAGCCAGTGTTGCTGCGATAACTGGGAAGTATTCCGCCTGTTTGCGTGCAAGTACACCGAGCACAGTGTCCTCATCCACTGTGGGAAGCGGGGACGTAGCACAGGCAGGGGCAGGTCAGGGCTCCTTTCAGTTCTACGTATCGTACGCTCCTTGAGTCTTGTGGACTTAGTTTGCTTTCACAGGACTGCTCAAAATAAGCTTTAGTTAGTGGATAGTGCGAATATCCTTTTTTTTAGGCTAAATAATTAATTATAGGCTATCAGGTATGTTTTATACATTTTTGGAAGCACAGGATAGCGTCCCACCCTTTGGTTTAAACATTAATCCATATGAATTTCATTGTGTCGCATGTAGTAGTTTTGTCATTTGAGTGACAAATGGGATGGATGGGTTTTTTTGACTTTTGTTACCATGTGATGTTATTAATTTGCATTTATATGGTTTTACATTGTGCATGCATTAGCTTGTCTTTTGGTGAAATGATTACTGAAGTGTCCATAAAATAATCTAAGATTTGGAAGAATGAATTTTTAAGGCATTCTTGTTCATTTTACAAAAATCACTACCTTTACAGTAATTACATATATTTTTAATACTGTTAAACTTGAAAAAGATACTCTTCTTATCATTTCAAGACGAAATGGGAGCATTATGATGATATTTAACACTAAGCCATTAAACATTTATTCTAAGTATCATAATTCTGTAACAGCAGGTAGCTAGAGGATGTCAATGCCCTTTCTAACTAGAAACTCTACAGGATCATTGAGTTGCGACTTTCAATCGATATACACAAATAATTCTATGGAGAAGAAACTTCAGGACTGTTCCATGTTCTCAGATCACGTCTAATTTTTCTTTTCACTAGGAAAAAACAAAGCGAAGTTTGTCTTTATTTATATATCTGTCATTCATTTTTACATAAGCTAAAGACAAAATCCACCCACACATCGGTTGTAAGGGACGAATTATTGTTCAATGTATATATGAAATAGTTTTTCCACATAAGCTGTTAAGAATTAGCACTCTTTCCCCAGTTATCTGATTTTGGCTGTTTTTTCCCCTGACGCTCTTATTTCTGTAGATCTTAATGGATGGTCAAGTGAAATTCACAGAAGCAGGATGGTTTTGGCTTAGGATTTAATTGAGTATGAGTAACAGTTGGGAAATTCATGATTATTTGTCTGTTTTAAACCTCTGAAGTTATGAGTCACTGTTTGGGAGTTTCCTGCTCCATATTTATGAAGTTCTCTGAGTGAGCTGACTCAATGTGTTTTTTAAATAAGCATTGGTAATCCTTTTAAATGTGTGCTAACCACTTCGACTGGAAATCAAGTTAGCTTCCTTAATAACATCAAAATAGTGAATTAAAGATCAGGCACCAGTACTTTATCTCTCTACCTAGCTATATTATTTCATAGAATCGTAGAAGATCTCAAGTTGTGAAGGGACCCATAAGGATCATCAAATCCAACTCCCTGCTCCTTGCAGGACTACCTGAAACTAAACCGTATGACTGAAAGCATCGTCCAGATCCTCCTTGAATGCGTATATACTTGTATATAAAATGTGTATATACATATATTGCAAAAAGCTTTTAAATTTAATGATTTGTTTAGGTCAGTTCGCCACTGGGGCTCCCCAGAGAGTAAAGTGGTCGCATGAGAGAGAATTTTTGCTGAAATTTTATTTATGTGTAAGCAGTTGTTGGAAGATGGAGGAATATGTTTAAAGTTTTTGAGTGTCTCAGAGAAAAAAAGGAAGGAATCAGAGACTGATTATTTCCTATTCACACAAAAAGAAGATTTTCTGTTCCTTCTGTTAGAAAGCAGAGAGTTCTCCTGATTTATTAACATATGATGGTTTTAGAAGGGTTTACAGTTTCGATTCTGGAATTAGATTTGTCATGTTTCCTTCAGGAAAAGATCTCCGAAACCGCTGGTTAGTTCTCTTGTTCATAGTGAGTTGCTGGACCTGACGGTAACGACCTCCAGTTGATTTTTGAGAATGTATTTTGTTGGAGGGGGGAAAAAAACCCCAAAAGTAACAACATACATTAAGCCTTATTTAAAATGTTATTTTTATAGGATGGTCTGTTACTTTAGAGCATGATTGATCTATGTGAAGAATACAGTGGTGGTCCAAGTATTGTCTGAATTGCGAGATCGTGCTCAGAAATCAATAATAAACGCATACTGCAGACTAGGCTGACATACGCTGTTCAAATTGTCAGTGACTAGCCCTTTATAAATCTATATTTCTGAGAAAACATTTTGTGATGCCTTTCATCTGCTTTAAGACCTTTGCCTTTGTAAAATTTGTCTGTTTTCATTGTAACATCATGGAATTCAAAGTGTATTCGCAGCCTTCGGGAGTCTTTAGAGCAGGTGGGACTTGGAACGGGCAACGGCGCTGGATCCTGTTGGCACGAACCATGTTCACCTGGCTGAATTAGGGCAAAATGAGATCAGTGGAGAGAGGAAATGAATTTTAGTGTCATCGTTACTTCTGATTCGTATCTGCAATTATTTTCTTGTGTTTGCTGAAGAGCTAAGTCCAGATTCCCCATATTGAGGAAAAACATTTGGGGAAATCGCATACACTGAGTTTATTAAGAGAATTTATGTTTTAATAATGTGAGTGAATGCTTGGTTGCTTAGCATATTAGCTTTCGGATAGCGGGCCCAGCGAAAGAAAGAAGATACATTAGAACAGAAAGTGTTACTGTTCTGCAACTCTAGGACCTGATTTCTAGCAAAACTGTAGGACAAATTTAATTTCCGAAGCATAAATCCCTGAAAACTAATTTCACTATTTTTTTTTTATTCTGTTTTTGTCATCAAATTAAGGAGCAGGAATTTGCAATATTCATTCCATATAAAACTCATTAAATCAGTGATAAATTTAGCTCAATAACTTTCCTGATTTTGAAAATGATTGTGCTACTAGAGCCTCTATTTCCAACCCAAGTAGCAGCTGAAAAATCTGAAGTACTCAGTCTTCCATATTTATATGTTAATGGCTGTGCTGAATAAACAGATCTATTGATTAAGTTGTTCAAGCATTCCTGTTTTAAAACCTCTTTCTTCACTTGCTCCTACTTTTGAACAATCACTTAATTGGGCTTATCCCTCCTAATCACAGGAATTCCTGAAAAAAATGAGGATTGTTTAACACCAGAATACCAAAGAGCTTTCATGTAAAAATCTGATCACTCGGTTTCAAGGATCTTTTATGTATTATAGTCGATTTGTTTCTTATTTGCTGGATGCATTATTTCTTTTTAAGGCATTTCAGCTATTGCAGAGGAGGATTTGTTTTATCTTTTGAGGGTGCGAGTATCCTTTTTGTTTAGAGTACAATACAGCAATATTATGAAGGAAAAGTATACGAAGAGTGAATGGAGCTGGGTTCTGCAGGAGACCATTTTGAACAGTGAATGGATCTTCAGGAAACCATTTGTACTTTTTGTGTGCCCTTTGTATGGGGTGGATTTGTGCGTTGTAAAATACCAACTCTAAATTTGGCTTACTTGGGTAATGGTGATGGTCTTGGACCTACATCAGACCATACACCCGTAGGGGAACGCATGCGACTGTTCCTCTTTGTGTGGAATATAATCTTCATATTCTCTGGTGTTTTAAAAGTCTGTAAACTTTGAAAAGTTAAGTTTTATATTGCCATTGGGGAAGCACAATAACTTATACAATTCCTTTACTCTTATTATTGGTAAATATAGGAAAAACAGAAATGTAACAGCAGAGTTAATAATAATAAGGAACTTTATGTTGAGATACTGTTGAACTTCAGGTTGTTGCGTATGAACCTTATCAGGTTTGATTTTGTTGCTTTGATTCCCTTCCTGGGTGGGAGGGTTAGAGAAGAAAACTTGCACTCACACTTGCAAACTTTAACAATGTCATACAGCTTTCCAAAATTCTCATTTGCTTAACTCAAAATATATATTGAAAGATAATACTTGATTGGTGAGTCTGCAGTAGCAAGATGTGGTGGATAGCAATTAAAAAAAGCCTGATGTTCTTTCTGGGGTTGTGACTGGTTTTATACTATCTTGTTATTTCATTTATGATTTCATGACATGGGGTGTTTATGCTGGACATGTTCTTTGCACCGTTATGCCCAAGAGTTGGTTTTATCCACCTCTCATGGGTGCATTCTTTTAGTGAGAAGATGTCTGCCAGCATCTCGTGCCTTTGCTCTTGGGGTCCCTGCCCACAGGGTGTAAGGAACTGGTTTCAGCAAGGAAACACATTCAGTGATGCTTCTTTACAGCAACCAACATGTTACATGGCCATTGCTGGGAGAACCAGTCTGAGCTGTTGGTCTCCACATAGAGAAATTTCCCCTTTGAAGGGGGGGTGTGTGTGTGTGTGTGTGATTTGTTCACCAACATCCATCCCTGCATTTACTCTCTTTTTGTACCTTCCTACTTCAGAATCAGGGCAGGATTTCAGAATCATAGAAGTTAGTGAGGAACATGTGTGATGACTTGCCCCTCCATTCCTTCAAGTCCTCCAAGAACAGAAAGCAGGGCTGTCTAATTTCCTAGCACGTGTTTTTCTAAGAGGTTCTGCAGTTTAGTGTCAGTAGATGGAAAACTCTCGATGGGAATGTTCCATATAGAAGTTACTTGTATTTAAATTATTTTTAATCTCTCATCTATATCACAGCCAGGAATGAGATTCTGTGATAGCAGCTTGTATCTAAGTTGACGGAGGTAAAACCTTTGAGGTTGAGAACGTGCATCAGCTACTTCGGCGTTCGACTGCAATAGTACTTACTGCCCTGGAGGCCTGGATGCAATTTGCCTTTAATTAAAGAAAGCAGAATTCTGTGATTAATATTACAAGGAGTAATATGTATTATATTTCCTGAATGTTTCCAGAGGGGAACTGAACTCTAGTAGGGAATACTGTCCGAAGGAATAATTCTGTATACTCCTAACTTGTGGAAGTAACAACTTGCGTTCTAGCTAAAAAATGCACATAAAGTAACTTGTGAAGGTTTGGCTGCAATAGCCAATTCGAAAGTGCAGAACTTAATGTAAGATGAAGGCTCTTCAGTAAAAGATTGCTGTATACTGTATTTTATCTGTCAATCTGTGTATCTGTTTGCTCGAATGACCTTTGA
Source organism: Grus americana (assembly GCF_028858705.1). Classification (NCBI taxonomy): domain Eukaryota; kingdom Metazoa; phylum Chordata; class Aves; order Gruiformes; family Gruidae; genus Grus; species Grus americana. Next base: position 5,120,733 of record NC_072853.1, read on the forward strand.
TTCACCCCATTAGTTAATGCAGAATGACTATAGCATGCCTGCCTTTAAACTTAATATTATTCTGCTCACATCTCCATTCTCATTATAAACACAGCTATTTTTAGCTAGCACAGATTCAGAATATGCCTTGTAAGCTTAAGGGGGATTTATTGAGCTCCTGTGTGTATTCACTAGAGATTCCTTGGTGAAGCTTACTGATTTGAGGATTGGGAAGGGGGAAAATGTACTATTTAATTCCCGGCATATGCTTGCAGGAGCTATATTTAGCTTCAGCTACTTGTCATTGCTGTTGTGCTTTTTTTTTTTTTTTACAAAGGGGTGCAGCAGTTTCATTGTTCAAGGGCTTAACGAGACATAAATGTAGATGGATGAGCTAGATAAACATCGGTGTACTGCAGAAATTGCTGCTGAAAGTCAGTGTGTATGCTGTAGGTGTGCTTGAGTGAAACTGCACTAGATCATGAACACAACAGGCAGCTTGTTCAATAGACTGGTTGTGTAAATTCACCTGATTAATGCATGTGGTAAAAATTAGATTTAATTTTGCTTTAGATTGATAAAATAGTTTAAGAGGAATAACAATTTGGGCTTTGTTTGTATTTGTACATAAAAAGCTCTGACACTGCAGTGGCATAATTTATTTCATTGCTTAATCCGTTATTAAGAATTTTCTCATGCCTTTTGTAGTTGCCATGTATGTTTTTAATGGAACACAGAGGAGAAAAATTAGTATGGAGAATGCTTGCTGCACTTCAGTCCTGAAGGATAATTACATATGCACTACAAGATGATTACATATGCATATCCTTTTTATAATGCATGTATCAGGGCTCTTGCTATCAATTACTATACTATTTGGTGCTTTAAGGAACAATATCTACTGGGAAAGCCTCCTTTTCCTATTTGGGGAAAATTAGGAATTCTATCTTGATCAATTAAGTATTGTAACAGATTTAGATTCCCTTCATGATTTGCATTCAGAAAAATGTATAGGTACTTTTTTCTTGGCTGTTTAATTTCTCCTTAAAATATATTTTTTATTTTTTAGTTAAAAAAAAAAGAAAACAAGAGAGTTGTGTCATTTATAAAAATACAGAAAACCTAAGGTATATTTTTTGTATCAGAAAATCAGACAGGTTAGCCATAAGTGAAAAGACTAATATTCTCCAGTCAGAGAGACAGCAATGAATAAATATTTCTGCAAACTTGCGTGATATCACTGCACACTTGTTCCATCAATTATTTCAATGTAAAAATTCAATTTATGATACAATTTACTTTTTATGAACCACGACATGGTGTTTTCTACAGGTAGAAAAATTTTGTATATGGATGTTCATGTATTCCACATCTGATCTTCCTTTCTTATTGTGGACCTTTCTTGGGCAGCCTAAGATTTGTGTCAGATACTAAAGACATTGCAGAGAATTTTATTTTCAGTTTTGGAATAGTACTCAGCTTGAAGTAAACCTTGTGAGGTAAAGGCTTGGAGCTCTCCTTATCACAAATAATGTACTCCACTTCTCCTCCCAAATATCCTTTCAATACCAGTCTTCAGGTAAAGGAAGCTCTAAGTGTTTGTGGGAATGATGTGAATTCCTACATAGAAGAAGCTTTGAAGAAATCAGCATCCAAGTCCCTGTCGTCTGAGTTTTGCAGTAAGAGACCAGTCCAAAGAGTCAACGCTGAGAAGCGTGTGTAGCTCAGAAACCATAAATTACGTCGTGAGAGCGTTCAGATTTCAGTAATGCTCTGCTTTGCTTAGCTCTCGTCAACAGGGAGCAACAGATACACGATGCTACTGACACTTAGTTGGAGGTATTTTTCTATTAGATTGGAGTTTTGTCCTCCCAAGGAGAATTATGGACTCCCTCGCTAGTCAGCAGTTTCTCTCTTTTTCCTCTTTAGTGGTGTAGGCATCTGTGTTTTTTTCTTTTATCCCCCTGAGAAGAAGTGGGCAGGAGGATATTCAGTTTACGTACATAAGGGCACCTGTTGCTTCTCCCAACACTGCTGTTAAGCCTAATTTTTTTTTTTTTATACAGACTTTAACCTTTAAGCCTGATTTTTATACAGACTTTATCCTTTGTCAGGTTACCCTGTGGAATCATGGACTGTAGACTCAATGATGGGAAAAAGAAGCAAAAATCACAAGTATTTGTCTTTTGTTAGACTATTGTAAATTAAAACTCAAGGAAGTGCTGATTTAATTTTGGTAACCAAATGAATTCATAGGCAGAGATGTGTGCATTTCAAAATGCCAGGACTGAATTTTTTCATGAGAACAACTCTAAACATAGACGCAGTCTTTGCGTTCACAAATTGGTCCATGGACTGAAAGCATGACGTATTTCAGTCCCATCTTCCTTGGTTTCAGCTACGTAGATGTCTCCATTTTCCTCCCAATGCTCACGTTCTGGTCTTTCCCTGAAAAAGGAATCAATTATGTTCAATGTACTGCATTTCTATGTGAACCGTGTTGCTGGAGAAGCATATCCCATGTGTTTGGATTCAAAAGCTTGCAGTCTCCAAGACCTTTTTTGGGTTTGGTCCAGTAATGCTTAGGCCAGGTATTTTTGCTAGTAAAGTTGGGAGAATGAGAGATGGAGCTACATATAGAAAGAAGGATAAAAAATTTAGTCTGACTGGGGCAAAAAACCCCCCTACTCCACTCTGTGCTGTGTGGACGGGGATGAACCACGCAGCTCCTCAGGCTAAATGAATGTGAGGGAGCAGGAATGGCCTGAGGCAGCAAGGGGCAAAAGAGGGCTTGAACGCACCGTTTGGAACCATGGTCTGCAGCCTGAAGCATCACAGAGGCCCTGCGGGGCTGTGCGAGTGAGACAGGCCTGCGGAGGCCTCAGCCTCACGGCCTGGAAGCAGTGAAGAAGCTATGGAAGGGCAGAGGCCAGGAGATGCCACCAGCACTGCGTCGCTACACCCACGGAGCCAAGGCACGGAGTCAAGGCTGTGGAACGCCGTCTGTGTCAGCAACGTTGGCACTCTGAGCATGCTTTCGTCTGGCCATCTCTCTGCTGTTACTAGCGTATTTATTGCCAGGGTTACCTGCTGCTGTTGAAAAAAGTGTGGTTAATTTGAGAAACTCGTTTTTGTCACTGCCAGATAATTTAATTAGTTACAGTTAGGCAGCTGAAATTCCCGATCCCTGATTTATTTACACAGTCCTCAAAGCTCTTAAAAGAATTTAAGCATGGCACCCAACAGAAAAAATTGAGATATTAATGTTGTAAAGAGAGATTCTCTGGTGCCTTTTGTGAGATGGAACTGATGAACTAGTACATTTTTATTTCTCTTCATTACTGATGAATATCACTGATTGCCCATCGGAGTTGAATATGGGAATGGAATGGTCAGAGAAGGAGAGGAAAGAAGGAGGGAGGCAGAGAATTTAACAAAACTGGGATTTATAGTCTGTTTAAGGAAAAAAAAACCCACCCAAACAAACCAGAAAACGAAAGGCATCCACTGAGAAAAGAGACAAAAAGTCAGCAAGAATGCCTAAACACTCGTGAGTGCATGGAGTGTGTCCTGCTAATGCTAATTTGGGTGAGAAGCAGATCAGGAGCGTGATAGGATTTGGAAAGAAAACCTGTTTACGGTTGGGCAAGTATTTTTTAAAATTTTTTTAAAGCTATGTATATTTGAAGATTACACACCTAGAATAAGTTCTTTTTCAAATTTCAAGTCCCAATCCCATGAGAAATTATAGTCATTAGTAAGAATTTCATTCTATAAGTAGTTCAGAAATTAAAATGGAAAGATTACATTCTGCATGTATATATTTTTAGTCTGGTCTTCATCTTTTTTTTTTCTTTTTTTTTTCCTTTTTTTTTTTAAATTTAATGTTATATCTTAATGGGTAGCCTGCAATGGTACATTCTGGTATTTCTTCACAGTTATTGCAGTCAGTATCCGCAGAGTCTCGGGAGCAAACTGCCTGTAGCTAAGTACTGGCATTTTGTCTTGTATTAAATGTTGAGATCTACTTAGTGTCATTTTTGCTATACTAAGGGAATTTAGAAAAGACCTGAAAATGCAGCATATGCGAGCCTTTCTTACAAAGCATGATTTGTTAATTTAATTATGGAAAACACTGATAATAAATATTTTAAAAATAATGTTCCAGTTTGGAAAGAAATTGAGGACAAAATCTTGCTTTGCTATATGAAACCTATAATGCAGTATGTGTGGTGGTGCAATAGTGTGAGAAATATTATAAAACAGAATCTTCTGGTTCTTCTAGTAGCAAGATACACACAGGGATAAAATCAGAGTTATTGCTATCACTACTAAAATTGCTTAGGAATAAAGAAACAAAGAATAAAGAATCAAATCTACTAAGCAACATAGACGATGTAAGAATTAAAGCCAGAAGCTTCTGACCCCAAGTGTCTCCAACTTTGTAAATTTTACAAAGCCAAAAATTTAGATGCATAAAAGTGTTTTTCAGCAGTGAGGAGGAAAGTATGTGAACATTTTATTGATTGTTTACTCATTAACAATTTATCACTATAAATTTGAGTTTCCCAACTACTAATTCACCTACTGTCTGTATCATTTTCATTGTTGGTAGGTTCTTTGTTGATTATATCTGATGTTGCTGTTCAGTAATTATTCCTGGTTTTAAAAGAAAATTGCTCTTTTAATGTTTTTCATATCTTGCAGGATTTTTTTTCTTAAAAAAGTCTAATTAGGAGAGTTGCTAATATTAAATTAAGCTAATATTTTGTGTTCTTTTATGGGGTGTTTATTTTCCTTTACATCCAGCATATAATGATTACACCTCTGCAGGTGGATTCTTATATCCTCGAGTTAGTTACCTTAACATACTCTAGGTTTAAGCCAATTTTTTGAGTTATATGTAGCAAAGAATACTATTTTAACTTTGAACAATTTTATGGGGTAAAACTTCTTGACTCTGGTAGTCAGTCAAGCCACTTACTTGAGCAGAAGTGTACAGAAAGGATCGAGCACCATCTTTAACTTCCCCGCCCAAGAAATCCCCTTCGTCACTGCGCCTTCCCCATTCATTTATGTTTCTTGTGTCATGAGCAGTTTTGGGGAGTTCTGTTCTCAATCGGTAATGGTCTAGCTTCTGCATACGTAGCAATATTCTATGGCATTATACGGAAATACTCTAGATTTTACTCTCTACTTCTGGGTAGGAAGTACTATAGTAGTAGTTCACTAGAAATAATTGATCTGAATTAAGACGTGGCACTTCGGGACGTGGGTTAGACGTGGTGGTGTTGGGTTGACGGTTGGACTTGATGATCTTAGAGGTCTTTTGTGGCCTTAATGATTCTATGATTCTATGAAATGTAGATTTTATTTGTTTGAATTGGCAATTAAAAATCGGTATGGGAAAGGTATTACTGTTCAGATGGAGTCACTATTGAGGGACTGGCAGAAGAGTACTAACTTGTCATTTAGTTAGGAAATGTTAATGCCAAAAGTTTTGCTTTTCATTAGTGGCATAGTGTTATTCAAATAGCAGGGGTTTTTTTTCTAATTTTGCTTTTAATTCTGTTATGAAAATGAATATGGGAAGGATTTCCATGAGCAGACTGGAAAGAACGGTTTAAAAAAACCACACACAACAACAAACCCCCCAAAAACAACTGGTACCCACTCTATGCAGAAAATATGTTTGAGGACAAAATGCAGGAAAAAAACCCAAAATGGTAAATTTATTTATTTAGTTAGTTAGTTTATCTGTAAAATATTTCTTGTCAATATTGGTAGGTGGTATTAATGCCTGGTGCCGTTGGTTAAGAGTCTTGTCATCTGGCACTTACACTCAGAAACACTTTTGTTTCTTTTTCTTCATCAATAGAAGGAAGGACCAACGAAGTAGTAAAAAATTTATCAAGCCGAAGTCATCATATAGGTTAAACAATTTATCCATATTTTTACTACTGAGTTTCCAGAATGCAACTCTGCTTAAAACCAAGAATCCCTCCCTTAGTCCATGGATATTCTGAATTCCAGATGTGTTCAGTTAACAATAGGCTGCTTTTCCTGGCTACCTGCCCTGAGAGACCCGTGTACTCCGTCCGTCCTTCCTTCCTTTTCTTTTTTTATGGATCATCTGCAGGCAAAATTATGTTTGTAGTGACACCCTGCCATTTCTTTTTGGTCTGCAGCGATGCAGTTTGGAGAAATCTAATAAATTCTATTGGTATTTGGTAAAGATGAATAGAATTTGCAGCTCAGATTGTTATTTGTGTAGGTTTGACAAGGCCACTGGAGTAAGGATACAACATTATTTAAATCGGGGGCTCTGGCATTTGGACCTTTCTTCTCTGCAGATGCTGTGGGAGAGAGTGGTAAATTGTTTTAAATTGGAGCTTTGTAAACTTATGAAAGTGTAGGAATTTTTTTTCTATCCTCGAGATAGAAAATCAATCTTTCATATTGTATGCGGAGTCCTTTCCGAGGTACGTGTGTGTAGAGGGGTTTAAAGGAGATTGAATTTGGGTTTTTTTACATTCTGTTCATATTATATGAATCCTAAGCAATAAAGCTTTCTCTGATCACCTGAAGGCTCCTGAAAAAAATATTTCCTTCGTGCTCCCTCCCTACACATACATCTACACTCCTGATGTAAAGTCTGCCTGATGTTTTACCTTTGTGTGTGTGTGTGTGTATGTTCCTGCAAATTATCATGGCCAGAGAAAGAATATGGGTTTGAGTGTTCTGCGGTTCTCAGAGATATTAAAAAATCTCTTATATTCCCACTATTAGTTTTTATTAATTTTTATTATTTTATTATTATGTTCCCCATAGATCTATTATGTCCCCAGTTAGAACTTACATTTTTGGGTGAGAAGAGATGTCCTCCTCTTGTCTAGACACATAGAAGACCTTTAGGTTTTCTTTTCCCTGTTCTCTAGCATGGGGTGTGGGACATACACAGAGTCATCAGCAAATTTTCTTTGACAAATTCCTCACTACAACAGGGACCCAAATTATGATGATGCCCTTAAACTCCCTTGGTCATCAACAGCTGTATGGTTGTATTTTTTAGCCTTTTTCTGGAGGTTTTCCCTTTGGTTTAAGATGGTAAGAAGGGGTTTGCAATGGAATGATAGTGCTCCGTGACCTTTTGAACTAACTTTTATTACATATTTACCTGTAGTTACGCTGGACTGGGCTTAATAAAGCATCCTTATGCCATGGTCCTATGTAGACTGAACCATGGATCCATACCATATGCTGAGTGTTACAGCAATAATACAGAACATACATAGCTAGAGTTTTCCTGGATCACCTAACTGAAATTGAAGTCCAGTCTCACATTATGATGTAAGTAGTGTCAGATCTCTGTAGTTGTTGGGTCTAGCTCTGATTTGTATTAAATGGTCCAGCTGGTTAATGAAAATGATGTTTTAAATGGGTTTGTGCTTTTTTATTTTTATATTTAATATTGATTAGCTCTCCTGACACAACATAAACTTCAGTTTATTAATTACAAATTAGGAATTGACATAAATAGAGTAGACGGGTATGTCCAGAGTGCCCAGTGAAGGTTTTTATTTGTATTATAAGGTGACTCTCATGAATTTTAATGAAACTAAATCAAGAATTGGAGTTAGCCCACTTTAATTAAAAGGAAGCTGGAAATAGGCAAAACATGTAAGTGTGCACATGCAGCAAAACATTAAACTCTTGATTTTTATATTCTTTACATCACCGGACTATGGTTATTTTAAGAAACTGAGTGTATCACTGTTTCTTTTCCTTCAGCCAGACTTAGAAACATGAATATTTTTTTGTAAGGTAGAAAATCCTTAGATTGTTCCTCAGAGCTTATGTAAAAAATTAATAGATTTCATACATTGTTTTGTAAATCTTCAGGTGAAAGGGAGAGTACTTTCAACTGGCTGAGGATTGATGACATCCGATAAATATAATTGGTTTCCTGCATAAGTTGTTGACTTCAGGTTGGGGTGTTGTTTGGGTTTTTGTGGGTTGTTGGTTTTTTTTTTTTTAATAAAGAATGAGCTAAAAGTCAATAAAAGAGGAGATAGGCATTGTTTCTAAATCTTTTTTTAAAAAAATCCTGTCCTTCTAGACATAGGCTTCAGCATAATATGGTAATGTCCGTGTTAGGGCAGACATCTGTCGCTACTTCTGTCCTTGCTCTCAGATGGGGCAATAGCATCTACTGGGGGACCAGAATAAGAGCTGAGAAAAAAAAAATAATCCAGTGACACAAATTGTATTGCAAATTGTATTTCGGGAATGTAATGAAAGAAGAGGTGGTGTTTAGTGTCTTCGTATGAATCGAAGGTTTGTTCTGAGCTTGAACACTGATGATAACACGGGGACTGGTATGCTGGGAAGCTTCCCGCATGCTGTTCAGTAAGGAAGAAGACAGAAAGTCCAAAATTTCATCAAAGAAGTAAAGGCTCAGTACTACTGAGAGTAATGAGTTCATCAGACTAATGCTAGAGAATCGTCCTCATTTTTTAATATTTGCTAACCAATCATGTTCTATAAAATTAACATCAAAGAAAGACATGGTTCATACGCTACATCTAGTCAACTCTATTGTTTTAATCTGTTAGTTAATGGAGATGAGCGGATGTTTACAGTGACTTGTTGAGACACCAGAGGCTTTTAGTTTTGTGTAATCTTTATCTGTCCGCACTCGAAAACTTTAAAGGTTTTCCATGTGATTATGAATGTAGGGAAGTGGTGAATATTTTTCAAGAGTATGAAAGAGCATATAATTTAATAAACCCTAAACTCTTCTAAGCAGAAATAAGCTTTTCATTTTTTCTGTGTTAAATGTGGTATGAAGAGGAATTATGTAAAATCCAGCTAACTTTGTTCTGTACTCTTTAGTTTTTGAAAGGATTAGGAAAAAAAGCAACTATTTACCTAAGATGCAATTATTTGTTAGATTGCCTTTTCCTTGAGGTAATAGAATGGATGGGTTAGGAAAGCAAATTCCTGAGGCCATAGAAACTTTGTCCGTAAATCACCTCTATGGTCTAATTAAATTGAACTTGTGAAATGCACAGTAATGAAACATAGCTAATAAGTAATTTACTTCTATTTCTCTAGACGTTGGAAGCCATTTTGAATTTTAAGTACTCTGGTGGACCAGGACACGTTGAAGGATATTACAGGAACCTTTCACTGGGCCTCCATGTAGAAGTAGAGCCATCGGTTTTCTTTACGCGTGTCAGTACCCTTCCAGCAACCAGGTGAGCCTTCTTTTGACTCTTGTATATTTGACTCACTGTCTCTATTATATCTGCTATAACTTAAAGACCATGCTGGAAACTTTCAATAGCAGCAGCAACACGTAGGTAAAGAATCATATGAACCAATTTTCAAAATTCCTCATTTAGGAGTTGAGTCTCCTTTAACTGCAGACTGTGATTAAAGCAATCCATGTGCATTGGACAATTTCTGAGGTTCAGAGGTTTTTTGTGATGATTTACTTTACCAGGGACAGGATATCTCCTGTTTATTGTAAAATCTGATGACTTCTTTCCATCTCTCTTCACTGTTCTGGTGTGTTCTGCGTGACATTGTTTTGTGTTTGTCTGACAGAATCTTCCCCAAGATGTATATGTAAATTATTTTCTTTGGATATGAGGAATAAATTGTAATAATTCTCTCCTGTGATGCTTCCTTTCTCTACAGAAGTTTAAAAATCATGGCAACACGTGATGGTGGTCAAAAGCCATAATTACTAAAATCTGATGCCCTAAAATTCATCAGCAACTGAACGCAATCAATTTTAATAATTATTTGTTTTGCTAAAATTATATTTATTTACTGCTAAATACACAGTTTCTATTCAGTTTGTTTTTATTAATTTTATATTGCTTTACATACTGCTCAAGTAAAGCAGTTTTTGAAAAAATGAATCCTCTAAGTTAATGATTTTACTGATCCTTAATCAACAATTTTTTGTTAATAGAAGTTCACCTATGCTAGAAGTTAAGTACTCTACTATCTTTAAATTTTGGGATGTATTTTAAACTCTGGCAGTTCCAGAGGTGGCCTTAGAATAGCTGTCATTCAAAAGATGAATAAACAAGCTTGGGTTTGTTGGAAGGAAAGAAGACTGAGAATGGACATTTTTTCAGTGCGTAAGTACTTCTGAGGTATAAATATCAAGGAGGAGGAAATAGTCTTTTAGATGACGGATGAAGTTAGTGCAAGAAAAACTTGTTACAAGTTGGACAGGATTATGGTTTTAGTAAAAATCCCCTTGTAATAATCAGCTACCAAGTAGCAAGATTATTGAAAAGCAGCCAGTGTGCATAGTGGGAGCAAGTGTTTGGTTTAAATTCTGAAATTATTTCAATGCAATTATGTAGTACTTCTAATATACAATACTTGAGAGTGAACTTAAGTGATTCAAGAGATTCCTGTTGGTCCTAGGACCTTTTTCATGGCTGACTTTAGAAATAAAACCCAAAGATAGGCAAGAAGGGAATATAAGTCTAGGAAATATTGGGAGCATATTTCATTTTCAAAGGAAAGAAATGAGTCACCAGTATCATACCATTGCAAAAATGTCAGAGGGTGGATGGACAGCAACATAGCTTGCAAAACATGAAGTGTTTCTTTTGTTCCTGTGAATAAAAGTAAAGCCTCAAGAAAAGTAACCATATCTAGGTAGGAGCTTGAACTCGGAGAAACATGAAGAAAAGTGGAAAAGAGAAGGTCTAGAGCACGAGGAGTGATAAAATATGACTTACGTTTAAAGAAACTCTTGGTCTTGCTGAAGCATAAGAGAAGACTTACAGGGGACTTAATTTTTTAATTACATAAATGGCACTGCCAAGAGGATAGGTATCTTTTCAACAGCCCGTAATACAGTAAATAACAACCTTTGCATACAGCAAGGGAATTTTAGGCTAGGCAAAGATAACAAAACACTGAAATAGTTCTTGGAAAAAAAAAATGTTTAAAAATGAGGCAAACAAGGTTGTCTCAAACTGAATGTTTTTTAATGAGTAGATTGTGTCCAGCTCTTACAAGAGAGACCTAAAACTCTATGGCTTTAGTGGTAAGCAGGTTTCTCAAGCATTTTGCTGCTTGAAAGTGTAGCATAATAGGCATCATTTTATTCTTGTAGGAACAACTGTAGTAAAGTAAATCTAATACTACTTGCGAAGTCAGAACACGGTATTCAAACCAGCTGTTTGCAAAATCCCAGGAACTTTATTAACGATGTTCAGAGTTTCACCCTTGCAATGGCACATTCTTAGTCCTTTGTCAGGTTTTCAAGGTTTAATAAGTGATCTCTCTTTATCAACCTGGCAGTACCACAGCATGTACTTTAAATCGTTTTCAAGAAGATTCATTGTAGAGGTTTAAATACTCGCTTCGCATTTGTTATTCGCATGCGTAATCCTCTTCACTGAGTGTCAAAAATGTTCTTTGCACTCTATGTATACTTTTAAACGGACGGCATGACTGCTTTTTGGTTCACTGCAATGTCCTTGCCTATAGTCACAGAGCAGCTTGGGCGTGAAGCTGCAAATCTTCCATAAAAGCTTCAAATAGGATACGATGCTTCTATTTGAAACTCTTTTGTTGGTAAGCCGGCTTTTTCTGTTAGGTCTCCCCAGCTCTGTTTTGTGTAAGACAAGTTTATCTTACCCCTGCCTTGTCAATCTATTCTCAGGAATTTACTACGTGAGGAAAGTATTTAATCCTGAAATCTTTAAAAATAGATTGAGGTGCTAATTCGAAGGTAGAGTTTCTGTGTTGTTCAGCTGTGTACAGTTTCACAAGTCTTCTAGCAGCAGGTGCTATATTTAGAGGCTCCAATTCAGCCAAGTGCTTCAGCTCACATTCTATACGTTTGCTTCATTCTTTGCCCGTTCATCATACTGATCACATTGAAATCAGTGGAAACTTTATTTTAAGTGATATGCTGATTGGAAATGTAGTTAAAGATGCGAGTGGTGCCAAATAGCTGTACTGAGGGGGAAAATACTGTAATGTTTAAATTTCTTTTGGAAAGATTTTATTGCAAGACCTGTCAAAAGGCTATTCAAAGCTTTTTTTTGTTACATTAGGTATGTATTGTCTGCTAAGTCATGAAAGCATTTTGGTTTTAAGTGCTTCTTAGCTCTTGCTGTTTGTTCCATACTATTAGCTTTAGTGCTCAGTAACACCGTTCCTTTACTCCTGTGCTTCCCCGTGTTGATTCTCCATCAGAAGTCGTGTCACACAATATTATGTTTTAGAGGGAAAAATAGCAGAAATATGTCATCTTCCAGTCTGCTAAGGATAAATATTTATCATTACATGAAACAAAGTTTGTTTTTTGACTGTTGATCATCTCTGCCAATATCTGAGACTCAATGACAGCAAATTGTAAGTCAAATTTTGTACTTTTACTTGCCCTGTTAAAATCTTGAATCTGATTTCCTTTTGATGTACAGCTGAGATTTCATTGCTTAAATTCTATCTGAGGCACTGAGCTATTTTTGTTCAGTCATTATGAGAAACTGTATTTTATAATTTACCTTCTCAGCTGTCATTTCAGAATGAAAGTTATCATTGCTTTCATTTTCCGGATTCAATTTTTTCCCTTTCTTTTATGTTTTTGTTGGTTTTATTTTACATTTTACCTCAACAAAAGTAAGAGACAATAGCTTACTAGCTGCTGGGCTTAAAAAGTCAAAGCAAAATAAAAACCTTTGAACATTGATTCTTTCTTTAGGCCTTTACTGAAAAAAACCAACCAGGAGAGATGTTAATGAAATCACTGCCCCCCCAGTTGTAACATAAAGATTATGGTTTCTGTAAAAGTCTTCCAAATTTAATTGGTATTTCTTTTTTTTAGCTGCTTGAGCAGATATGCATGGGAAATATCACTGAAACAGCTGGGGATTTTGGTTGGTTTTTTTGTTTCCCTAAATATCTAGCCAAAATTACGTGTTCCACTCATGCACAGGTTTATGCTTTGTAGGGATAAGTTTCATTAACTGCATCTTCAGTGGATCTTAAGATGCATTTAATCCTGACAACAGGTCCTTTTAGCCTTTATCTGTGCTGGTCTGTAGAGGCATCTGTGGTTAGCTTGATGCAGCCCTTAATGTGCTGCAGTGCCTAATCTGTTGTCTAATTCTGATTCAGGTATCAGCTCTCTTGGTGGGAGAGATGATGTTCTGTCAGTAAACGGCTGTAATCTGCTCCGAGGTTTTTCACTGCGTATATCAACCTATGCTCACTCCTGCATCTGAAAAGACGGGCGGAACACCCTTGCGCTGGGAAATTGTCTCTGATCATGTTACCTGTAATCCTTGATTCTGCTTGTTTGTGCTTGCCTGGAGATGATTGTCCCTTGATGCATAATCAAGAATGTAGGTGTTTGAAGCAGCCCAGATCTATGATGTAAGAGATAATGAATCAACGAATCATAGAATGGTTTGGGTTGGAAGGGACCTCAAAGCCCATCTAGTTCCAACCCCCCTGCCATGGGCAGGGACACCCTCCACTAGACCAGGTTGCCCAAAGCCCCATCCAACCTGGCCTTGAACACTTCCAGGGAGGGGGCCTGCACAACCTCTTTGAGCAACCTGTTCCAGTGGTTAATGAGTTAATGTTGAAAGTTTTCCCAGTCTGTCCTACAGTTCACTGAACTGCAGATCACTCAAGTCTTAAAGGGCTTCAGGGATCTACTTGGTTGACTGTTTATTTACCGCAAAATGCAGATAAATCTATATTGTAAAATTGTATTCATTGTCTTCTGTAATTGGGCATACCATGTTAATTGATTCCTTACTAGGTCTTAACCTCAAAACTACTGGTGTGATTCCAGGCCTCAAAACAGTTCAGTTACCAGCAGATTTTAGACTGCCCGCAGAGATCTGATGATCTGATCCTAGACTGCCAGCGGAGATCTGATGCTAACGGTTCAGTGTAAGGGAAGTGTTCTGTTGACAGTTTCATGTTATATACCTCTTCATTTTGACATACCGTTAGCTCCAAGAAAGTCTGCCATTGAAGCTTGCGCTAGCTAGATTGCCTTGAACTATATCTCCTTTATAGGTGTTGGTTCTTTCAAAGGCATTATCTGCCAATTTGGGCGGGCACTGAACGTCCTTCCTTATTGCCTTTATCAAAGAGCAGAGAGCATGAAAAAATGCCGGAAAAAATGCTGCTTCACTCCACACATTTGGTAAGAAGTCAAGTAAGGCGTGCTCTGCATGCTGTGAGGTGCCTGTTGGTCTCCTTGTGTCCCTTGCCATTATGCCGTCAGTACAAAAGTGTCTTAAATAAGAGCCATCTGCAAAGGTCGGAAAATCTTGGTCTTGCTTATTACAAAGGTGGCAAGACAGTCTGAATTTGTAGATGAAGTCAGTCCACAGTGCCCTTCACTTTTGGGCAAAGTTCGGAAGCCAGATATGTAAGAATATTCTTACCTGTAAATTCTACAAATTCAAGATGATGAACAAAGTAATTTTTTTTTGTAATTTTCTTGAGACAACAAAGTTTTCTTCCTATCTTAAAACCACCGTACAGCTGATGAGACTTCAGCTGCAGATATCTTTTGGCAAGTGCAGAGGCTTTGACTCTGTTCTTGTAATTGAGTCAGAGCGGAAAAAAAAAGGAACTGCAGCTGGTCTGACACTGTTAGATTCAAAGTGTCATTTCATCAAACTGTAGGTTCAAGTTAATTTTCCTTTGTACCGTTAAGGTATATCATATAATTAAATGTTTTATTTTTGTACAGAAGGCATCAGTTGATAATAAAACCTGCAGCGTGGTCCTTAGTCTAAGACCTTTCATTGTTTTGTATTTAATATTAGGGTCCAGTTTTTCCAACTTGGTTTCACCAAAGTGTTTTGAGACTGAAAAACAACAGTCTTGACTATGCTGAGGGTTCTCAGGAGATCCTCACTTTGGTGGCTAGAACTTTGGGTCTTAATGAAATCGGACATAATTTTCAGAATTTCCATTCCAGTTTCCGGAGTTGCCAACATTTTCGCTACAATACATTGTAACACAGCCTCTTCAAGCAGTCAGGTTCGGGTTGGAAATCCTGATCATTCTCTATTTGCAAATCATACAAGGGGAAGAGTAAACAGCATTTTTTCTTGACCATGTTCTAACAAACATTTTCGTTACACAATAAAAAAGTTCCGTAATGTTTTCTGAAGCAGTTCTTGGTTTTATGTAGCCGAATTTTTGAATTAAATGTTCACATTTGCTACATTCAGAATGAGAATCAACTACCTACTGACAAACAGCTGGTTCTACTCTTCTCTTTCTCAGTGTTTCAGTGTTCAAATGTCGTAGAGCTTTGAAGGGTGGAGAAAAACTCTTTAGGTTGGATGCTTGAAGAACAATCTGTTTAGTTTGGAGGGAGGCTAAGATATGACAGTTTAAGATGAATGAATGTTTCTACATGGAGAAAATAATTAGTATTAAATTCACTGCTTTGTTAATGAAAAATAATAAAAGCTAGTCAAAATGGAAACCAGGCAAATTCATCTACAAATAAAGCTTTCATTTTGATCAATTAGACTGATTAACTGTTAGAAAAATCTGTCAAGCAATGGATTTAATAACCATTTTTTTAATCTTCTCAGGTCTGAATGACTTTCTAGATTATATTCTTTATTTATACACACACCACTGAGCTCAATATAGATTCTACCAAGTGGGAACCTATGACATGTGGGAGGTTACATCCAATAGTTAAATCATCTTGCTAACCTTAAACTCTGCTAATGGTATAATGTTGGAGTGGGTTCACGGAAGAGCAGCAAAAAAGTAGCTTACAGATTGAGAGAATTGATTTTTGAGATCAAAATGTTAAATATGTATGATTTGGCACATGAAGACGTGAGAACATAAATCTGCAAATATTTATAGATGTGTTGGGAATATTTAGCATAATTGAAAAGGTTTACAACTGGGAGAAGTCAGATGAGGACAGTTCTTGGAATATGTGAAAAGACCTTTTAACAGTAAGATGGAGAATCTGACTTAATCATCTAAAGTTAGTCTTGAAAGCTTCATTTTTAGAGAAGTTAATAAAAATTAAATTGCATTTAAAAAACCCGATTGGAAACACAATAGCACCAATAAATATGGTCTAGATTGTTGTTTTGCTATGTTGCTCATTGTGTTTGTCAGTGGATTTTGGAGAATAGGATCGTCATCTGGCACGCCATTGCCTGTCGTCATTGCCAATCTTCACGTCTTCGCTTTCTGATGTCTTGTTTTGAGTAGGGATGTTGTGTGTGCCTGTTTCAAGAAAACAGAGAAGAAGCAAACAGAAGCGTGGCTGTGAAAACACTCCACGATTTCAGCTGATGGAGAAACTGAGCTGAGTCAGGATGTAGATGACTTGCCAAACCCCCCTGAGCATTTCTTGTTTAAACTGACTTTAAAACTAAGCTGGAAACAGAACTGCAATAAGATTATTCACTGAAATGAGCTGTCATTAGAGCATGGCAGCTGCATCTGGGTTTTTTTAATACCGTGTTAAATGCTACTGAAGAATATTCTCTGCTGTCATTTCAGAGTGGATTGGAATAGTAATCAGAATACCCCTGAAAGAAATTTCTAGATTACAGTGTTATTGTCTCCTGCCTTAAGTTCCCATGGCCCCAATGTTGTGACTATTTTTGGAATCATAAATGGCATTGTAAGATTTTAAAAATATAGCATGATTCATCATGTTGCTAACTTTTGTTTGTGTTATACCCTAATTCTGCAATAGAGGATAACAGAAATTAATTTATATCGTACATCTTCAAGACACTGTTGAATTAACTCAATTTTCAATTAAAAATTATGAATTTTTATTTTTTATTGTTTGAAATGAGTATTGACTTAAATTTGCATGTTATTCTGAGACCTTCAGATTATAAATCAATCAACTGAAAATGTTTCCTTGTAATTCTAGTTTTCACCTGTACAACCTTCTGTTGTACAGACTTTTGTGTTACTTGTAAAAGAAAATCTTGAACGTGAAATTTATGGTAGATTTTGCTAAAGGAAACATCATCGACAAATAAGGAAGATCACTGAACTGCAAAAGGTTTGCACGTTATAATTTTTAGTATTCTTCCACTTAGGCTCTGAAACTGTTTGTTTGACCCAGGCTTATTTCCTTTCCATTAGCAGTCGAAATGACAGATGGAAACAAGAGTAAAACCCTTTCAAGAATGTTTTTTTCTTTTTCCTAGCATCTATATACAGTCCAGTATAGCTTTAATTCATCTTCATTTAATTTGGACTTCTAACATAATGCAATAAGTTGTGTATTACTCTATTCAGAAAAGACAGATGTTGTGTTTGTGGTGGCTGCTGTAGTCTTCTGGATAATTTCAAATTTTATTTCCTAGTGAAATGAAATTTATATGATCACTTTAACTGTTTCCCCCTCTCCCCTAGGTAAATTTTGACTAATTTCAGCCAGCTATATAGGGAAAAGTTAAATATATTCCTGCAGATTGGTACCTGGATAGAGAAGAGATATCCTAATTTATGGTCCCGTGAGGAAAGGCAGAAGCACGAGCTCAGCAGTTACCTGCTCTGTTCCCTGCACCAGTTGGCATGGATGAGCTCAGGGCCAGCCAAAAACGTTGCACTGCCCAGTGTGGTTGATGGATGGATGAGAAAGTTGGGGGTGGTGTATGATGAGATAGGAATGTGGGTATACGGGAGTTGGGATTTTTGTGGTGCAATTTCTGTCCTGTATCTTCCAGAATAATCCGTAAAGAGTGAATTATTCGGGTTTTGCAGAAATGGGAAACTCTGTACTAATTCATATTGTTCTCCTAAATGTTTCTAAGTCCATAAGTATATGGAATAAAACTAGATGATGGTTTAATTTTGTGTGCGTTACTGTGTGATGATACCATGCTATCTCAATAGATGTTCTGGAGGGAAAAACAAACAAACAAAACCAAAACACCCAAACACAAACCAACTTATTTTAGACATTTTGGATCCAAAATTTAAAAAGGAGCTAGTGACAGCAAGACCCTCTATAAAGACTGGGAAGCCACTGATGACCCTGCAAGTTGTGTGAAATCTTGCAGAGACAGAGTTCTCTGCCTTCTCTGGGGATGAATGGTAACTAATATCTGCTTAACATAAGAGGACACAAAGTAGTGGATTTTTTCCCCACTAACTCACCCTGTACCTTCCTCCCCAATCCACTAAACATTTAGTGTAAAATATTATATGGTAGATAATTATTGAGTGCACCCTCAGCAAGTTTGCCGATGACACCAAGCTGTGTGGTGTGGTCGACACGCTGGAGGGAAGGGATGCCATCCAGAGGGACCTTGACAGGCTGGAGAGGTGGGCCCATGTGAACCGCATGAAGTTCAACAAGGCCAAGTGCAAGGTCCTGCACATTGGTTGGGGCAACCCCCGGTATCAATACAGCTGGGATGATGAAGGGATTGAGAGCAGCCCTGAGGAGAAGGATTTGGGGGTGTTGGTGGAGGAAAAGTTGGACATGAGTTTACAATGTGCGCTCATAGCCCAGAAAGCCAACTGTATCCTGGGCTGCATCAAGAGAGGCATGACCAGCAGGTCGAGGACAGTGACTCTCCCTCTACTCTGCTCTCATGAGACCCCACCTGGAGTACTGCGTTCCAGCTCTGGGGTCCTTAGTACAAGAAAGACACGGAGCTGTTGGAGCAAGTCTGGAGGAGGCCACGAAGATGATCAGAGGGCTGGAGCACCTCTCCTATGAAGACAGGCTGAGTTGGGGTTGTTCAGCCTGGAGAAGAGAAGGCTCTGGGGAGATCAGTACATCAAGGGGGCCTACAAGAAATCTGGAGAGGGACTGTTTACAAGGGCATGTATGTCAAGGGATAGTGGCCTTAAGCTGAAGGAGGGTCGATTTAGATTAGATATTAGGAAGAAATTCTTTACTGTGAGGGTGGTGAAGCACTGGAGCAGGCTTCCCAGAGAAGTTGTGGATGCCCCCTCCCTGGAAATGTTCAAGGCCAGGTTGGATGGGGCTTTGGGCAACGTGGTCTAGTGGAGGGTGTCCCTGCCCCATGGCAGGGGGGTGGAACTAGATGGTCTTTGAGGCCCCTTCCAACCCAAACCATTCCATGATTCATTGTATGATAGTTTGGAAAAGTAAGACGAAACTGGGTAAATGTGGGATAAACTTTCCTGGTTTCAGAAATCAGTAGCTTATGGCTGGTATTTCCTAGCCAAAAAATTCAGTAGGTCATTATGGTATATAATTCAATCACCTTTAGATCCATTTATTATTTTGAGTGGTTTAAGTTTTTAAAAGCTTACATACTTCTTTTTTTTTAATAATTAATTTACCTAGTATGGAGGGCAGAGTTAATGGTCTAAGATTTACTCTATTGCCCTAAAATCCTTAAAAGAGTATGACATTGGCAATTTCTCTGATAAAGAGCTTAGTTTAAGCAACAAATTGCTGACTGGACTTATGTGTAGTAGTTCAGCAAAGCCATACTGGAGTTCCTTTATCACACTGCATGATTATGATTTGCTTCTCAAGTCTCATTTACTGACACTTTGAGATAGGTGTAAGGCCCTGATAACAAATGAATGTCGCAAACACCCCTCTTGACATGGGCAGGGCTGGGCTGATGACGAGGAAGTGTTGACCAAGAACGGAACCTGCGGAGGCAGGATAACGTCTTGTGAGCCCACTCCTCTATTCCTGAAACATGTAGACAAAAGACCATCTGGGTCCTGTGTGCCATGTGCCTGTGACAGATCACCACTCACTTGGTCAGCCCTGAAGTGGGGGGACAGTGAGATCTCCAAGACTCCTACAACCCACTGACTCATTTCCAGAACATTTCTGAACATTCCTGAGCACATACTGCACCTGCTCAGTGATGACAGACCCCCGCCTATGGGGTAGGCACATCGGGTTATAAAAAGGGGAAACCTTTCGTAGTTCCAATAAGTTTTAAGTATTGTCATAACTTTTGCCAAGCTTCTATCTTTTGTAGTTCTGCTGAGTTTTAAGTAAAGTTGTGATTTGTTTGAACCTCTAGAGTAATAGTCGTTACTCCTGATTACCGTGCAGAGAATTAAAAAGTTAACCTTACCCACTGAGTGGGACGAGACAATAGGTTCTTTAATTCCTGTCTCCCAAAGGATGGCCTTCTGTAAGTTTACCTGTAGTGAAAATTGATATTTGGCTTTCTTGCTAATTCTTTATTTTCCTGGAACTTTTGCTTCCATCCAGATCATAACTCAGCATCATCAGTTCTACACAGTTCTACTGATTGTGGCAGTAAATAAAAAATTCATGCTAGCTTTTAGATCTTTAGATCTTTAGCAAATTGCTCTTAACAACTTGAGGGTTTCTTTTTTCCTTTTTAAATTTATTATGGTGTTACCTCTAATTTTCCAGAGCTTATGCTTTGTCTTGGCTTCCTTACTTGGATACAGCTTCCAGTATTTGAAGCAAACGTTTTAAATTTAAAGTATTTTTGCAACCTTTAATTGTGTTTGGTTTGCATTGCTCTAATAGTCTCTTTGAGACTGTCCTGTGTTTACTCTGAACATCTAATACTATTTTTTTTACACTCTTAATGTTACCTTCAATGTTTTTATACCTGTATCTCATACTTCTTAGTTTTCAAAGTACTGTAATAATTCTGTAACTTTGATTTTTATTAATTAACGATTTCCCTGGAGAATTAACTTAAAATTGAAAAGGAAAGAATTATTTCCCCTACATGTCTATTTTGTGTAGTGTTTGAAGAGGATGAAATAAATGTCAAGTTTTAGTGATGGTGTTTAGTACTGAAGGGCTGCTGCTTGTATAGGTCCTTTATATTTATGGCATGAATTGTTTTATTTACAAAACTTTGGTTCTGCTGCCAAAAGATACTGCACAAGGCTTGAACGTTATTTCAGACAATTGTTTGGTTTTGCTATGAGATAAATAAAAATATCTTCCATGTTGAACTTTGTAAAGATAGCCTACACTAGAAGTCTCTCTTGCAGATCATAACTTCGTATCTACTGGAGAAGCAGATGTTTGCTGTGTCTTTACAGGTCTTGTCCCACTGTCTTAATGATGAGGTGGAAGCCAGGCTTTTTTTTGGTCTTTTTTTTGTTCCTTACTGGTAACAGGATAGCTACCAACTCAAGTACTGCCCTTCTAGTCATATCTTTCTTGTGAGCTGTTAAGGAAGAGAATCTCTGAGAAGACCTATGACTCCTGATTTGTTCTAAATTCTTGAGTTTTGACATGTTTGCTTCAGGCACTCAGCTACCTTCATGCATTCTTTTCCATATTTAGTATTCTTTGGGTTTTTACCCAAAGAGAATGAAAACTCTTAAAATATATACTAAAAAAGCCTCCACCCCCACTTTTGCTTTTAGCTTTGCTAAGACACAGGCTACTGTGCCCAGGCAATGCTTTCTTGACATTTAGTGCCTGATTGCATGTGACATTGCTATCACTTTTGTGACTTGGACCTTAACCTCCTGTGCTTGTCCTATGAGCGTTCCCATCCCAAGGGTTTGCAAGGTGGCAACACAGTTCCTCCTGTATCTGCTCTGAACATGGTATCTCTTGATTTTCAGAAGACACGTATATTATGAACCAGATAACCTGTTTCCAAAGTAGGAGAGCAGTTCTTAAACTCTTGCACCTCTTCTGTTTAATTGCCTTTGGTATGGCTAGCGTTTGAATTTAATTGCTAATTATCATGCAATACGATAAATCTGCTTGGTTGCCTGAGACACACGACTGTATCTTACTCAGTTTGAATATGCATATCATTCGAAGGATGGCTCTGAGGACTCTCGCCTTACCAACATATTCCTCTTTCTTCCCTTTTGGGGAGCTTCTGATTTCAAGTGAACTCTCTGAAATTAGTGCTGCTGGCAGGTTCTACTTCTGACACCAAATACAAGTTACTTTTCCCTACTTGTTGATTCTGATAGCAATTCTATGGGATGACCTGATCTGTAAGCTTTGCACAATGGCTATACTACTTTATACTGTAATTCACAATGACAAGTCACCTAATTTTGTTATATATGCATTTAAATGTCAAAGTCATTGATAGCTAAAGCTAAATTGTAGTGATGCTTAAGGCTGGGATATTTCTCTGTTGTTAAGTGGCTTCTTAGGAAGTTTTGAATTTCAGAGGAGACTAATGAAGCATTATTGCAGCTCTATGATTGTATTAGGCATTTCGGTATCTGGTTCTGATATTTTTTCATGTGTATTATATTATAACTAACTCAATGCTGCCGTTTGTGCTCATTTTCACAAGGAAGAAAAGTTTATAAATAAGAACAAAAATTTACAATAAAGTTTTTTCTCTGCAGCTTTGCCAATATTATTTCCTAAAGTTACCAGAAATACGGTTGGTATATTTATACCAAATGCTTCTAGGGAAATTTGGATTTGAAGGACAGTAGCTGACAAAGATAAGGTTTTCTTCCTATGTTTGCCTTTCTTACAGAAGGGACAGAGTTGTCTCTCTCAGAGTAGTTGGTATAATGGAAAAGTACTCTAGTTGCCAGCTTGCTTCGGTCTGTAGACAAACCAGGTACCGTAGCAAATGGAATTGCTCCCTGACACTGGGCAAGGATTGAAATTTTTACTTGTAAATTTGTTTCTTAAAGAGATAACGTCAAGGTAGTGTGAAATAATAAAACCGTTTCATGTGAATGCTCAAAGAACTGAAAAAAATCTGTGGCTTTTTCAATAGAAGTGAAACTGAAAGCTGCAGAGTGAGAATATATACAGGTGATCAAATGCTTAATATTGAGCAAGTTGTAATTGTCATGAAACTCCTCTTTATGATATATGCTTCTGTCTACTTTTAGTTAAAAAGAAAAAAAAATCCAGTTATTAAAAAAAAAAGTTATTTCTAGTAAAAGAGTAAGATACTCTTATAATTGGACCTGAGTATAAAACATATGTATGTGAATTTATGTGTATTTATATTTATGCATATATATTTAAATTTCTGTATAAATATTAATTTTGATATATGTATAATAATTCTGTGGTGTGTTACTGAAATTGTGCTATTCTTCTTCCCCCGCATGTGAACAGCACCCGGCAGTGTCATCTACTTCTTGATGTCTTCAATTCTACAGAACATGAGTTGACCATCAGCGCGAGGAATAACGAAGATTTAATTCTGCATGCTGGGGAATGTCAGCGGTAAGTACTTTCAGTATTAAAGGGTCCTTGGTTTTAACAGTATTATTTATTTGTACGCAATTGATGATATTTGGGGCCTATTTTTCTTTTTAAAAATTGTACGCATGTCAAAGAATACAGGAGTTTTTCTTTCTTTAAGGTGTGTCGCTGAATTCTAGCAATATCTCAAGTGAATTTATTTTGGCTATGAATCTACTAGTATTGAAAATAACACAATACAAAATAGTTGGTTCTGAGGTATACAGTTCATTTAAGTAATTTTTATAGAATGTTTTAATATAATTTTAATGTGGTCTGAATGTAGTTATGATGTTAAAACTTGATCTCACTAGTTCATCATCCTTTCCCAGTTTTAAGTAGTCTCTTCTTTACGTAGTTCCCCAGCCATTTCATCGGTTTTCATAGAAATAAAACTGCGGGAAATAAAAACAGAATTGAAGAAAAAGCAATCACAATCTCTGTGGAAAAAATATTTTCGATTAAGTAGGCTGTTATGTGTATTGGTTCTTACAACCCTACTATGGTGATGTAAAGGTCATTCTGTAGCAAACTATAACCATTATTTGCTGTAATATATCTGCCTGGGATTCCTACTGCTGGCTTGTACCCTAGGTTGCTTGGTTTATCTCCCTCAGATGATCATTACATCTAGATATCACCATTTTCATCTTAAAAAGATGAAACTGTGAAAAAATGAAATGTTTCCATGTGGTCATGGGCTATCTGCACACTTCTCTTTGGGAGAGTTGTGCTGCAGTCTTAAACCATGCAATTGATAAACTTCTTTAAAGAGAGATACTTTAATGTCTTGAAATCTCAGTCTGAATATTAAGTTCAAAGTGAAAACACATCAATTGCAAGGCATGCAATTGTCAAAAAGAAGTATAGAATATGTAACAATAGCAGTACATTCGGAATGCTTTTTGCCTTAGTGACTCTGAAAGCACAACTATGAGAAAATACATTGACTCAAACCAAGGCTGAATTTTCTCAATTTTACTTTATCAAGGAATGGACAAAAAAAATCAGTAACATACAGTGCTTGATCCTTTTATTTAAAAAGAATTGGGTTATTTTGGGGGTTTTTTTAAAGCAGTGTAAATACCAAAATGTTCATGTTCTTACCTGTGCTGGTTTGTAATTTTGTTTTCATGCTGCTTTGCTATTTCTCATAATTTTTGTCGTTGGTAAACTCCTTGAAATTTTTCACTCCCAATTTTTGGGACAATATATAACAAATAGAAATAATCCTACAAATAACGTTATAAAATTACTTTGCATGTCCTTGATTGAATTACTTTTATTTTCCTATGGATTTAATAATTTAAGTTTAAATATCCTTAAATCGTTATATTGTAATGGATATAAACCCTTCCAATAAGTCTTTTGAAACAGTCATTTATCAAGGCAGATTGTGTATTTGTTGCAAGTATTTAAACCCCCTTAAGGATAGTGATTTTTATTCTTACTGCAAGATATTTTATTGTTTTACCCTTGGTTAGAAGTTGCGCTGAGTTTTCTGTCAGTTTTTAACTCATTTGTTATCTGTTTCTTGAATGATATGTGCTTTTAGTTGTAACAATGTGTATATAGCTCCTAGGTTGCTTAGAGTTTTAATTTTTATTCTGATGGATCTGCTATAGAAACTCAGGTGGAACATACACTGGGCTTTATGATTAGCTTACTCCTCCTAGCAAAAGGCTTTTGTTAATCTTACCAATAATAATAATAAAAAAACCCACCAAAAAAACCAAACTCAGAAATCTTCCCCTTTTTTGAGCAATGGTTCTAGATCTTTCTTTTTTAACGTAGGATAATCATTCTCAGGAGTTTATGTTTGAACCAAGTGTTCTCAGTCCAAATATACAATAATTTTCAACAAGGCCTACTCTTAGATTGTCCTTTTATAATTTTTTCTTACCTTTGGACACTGATTTTTTGTCAATATCTAATTAATATTTAAAGAGAGTCTCTTCAGTCAAGTTCAGGGTTTTTTTCCCCTTCCCTTTACCTTCTTGATTCCTTCCTCATTTTTAATGCATTCCTCATTCCACTCATAATTTAAATTATAACTTTTTCACCGGTCATTCTCTCTTCCTTTTGTAATTTACTCTCCCTCCATTCATCACCATCATTTTGAAATCTCCTGTCCTGACAAAGTGTAGATAGCAGGAAATTGTTTTCTTCCTTCCTGTTCTTATTGCTGGAGACTTGAAGTGTTTTCATATTCTCTGCCTACGGACCTACAAAGAAGGATAATGCTGCATCCCGCTTACTGCTGGCCTCTTTACTTCCCACTTTGTATGTTTAGAAAGTAGAATCATAGAATCATAGAATCTTTAAGGTTGGAAAAGACCTCTAGGTTCATCAAGTCCAACCGTCATCCCAACACCACTGTGTCTACTACACCATGTCCCGAAGTGCCATGTCTACACGCTTTTTGAACACCTCCAGGGACGGTGACTCCACCTCCTCTCTGGGCAGAGTGTTCCAATGTCTGACCACCGTTTCAGTGAAGAAATTTTTCCTAATATCCAACCTAAACCTCCCCTGGAGCAATTTGAGGCCGTTTCCTCTTGTCCTATCACTTGTTGCTTGGGAGAAGAGACCAACACCCACGAGTAAAATAAAGTAAAATAACTTCAAAGTCTCCAATGCGTTGCTTCTCTTTATTATATGATGAAGCTGTCGCTGTAGAATATGTTTTGTAGAATATGTTTTGTCCCCTGTGCCTGGTAAGAGGGAATTTACAGGGGATACTTCCATTGCTTTTATGTAAAATGAAGAATGGCGATGGAAGGCTCTGGATGCTACACTTACTAAAGCACTCTCCATAAAATATCTGATTTATAACTAAGGTCCACAATTGACTATGAAGCTGGAAATGGGGAGGGTTTAGGAGATGGAAGCAGAAATGCCAAAAAAAGTCTGGTATCATCAGTAAATCAGTACTGGCACTGCCAAATCTTGCGGAGTTCATGCGGGGCAGTCTCTGGTATCCATCTTATAGTATCCATATTATTTGGTGCATTCCAGCCCCCTCCTGTTCTCCGGCTTATTTGTGTTTATTTAAAATGGATCAAATGCGTAGAATACTACACACCCTTTTTACTTTAAGGTCTGAAGTGAAGTTTGCTTCAATGAACTTAGAGATGGGGAAATAGTAATCGTTACAGTAGCACTGCATGCAGTATGAAAAAATGCTATTATACTATTAAGGAAAAGTGACATACTTTAGGCCATTAAAATACTATCTAGAAAATATATACCTTTTTGGTACAGTAAGATTATTCTGCTGACTAGTGAAGATTACAATTTGAGTTTTCAGAAAACCTTAAGCTTACAATTTACTCTAATTTTTAAGCCATTGATTGGAAATATTTAATGTGCGCATTGTAACTGGTCTCAGATACGTATGTGAGTAGTGCTTCTGAGAGATGACACTCTTTTCCTCTCTTTTAGGACAGAGGAATACATGTTCCCCATCATTTTATACAAAGAAATGATAATTTGGGCTCAGTGATTATTTTGTTCACTCGTTTTTCTGTCTTTTATCACTATTTTCTGCAGACACGCAAATGGAAAAGATCAGCCTTTCATTTTTTTCCTACATCCCAAGATGTTACTTAGTGATCTTCATACTCCCTGTTTTGGTTTCCCTATGATTTGAAATGTTCTTTTGTGTCTCATTCTGGGACAATTAGTGATATGTTTTACTTTGAGGCCTTTTGTTTTCAGAAGATCATGGGGGTGAGGAGAGAGAACTAAGACTCATTTGGAGGAGAGAAGGAAAAGAAGGGAAGTTTGCCCTCCCTTTCCTGTGAGGTGGCGTGTTGAATTTTGGAGTCGATGAAATCCTGAAAATATAATTAGGTTTCATTACAAAGCTAGATTAAAAAGAAAATTATTTTTTTCTACTTTACATCTGTAAGAGGTTTTTTAAGCTTTAATATACACAGGGAAATACGTTCGACAACTGGTTTCCTGGCAAAAAGTTGTCAGACAAGTTACTCCGCTGAAGTTCTGGCTGCAGCGAGTGATGCTGAGAAGCTGACAACGTCTTCAGTTAATAAAAAATATGTTTGATATACCGCACTGTGGTGTCAACATGTTTTGTTAACCTAGCCAGTTGAATATACGTCATGTGATGATGAGGGAAACAAGTTCGGTGATATATGCTATCAGAAAGTTCAGCCTTCAGATAGTTTGCTCGACTAGCAGAGCCGCCCGTCTGCAAAGCTGCTTCTTGAAGTAGTCAACCGCACACTGTTGAAGGGGGTTTGCTGTGAATGTAGAAATGTTTGGGATGTAATCAGCAGTGAAACTGAGCTTGTTTATCACAGCGATGTGGCGTTCAACAGGTTGTTCTGAAATGGAAAAATATAGCAGACAGCTCTGGGAGGGGAATTGTATTATGTATGTTAACAAAAAAATGTTGCCACTAGCAGTGATTTTAATTTATTGAAAAACTTAGGTATGGTAATTATTGTGTTTCTTACTTGATTATCAAACCATTAAAATTAAATTTCATGACAACCCTCATTTATGCGTAAATCACCTCATAATTTATGGTAATAGATGTTATCTCATTATGTGCCCCAGGATATCTCATTTTGTACAACATACCCTGCACTGTCTTTACATTTCTATTCTGTGCGCGGTGTGTCTGGCATTCGGCAGCGGCAAACATCATCGTCGGTGGAAGATTTATCACGGTGATGGTCTGAGTGGATCAGTCCTCTCATCTATCCTTGTGGTGCAACACAACTGAGTTGTTACAGTCTTCCATGTATATGAGGTTCCGCAGTTGATGGCTGTAGATGTAATGCTTTTAGACGTTAGTTCTCAGACTGTTTTGGCCTTGGTGTGAGGACGGTAGGGATTAAAGCTTGCTCGGGAATAGGACTGGACTGAGGACTTAAGAAATGAAGAGCAAACAGGACCTGGGTAAGAACCACATGGAGAAACATAGGAAGGACACGGAGCTGTTGGAGTGAGTCCAGAGGAGGCCACGAAGATGCTCAGAGGGCTGGAGCACCTCTCCTGTGAGGACAGGCTGAGAGAGTTGGGATTGTTCAGCCTGGAGAAGAGAAGGCTCCGGGGAGATCTAATTGCGGCCTTCCAGTACCTGAAGGGGCTACAGGAAAGCTGGAGCGGGGCTGTTTACAAGGGCATGGAGTGACAGGACAAGGGATAGTGGCCTTAAGCTGAAGGAGGGTCGATTTAGATTAGATATTAGGAAGAAATTCTTGACTGCGAGGATGGTGAGGCACTGGAACAGGTTGCCCAGAGAGATTGTGGATGCCCCCTCCCTGGAAGTGTTCCAGGCCGGGTTAGATGAGGCTTTGGGCAACGTGGTCTAGTGGAGGGTGTCCCTGCCCATGGCAGGGGGGTTGGAACTAGATGATCTTTGAGGTCCCTTCCAACCCAAACCAGTCTGTGATGCTATGAAAAAGGGTCAAATGGTGTCAGTCATGGTGGAGCTGTGAAGGATCTCCAATCATTCAGGCATCTTCCCAGACAGAGAGTATATCTTCTCCACTAGATGCTGGAATGAAATGTAAATTGTTTTGAGAGTTCTATCTCCTTGAGAATAGTAAGGAGCCCTGAAGCTTCTGAATAGGTGTATCACTGTTACAGGCTATCATAAATGAGGAAATTTGGTAATTCGAATGGCAGAGGCTTTTGTGCAAAATTTACAAGTTCTAATGAGTACTGGTAATCCATGTGAATGCTGATGTGAAATAACATGATGGATTTTTTTTTTTTTTAATTGGGAGTTGCATAAGAAAAAATAGGCTGAAGAAATACAACAGTAACAAAGTCAACACTCAGAAGTTAAGAACCGCCAAGCTTATTGCTGGGTTGGCAGTTCCTGCCTTTTAGCGGGGTTGTAGGGTTAAACGAGTGAGTTTACTGTTACATATTCACTATAGTAAGTTGGCTGGTTTTTGGTTTTTTCTTTTTCAAACTTAGAAGTATAGCTATTTTTCTCAGTTTTGATAAGTGAACTTTTGTGTGCATAGACTTCACATATTTTTAAATACTTTTTTTGTTAAATTCTAATGAGTCAATAATTAAAGAAAGAAATTATTATTTTGGGTTTTGTACCTCTCATCACATAGTATGGTGTTTCTTTCATCCTTGGAAAGTAAAGAATTTTTTAAAAGTCCTTTGTGTGCATACTGTTAATGAGGACCATTAACTACTGCTTAATTATTTTATTTAAGTGTGTTGATTAATTGAGCTGTGAAGTCTGTGATGTGGTGTACTGCAATTTCTGCAGTATTAGTTGACAATGCACATACATATTGAAAACATTTCGGAATAAGTCCTCTTCCAAAGGGCCTGAGAATTAAAAATTCTTTCTCTTTTTAAACTGTAAGTTCCCTTAATAAATTTATTGTCCATGTGTGAGTAAATCATGATTGTTGTTTCTCATAGCTGCCAAGTCAGTGTTTAATTTGTGGTTTTGTTTATGACAGGGCATGTTGTCTGTATGAAAGATTTATGAATTTTTCCTTACATTGCTTATGTTTTAAAGACAAAGCTGCTATGACTAAGGCTTTGTATGCTGTCATTGAGAGAAAAAAAAAATTCACAGCAATTTTCCTAGGTCTTCATGTTAAATCCATGGCAAGCTGGAAGTTTCTGAGATACCCTCAAGTCAAATAGAAATAGGGAATAGTTTAGTGAAAATTATGACATTCAATTCTGGTCACACATATACAAGGAAGAGGAGATCAAATGGTAGAAGATGCAGATAACTGATGAAAATAATGTAAACATTGACTTTGGTTTGATAAACACAGTAAAATTTAAAAGGGATTATTAATGTATTCTATGAAGTCAAGGACAGGGAAGGGCTCCTTTAAAGGTTAAGGGAGGTGAGGACACCAAGAAAAATTGAGCTTTGAGCTGTCTATGAATATGGCTAGAAATGAAGATTTCCAGGCCTCAGACATCATCAGATTGTTCCTAAGTCTTCCTCACAGAGAAGTGGAGACAAAGAACCTGGCCCCTTCTAAGGTGTCCTCAGCAGAATTACTAAAGACCTGCCTGCAATTGCTGTCCTTTCCAACAAGAAGACCTTTTCCAATGTTCTGTCCCTGTAATTGATGATGGGAAAACAAATACCCTTGTAGGTTTTAGAGCAACAAATACGTGAATAGACGCCTGTTCCTCCCTCCATTCCTTCCCCAGTACAATATTGTTCTTTTGTTCTGAAAATGTAGTTACGGCGTTTTTCCATAGGCGATGTGCAAGAGAATCGCCTTCCTATGATTTGCATTTGAATTTGGCATTTCTGTTTGTGTCAGAAAGACATATATTTGGAACACAGATAAACCTGCTTTCTTTAGTCGCTCGTATGGAGACTTTCCCCTTTTCTCAGGTTTGTCTGTGTAAGATGTTTCTCCCCTCCCTCAGCTTCATTTGAAAGGCTCATTTATTGCTTAAATGAATTGGAGGATACCACACTGGGTAGGCAACTGGTTTGGTATTATATGACTTCTCAGAAGATCTTTCTCTTCTTCCCACTTCTTCAAAAATAGATCTACGCAATTTGACTGTTTTTCTAAAGTGGGGATGGCTAACTCACTGGATCTAGCCTGCATGACAATTTTTCTGACCTCTTTGAACGTTGACTTGACCTCAGGAGACCCAATTTGCTCTTTTCTAATATTTTGTGTATTGCAGCTAGGGAAACAGGAAGTTTGTGAGTGCAGGCCAAGTTTGTCTCTGATAGGATTTATTAAGTTTAATAGGGTACGACATAAACATGGCTAGATAGGTTGGCCCTTATACAAAGTATCACACAGATGTAGTATGAATTTGCTATCCTAGTTTTAGATGATCTATAAATCACTCAAAATCCAAAATAGTCTTCTTCATTTTGCCCTTAAATCATAAGTAGATCACAGGTTGTAGGAAGTGCAGGGTTCAAAAGCTCTCTCTTGAAAATGTCAGAATAATAATTTCAGAATTCAGATTTAGAAATTATTAAAAAATAAAAAAGAGTGTGGGTTTGGTTTTTTTTTTATAGAAGAAACCAAACTTTTTCCTTCCTTCAGTTCTTCAATACTTGGAAAAATCTATTTATTTCTTGAACTTTTTGGGTGCTAGGCACATTTCTGGAAGCATTCAACAAAGTGCAGGTCTATTAAAAGATTAGCTGAAGTGCTAATACTTTTTATTGAGTTTTCATTTTTGTGCAAGATATGTGGAAGAAAAAGTAATGTATGAAAATTCATAAATGGAACAACAAGCTAAACAGGAAACAGTACTGCTTCTTGAAGGAAGTCATAGTTGAAATGGCTTATATTTCCCCTTAATTCACACATATTCAAGCCGATAGATCTGTATTGTGGTTTTAGAAAAATCATATTTCAACATTGATGGTTGATGGAAAAAAATGGAGAGTGAAGAAGGTGAACAATATCAACCTTTCACTAGGCATTAGTCCCCTCATTAGAATTCAATTAAAAAATATCAATATTCACTGGAAGAAGTGATTCCATGGAAAATTTGGGGGTTGTCTATTCTTTTTCTAGTGGACTTTCTGAACATTGAATGAGAAAGGTAAGTAGTATTAATCAACATTGTTTTTTCTACTGATGTTTGTCAGTATTTCTGTGAAATGGAAACTTAATCAAAATTTCTGTTTTGCCCTAAACCTACTCAGTCGTCAGCACACCTAAGATAGGCTGTTCATGTCTGTCTTCTTTTAGTAAAGCCCAAGTTAGAAACCTAGGAATACTAAGTGAAATGATGATAGACAAGCACAAGGTAAAAAGAGGCGCCATACGGACGAGCACAGGGAGGTGCACGTCGGCAGCTCTACTGATACAGTTGGCATGGCCCAAATTTCTGTAAGACTTGCTGTGCGGTCTAAATTCAAGGTAGGCTGCAAACGTTATTGCAGAGGTTATTTTGTAATTCTTGCTGACCTAGTTGAATGTGGCACTGCCTAAGGCACGATAGGCGAAGGGAGCTGAGCTGTGCTGTGCTGTGTGCCGGGATGGGAGCAGGGTTGCGAAAAATAAGTATTGCTTGCATGCTGCTGTGCTGCAAACATGAGTCTTTGTGGCCAGCTTCCAGGTTAGCCCTGCTTTGAGTGAGGGATTTGAACTGGATGACCTCCAGAGGTCTCTTCCAACCTACAATATTCTTTGATTTGAAAATCTACCTGTACATTGATAAACTCACTTGTTCTTCCCAAAGCCAACAATGTTATGAGCACGGGTCCATATGAATTGGTTCTTCTATCTTTTCTTTTGTCCTCTAAGACTTTTTGTCATCCCAACATTTGTCCTATTCTGTCATTTTTATTTCTTTTTTTTCCCCCAGAGGATTAATTCCTTTCCTCAACTTTTCTTCTGTATTTTTCTGCTGTTGCAGATGCCATAGTGCCAGTTTATGGTAAGGCTTTTGGCCTCCGGACTCATATATTACTTTAAGTAGTGTGTTACTGGGCGTAGCTTGTATTTGCAGAATCCTCCTTCACAGGTCCAATTAGGTGTATTACTTTTGCTGTTCATTCAAACCTAAAACCTGGTACCTTGTTTGTTCATCTAATAGATGAAAAATTGCCATGGAATTTATTTTCCTGATAAATTGCTCTAACATGGTATTTGCGGTCTTGGAAATAGGGAGTGAAGGGTATCTGGATGTGTAGAAAATTTAGAGGTTGTAGGTTCAAATGGTGAAGATAACCGAATAGTTTCAGTCCATTACCTAATTAAGCATCATCTTTATTTTCGGGCAAAAAGCTACCTAACATATTTCAGGACATTTTTGTTCATGCTGCCAGTAAAAGAGTGAGGATTTGAGTGTAGGTACAGCTGCAGGTCCCACCTGGTTTGATCGATATCTGTAGATAAATAGATAAATTTAGCCTTTGGCACTCTGTATTTAGGAGCACTTGCTGTGTTTTGCGGCTGTGGTGACATGGTGACTGCATTAATGGGATGAAAGAAGATTGTCTTGAGTGGCTGCCAGTTGTGTCTGCTTTAATGGCCAAAGGATTTATTAAAGCTACACTCTGATGTTGCACTGATTTGGCTTTCTGCCTGCTCTCTGATGTTCTGTAAAAGATCAGGATGGTACGGCGTAGATTTCCTGAAGTTGGAAATGAAAATACCCAATTCCTATTAATTTATTTTAGATGATCAAAAGTATAATTAAAATAGCTGTTTTATGAGTCTTTCCTTCAAACGGAACAGTCATTTAAAATTAGTGCTTCAGCAGCTTGAATTTATTCTTCAGTCTTGTCATCCATTTACTTCTTCCTTCATTAACTGGAAACAAAAGCTAAACCAACAGTGATTGGAGAAGAGCACTGAAAGATATTACGTAAATGCTATAGTATATAAAGCCACCTTTTATGACATTTTCATTTTGCAGTTGTAAAGGTGTCTCCAGAAGTTGGTTTGAAGTGGAGTCTTTGTTTTCTGTTTTTTCTCCTGATGCTACTATACTAACTGGGATCATAGACTGTTGTGGTTTAACTCCAGCTGGCAACTCAGCCCCACACAGCCGCTCGCTCACTTGTACCCAGCAGGATGGGGGAGAGGATCAGAAGAGTAAAAGTGAGAAAACTCGTGGGTTGAGATAAAGACAGTTTAATAGGTAGAGGAAGAGCCGTGCATGCAAGCAAAGCAAAACAAGGAATTCATTCACCATTTCCCATGGGCAGGCAGCTGTTCAGCCATCCCCAGGAAAGCGGGGCTCCATCATGCGTAACGGTGACTTGGGAAGACAAACACCATCACTCCAAACTTCACTCTCTTCCTCCTCCTCCTAGCTGAGTATGACATCATATGGTATGGAATATCCCTTTGGTCAGTTGGGGTCAGCTGTCCCGGCTGTGTCCCCTCCCAACTCCTTGTGCACCCCCAGCCTCCTCGCTGGTGGGGTGGTGTGAGGAGCAGAAAAGGCCTTGGCTCTGTGTAAGCACTGCTCAGCAGGAACGAAAACATCTCTATATTATCAACCCTGTTTTCAGCACAAATCCAAACCATAGCCCCATACCAGCTACTATGAAGAAAATTAACTCTGTCCCAGCCAAAAGCAGCACATTCTCTACACCTTATTCCATACCATTTACATCATGCTCAGGTACCACACTCTCCAATATCCTAATTAACCACCACCCCCCTTCCCGTCCTTTGATATAATACACAGATATCATTCCCTTAGTCTGTGGACCACCCCTGTAAAATGTCTTTAAAATGTCCACAAATGTCCACTGAGTTCCTTTAGTCCTTTGGACTCCATCTGTTATGATGGTCACTCAGGACAGGAGAGGTGATGTGTTGCGTGGAGTTACTGGGCACCAAAACCAGCTCGGGTCGGGTCACTGCTGTACTTGCACTGCTTCTTGTAAGCCTTGTCCTCCATTGGTTCAGGTGGTTCCTGCTGCAGTAGTTCCTATAACATGCAACTCAAACCATGGGTTACAGCAATTGAAAGGTATTTCCATTACAGTCTCCACCCCTGGTCCCTTTGGACCTGACCATCAGGTTTAACATTGCAATGAACTCCTCCTGTTGCCCGTGTTCCGGCTTGGACTTATCCACAGACTGCAGTCCCTTAGGGGAGTACCTGCTCCAAGTGGAGCCTTATCTATGCACCACAGTCTCTCCAGGGGTATACCTGCTGCGGCATAGACTTATCCGTAGTCACAGTCACTTTGAGATGCGCCTATTCCAGCGTGGCCTTCTCCGTGGGCTTCAATGCCTTCAGAGATACACCTGCTCCAGCGTGGCCTTACCCACAGCCACAGTCCCTTCAGAAGTAAACCTGCTCTATGTGGGCTCATCCATGGCCACGTGCTTTGAGGTGCTCCAGCGATGCTTCAAGGTGTACCTGCTGCAGCATGGACCTATCCTTGGGCCGCAGTCCCTTCAGAGGTATATCTGCTGTGGCACAGACATAACCACAGACGCACACACTTCGAGAGGTACCTGCTTTTGTGTGGACTTATTCACGGTCACAGACGCTTTGAGGTGTCCTGCTCCCACGTGGACTCATCCACAGGTCACAGTCCCTTTGACTTGAGTTCACACTGGTGTCCCAGCCTGTCCAGGCCAGCAGCACAGAAACAGCAGCGGTGCCCTGGTCATCTGCCAGCCCAGGCGCATCGCCATTGCTGTTATCAAAATGTTCCCAGGCACAGCAGGGTAAGATGATAAGCAGTGTAGCACTACAGCGAGCAGTGAAAGCAAAAGCAGTGACTAACGAGCACTGGACTGTAACATGCGGTAAGGCAAGCAAGCCCCATGCAAGCACAGGAGCCTGCCAATTAATAGCTGAACGGCAATAACTGCTATAAATTCAAGCTAGGACATTCCAATCAAATCCGTCGTTGTCTCTAACCCTTTGATCCCTCCACTGGGTGTCAAAAAGGACTGCTGTGGTTTAACCCCAGCCAGCAGCCTCGCACCATACAGCCACTCACTCGCTCCTCCCTGGTGGCATGGGGGAGAGAATCGGAAGAGTAAAGGTGAGAAAACTCATGGGCTGAGATAAAGGCAGTTTAATAGGTAGAGGAAAAGCCGCACACACAAGCAAAGCAAAACAAGGAATTCATTCACCATTTCCCATGGGCAGGCAGCTGTTCAGCCATCCCCAGGAAAGCAGGGCTCCATCACGCGTAACAGTGACTTGGGAAGACAAACACCATCACTCCAAACTTCACTCTCTTCCTCCTCCTCCTAGCTGAGCATGACATCATATGGTATGGAATATCCCTTTGGTCAGCTGGGGTCAGCTGTCCCGGCTGTGTCCCCTCCCAACTCCTTGTGCACCCCCAGCCTCCTCGCTGGTGGGGTGGTGTGAGGAGCAGAAAAGGCCTTGGCTCTGTGTAAGCACTGCTCAGCAGGAACGAAAACATCTCTATATTATCAACCCTGTTTTCAGCACAAATCCAAACCATAGCACCATACCAGCTACTATGAAGAAAATTAACTCTATCCCAGCCAAAACCAGCACATAGGCAAAAAGTTGAAACCTTCTTGGGAATAACACAAGGATTTATAGGTTCTATAATAAAACAAACAAGCAAACATACCTCCACAAAAACAAAACCCCCAAACCTAAGCAATATTCTGATAAATTTGAATGCAACGTATGATTTGCCCAATAGAGGTGTATAATCTTGGCAGGGAATGGGGTGATGTTAATAGAATCATAGAATCATAGAATGGTTTGGGTTGGAAGGGACCTCAAAGGTCATCTAGTTCCAACCCCCTTGCTGCGGGCAGGGACACCCTCCACTAGACCACGTTGCCCAAAGCCTCATCCAACCTGGCCTTGAACACTTCCACGGAGGGGACATCTACAACCTCTCTGGGCAACCTGTGCCAGTGCCTCACCATCCTCCCAGCAAAGAATTTCTTTCTAACATCTAATCTAAATCGACCTTCTTTGAGTTTAAACCCATTACCCCTTGTCTGTCGCTTCCTGCCCTTGTAAACAGTCCCTCTCCAGATTTCTCGTAGGCCCCTTCAGGTACTGGAAGGCCACAATTAGGTCTCCCCAGGCTGAACAAGCCCAACTCTCTCAGCCTGTCCTCACAGGAGAGGTGCTCCAGCCCTCTGATCAACTTTATGGCCCTCCTCTGGACTCGCTCCAACAGCTCTATGTCTTTCTTGTACTGGGACCCAAGTCCATAATTCCTCTTCGGCCACTTTGTCTCTCCACTCCAGCCCACTCTTTCTATGGCTGGATCTTCCCAAGGGAGAGCTTTACCCATGTTAAGATCTTAGTCCACAATGCAGCATTTGAAGCACATTTGCTTGGGTTTGGAAAACACATACTGATTCTAATTTGTTTTCTTACAGTTGACAGCTGTAATAAAAATGAGGAATTCTGCTCTCGCTTTGGATTTTTAAAGAATAATAGACAGTTCTCAAACAAGATCATTGGAGTTGTTTAATTTTCTGGCCCTCAGAAGGACTGTTACTTGAGGGAGAGGAACTCTAAATCTGAATCCTGTAGTACTTTTATTTCTATCTAGTGTGGTAGGGGTGTTTAAAGCCTCCATATATACATTTTTTAAATTACTCCTTGTCTTAGATAGTGCTTTCAGGCTGTGAAAAATCCCAACGTTATGGAAACATTCCAGATGTAATATCTTGAATTATAAGTGAGTACCCTCAGGAAAGAGGGTGATTTGTAATAAAGAAGGTTAATTACATATTTCTTTCAAATTTTTTTTTTTGGTGTACATCTGCATCGGATAAGTGTGCTGAATTGAGAAAGAGTAAATGCGGTTTTATGCAGGGAAGTTATAGCTCATATACCCATTGAAGTTCTGTTAAGGAGCTGACAAGCTTCTGGGTAAGGAAAATCTAATTAATATAATTATTGACATACGGCAAAGCTCCCTACCAAAGGCTGATAGAGAATCCAAGCTCCTGGGGGATAAGAAGGGAAAGTTATTAATTGGTTAAGAGAAAGATGGCAGAGGAGCTTCATAATGACTTGTAGAGATCAAGTCATCATTGGAGCCCTTCTGGGATCTGGGTTGGGCTCTGCGCTGCTCGGACTCTTTGGAAACGGTGGGCAAAGGAGTGAGCAGCAGGAAGGTCCCCGATAGTGAACTCTGAGCTGTAAAGGGGGAAGCTGACTGCGAGGAGTTACAGAAGGTCAAGATGATAAATTGGCAGGTGAACTTCAGTCTTAATAAATCCAAAGTGATGAACAGGGTGAAAAAAAGAATCTGAACTTTAAATAGTGAATGAGCTGTCTTTTACCTCTGAGGAATTTGATGCAGGTTTTAATACGTACATCTATGAAAATGCTGCCCAGGGGTCAATAGTAGTTGAATACAAAACAACCATCTTTTTGAGCAGATGTATTGTGTCAGCGCAGGGTAGGATGTTTTCACTTCCTTGGTACGATCTCACCAAATGAGAAGGTGAGACTTCAAAACTATTTAAGTTGAAAGGAAGTGCTAAGAAGAAAAAAAAAGTGCTAGGGGAAAAAAAAAATAAATAAAAGCAAGCACACATTGTAAATGGAAGAATGAATTATAAAACTATTGGAAGTTTAATAGCTGGAGATGATTGGTAGTATTTTTTTTTTTTTCCACCTTTCAGTTATCAGTTATTGGATTAAAGTTTTGCTGTCTGGTATAGCTATCGGTAAGGTGGTTAAATGGAAACTGGTTTATCGATTCTCATCTTCCCAAACTAAATTATTTACTTCTTGGTGAAGGTTTTGCTATTATCCACAAATCTCTTCCTGACTTCTGACCTGAAGATTTCTGGAGTATTCCCACAAATGCAATTGATGCAGGATTTGCACTGCTGAACTGCAGCGTTAAGGAGAGGAGCTGGTAAGGACTTGGAGCCTGTTTCTACTAGGTTACTTGGGGATGGAATAGAGATTTTCCTCACCGATGAGAGGTCCTCTTTCAGATTCTTCAAATGCTCTAAGATATTTCCCTAGTTGCTTATTCATTGAATCATAGAATGGTTTGGGTTGGAAGGGACCTTAAAGATCATCTAGTTCCAACCTCCCTGCCATGGGCAGGGACACCCTCCACTAGACCACGTTGTCCCAAGCCCCATCCAACCTGGCCTTGAACACTGCCACGGATGGGGCATCCACAACCTCTCTGGGCAACCTGTGCCAGTGCCTCACCACTCTAACAGTAAAGAATTTCTTCCTAATATCTAATCTAAATCTACCCTCCTTCAGCTTAAGGCCACTATCCCTTGTCCTATCACTCCATGCCCTGGTAAACAGTCCCTCACCAGCTTTCCTGTAGGCCCCTTCAGGTACTCAAAGGCCGCAATTAGATCTCCCCGGAGCCTTCTCTTCTCCAGGCTGAACAATCCCAACTCTCTCAGCCTGTCCTCATAGGAGAGGGGCTCCAGCCCTCTGATCAGCTTCATGGCCTCCTCTGGACTCGCTCCAACAGCTCCATGTCCTTCTTGTACTGAGGACCCCAGAGCTGGATGCAGTATTCAGGGTGGGGTCTCATGAGAGTAGAATCACCCCCCTTGACCTGCTGGTCATGCTGGTTTTGTTGCAGCCCCATTCTCTTCTTCCTTTCAGAGTCGTCTTTCCCATGGATTCTGCTGATGCCAATTAGCTAGTTGTAGGTCTGTCCTTTAACTGAGAGGGAAAAGCAGTGGACAAACAGGAACACCAACCTTTGCTTTAATATTTTGAAAATAATCTGCAAGTGTTATAAATTACATGACAAAATTAAAAATTGTAATCTGGATAAATTCAGGTATGTATTGAAACTAGATATACTCAGTATAACAGAATAGAGTGGTTCATGTGGCTACATGCCTTTAATACAATAAAAATAAATTTTTCTCTTTGCTGTATATGTCTCCAGAAACTAATCTTGCTTTGGAAAGAATCTACTGAGTCATTGCTTGCATGAGGAAATCTTTCTCTCTAAATTACTCTTGCTATATAACAGTTTACTAGGTCATCTGTATTTTTCCTGAAGTGTTTATTCGTTGGTTGGGGTTTGTTTTTTTTTTTTTTTTTCACTTTGAACTGAGATATGTCAACTCCGCAGAACACACGGCAGAATATTAATTCTGTTAATAGTTGCTGCGAAACATGTGTGGTAAAATCCCAGCCACGGATGTATCCCAGCTAAAATCTTTCCCTTTGACAAATGAAGGTCTAACAGGTGAATCATACATAGCGATCACCAATGTTTTCTCCCAGGGTTAGTTCATCAGGGAATCTTTGTTCTCAGCCCTATCTCCTATATCAAAATGGTGTTAATGAGTTACGCATCTCCTGATGAGTTGGCAGAGCTTTCGCAGCTTCAAGGAGCTCTAACACCTGCTAATAGCAGTGTGAAAGCTTGGCTGCTAAGTTGCCGAGACCACGTTTATCCTATTTAAATAACAAGCTACCATTGATCTGGTTTTTGCAGTGTGCTCTCTTGAGTATTTTGGGTTTAGGAGATGTATTATTTAAAGAAAAAATTTAGTATTTAATTTGCAGTGTTTAAAAGGAGACAAGCTACCTCTTTGGGATTGATAAAGGTAACAAAATACAATTTAGTAATAATTTATAGATAATAATTTCTGAGCTGGTAAAGAAGATCCTTCTAGTAGGGTTCTTCTACATGAAGATTCAGTTTGGTATGAACAAAACCAGACTCAATGAAGAAGAAACTTCCCATGGTATGAGAAGAAAGTTTTAATGAACCGTATCTGCATTAACAGCGAGGGTAGGAACAGTGAATGACACTGTACATAAACACGGTGTATCCCTGTGGTTCCGGTGTAGCTGAATTACCACTTTCAGCTGGCCCAGGTTTTGAGAATGGTGGTAGTATTGAACAAACCTTTCCCTCCACATGTGTAGTTTGAAGTTGTAGAACCATAGAATGATTTGGGTTGGAAGGGACCTTTAAAGGTCATCTAGTCTAAACCTACTGTCATGGGCAGGCATATATTCCACTATATTCCACGAAGCCCCATCCAATGGGACCTTGAACACTTCCAGTGATGGAGCATCTGCAACCTGTTCCAGAGTCTCACCACCCTTATGTAATAAAGTTCTACCTTATGTCCAGTCTAAATCTACCCTCTTTCAGTTTAAAACCATTGCCCCTTCTCCTGTCACTATAGGCCTTAGTAAAAAGTCTATCTTTTTTTGTAAGCCCCCTTTAAGTATTGAAAAGCTGCAATAAGGTCTCCCCAGAGCCTTCTCCAGGCTGAAGAACCCCAAGTCTCTCAGTCTTTCTTCATAGGAGAGGTGCTTCAGTCTTCTGAGCATTTTTGTGGCCCTCCTCTGGCCAGACTCTAACAGGTTCATGGGTCTTTCTTGAGCTGGGGTCCCCAGAGCTGGACGCAGGTGGAGTACCAAGGGGTCGGAGCAGCACACGTTTTATTATTTTTTCACAGTCCTGAAAAATACGTTATTTAGGGACCTGATGGGAACTGTGTAATTTTGTGTGTACAGTAATGAGTTAGCACAGGCTAACTTTAATGAGGGTGCTTGCGGTGGCAGTGACAGTCGAGGTTGGAAATTGGCTTTTTTTTTTTTTAACACTAGAAATGGGAGTGAAATGAACTTTGTGCAGAAAAAGGAGAAAAACCTCATTTGTTAAAGCTGTTCACACTGAATACTTGTTTGCGTGTATTTGGAAAAAAATTGAGATATATATCTGAGATAATTTCCAACTGGTAAAATGTATTTTGTAAAGATGACAGCTGCACGTTGTATTGGCAAATAAGAGAATTTATACAGATTTTTTTTAGAAATATTTGTCTTAGTTTCAGAACATCTTGTTTCACAATACAGTAAAACTGTATTATTTTACCATAAGTCCTGTGGATATATCTTTTTGGGTACCTAGGTGTGAAGTTTCACCTTTTGCTACTTGGCGGTTTTGTATGAGTTGTGAGCTAAATTTATTTTGCGAAGAGCAGGCAATCCATGGGTAATGTCTGTAAATCTAACCCCTTGAATATGAATAAAGCTTACGCTGAGGTCTTAAGAGTTCAGTGACTGAAGAAGTGGAAAGAGAACAGAAAATTTGAAAAATACACATATTAAAGCTATTTGTGTAGCAGTTTACTTTCCTGCTACTCTTTGAAAAAAGGGGGCAGGGAAGAAAATAGTATCTTTAAATAACCTGTCAGGCTGCGGCTGCATCCACTTCCTTGTGTGACAGATACTGCATTTCTCATTAATGGTACCTTGCGAGTGCCTGTGGTTGCCATAGCAACTATCTCCGAACCTTATACCTTAAATTTATCCTGACAAAGGTTATTGTGGCAATTCCTACTAATTGGCTTTTTTTTTTGCTGCTGCTATTTTTAACTTATCCCCCTCCTCCTCTATTTAAGTTACAGATCCTAAATGGAATGAATTGGCAGAACGGCTGTGGGTGAGAAGATGCTTCACAGGGCAGGACTAATTGGCGACTAAACTCTACATTTTGTTCCTTAGTACCTGGCCAGAAAAAACTAAATCATAACTGTCAGTGGTAACTGAAATGTTATCTGTTTTGTCCTTCAAATGTTTTGATACGAAATAATATCGATGCTCTTGAAACACGGTTTTGGTTCATGCAGGCTGCTACTATTGTTTATTACCAAATATTAGTCATGCTGTTTATTACCAGATATTCCTACCAGCAGAGATACAAGGAAGTAAGCCATATCCTGAAGACCTGAAAAGCTAATTTGAAGGAAGTCTCTAATAAACAGAAGATTGCACAATACGAGAGTTAGCCTTGTGCTATATTGGCACCTGGGACAGGTGGTATATTAGTACACATGCAGTTACGTGGCATACGCTGGTACAGCAGGTTGAATTAAAAAGTTATATGTAGGCTGATGATATCATCTTTTAATTTCCTGTAGGTGTTTTAGAGGGTTTTAGGGGACTGCTGCCACAATATTTCCAGTGGCTAAGAACTCTTAATTGCTTGATTGACTTCAGTTACATTTTTCAGGCTCAGGACAAAGACAACGAAGCAGTGACTTGATGAGCAGTCCCACAGTATTCGTTCCATGGGTACAGAGCAGCAGAGAAGAAAAGTTACAGGTAGAATGGGGGGGGTGTCAAGCACTGTAACTTTTGAATAAGTTCAGTTCTGCTGAACAGCAAGAAGTGTGATTGCAGCTATGATAAGGTACAAAATGTAGCCATAAAGAAAGCAAGATGAGAGGAGTAAATCAAACCGTGCCATTAGAGGAAGGGAAGGGGCAGAGGAATCTCAACTTTTCAGCGAGGAAAAGGATACAGATGCACGTTCAACCCACTGTTTTACACTCAGCCCATTTCTGCGTGGCAGAGTTCACCCAGAGGTGCAGCCAGCAGTCATTTGACATTCTTCTTTCTTTTGAGACATATAAGAAAAACTTTTAAAACTTCATGACCTTTAAACATTGAACTTTCTTGTTTTAATATCTTCAGTTCAGTCCTGATGTAGAGCAGCACTTAAGTCTAGGGCACAGCAAACTTAGAAGATGTAAGAAATGTTTATTCACAGTTGACTTCTGAAACATTAAGGGCAATGCGTTCAGTTGCTTTGAAGCCCAAGAATACATCCACTAGAACTTCTTAGAACAATTTAATTTTCTTTCCATACTTTGTCAGAAGGAATTTACAAGGACTGTAAATACATGGCTGGGAATGGAAATTTGATACAAAGCTAGAAAGATCCCTATGGAAATTTGACCAAAAAAAAAAAAAAAAAGGAGATTTAGGAATTATATACCTCCTCAAGGGCTATGCAGAGGTATGTTTCATTCAGCATTGTTTTTTCCTGGTGTATAACTTTGAGCAGAAGCCTCTTTTTCAATATAAAAACAGAACTGAAAGCTCTGGAAGGTTGTCATTGGCTTTCAGCATTTTTAATTCTTCTCCTTCAGTCTGAAGGATAAGATGGAGGACAACTCTATGCTAAGTAGGTGGACAGGATTTATATTCTGTTTACAGTAAGTCTGCCTTTCATGTAATTTAAAATGAAGGTAACAGAGCTTTGGGTTACGAAACTGGTATTTTGTCACTGTGAAGCCAGTTCAACGTGCTTCTGTGGAAACCTCATGCTCTTTCTTCATGTATTTGATACTACAGTTCCTATCACACTGTTGAGCTTTCTAGATTGTCCTATACCCTTCACAACTGGCATTTGCTCATTTTTTGGAAACCTCAGTTATTTCATGTAGCCAGTAGTGAACTGGAATAACAAAGTCCGTCTCGCATGCTTTTTCATCCATATGCTTAAGTACGTTATAAACGAGGTGTATGTTGTGATTTGGGACCTGGGAGACAAAATGGTAAGAGATCTTCTGGCTGTCACTCAGCAGGAACGTGCCAACAGCAGAAACACAATCTGCCTTTCTGGGTTCGCAGTAGCTCTTGCCACTGAGCGCTGAATTCTCTGCCCTGGCAGCAGCTGAACATATACCCTGTACCTGAAGATGGATATACACGCAGTGATACCAAGAGCTGGGATGTGTAAAGAGCAGCTTGAAGATTTACAGAAGTTTTTATTTTAAATACAGCAGCAATAGTAGTCTGAAATGTAAATGATGATTTACAGTCACATAGAAAATTACAGCATTGGTAAAGACAAATCGTTTCTTCCTGTGGTCAGTCCTGGAAATGCCAGAGCCCTGTTGGA
Source organism: Grus americana (assembly GCF_028858705.1). Classification (NCBI taxonomy): domain Eukaryota; kingdom Metazoa; phylum Chordata; class Aves; order Gruiformes; family Gruidae; genus Grus; species Grus americana. Next base: position 5,165,048 of record NC_072853.1, read on the forward strand.
AATCGAAAATTAAATATGGATTGAAGAAAACAGCATTCACATGCTGTTACAATTTTTGAGCTTTTGAGGCATTTAAACTTAATTTTTATATAGCAAATTATACTCATTTGCCGCATAAAAGAATTTCCAGCTGAATACCAACTGACTTTTCTATTCTGTTGACCATTAACTATAATTTTTGTTCTCAGCAATTTTGGATCTTCATTTTGTTTATAAATCCATTGACAATGGGATGCCTTTTCCTCTGTGTGTGTTCTCCCTGACACAAAGTGATCCTGATCAGTACTTGGGTTTTATACTTGCTGCTGCAGGAATTAAAAAAAGATTAAGGAACAATACAAAGTTATGGAAAAAGAAGAAAATAGTAATCTAAGTTGCAGCAGCAAATGTGTTCTCAGATCATAGAATCATAGAACCATAGAATGGTTTGGGTTGGAAGGGACCTCAAAGATCATCTAGTTCCAACCCCCTTGCTGCGGGCAGGGACACCCTCCACTAGACCACGTTGCCCAAAGCCCCATCCAGCCTGGCCTTGAACACTTCCAGGGAGGGGGCATCCACAGCTTCTCTAGGCAACCTGGTCCAGTGCTTCACCACCCTCACAGTCAAGAATTTCTTCCTAACATCTAATCTAAATCCACCCTCTTTCACTCTAAGCCTATCACCCCTTGTCCTGTCACTACACTGCCTGATAAACAGTGCCTCTCCAGCTTTCTTGTAGGCCCCTGGAAGGCTGCTCTGAGGTCTCCCCAGAGCCTTCTCCTCTCCAGGCTGAACAAGCCCAACTCTCTCAGCCTGTCTTCACAGGAGAGGTGCTCCAGCCCTCTGATCATCTTCATGGCCCTCCTTATGGACCTGCTCTAGCAGGTCTATGTCCTTCTTATGTTCAGGACCCCAGAGCTGGATGCAGTACTCACAAGAGCAGAGTAGAGGGGCAGGATCACCTCCCTCGACCAGCTGGTCACGCTTCTTTTGATGCAGCCCAGGATACGGTTGGCTTTCTGGGCTGCAAGTGCACATTGCTGGCTCATGTTGAGCTTCTCATCGGCCAACACCCCCAAGTCCTTCTCCTCAGGGCTGCTCTCAATCCATTCTCTGCCCAGCCTGTAGTTGTGCTTCCTTCACTTTCTTTCACTTAGGCACACAGAATGTATCTAATATGTCATAGTTATTAATTCTATTATTGTTGGGGAACTATAAAAAAGGTTTTGATACAGTGATATACGATATTTTTGATACTTTTGGTATATGTGATAGTATATAATACATTCTACTGAATTATGAACTCCACGTTTTATTGTTCATAAAATACTGTTTCATCCTATGACCGCTATAGTCAGTGCCTTGTGCAGTGCCCCAGAAAAGGGGGAAATAGCAGGAACAAAAACCTCCTGTAATAATAGGTTTGATTCCTGACTTGATTCCAAACAGGTAGCATAGTTTTGGAAATACTTACTCTTTTCTTGACCAAGTAAGTATTGGAGTGTCTTGATCAGTGTACATAACAAAGCAGTCTTGGAGTTTGGCTGCAGGGAGAGAGATTTTTAGGAAGAGCTATTCGCCATAACTCAGCAGAAGGTTGGCTTGGAGTGGAAACCGTAGGAAGGAGTACCTTATACTAAAACACTGATTAAATCTTTGACAAGCAGAAGGTGCTGAAGAAAAGTCTAAGGTAACAGTGATTTTCAATGAAGTTAGTCATATACCATATTTTAAAAGAATTTCAGTTAGTGTACAGTAAGTGTTTAGTGTGATTTTTCATAATCTGCTTTGCAGTCTGTATTAAATCCTAGATCTAGATAATTCCAGATAACTAAGCAGACTTAGAAACCGAAAGGAGTACTCATGCAGTTAACACATTTCTGTGTCTTCTTGCCACCTGAATCCAATTTATGAATGACTCACCAGAAGAGGTTTGTGAAAGCTCATAGAGGGTAATGGTCTAATAAAATCTGCAACAAAAATTAATTTGTTTAAAGTGACATTAAATTTTATCTTCATGCATTAAAATATAAATCACAAGCTCCTGACAGCTTGAGCCTTTCAGAGTTTTTCTTTGTATTATTAATGACAATAGATATGGTTTAAATATTCAGGAAATTCATTTAAGACCATTTTGGTTTGGATATGAAGGCTCCATCAAAAATATTAATGAAATACATTTTCACAGAATCATTCACAGAATCATTGTGGTTGAAATGGACCTCTTGAGGTCAAGTGGTCCAACCTGCCTACTCAAGCAGGGTCACAAAGCACAGGTGCTCAGGATCGTGTCTAGTTGGCTTTTGAATGTCTCCACGGCTGAAGATTCTACAACCTCTCTGGATAACCTGTTCCAGTGTTTGACCATCCTCACAGAGGTTGAGAAGTGTTTTCTCATAGTCAGACTGAATTTCATGCGTTTTAATGTGTCCAGTGCCTCTTGTCCTGTCACTGGGCACTACTGAGAAGAGTCTGGCTCCCTCGTCTTCATTTTGTATCGCATATTTAGACACACTGATGAGATCTCTCCCGAGCTTTCCTTTCTCCAGGCTGAACAGGTCGCAGCTCTCTCAGCCTTTCCTTATATGAAAGGTGCTCCAGTCCCTTAATCATCTTGGCCCCATGCTGGACTCACTCCACTAAGTCCATATCTTGTACTGACTAGCTCAGTACTGGACCTGGCACTCCAGATATGTCTCAGCAGTTCTGAGTAGATGGGAAGGATCACCTCCCTTGACCTGCAGGCAACACTCTACCTAATTGAGTCCAGGATGCTGTTGGTGTTTTTTGCAATATGGGCACATTGCTGCCTTGTGGTCAGCTTGTTGTCCACTAGGAAACTAAGGTCTTTCTCTGCTTTCCAGCTGTTTGGTCCTCACTATATACTGGTGCCTGGGGTTGTTCCTTCCCAGGTGCAGGACATTGCATTTCCTCTTGTTGAACTTCATGAGATTCAACTCAGCTCATTTCTCAAGGTTGTCGAGGTCCCTCTGAATGGCAGCAGGACTCTCAGGTGTACCAGCCACTCCCTCCAGTTTTGTATTATCTGTGAACTTGCTAAGAATGCACTCTGCCCCATCAACCAGGTCATTAATGAAGATGTTAAACAGCATCAGACCCAGTATTGACCCCTGGGATATACTGCTAGTGATTGATTTCCAGATGAACCTTGTGCTGCTCATCACAACCCTGTTGGCTCAGTAGTTCAGCTAGTTTTTATCCACCTCACTTTCCCCTTATCTAACCCATGCTTTGTCAGTTTGTCTGTGATGATGTTATGGGAAACAGTCAAAAGCTTAACTAAATTTGAGGTAGAAACAACTATTATTACTCTCCCCTTGTCAACCAAGCTAGTCACCTCATTGTACAAGGCAATGAGGTTGTTAAAGCATGGTTTCCTCTTCATAAATCCATGAAAACTACTCCCTGTCATCTTCTTGTCCTTCATATGTTTGGAAATGGTTTTCTTGATGGACTTTTTCCATCACCTTCCCAGGGATTGAGGTGAGGCTGACTGGCCTTTAGTCAAAAATGTAAGGTCTTTATAATATACCCTATCCCATGCATTTTTGTCTTTGTACAAACATTATTGTTATAGGATACTAAGATGTACTGTAGATATCTCAAGATTCTCAAGTGCGTCTTTGATCTACAAAAGTTGGTTTTGAGGGCTATTACTGCTGGGTGCTAGACCTGGTAAAAGTGCCAGGCCACCAGAGAGAGAGCGGGCTCCCTAGATGGACAGTAGAGTACAGCCTCTCCAAAGGACCAAAGTGATGGGAAGACCATTCATGATTCTGGGTATCTCCCACATATTTTACCAACTGACAGAAGCTGAGGCTCAAGACTTAGCTCTGCTTAAATACGATTATTTTACCAAAAAATGGCTTAAATCTTGCAAAAGGTATTTAACTTCATGTGCTGTGAAGCCATGCATATGATTTAAACACTATGATTTTGTTTCCATTATCAGAACCTGGAATCTAGTGGTTATGGTGAGGATTAGTGCTCTGCCTGACCTTTCCAAGCTCCCTTTTTGAATCTGGTTTTCCAACAAAACAAGTTTGATACAATTGCTTTTTCTGTTCTGTCACTACTACATTTTGAATTCCCCAGTAAATTGGAGGACTAGAGGTCTCGAAGGTAGATGTAATTCCTAAAAGTTCTGTCAAAATTATTGGTGGGTAGAGGGGAAAGAGAAAAATCACTGCCCCTATTCTGAGAAAGACGGGCAGAATTTAATGAATGTATATTTGATTTGACACCTTTGTGGTAGTTTGGCAGGGAACATGCAGAAATCAAGTCTGAGTTTAGAGGAAGAAGAGCCAAAGAACACAAATCCTTATGAAACAGACTTCATTTTTCTTTCTGCTTAGGAAGCAACTTCTTTGACTAAAAGTAGTGTTCTCTCAAACTTCTCAGAGGGAAGGATTTTGATGAAATACTTCCTGTGCTTCTGTTTTACTTTTGTTAAAAAAGATTCTGAGTTTTTATCTCCACCTGAGATAACTTGTTACATTGTCTTTAAGGAATATAGTAACTTGACAAAGAACAGAATCCTAGTATGAAGTGTACTCTTTCTGTTAAGGACCAAGTTTTCTAAGACATGATTCTTTTAAGCAGCTATGTGCCTTCTGCTCCCATGTCTTTGAAGAGCGGTTTTAGAAGTCCAAGCATTTATCTCCGCTTCTGATGGGACTCGATCCTGAATGATGAAAGGAGTAAAAAGGTTCCCCACAGAGCAGCTGATGAGTGAGTTGTGTAGGATGCTGAAAGTCCTCCTTTAACTGACAATGATCCAGGATATATGCTGCCCAAGAAAAACTGGTCCTTCTGGGGTCCAGCCTAATGACTTTTTGACCCTTATTTTTCAAGTCTGTTTTAAAAAAAAAAATATTTGTAAAGGATTTGTTTTCTTTCATGGATTTTTTTGGATTTTTTTGCCTTTCAAAGTTAACAAATAGTTCCAATATTATATTAAGTTTCTTTGAGCTGTTCTTTATCGCTTTTAAAGACGGCTTTGTTGGCGTTGCTGATTGGACATGAAATCTACCCAGTCTTTTTGCCTAGATCCCGAAAAGCAGAAGATTTTTTCCCTTGGTTTCATGGTGTTATTTTCCCTATCTCATTCACGGGTTTTCTTTACACTAGCAAAGACACCTGACTGGTTTTGAGTATCTAATGGCAAATTTTCAACACGATCAGTTCTTCTCAAATGTGTATTGTCATCTCCATTTTTATTGGCGTGCTTTCTGCGATTCCCTGTAATCCATTCTGTTCAGGTCTGATCTGTGTCAGAGATTGGTGCCTCACTCTTTTGTAAAGTACAGATATATATATATGGTTTTTTTTTCTTTTCCACAGCTGTATTTTTCCCACTGGAGGCTTTTGAAGTTTTTCATCCTGCGTATTGCTTAACTTTCCTAGCCTTCATTTGAGGAGTGTTGGAAATATGTTGGAAAATCAGAAGTTACTTGTTCAGCTCAGTTTTCTTTTAGTGGTATATAGTAATTAGAAACTAATTAGGGGTTCATAACTCAAAGGTTAATTTATTGTGAGTATATATGTAATTTTCAAATGATGACTGTGCTTGCAGTTGATGTCTGATCTCCAAGACCAAAGTTTATTATGGTTTTAACTATTTTTAAATTCTAAGACACATCTTTGCTGCATCAGTACTGTTAAAATAAAATTCAGTTTTGTTTTAAATTGTTTTGTACCCTCTTCTCAGTTAAAGCCTTTTGCTTTGTTTTATTGAAGAAAATTTACAAATAGCTTATGTCCATCTGTGAATGAAAACTGAATTGGTGCTGATCAGGAGGAAAATACATGGATCCAAAAGAAGTTAACAGGTTCTAAAAATTACTTTCTTTACAAGAAGATATGTGTTGCATTCAAATTACAGCTAATCCTTACAGGCAGGATACTAGAGGAAGCACAAGCATTAGAGGTATGTTTGCCTTTAATGACGGTGAGATATTATGTGTATAGCATTGCAGAGTACCAGAGTGATCAATTCTGCATAGCCATTTCTGAAGCAGAGGCAGCTGTGTGGCTCCTTTGCTTTATTGCAATTCTACGTAATGACTCCATCTCTGTTCTCGGCCATGGGCAACTGCAGCAGGTAGTTTCACAGTTCTACACAGTGAATATCTGTGATCCATATATAATGGTTGGTTAGCTGCTTTTCCAACAGGAGGCATCCTTGCTTTTCTTTGACATCTGCCAAGATATAGTGTCCTGATAACTAATGTTTTCCAGATGTGGCTTCCTGACAACTTCAGCACATTCCAGTCACGCGTGACAGATGTACTTGTTTGAGGGTCTCTGAGTAGGTGAATCACAGAATCAGTCACACATTTATGTTCACGGAGCAGGAGTTCTATAAGTTTCTCTACAGCACGAGTTCATTAAAAGAGTACGTAATGGTTTTGAAACTGTTTGTTATTAATACCTGAGTAGTTACGGTAATGTTACTAACATGTTATCAAAGCTGCTTACTGAAAGTCATTGAATTTACTTAAACTCATTCAATTCATGTCAGGTTACAGCTGTAGAGGTGGGACCCTGATGCTTTGTCCAAGCTCTACAACAGAACACAGATTCTGGTTATATGCTGTGTATACTAAATATGTGTAATATATATGATTTTGAGGAACAAGAAGTGATTTTTAATATTTTATTTCTCTTAAAAAATAGTAAGTATTTACTTTGCTTGATTTGGAACCTTTCGCTTTAGCAGGGGGGTTGGACTAGATGATCTCCAGGAGTCTCTTCCAACTCCTACCAATCTGTGATTCTGTGATTGTTTTAAGACCATTCAGATGGAGAAGCAGAAACTGCATGACAGATACGGAATCACATCAAGGAATTTCAGTTATAAGACATAGTAGAACTTTTTTTTTTTTTTAATACTTTATCTTTATTTGGATGTGGAGTACTGTGGAAATGTTTAAACTGAAATGGTAGAAATTGTAGGAATTATTCCAGGGACATGGGATTCTATTCCTCAGTTTAGAAAATTTAACCCAACAGGGTACTCTCTGTTGTACTTCAGTTAAAATGATTGTGTAAATAATGAAAGCAAAACTGAAGAAGGTAGAATGTAATTTTTTGTCATCTCTTAGTTGTGGAAGATCCCCCAGTGCCAGCGTGCTTCGGCACCTTTAGCAATTCGGTGTGTTAGGGTCTCAGTTCATGTTCGGAAGAGAAAGAGGTTCTGCCATCCTGATCTCCATACTGTCTTTTGGTGAAAGATCAAGCCGTTGTACCTCCACTGCACGTCTCACAAAAATGACCGTGTCAGGTCCAATTAAATATTGATTTAGCCATAATCCTGTATGTAACTGAAGCCAGCAGGAAATTATTTCAGTAGAATTTGGTGCACAAGGTGCATACAGTGAAGCTGAGAAAAAAATTGTAGCTTTTCATTAACAAATTTTAGTCTGATGGGCTAATTGAACAGTTAGACTGAAGCACGAATGTCTAGTTTTGATCTAGGCTCCCAAAAGTTCTGTCAGTACTTGACAAGTCTACCAAGCGATCAACGATGCCTTGCAGATGACCTGTGGGCCGTGTTGCATGTCTCACAGTTTAGCTCTGCATCCACTATCGACAATACTAATGCCGTGAAAAAGTACATAATTACAATTCTGTAGCTGAAAATATGTTACATTAAAAACTAACAAGGAATAGAAAATTATTTTCTGGGTCGACTAAAAAACAAACATGCTGAGAGCTCATCACTTGGAAATTCATAATTTTTCAAACCTGATTCAGATCATGCAAATGAAACTTATTCACATCTAAGTGTAGTGTCTAATACGTTTGCACAGAAGAAATGATCTTGCATGGAAATAATGATCATCTACAAGGTTTTAAAATCATTTAAAGTAAATAATACATATTATGACAGCATTCTGTTGCTGGTCTGAGATTTTTTTTAAAAAAATCATGATTTACTGTTACACACATATTTCATTGCACTTTTTCGTGTTTTTCCTTGCTTCGGTTCAGAAATAAGTCTGACAAGTTTCCAAACCCAATCTTGTTCTCTCATTGTTTAAAGCAAAACTAATTATTATCAAAGGTCTTGAATAATGTGCAGAACATGCTGATAAATAAATAAATTATATAACCTAGGACAAACAGTGCTTCACTTTTCAGAAACAGTTTTAGAAAACAGTAGCAATGTGCACGAGGTAAAAAAGTAGTAATATACTCAGCCAGAGTTCTCTGACAAGCAATACTGGAGCCTCTGCAGTTGTTAAACTGCTTTTGTACCATCCCGGTAAGCAAAGAGGGCGCAGAACTGCCAGCAAGTGAATAATGTCCTGTTTTATGACATTCCAAGTAGACAATATGATCTTTGGGGTATTGTGTCTGGGTAATCGATTGAAGTTGGATTAAACCCAATTTTTCAGACAAGAAAAAGTTGTAATTAAGCAAGTGCCTGATGAAAAAAATGTGTTCAGGACTGACCTGGCCTGAAGCTTAGAAAATCAGAGCGCCTAAATGGTGTACAAGCTTATAAGATGTGTCGATGACCAGAAGCGAGGCTGAAGGTAGGAGACCAGGAGGTTCATGCCGAAAACAAGTTGTGTGACAAGAGCAAGGGTAGAGCTTTGGCTAGCTCGGATGATTAGATCAGAAGTGGAAACTGAAATTGGAGCCAAAACAAGCCAGACATAAAAGCATGGCAAAAACCAAAGTTGCCAGAAATTAGACATTTTCTAGTAGGAATTAAGTGTTGTTCTCTTGATTGCAATGTAAAGAAAAGCAGAAAGGGTCAGCTGTGTCAAACACAGCACAGATGATAATGATGCAGACGTTCAGATTTAATCTTGACGAGATGTTTGTAAGCCTTGTTAAGACTGTGAACTGGAGGAAGCAGGGATTAGGTTGGAGATCGTAAAAAACTGATCTAAGGAAATGAATTTGAAATAATAAGTTTGGATAACACATTCAGTCATTTCAGATTTAGGCATAGAGATTGTGTTCAGGGACGGAGAAGATAAAGAGCTTGGGTTTCTTAGACTGGAAAGAAACTTGCATTATAAGGAAACAATCTAATAAAATGGAAATGTAGCAAGAAAAATGAGTGAAAGAAGTGAGAATGTAGGAACCTACGTTCCTATGCAACAGGAAGGTTAGCGTTGCTGAAATAGCAAAAAACCCATCTCTCCAAAGGGTTCGGGAAAGAAGAGTTAATGTGCTTAAAAACACAACACCCTTGTTTCATAGTGCTCATTAGTATGGAAGAGAACCAAGAGGAGAATTACGCTTATAACCGCTCCAGTTCTCGACAGAAAATTTCTCCTCTCTCAGCTGCATATTCCCTTCTGACATACACTAGAAGGCTGGGCTCTGTCTCTGTGGTTCGTGTTTATCCGCCGCCTTAGACTCGATGTTCCTCAGGGTAAGTCTGAGTCATCTTTGAGACTTTGGTCTGCTAAAGCAATAAAACATCTTTCTTGTCTATAAAATAAAGGTTCAATTTTGCATGGTGTGCCAGAAGAGCGATTATACTTGACAGTTTCAATATTTTGATTTCACACCGTGCCCCATTTTGAATTGCATCTGTCAAGGTAAAGGAAAGGTTTGCTCCTACAGAGAGTCTTGGCTATAAGACATGATAGTCTTTATTATGCTGCTCAGCAAATTTGTGGATTTGTCTTCAGCTTTGTCTTCAGCAGGCAAAGAATCAGTTTCATTTTTGGTATGATTAAAAAAAGAAAGAATCAATAAGGAATTAAATGGTCATAAGTCAGATAAGGCCTGATTATGATGGAGAGTTGTATGGCAGTTTTCGACCTTTTTTTGCTAGCTGGTGAAATGAAAGTGCAAGAATTAGAAGCAAAAGTTACAGAAAGTAAATAAAAAGAAATACTCAAATTAGCTCAATTACCGTGATTTAATGTTTGGGGCACATGGCCTGCCATTAATTCTGTCTTTTCTGCTTGTACTCATCAGTAGTAATTAATTTAAAATAACTTGCTTTGAACATACTCAGAAAATTGTTTTAGTTGTTTTGGTAATTTGCTCCTTATTTCTATTATTTTAGCCTTTTACATTGGAGAACACTTATTATTACATGATGTAGTGGCTTCTAGATAAAAGTAATAATGAGACTGGTCAAGTGCTTGGTAGCCACAGTAAAGACAGGACACTACTTAATTACTATGACATTATTTATACTCTTCAAGCCTTTTCAAACCAATACAGACTCTTTCAAGTTTCTTGTTGCGAAGTCTCAAGTATCCTCCTGATCTGTCAGGAGAGTGTTAATGAAGGCAGCCGGTGGTTTTGGTCTCTTAATCCAACAGGAGCCGCTGCTGTCGGAGGAGCAGTAGGGCTTCTTTGATATGCTTGGACGTAGAAGGAGATGAACAAGAAGAATTGGTTAAGACGCACATTTCAAGTTCTAGTTTAAGTGCTGAGAGTAGCAATAAACAGAAGGGGACGCAAAAGAAAAATCTGCTCTTGTGACTAAGCTTTGAAATGTTTCAAGTTGTGGGGAGTTGTGTGAAAGAAAATGGATTTAAAGGAAACAAGTGTAAAAACTAAGAAATGCTCTTTTTTTTTTTTTTTAAAGTGTTTACAACCATTTAACATCATCCTGAAATTAACTTCATTTACATAATGAAAGAATTACAGGTAGTTACTGCTATAATATGGAGCATTTTGAGGAATAAAGCTTGAGACCTTGAATTTCGCCAACAATCCTCTATGAAACCGTAGTAGGGAGAAGGTACAGATCTGATGAGCTTTTAGTAGTTTCTGTTACTGAAGTGATTATTGTCAATGTTTTTGTGATACTGGAGTCAGATATATGCTTTGGTCTCAAAAAGAGAACGTGAGAATAAGAAGTTTTACAATTCTGTAAATGGAGCGAACGGGTACCACGTACTGAACGTACTATTTCAAGTCCATGTAACCGGTTTTTAAGCATTGCATGTTGATCTGTTGCATTATAATCAGGAATCTGAGAGAATAATCAAAGAGGATTTTCTTTTTTCTTTTTTTTTTCTGTTTTGTTTTTTCTGAATCCAGCAGAAAGTCATCCCTGAATTCCAGTTTAGGAAGGCCTATGTTGCATCCCAAGTCTTAGTGATTCAGGGTGCTGCCAGAAGATAAATGATACTGAGCTTAGATGTACTAACTCCTATGACCTTCTCAAATAAAAAGAGAGTAGAACTTTTACCGTTACAGCAAATTCTTCATCTATCTGAAGTTTAATGACGCGTGTTTCAGCTGAGCTATCTTGGTGTATTACGGTTAGTTTTACTTAACGGCTCTCTGAACCAGCAGCCTCCTCCTTGCGTGATACAGCTGAGCACTTCAGGAGATTCCCATTAGAACCCAGTTTCCTATTCATTAAGTACTCCGCAAATAATGTGCTTTATTGATACAGAATGTTGTTGAGTAAATTGGCAAGCTAAAACACTGTGGTAATTAAAAACCATAGTAAAATGCAGTTCCACAATCACTGTGAAGATTGGGCTTTGCTGTTAAAATTCTCATTAAATTCAGAGCTCACTTTGAAAGCTGCCTGGCAATTTGGAACAGCATACCTGTACGAGTTTACTTGTCTTCTTCATGCTATCTATTTATTTATCCCTGGCTGCGAAAGTCCTAAATTCTGCAGACTACGATCGTCAGATGTACCTCCTGGGTTGCCCTCAGGTGTTGACCTGGAATATGTATTACATCTGCCTTGTATCAATTTTGGGTGTATTAACTAGCCGTGTATAAAAATCAGCATTATAAAATTCCTTAGAGGTTCCCTTTTTCATCTTGCTCCTCTTCTCTGTCTCACTTATTCCCCAGCTTAACCTCTGTTTTCCTCTTGGCTCTTCCCCTTAAGCCCCTCCCCACCTCTGACGCAAAAGAAGGTTTTTCGTTTTTTTTTTTTTCCTCCCTTCCTTCAGGTAATATATTGTGTAGATGTTGGGACTAACCGAAGGTTGGAGATTTCCTTACAGAGGATTCATTTTTGTGAAATTAATTGAAACAACAGTATGAAATGAATGTACAAGAAAACTTTCAGGTTTTCTGAGGGCAGAGATAATGAGCAGGAGATGATCCCGCAGGTTCTTGTGTACATTTCTCTTCCAACTGTGTTAACATGTTTTCTGAGCTAACTATGCCTTATGCAAGCAATCTTTCAAGTACTTGAATGTAAGAAAAAAACCAACTCAACTCTGCATAACTTCACCTGATAAATAGAAATGCTCTCCTTTTGCAGATGACATATTTATTCCTGTAGAGCAATCTTCTAAATGTTTTGTTCTGTTTTTCAGCCCTTTTAATGTTTGAGAATATTTTCTTTATTATCAGTTGAAGATTTTTCCACATTGCTTTCTAATTATTTATTAGTAAACATAACCTGTAATCAGGAACTATTAGAGGATAGGCATTCTAGAATAACATTCAGACTGGCTTTTTGCCCTTCCAGTCTTCTGTCTCGTTTGAAGACAGAATTGATAATTTTATGAGTAAGGTTACAGAATCGCATACACAATCACAGACTGCACGGAGACTGCACAACATCTTTGAGAAACCTCTTCCAGCGTTTGACCACCCTCACAGTGAAAAAAGTTTCTACTATGTCTAGATGGAGTTTCCTGTGTTTTGATTTGTGCCCATTGCCTCTCGTCCTGTCACTGGGCGCCACTGAGAAGAGCCTGGATCCATCTTCTTTACTCCTTGCCCCCATCAAGTATTTATTCACATGGATAAGATCCCTCAGAGCCTTCTCTTCTCTGGGTTGAACAGTCCCAGCTCTCTCACCTTCTCCTTGTATGACAAATACTCTCATCCCTTAATCATCTTCATGACTGGACTTGCTCCAGTATGTCCATGTGTCACTTGTACTGGGGAGCCCAGCACTGGACACCTGATTAGTCTCACTGGTGCTGAGCAGGGACGAAGAATCCCCTGTCTCAACCTGCTGGCCATGCTCTACCAAATGCAACCCAAGATGCTGTTGGCCTTCTTCGTTACAAGGACACGTTGCTGGCACACGAGCAACTTGTCCACCACGACCTCCAGGGCCTTTTCTGCAAAGCTGCTTTCCAGCCGGTCAGCCCCAGCTTCTACTGGTGCCTGGGGTTGTTCCTCTCCAGGGGCAGGACTTTGCATTACGTGATATATTGCTTATTGCTGCTGGAAGCTGGACTCCGTGACCCTGGAGAATCTTTCCAGCTATAGGTTTTAATTAGACTAAAAAGAAGAATAATGATCATACCTGCTCTATTAATTTTTTTTCTATAAGAGTTTAAATTCAACCTGTAGCTTAAGTATTTTCTCCATTAACATAGGATGCAGTGGAGCCACAGAAGCCTGCATTTTTACATCTTAGGAAATAGTGATGCAAAAGGTCTTTATTTAAAAATGCTGCTGTATTTACTTTAAAAAGGGAATACAAAACACTGCACATTTTTGCCATGTTGTTTCTTTTTATTTGTTGCCTTAGCTTTATTTTCAATGAAAAATCAATTGTTGATTTGGGATACCAGCTCAAACCTCATTCCTTTCTTTTTGCCTCTCCATCTTTTTCAGTGGTAGTCCTTAGTCTTCAGTATATACCTTATAATTTTGATCTACTGGGGCAAGATATAGGTATCGTGTTTTTAAGAGTTTTTCATTAGAATACGACTGAGTACCTCCTTATCACAAATGTAATGGTAGAACATTTAAAAACTATTTCCAAAAGTTATCCATATTTGATTTACAGTTTCCAATTTAGAAGAACAACTTGACTCGCAGGAAGCGCTAGGTAATTGTGACTGTGGTTTCCCTAGAAGTATTTAATCTGTAGTTGGGCAGTATTCTAGAGCATCTGTGGGATGCTGCAACTTATATTTTCTTCTCAGACACAGTCTTGTGTTTTTATTTTTCTTTCTGTCCTGACTTCTGGTAGTGTTGCATTAACCTCATCTGCTGTTCGATAAGTTTTCTACCAACGAAGAAAGGAAATGGAAATTTAACATCTTGTGGGAATTGTTGTTTTCTGAGTTTCAGTTAACAGTAAATCAATTCAGCTTTCCTGTTGTTGTCCCCAATTAGATAAGTATTCTACAGACCAGAGCCATTTATGTCTATTACAACAAGAAAAAAAGATTTATTTGAAAATATATTTGCTGTTTTCAATGTTTTATTAAGATTTCCACCCACATAAATATATGGTATTTCTTATTTGTAATACATGGTCAGTCATTTCCACTTGAAACAATATCATAATCCGTTAAACCAAAGTACAGATTTTGATCAGGCATTATTAAGCGGGTGCTGAGGACACGTACTATCCTGAAATGTGCTAGAGGAATTTTGATAATATACAGCAAAAAACCTAATTTATCTTGACATGCATCAATGTTTGACTGTATTGTCCTTCTTCAAGAATGCAACAGTCAAATTCACCTCATTTAATTTAATGCATAATTCTAAAGGCATTTTGTAATTTCTCCCAGGAAATTATTCATTCATCCAGTTGAAAGGAGATTCTTAAAACAGAGAGAAAAAGCTGGTTTAGCGTTCATGACTTGCTTTAGGTTGTATTATCCAAACTTAAAAAATCTTATCAGTAACATTGAAACTGAAAATCAAATATAATTACTGAAGAGAGTGGTATTTCTGTACATGAAAGAACCTCAGGACACGACGGTGGTAAATCTATTTTTAAAAGAGAGCATTGCTATTTAATGAAATGCTGAGCCCAGGGAATGCAGTCAAGGATAATCAGAGGCACTTATCACCTTTGACAGGCTGCAGTATTTCTTATGGTTTTGTTTCAGCCCATGACTTCTTACTTCGGTAATCAAATACTTTCTGTGCCCATTTCTAGGGAAAACATTAAAGTTTAAAAAAAGCATAGTAAGGAAAAAAGTATAGCTGGAGGGGATGGGAGAATGCTTGAAACATCAGATTTGAAATATTTAAACTCCTTACATCAGAGATTCAAATCCCAGGGGGATTGAATTAATCCTTCATCTTTTGCAAGCTAGGTAAACTCAACCCGATGCAGAATCACTGAAGTCCCTAAATTGTTGTATCAGTGAATCACTTTACTGGTGTTCAGAGCACATTTATTGATGGTACTTGGATTTGTCACTAAGCATTTGACACTATCCTGCACGACATCCTTGTCCATTGGAAGTGTTCAAGGCCTGGCTGGATGGGGCTTTGGGCAACCTGGTCTAGTGGAGGGTGTCCCTGCCCATGGCAGGGGGTTGGAACGAGATGATCTTTGAGGTCCCTTCCAACCCAAACCAGTCTGTGTTTCTATGGCTCTGTGATTCTATGGTCTTGTTAGATTGTTTTTTAAGGTCTACAAAGACGAGCTCTCTATCTTGTGATACAGTATTCTATCAAGCATAGACCTGCCACAGCTGAAAAAAAAAAATATTCTCAAGGAAGTCTGAGCCCCCATCATTACCACTGTTTCCACTGTAATTTTTCAATTCTGAGAAGCATGAAGTATGTTAACGTAACGGTTGTGCTGTGATACTGCTGATTTAGTTTCCACCAGGAGCTGGAGAAGAGTCCATTAGATGATCCACATGGACAAGCTTTCTGACGTAGCGTGATCAACATTGTACATGTTCTTTGCATTCATAGTAATGAGGCACGCTGGACTACACTGGGTTGTTGAAAATTACTGGTTTCTGCCTTAATGGATTTCAAATACGTTTGTCTGTCTTCTCCTTTAGTACATCATTAGTAAAGAGGAAAGGACACGCACCAAAGTTTCATTTCAGTTAATAAGTCGAAGTAAGTATGCTCTGAACACCAGTAAAGTGCTTCACTGATGAGAACTGCATGTTCGAGATTACTCCTACATCTCAAGCCATTTTAGCTTGAGTGTAAGTCAGCGTAAGTTGACACTGAAAAAATGGATAGAAATAGCTGTGAACCGGTGGCAACACCTTCACATTTGTCAATAGTATTTTTCTTACTGGAAGCTCTTTGTAGAGCTTCAGTTCTTTGCGTCTGCTGCTTCTGACCTTGTGGGTAGGCAGCTTAAAGTTATTTTTAGACCGTTTGTTAGCATATTTATGTGACACTGACTTTTTCAAATTTGAAAAGCCAAGTAGCTTTTTATAACATTGTTAAAGAGGCAGTGGTCATGGCTCAGTAGTTAAAACTGAATTCTATTTTGCACTTAAAAGCTGAGATTTATCCTTTTAAGCCCCGTGCTGGCTTAATGATTCAATGCAACTGTATGTTTGCTGGGAAGTGGTTTCTTGCTGCCTTGCTCTGGTTGTATGGATTTCTCCCTTAAAATGACCAGGTATGGTTTGTACTCTGTATGGGTACGGTTTGCCTTTATGCTATCTTTTCCTGTTTTAATGGGTATTCATTTCTGGCATTGTAGATATTTTTGAAAAACAATGCGATTTCAGGATAAAACCAAAACCCCAGCTACACCTACAATAGCCCAAGGTTTGAATGTACCAATCAGCAATTTAAACCAGGAAAAAAAAAAAAAAAAGATACCTTAACTATCCCCACATTAATCACTACATTTTCAATAAATTCACAATTAAAACTTAGCCCAGAGAAAGGCTGATGTGTACGTTACTGGAACAGAGGCAGTTTCACCATGCGATGACTTGCATTTTATCTTCCTAATTTTTTTTTCCCTGATGGAATTGAGAGAAGCTTGTCTTGGAATCTCATAAAATAACTTGCTGCTTCTGCACATATTATTTGATCAAAGTCTAGGATCTTCAGGTATTTTTCTGTTAATGAAAGCTGGCTGTGGAAATAATGTTTTATAGCAGCTATGTCTGTTCTCTTTGTATAGTTTGCTTTTGATGCATTTTTGTTGTTGTTAAAATAAATACAGTTTGGGTTTTGGTTTTTTGTTTTTTTTTTTTTTTTTCTTTTTTCTTTGAGTGCTTGCTCTACAACACGGATGTGTGTGTGTTTCCAACTGCCACCAAATACTTTAACTTCTCCTGTACTGAACGAACTAATGCCCTTAAAATATGTGAGTACCTCTTGAAGGAGACTTCATCTACCTGTGTCATTCTTAGCATGACATTGCAGCTGCATTTTTCTAGTTTCCTTGCTGTCCCTTTGAAAATATTCCCTTGCTTGTGTTCTGAGCGCTTAAACAAAAATATTTGTAGGTGATTTGCAGTTTTGGATGTCGACTTTGAAGCTGTTGGGCTTTGAGGGTCTCTTTTCAATCTGTTTCTACCTCTCAGTCTTAATTTTTGATGTTTGATCCCAAAGCCCACAGATTTTATTTTCTTGATTTCTTTTTTTTTTTTTTTCCAAATTGTAAAAGATAAAAAAATTCAGAATACTCAGTCTTGAGGAAGGTTGTTGGTTAGCACTGTCATGAATAGCAGAATTACTTTCTCTATTGCCTTATGGCCCTGGAGGTATTTACAGTGTGGGGTGGAGCAGACCTCAGTCAAGCAGCCTTTATCACCTGCAACAGAAGGGCAAAAATAGTCTTCATCTGCTCTGGTGAGCATTTCTGCCGCTGATGCCTTACTGCAGCCCTCCGTCAGGTCACAGTGTTCTTCAGTAAGCCCCACGTGTCACAGTTCCGGGGAAATCTCAGGACTTCCAGGACTTCCCAAGAACATCTTGGAAACATTTTCTTGGTAATGCAATTACCTTGATAGGAGTAGATCATCTATCTGCATCCTTGAGATACCTGGAATTATTCCCACCCGTAACATGTTAGTTACAACATACCTGTTGTTACAGTCAAGGGACTGAATGAAGGCAAGCCTGTGTCATTACTGTGTCACAGGCTGAGGCGATGGGCACGTCCTGCAGCTTAGATACTATTTGCTCAGAATCATAAGAGACAAAGTACTCTGCCAACAAGAAACCCCGTTGTGGAAGAGCTGGAGAACAGGGAGATGCAGTTCCTTGTGCTTAATGAGTGCCTCAGAGGCTTCAACTAGCTTTACAAAAGCTGTTGTTTGTTCTCTGGCCCCTTTAATCCGGCTCCAGGAAGGATCTTTATCTTTACAAGGGGATTATCAATCTTCCTTATCTGCTTTGGCTGCAGTTGTTGACACACAACGGTAACGGTCATCCTCATGGCCATCGCAGATCTTTGTTAGGGACCACCCTCTTTATCGCCGGCCTTGAGTTTAACGGGTGTTGAAGCACCTGCGCAGACAGCAGTACAGGTTTCTTTATTGTGAAGTAAATCCAACTGTCAGATCCCTTGCCAAAAGGAATGACTACTTTGCCTACCCATCTTTCTCCATCCTTTTCAGGAACATTCCTCGTGGAAGTCTGCTTAGAAACGCTACTAAATGTCTTCCCATCTAGGTTTCTTCTCATTTGAGAAGAATGGAGCTTTACAGCAGCTGTTTTCTGATAACAAAGAGGAAGAAAAGGATGGAGACTTATTCTGAATTTCAGAAATGGAGAACAGTTTTTGTGGTTCAAGTTTAATGGGATAACTGCAGTTGAAATATTCTATCACTTCATAAGGAAAACTGGTTTGTTTCTATAAATTTTCTGGAGGCCGTGCTTTTCATATTTTGCATGTTCTTGTGTAAATACAATCAGTTTTTCATAGGTCAAGACCACTATCAGTACAAGGATTTGTAGTTTGGATTCTCTGTAACTCTAAGGCTGTCCATGGAGGTCTCTGCACCAGTAGATACGTACACTTCAAGTGAAGAGGAGTTATTTTTTATCATTACTTCAAACAGGTACAAAGGTTCCTAGAGATGATTGCGCAGCTGTTTCACTTGAGTTAATTTGAGCCGTGCTTTTTGTTTGATGATGAGACATGGCCGGCATCTGCAAAGAGGAGCCTTTCATCTTCAGCCCTTGCCCTGGTATGGTTTTTCCCTGGTTAGGACACAAAGCCTCTGATGCATGTAAGTGCATTGGAGCTCTGGGCTCCGGTTATATCCGCAGTGATCACGTTGGAGGTCCTGATGGGTCCTAATAGGATTGTGTGATACGTAGTCAGGAGACTGAAAGAAAGCACTCAGCATTTTGATTTTTCTGAGTAATTTCTGGCTTCTGAATAAAGAGCTATCATCCGAGATAATCTCCTTTACTTAATTTTAGCACTGAATATCTCGGGAATTTCATTTGTGTTGGATGCCAACAAGAGATTTGACTCTGCTGTGGGTGCTGTGCTGGCCCGGATCAGATGTGTTTCTAATTCACTGATTTGGGCTCCTGATTCACTGGTTGTAACTAATCATGGATGCTTTTCCTCAATTCCAGCTCTTATTGAAAATACCTTGGGAAGAATGCATTGATGCTGCTACAGTAATTATATTTATAGTATCATGAGTAAGTTTCCAACATTTGCTTGGTCTTTTGAGTTACAAAATTGTCCCAAAGTTCAGATCAAAAGTCTATGGTCTGGAGAGCATCTCTGCACTTAACTGAGTGGCTCACAGAGCTACAGTGAATTTACCCCAAATCAGCTAGACATATTTTCGTTGACAGCAGGAAAAGATGCAATTTGTCTCTTCTCAACAGCGGTGCAGAGGCCAGAGACTAATTTAACACAGAGCTTGATAGAATCAATTGCAAACTCTTTAAGACCTGCAGTTTAAAAGGTCAGCTGACTTTTTCCTTTTATCAGTCTGATTTTTTTTTTTTTTTTTTTTAAATTTAGTTTGAACACTGAGAGAAGCTGAAGGGGGTGAGGGAAGTACGCTGTCTTTTTTTTGGGTCATTTTCCAGCAGGATGTGGATGGGTCACGACTTGAGTGAGGCGTTAAGTGAGGTGATAAGACTAAGGCTACAAAAGTACCTTACGTCATATAGGTGAGTGTAACCAATACGTAAACACTCAAGTGGACCAGGGCATCTTGAAAGAACTTCAGATTTTTGGTGAAACTTCCTTTTCCAGATTTATAAATATTAAAAACTGTTTAGTCACTGGAGTGGAAGAGCTTGAGACAGGGTTTCATTATGGGTTGGGCCATGTATTCTCTACAGAAATGTTAACTCAATTCTAATTACTTGGCCAAATTCTGACCTTCCTTTGCACTTCCTCCTCTTCTGGGCATAGAAGTTGTAAGACTTTGGAAAGCTTGTTATTGATAGTGATGAATGGAAAAAAGATTATAAACATTAATAATCCGAGTGTGGGGTTTAGAAGACTGGAAGGGAGGAATTAAATGATAACCAAAAGAAATTTGATTTGGAGTCACTGACCCAATAAACCATAGGATAGTTTTTAGAATGTAAGTGCACATTAAACAAAGGATGATTATCCCCCAAATTAACTTAGTTTAAGCAGTGAGGATTTATGGGCCGGGCTAAAGTTTTGTCTAAAGATTTGTCTATATTTTCGAGAAAACTTTTGTGTTATGAAAAATGATTTAAATTATTAATAGAGCTGAGATTGAGAATAGATTATTTCTTCACTGAAATAAACAGGGTACATCAAGACACAAAATGTTTTTGTGCCTTGAGATCAGCAAGCCTATATCTCCTAAAGCTGTCACAAGCAAGAGTAATTTATTTTTCTAGAAAGGCTTATGACAATAAAAATCATGAAACAATCAAAATTTTCACCCTTAGAAAAGAAACTGCATTATTAAATCTACTGAACTTTGGAAGAAATGGGAGTAAAAGAATGCAGCGACATCTGTAGGTTTAGTAAATATTTCATCATTATTAATTCCATGCACTTGCAAATCTTTTTTTTCTCTTTTTTTTCTTTTTTTTTTTTATTTTTTTCTTATGTCTTTGATATCCATTCTTGTTCTGTTGTCTTTTTAGCTGCTTGATCAGATCTTACTGTTTTGGATCCTGACATGAATGTAATAATTTAGTTGCATTTCTCCCCTTGAATTCAGTTTAGATTTATTCCTAGGCATTACACTCTATATTGTATATTATTCATTATTCACAGGAGGGAAAAGCAAAGTACGTATGTAAAATGAAATGAAAGGTGAAAGTTAAGAAGTTCAGAAACGTTAATTGAAAATAGGAGACCGTATGCATCACGCTTGAAGTTGTGAGCTGAGGTCCTGTTTTTCATTTGAATTTAGACTTGTTAAGTACTAAAGTAAACTTCAAAAGTGAAGTTTGCGTTAAGTCATTGAGATGTTTTTAAAAATATCCATAGGCTTAAATAATAGGCTGTGCTGTGTTCTGTAAATAATGCTCTAAAGTGCTTCTTATTAACGTGTTTTGTGTTACTCATGAGCAGAAGAATATTCAGAGTCATGACCTCTTTAATATGAAATAAAGAATTTCATGAAAGTAAGTTCTGGAGTGATTAGTGAGCACTGATAAAATGGTGACAGCAGGCAATAAGTACATATACGCAGGCTTTAATCGTGAAATTTAAATCTAGATGAGGAATATTGTACGTCAGTAACTCCTCATTGTTTGCTTCCCAGGCTGTTCTATGTGTGTTCGAGTCAACTTCTTTCTTCTATTCTCTTGTATTTTGATGTTAGGTCTCCTTTTCTGGAAAGAGCAGACCATCTGTAATTTTGAAGGAGAGCTTCTTGTGTTTTATCTGGCATTATCTGAGAGGCTCTGCAGGCTGGACTCCTGTACAATGATATTTCCAAGCACACGGTGACATTAGACAGTTGGTTATGTCTGTACTACTTGTCCTGAAAACACGCTCACCAAAACAAGCCCTGGTTTTTGTCTTTCATATTGCTTCTTGCTATTCTCAGTGCCGCTATCAACCTCACAAATTCACTTATTTTTGATCCCTTGCACACAAGAACTGATTTATACAAATAATTAACATTTTTAAAAATGGAGCATTTTTGAAAGCAAGCTGTTTGTTCTTTTGATATAAACTGGCTATTTTTTTCCTAAGGCAATTTAAACCATGTGACTTTTTCATTTTCTGCATTTCCATTCTCTTCAGTTGGGAAACCAAATCACTTTATTTCCTTCCCAAGTCTTCATTTTATTTTGTGTACACGTATGGAAGAAACAATAAACTGATATTTCCAATAATGAAATAATGATAATGATTTAACCAGGGTTTCTAAGCTTGCTTGACAAATGTATTCTGACACGATAGGAACTTCCTTGAGACAGAAGGTTACAGATTTGCTATTGAAATGGTATTGTCTAAAGAAATATAACATAAAAAGAGATAGATAAAAAGTGAGTTATTGGGAATTATTTGAAGGAGAATATCTATTTGGTTTAGGGACTACAAGTTGCCCCAGGTTTGTGAAACTGTTCGTCCCCCTCATTTGCTGAACAATTGCAGAATTAATTTAGTTCCAAAATGCAATTTGTACTTGGAGCTGTTAATCCATGTCTGATATTCTGATTATCAGCTTGAAGATACCTTAGTTTTTGACTGAATTAGACAATTTTCAGAAAGGAAAAGTGTGGAAAAGCACCATGGGGTGAGGTAAGTGTTGCTTCTCCTACTCCTCTGGCTTCTGTAGCCCACGAGAGTCCGTTGTATCTGTCTTTTGGAGTATATTTTCATCCCCGCCTGCATTCCGGCTCCTGAAGTAGCTGCCAAGGGCTGGACCAAAGTGCCGGTGCAGTGGCACAAGGACAGGGCTCCGGGCGCTGCCGAGCTGGTGCCTACAACGAGCAATAGTTTGCCTCAATGCTGAGAATAGCCAGAGATGAAGAGCCCAAAAGGTTGTGAATGAGAATTGTTTGCACAGCATTTCCCCCCCCCCCCCCCCCACTGCATTATTCTTTTTGATGATGTTCATGATTACAAGCCAAAATTATCCCTACTTATTGTCACTCACATTACAGTTTTCAATTAAGGTGGTGATTCGATTTAGTGATTTCCTGTGTTCTTTGATAGCGTATGGATTTCTGTAAGAGAACAGTCCATCGGAAAAAAATGTGTGTAGATACCTATTTGAAGGATATTACAGCTAAAAAGAAAAAGAAAAGAAAACTACTCTTTTATGACTTTGTACTCAATTATGCATCATTAGAGTCTTGTATATTTAGGAAGGAATGCTGCTATTTAGCCCATTTCCTACCACCTGGAAGTAACTTGATTTACAATTAAGAAAACTGCTCTTTTTAGTAATATCAAAACTCTTAATGTACTATTTTAGTGACATGTCATACAATATGCCATGTGCTCATTAAAGTCAGGTTTTGTCCTTTTTGGGAAATGATTCTAATGTAGTCTAGTCAAAGAATTTCATTTAATTACATGTGTAATAGAACTTTCTGCTTTTACTTAATTGGTCTCGCCTACGTTGTTTCTGCCTATTAGATGATAATTCAACAATTTCCAATTTGTATACCCCTGAGGGAGGCTCAATGGGAATAAATGGGCGTAAAAAGATCTCTGCAGCTTTATTCCTCAATTTACTGCTTGATGGTGCCTCTTTTTTAGTCATATGGAAGAAGAGAAATGCAGAATAGTAAGCGATAAAAAGGGAAATCTTCTGAATAAAAACGTAGCTTCAGAACAAAGCAGATTGTATAATCTGTTCTTAGTATATTTACAGTATTATTTGCTTAGTATAGGCTATATAAACCCAATTTTAATAATACATTCTTCCAGTTTTCATATTAACCCTATAACCCATTTATATCTGTATAACTGAATAACTCAGAGCAAATTAGCACATCGGAAGCATGGGGGCTTCTCAGTGGATGGGAGGGTTTATATAACAACTACAGGCTGGTCAGTCTCACCTCCATGCCTGGCAAGATCATGGAGTAGATCCTCCTGAAGACTATGCTCAGGCACGTGGAAAATAAGGAGGTGATTGGTGACAGCCAGCATGGCTTCACCAAGGGCAAATCGTGCCTGACAAATTTGGTGGCCTTCTATGATGGGGTTACAGCGTTGGTGGACAAGGGAAGGGCAATTGACATCATCTACCTGGACTTGTGCAAGGCATTTGACACTGTCCCACATGACATCTTTGTGTCTAAATTAGAGAGACATGGATTCGATGGATGGACCACTCGGTGGATAAGGAATTGGCTGGATGGTCGCACTCAAAGAGTTGTGATCAACGGCTCAATGTCCAAGTGCAGACCACTTAGGAGTGGCATTCCTCAGGGGTCGGTATTGAGACTGCACTGTTTAACATCTTTGTTGGCAACATGGACAGTGGGATTGAGTGCACCCTCAGCAAGTTTGCCAACGACACCAAGCTGTGTGGTGTGGTCGACACGCTGGAGGGAAGGGATGCCATCCAGAGGGACCTTGACAGGCTGGAGAGATGGGCCCGTGCGAACCGCATGAAGTTCAACAAGGCCAAGTGCAAGGTCCTGCACATGGGTCAGCAGCAATCCCAAGCACAGCTACAGGCTGGGAGGAGAATGGATTGAAAGCAGCCCTGAAGAGAAGGACTTGGGGGTACTGATTTGATGAGAAGCTCAACATGAGCCGGCAGTGTGCGCTTGCAGCCCAGACAGCCAACCGTGTCCTGGGCTGCATCAAAAGAGGTGTGACCAGCAGGTCGAGGGAGGTGATCCTGCCCCTCTACTCCCCTCTGGTGAGACCCCACCTGGAGTACTGTGTCCAGCTCTGGGGGCCCCACTACAGGAGAGACATGGAGCTGTTGGAGAGAGTCCAGAGGAGGGCCACGAAGCTGATCAAAGGGTTGAAGCACCTCTCCTGTGAGGACAGGCTGAGAGAGCTGGGATTGTTCAGCCTGGAGAAGAGGAGGCTCCAGGGAGATCTAATTGCGGCCTTCCAGTACCTGAAGGGGCCTACAGGAAAGCTGGTGAGGGACTGTTTATCAGGGAGTGTAGTGACAGGACAAGGGGTAATGGGTTTAAGCTGAAGGAGGGTCGATTTAGATTAGATGTTAGGAAGAAATTCTTGACTGTGAGGGTGGTGAGGCACTGGACCAGGTTGCCCAGAGAGGCTGTGGATGCCCCCTCCCTGGAAGTGTTCAAGGCCAGGTTGGATGGGGCTTTGGGCAACCTGGTCTAGTGGAGGGTGTCCCTGCCCATGGCAGGGGCGTTGGAACTAGATGATCTTTGAGGTCCCTTCCAACCCAAACCATTCTATGATTCTATGATACACAATTGTGGGGTACAGTTTGTCTGGTAGTACTAGGATATCATTTTGGGATATTTTGGCATTGGGATTGGCTATGTTAAATTGTTCTTTGTTGATGGGAAATAATTTTTTTCTTTTTTTTTTTTTTTGGTAAACTGTCAAACTAGCCTAATACTCGATGCGTGTTTCAGTATATGTGCCCCTCTAGGTATTATTTAGGTATTAGTTTAGGGGTATTGGCTTCTTTGCAGGAACTGGGAACCAGGTGGGACAGGATGGTTTAAAAAAAAAAAAAAAAGTTGGTCATCTATATACAATTGAATTTCAACTCTCTCATAAGCTGGAAGTGAAAATGTATTGATTCCCCCTCCAAGGTGGAGAATAAGACTGATTGCTAAACTGGGATTCAGTTTGAAATAGACGTCTAAATCTAGATATGTTTACATATGTTTTTATTATAGTCAGCAAAATCTAGTCAATGAGTGGAAAGTATATGTAATTTTCATAAAAGACATCTCAAATAATTGTTTTCTATTTTTGTACCTTTGAATTTTACCTTGCAGTTTGCATTTTTTTTAAAGGAAAAATTGTCGTGCAGAAATTTAGATAGCATCATCTTCTGAGCTTTTATTATCTGTAAAAGAATACTACAAAGAAACATATTCACAGAATTTTGATTAATTTTTTTTCTTAGACCATAAAATTTAGATTTAGATGAATGAAAAGACTTTGTAAATTTCTAGGTTAAAAAGAAATGCTCCCCCCCACACACCTTCAACATTTAAATATTTTAAGACCCTACTAAAGCTTCTAAATAATATCAAGATAATTTTTACTTGAAATAATTTTTTCTCAGTTTATGAAGCACTGAAAAGATTAATCTAAAATTATATATATTTTTAAAGCTAGACATTTATAAAACATTATTTCAAGTAGCTATAAAACTCCTTAATCTTGATGGGATATTCCTCATTTTAAGAGGAATACTTTCTCTTAAAAATCATGAAAATTTTGAAAAAGTTTAGTAATATAGTTAAAATTATAGTTTCAGTGTGAACTTCTAATTGAAAGGTCATAATTTGGGAGTTTTGTTTTAAATTGCTCCTCAGCTTCTTGGGGGCTTCTTGGTTTCCATGATAACAAAGGGGGCTCTAAAAGTCTATCAAAACCAAAGTGTCTTTATCTCAAACACTATTAGTTGACTGCTCATAAGTTCTAGTATTTGTAATCCCCTTTCCCACCACTTCCTCCAAATGTAGTGAATAAATTTATTCTCATATTAGAAATTTGTGTGTATGAAAATTATAAGAAATGTTGTTTTATTACTGGCACCAAAAATCCTCTGAGTTGCTTTACACTAGCTGCATATTCTGCGAAAGCTTCCCAAGCATGACTTTGCTCACAGGTGAAATTTTCCTTTCTAAAATTTAAACTACTGTGTTCTATTTCTGAACCATAGGGAAGAAAACTAAAAAGCCTGTGATGTAGTTTGATTTTTTAATTTGCTTTAGTTCTTTGAAGATGGTTGTGTTGCTGGCTGGACATTAGGCAGGCATGCAAACAGGGCTGCGCAATCGATTGTCCGTATATAACATGTGGTCTATACCACCTCAATGGACTGACGTTGCTCCAAAACGAGTATTTTCCCATTTTAATAGTTAAATAAATACTGAATTTGTAGCTGTAGTGTTCAGATCTGAGGCTGGTGGGCGTTTGGCTCCGCTGCCCTTTCCCATGGGAGCTCAAGCTCACGGCTCATTGAAGAAGAGGGCAACTGGAAGGGCAGCTATTTGATAAGATACGGCAGTTTCCAAATGGGAAGTTACAGCAGTTGAGTTTGGGCTAAAATAACAACTGTGCTCATCTTCTGATGTACTAATCAGGCAACAACTAATGCAACCCAGCAATACGTGGGGCAAAATGTGCAAAGGTAAATCAATATAAACACGATGAGATACAAGTGAAGACAATCTCAGCTCTGCATATTGCTGAAGTTGGATCCAGGGCTGCTAAAGGCTGAGTAGAGTTAGCAATAGATGCAACGCCTTGGTTTGTTAACCGTTATTTCCTGGGCAGAGGGGAAGTGCTTTGAGGCTATCACATTAACGTTTATTAAGGATGTAACTGTTGACGAGAATTGGTAAGACCAGTGTGGTCTTTCAGGCTTGCTGCACTGCTCAGTGAGAGAGTTTGTTTTCTGAGAATAGCTTGTTTCTGAGGATTGACTTGAGGAAATTTAGGTGTTTAGGTGTTTTTGGTGGAGGAAGCATTAAATAAACTTTTTGTGCATACACTGGTTTTGGGGAAAAATATTGTTTAGGTGAAAATTTGTGTGTGAGGTGTATAATTTTAAGTAATAATGCTGAGAAGTTGACTGCTACAGAACCCGTGTGCCTCCTCAGGTGAAGCTTACTCAGTGGGAGCTTAGATTTAGGGAACATTATTAAAGCTTCTTGTGCCCCTACTCATGTTTGTGAACATTGTTCCTGGTAGTAGTTACAAAATAAGCTCTGGAGGTCAGAACTCATGGACCACATTGCTACGGTGGGAGTTGTTCGCTGTTGTACTGGTGCTTTGATTTCTTAAACTGATTATGTCCTGATTGTCTTCCAACTTTATTCTTTCGCAGGCTAGCTTAAGTATGGTGTCACTGTGGTGGCTTAACCCTGGCTGGAGGCCAGGTGCCCACCAAAGCCTCTGTATCACTCCCCTCCTCAGCTGGACAGGGGAGGGAAAATATAACAAAAGGCTCGTGGGTCGAAATAAGGACAGGGAGAGATCATGCGCCAATTACTGTCACGGGCAAAACAGACTCGACTCAGGGAAATTAATTTAATTTATTACCAATAAAATCAGAGTAGGATAATGAGAAATAAAACCAAATCTTGAAACATCTTCCCCTCACTCGTCCCTTCTTCCAAGGTTCAACTTCACTCTCAATTTCCCTCCTTTCTCCCCGCCAGTGGCACAGGGGGATGGGGAATGGGAGTTGTGGTCAGTTCATCACACGTCGTTTCTGCCACTCCTTCCTCCTCAGGGGGAGGACTCCTCACACTCTTCCCCTGCTCCAGTGTGGGGCCCTCCCACAGGAGACAGTCCTCCACCAACTTCTCCAACGTGAGTCCTTCCCATGGGCTGCAGTTCTTCACAAACTGCTCCAGCGTGGGTCCCTTCCATGGGGTGCAGTCCTTCAGGAACAGACTGTTCCATCGTGGGTTCCCCACGGGGTCACAAGTCCTGCCAGCAAACCTGCTGCAGTGTGGGCTTCTCTCTCCATGGGGCCACAGGTCCTGCCAGGAGCCTGCTCCAGTGTGAGCTTCCCAAGGGGTCACAGCCTCCTTCAGATGTCTCCACCTGTTCCACCATGGGGTTGTCCACGGGCTGAAGGTGGATATCTGCTCCACCATGGACCTCCATGGGCTGCAGGAGTACAGCCTGCCTCACCATGGTCTTCTCCACAGGCTGCAGGGGAATCTCTGCTCCAGCACCTGGAGCACCTCCTCCCCCTCCTTCTGCACTGACCTTGGTGTCTGCAGAGTTGTTCCTCTCACATCTTCTCACTCCTCTCTCTGGTTACAATTGCTCTAGGTTTGTGGGGTGTTTTCCCCCCCCCCCTTCTTTAACTATGTTATCCCAGAGACGCTACCACTGTTCCTGATGGACTTGGCCTTGGCCAGCAGTGGGTCCATCTTGGAGGACATGGAGGAAGCTTCTAGAATCTTCTCACAGAAGCCACCCCTGTAGCCCACCCCCACTACCAAAACCTTCCCATGCAAACCCAGTACAGTCACTCATAAAACTTGCTTCTGGGACTTGAGAATCTGTAATAAAATCTGTATAGCTCCTTTTTATACCAAAAGAATCAGTGAGGCTGTGGCAAAATAAACATTTTAAAGTTCATGGACTGGGCTAACTTGAATACAAGACTCTTCAAGGAACTAACCACAGAGCACTCTTAAGGGCTATTGTTTTTTTAAGCAATTCTGAAAATGTGAAGGTCACACATGTGATAGAATTATAGAAGTTACACATCTAGGATGGGAAATTGTTTGGGAAAACAATGACTTGGAAAATAATTTGGTTATCACAGTAAATCTCAAAGTGAACTTTTACTGCAGTGCTCTGGGAAAAAGGGCAAATATTATCTTTGCATATAAAGACACGCAAGTACAATGTAATTTAATTAATAATTCACTACCAATGTAATTGATACAATGTAGTTGTATCTTGAAGGGATAGTCCATGGCGAAATGCGTACACTGAGCATTCATGCATCCTCTCATTTTACCCAAAAATGTTCGACTCGCTTCCTTTACATCTTCTATGTATAGCCCTGTATAATTTAATTGCCTCCTGTGCAATCACTGAGATGGACCGCTTCGTGTATGAATGATTTCTCAGTTGTGTAGGCTGTTCTGGTGTTTCGAATACTCTGTTTAGTTTCAAGCACTCTGAGTTTGGATTTTACCAGGATCTCAGTATTTTGAAGATGACCTTTGTGTTGTACGCAACATGTTATGTCCATATTCCTTTAAAAGAGGAGCATTGCCAGCAATTGCATGATTTGTTGGAGATTTTGAAGGTTTTTTTCTGAAGAGAAAGTGAGTTGATGCTCCAGGTTTATCATGTGCAAGAGGCTGTGAGACCTCTCTGAGTGTCTTGTTGTCCTACACAGGTCCTACACAGACCCAGCGCCACTCCGTTTGCACCATAGCACTGTGCCCTGGAACAGCAACAACCGTCAGCATTGGGACAGGACAGAGCCCATGCTGTGAAATGAGCCGGTGGTGATTCCTGATCACAGTGCTCCTTACCGGTGTTTCTGGTTTCTTTGGGGTCTTCCAAAAGCAGTGGCACTAGACGTTTTTGTCCCATGTTCCTTAATGCTAGGTGTGTGCAGAGTCAGGAGGCAGATAAGGGTTGGAGCACGTGAGTACCTGGTTCCTCCACTTGAGGCTACCTGGAAGAGATGTTCTGAACATAGAGAAGCTCACCTTATTCCACTTTATTTTTC
This sequence comes from Grus americana, assembly GCF_028858705.1. Taxonomy (NCBI): domain Eukaryota; kingdom Metazoa; phylum Chordata; class Aves; order Gruiformes; family Gruidae; genus Grus; species Grus americana. The sequence continues at coordinate 5,194,996 of NC_072853.1, forward strand.
TCTTTACTTCTTGGGGTGGGCAAACTTATCAATCCTTTCATGAGAAGATTGAGAGCGTTGGAATGATAACAAGGCAGGAGTGTAGAGTGAGGGTTTTTGGTCTTGTTTGTTCTATCTGGCACAAAATTCCATGTTTTTAATTCATGTATATTTTCTTTTGAACTTTCTGCCATATAAAGGCAATATGGAATTATACAAATGATCAACTGAATGTGAACGTATACCTTTTGAAATTTGTTTCTCTGATTATTAATATTCTGCTGAGAGGTAAGAGGTATGGTATGGCATTATTTTGGATAACGAGAGGATGACAATCCATTTGTAGTTCATCTGTGATAAATAAATGGAGGATATTCAACTCAATCTTCAGGTATTATCATGCTTACGCTTTTCTAGATTTCCTAATGGAGTCAATGACAATTGATTATTAGTCTCTTATGCCCCCTATAGAAGTTGGTGTATTTACAGAATAGGCTATTACCATTATTATTATTATTATTATTTTAAATTTCTGATTTCATTAAATAGCTAACAGTTTTGCTGCATAGTGATTGCCATAGAAATCCCAATTATTTAAATGGACCAGTGAAAAAAGCTACAAGTTGAAGTTAATTGTTATGCCTCTTCATTTCCAGTGTATGGTTTTCAAATTTGGAGTTAGGCATTAAAAAGCGAGATTCTCAGCATGCATAGTATAATTTCATTTAGACAGAAGATTTATGTAGCTAACTATCTCTTAACACTGTTCCATTTTCAAATATTACATTATATACAGTGGAACTATTCTTTCCTAATTTAACTTTTTATCATCGGAAATGTTGTGGATCAGATAAGTATAAGATTTTGAATTTTACGGACTTCAACACTCTAGTTTGACTTTTATCTCCTCTTCAATTATTTTAAATAAATTATTAAGTTCTAAATGCAAATTTTTTCATTTAATTGACCTTTTTTGAGATTAATTGAAAAATTTATCTTTTGCTCTGCACAGTTCAGATATTAAAGCAATCCTTTTCCTTTATGAAGTCAATTTGAGGCCAGGAGGAAACGTCATTACTTATGGGTCGCTTGAGCTACTTCTTTTTACAGTTGTCTTTTATCGTAGTGAGTGAAACATAGATTGCGCTTCTAAAGCAGTGAAATAATTAGAAGTAAACACAAGGTACATGTTAGTTTGGATTACTTCCTCATTTTCATTGAGTGATCCATGTGTGTTCATCTCAAGAGATTTGATTCTTGAGGTGTGTCTGCCTATAAACTATTATATACTAAGTGGCACTACCATTTTTTACATCAGTTGCAGAACTTGTATTTAGGGTAGAATTATGCGTACTTGAAACACGATGTTATAGGAATGTTATTACTGAGATTGCACAATGGAAAAATCAAGTGAAGTTTGGGGTTTTTTTTTTTAAAGTAGGCTTGTCTTCATGCATTTTTTTTCCTCGTGAAAGTGAGAACAAGAGTATCATCCTCACTTCTAGCCTTTCCTGAAATTTAAAGTCATCGACTATACAGGGACTATGCGTATACATAAGCATTTTGCATAAGTAGTAGTAATACGGTCTGGCTCTGTAGAGCCAGACAGTCCCTGCTGTCTACTTTATGTAAGAAAGGGGGATGAACAGGAAGCATAATATTGAATAAAGTCTCCAATTGCCTCCTTTCAGCTTCATTATGGAAACAGCTTGCAAACTCATCTGTTGATGATAGTATTTAAATAGGTAGTTAGCCATGAGGAAGAGATTTTGAGTTCCTGTTAGATCATTTTTTCCTAAAGATAATTGAATAAGGACTATCTCTAGATTTTATTCTTCCAACCTAAGCAGCAGTATTTTATTTACTTAATGAAAGACGAAATCTAGTTATGCTAACTAGATTGCTGCTTTTCTTTTAATACCATGCCTGCTTTTAACCCTGTTTTATTTGGAGAGTGTGACATATTTAATTTCACTTTATAGATTCATCCTCTTGTAAGAGACGAGGACATCCAAAGAGCCTGTCACTGGGGGATGGGGTATGCCTGGGACCTGCCCGCTCTCCTGCCAGGATCAAGGGCAGGACTTCATAGCGCTACAGGCAACACTCCCTTAGGGAATTTTTCACCTATTAATTTTATCCGCTACTTGCCACTTCTGTGAAACTGTCGGTGTTGCTTCATTTTAACCGGCGCTGCTTTAGTAAAAAGAGACGTGCAAGGCGTTGGCTCAGGACTAGGCGCGATGTCATTTTAAAGGAAGGGGTTTTTTTTCTTGATACAAAGTCCTTTCCGTTGTGCTTTTCGTTGTTGTCAGGACAGAGTAATATTTCCAGTAAAGTTGAAACTCATTTTAGGAAAAGTGGTGAAATGATCTGTCCGGTGTCGTTAATAATTCTCTACTGTTACTTTAATAGGACTTTAGATAACTGTCATTGAAATGTCTGCGACACCATCAGAAGGTTTGTCATTTTTTTTTCCCCTGTAAGTCATCCTGACAGGTGACGTGAGATGATACCGTGCAGACATATATCAGCATTGCCAATGAGCTGACCTTTTCCTCTTCATTCCCTTAATTTGTATTTGAATAATTTGCATCCCTGTGACGACGCTTGGTTGTCTGAGTAGCTGTCACAACGGCTTGGGCTCGTTTCCTGACAAAACCCAGTAGTTTCAAAACACGATCGCTTCATTATTCATGGAAACTGTTGTTACTTTCTCCCTCCTCCCGCACAAGCAAGGTTAGCCAGAGAGAAACAAAACCCGTTTTGCATTTGCGGGATTGGCTATTAAATATTTTTACATAATGCAGTGGTTTTATACAAATATCTCATGATTTATTGAAAACTCTCCTTGTAGGAAATTTGGATAGCTACCCATGAGGCAAAGAAGGTTAAAAGGAAATTCTAGTCCCTTTTCCTGAAGCAAGTATATGTTTAAACTTTTGCATTTTAAGATCATCTGTGTTTTCCCTGATTTGTAATTACTGTGAAGGGCAAGGTACTGTGTATACAGTTACTCTTCCACAACGTGAACCGTCGTTATCCTAGCCTTTTGGAATAAATTGGATGCCTGTTTCAATCTGAATTGCCTTTTTTTTTTTTTTTTTTTTTACTCCTTCTCTCTACATAGAGCCTGTAGATTGTTGTATATCACGACAAACGAACAAATTTGGGGAGGAAAGAGGTGCAGAGAACTCTAGAAAAGAAACACAGGTTGTAAAGTAACTGGAGATGACTACGATAATTTAACTGGCGAAAGACTTTTACAGCTAAAATACATTTCAATTTCATTATTTTGATGCACAGCACAGTCACAAAGTTGGGTGATCTTCAAGACGTTGCCTGTCACTGCCTTCTGCGTCTTTTAGGATAAAGCCCATGTGATCTCTACAGATCACTTGAAAATTGAAAAATCCTTTTTTTTTTTTTAGTTGGTGATTGTAACCCAATATCGAGTTTATCTGTTTTCTCCTTCAGTCAGCTGGCTTCAGGAATTGTTCATCCATTCGTTAATACCTCACTGGTGAAATGCAGCTTTTGAGATGGGAGAAATCCGTGCATTAAACTTAAAGCGAAGAAGCCGTGTTTGTGTAGGGGTAAATTTTTAAGGATGAGTGACTGATTTAGGTTACGGTATTTATCTCTTGTTTTGATTTTTGCGTAAGCCCTTCCAATTTACTACACATTCCATAGGCTGAGGAATAAATACTGAAGCAACATTACTGATAAAAAATGCAGAGACAAAACTCGATATGAATATTTTTAGCACAAGAGGAAGCAGAATACTGATGATTTAAGGCATATATGTTTAAGAAAAAGAGCTAGGATTTAATTTTGTGATGCTTTACTTTGAGTGTAGCTATAGTCTTGAAAAATTGTATTTTACCTCTGTTTGTTGCTTTCATATATTCTGCCTACGGCTGTATTTGTCGTGTTGTTTTGTGTAATTTTTTTTCTCTCCATAGTTCTCTTTTACTCAGACCTCTTCACTTGCTAGCTGGCAAGTATGTTGTTGGGGGTGGGTTTGTATCTTCTCATGTGATGTGAGGTGTCACTGTGCTAAATACAGTATACACAGTATAAACAAAAACCTGGTTAAGAAATTTGAAAAATTAGTAGAACTTCTGAATACTAGGAGCCCTATTTACTTAAGTTTTCCATACCTTAGAGCTTAATAAAAATTATTTCAAGCAGAGCTGTACAGTGAACTGTTGTTAAGAGTAATCTAGACTGTATTCCTGAAGCTGATGTGGATTTATTGTAGGCTATTGGGGAAAAAAAGTGCTTACACGCATGTTTAATTTCCAGAAAAAAAATTACCATATTGCCAGTAATGATCCATTGACAGAAGAATGCAATCTGAATGCCCTCAATTAAATATTAAATATCGTTAGGCAGGAATGTTTTTCTAATATATCATTCACTTAGAGAAGTGTGGCACAATAATTACACGAGAGCTGTTTTCCACGTCCATGGGGAGATGGATTCTAAATAGGTTTGCCTGTTTGGAACTAAGATATAATGTATCGTCGGAACACAACTATAGGTAACTATGAGTATTTATGTGAGAATTCAAGCAGTACTGTGTATATAATAGAAATCAAGTACTGGGTTTACATCTGCTCGTGTACCACAGAGCGGTGAAGTAATCTCCGAAACGAAGGCGAAAGTGATTTCGTAATGTTCCAGTTGTGTCTCTTGTCTTCCACGCGTGTTGCCCGTGCCAAATCCAGGCAACTCAACTGGCATTTGCAGAATCGAATCATACTTCAATGCCAGTAAGAATTGATGTTACTAGTCATAGTTTCAGGCCTGATAGTCTTTTTAAAAATCCACTCTACAGATTGGATCGAGGTGTTTTTCATTACATTCTTTATTCCTGGCTTGATTCCAGCAGCTCCTGGGATACACTTTTGTAGCTCATTTTAGCTTTTTTATATGCCCAGCACTTGATGGTCTTTGCATGCAAATGAAGAACTCTTAATGATCTCTTGCTGTAGGAAAAAATAGCCCAACACCCCCCCCCCCTTAGAGAGGAATAGATTAATTCCTCTGCCTTTTTTTGATTTTTAAATGTGAAGATCAGCAAAGACGTGGTCTGCAGAAGAGGCAGCTTATAGAAGCAGTAATTGTGCCACCTTTGTCCCAGTGCTGTATTTGTACTTTTTAATGATGAAGGTAGTTTTGGAACATTAACAGCTTCTCCCGAGATACCAGTTTTTGCTCAGGGTGAAGCGTGATGGGCCCATTTGAATTCATCTTTCCACACCGAACTTCCTAATCTCCAGATTATTCCTTGGTTTTGTAATTGCTGTGTATTTTCTCCCAATTTCTTTTAGGGTCGAGATTCTCTTAATGCTAATTATAGAAAATACCTTCTGGTCTGGGGGGGTGGATTTCAAAGCCCTTTCTTGCCGACTTTTGTTACTAGTGTTTTCCTTTTGGCAACATTTATGGAATATGTTTCCCTCTTTCTGTGTAGAAATAGATAAAGGAATAATAGTAATCCTGTGGTTTTGTGAAATGCCCTTCCCGTACCCCTTCTTAGATTGTAGTTGCATTTCATCACAAATTGTTTTCAAAGCTGTTGCTTGGTCTTCTGTTTTCCTTAAGTGCAAAGTCATCTCAAGAGCAATATGTTTTAATTCTTCCCTAATTATTTTTCTATTTCAGACGATTCAGGAAATTAAAGCTGTTTTGGCAGCACAGTATATTAGATCTGCTATAACCACATTTCATGTGATGTGAGCTGGTCTAAATTCTCTTTTATATTAGATTAGTGATTCTAGTTTAACATATAAGTATTTAGTATGCATTATAGCATAATATATTTAATTTAATTTGCTTTTATGCCTTACTGTACATTTAATAAAGCAATTATTTAACCATTTACTACCAATGAATTATGCTATGATATTGAAATTAATATTGCCTGTAATTCATGAAGATACATGAAGCGAGATGCAAGTATCTTCTCAAAGAAAAAGACAAGGGCCACGTTTAGGCCCTAGTCCTGCGGTTATTTTGTCCTTCCTTCCTGAGTTTTGTAGGGAAATTTTAAAGGAAAATTTAGGAGGTTGGCTTGTAAAACCAATGAAGTGCACATGGCTTTCTAAGTGTGTTACCGTTGACTTCAGGAGACGCTTTGGTGTATAATATTTTGCTTCACTTTGTGTAGAGGTTGGGCTTAATAAACTACTTTAAATAGGACGTTCATCTGCATTTGGCCCAGTCTTGTTGCTTTTTTTTCAGCAAGTCTTAAGCACACCAGGAGCTTTTACGTACAAAAAGCGAAGGCAGATGAACCTCTGCAGAACCACAATAAAGTCAACCGGTTGCAACTGCCAAACAGATGGCTTGTGTACCACTCACACAGGCATTGAGGTGTTGATTGATGTTTTGTGAAAAATCTTATCGTCTTCAATAGACTTAGACTTCTGTTTTCAGTAGCATAAATCATATGCCTTATATACCATTAATATACAGACTAGATGCCACTGAGACAAATATAATAATCTCGCAGTGCTTGGTTTCCCAGTTGTCTGAATTTTCTGCAGAAGTAATATCTGGAAAATTGTTTTTGTAAAAATCCTGTTTTTTTCTCTTTCTTTTCTTTTTTTTTTTTTTTTCTCTTTTCTTTTCTTTCTTTGCTCCAGTATGGCTATCCAAGTTGACAAGTTCAGTTTTGAGAGCTTCCCAGAATCCCCTGCCGATGGCGCACAGTTTGCGAATGCAAAGCAGCTGGAAGAAGAAAGGCAACAAGCAAAAGGTCTGGAGATTAACAGCAAGCTGGATATTTGCTGGAAAATTATATCCTTTCATAAATACTTGCTTTAAAAATATATAAATAGATGCCCTATGACACATTTTATTTTATAATTCAACTCACTTTATAGCACTGTTACTGAAAAGAAAAGTAATTAGAACTATGAAGCTTATCATAATTATAGACTATTTAAGGTTAATTGTGCTGTATATTATTTAGACGATGCTAGGGTCTTACTATAATGGCTTTTTCTGAGTCATTGAGCCTGCCGCAAACACTGTGTGGTTTTTCTCAACTTTTAGGGAACTGAGGAAGTACAGTTAGGATTGATGAGTAGTAGTTTTATAGGGTCAAATTTTTCTAGTCTCCCCCACACCGAGTAACTGAATCATGAAGAAATACATGAAGCTGGATTTAGAGAGTTTTCATATATTTAATTAAATTTGAGCAAATCAGAACATATTAGAATAATTTCTTTCCGAGTCCTCTTTACAGAGTTAGCAATACATCTAATCTTGGGTAGCCGTTTTAAGGCTTAGAAAGGACTTACGTGCTGACTTAGTCATCCTAAACATAAAATCCTCATAATCATTCTAAATGCAGTAAAATATTGCCTTATGATTATTAATAAGAAATTACATTCAGTTTAGAGTTAAAATAAACCAATGGTGTTGCTGTAAGTTTCATAATTTCCATAAAAAATCTTGTGCTTGGCTTGTCAGAAATACACTTTTTCATTATTTTCGTCAGGGAAACGTTCTGTGCGGCCAACAGCCCCCCAAGCCATGCGTTGATACTCAGCATCTTCCAGGAGATTTATATTTTTCACTCAGATCATCCTCAAATTCGCGTGATAGTGGGCGGCAGGAAATGAGAGAAGAGTGGCAATCAAATCGTGGTTTATATTTAGAGATGTCTTTTTGTACTTTTAATTGTACTGTTATCTAGTGATCTGAAATGATTTTTAATTAGTAATTATGAAATTAGCTGCGTGGGATTAGTCAAAGGCAAGACTTGAGACATAAATGAGGTTCCTTGTGCCTGGTTCTGTCCAGGCTACCTAAGCAACATTTCAGAAAGAGTTCAGATTATGCAAAAATGTTAATATTTAACCAGAACTCACTTAGAAAATTTCTGTGTTATGGCAAGATATAAATACTCTTTGATAGCATAGTTGAATTCTTATGCTGGAATTGAATGCATAGTTGTAATAATTTTGTCAGGGTGTAAAAATACATCCTCATTCATTTCCGTTGCTGAGCAACGCTGTTTACATGCATTCTGTGTTCTGTATTTAAACCCAATTCCGACACCAAAACTTCCATGGCTGACATGTAAGTCATTACCTTAGAAAACCAATAGAGCAATGCATGAATTCTGTGCGTTGAATTCTGTGCGTTAAATTCAGTGCAAGCATTAGTTACTGTGTTCTTAAGATTTGGTATGAATGTTCTTCTCTGTTCCTAGAACTAAAACTATTCCACTGAGAGGCAATGAATTGCGCGTGTGCTTAAAAATTCTTGAAGAAACATGTACGTTGTTTCCCCAATTTCATGTCCCAACTAGAGTCAGTCTTTCGCATCATTTTATTTCTCACGGCATCATTTAGATGTGACCCAGTAAAAACCAAATGTGTCCTCACTTCTGCTAGGTTTGAGAAACTTTGTTTCGGCAACATCTGTCCTCCCGCCAGAGGAATTTGACACTGACCAGCAGAGCTTAGTTCTGACATACTGATGGACAGACAGACACGTGGAGAAATCGATGGATAGCTTAACTGCCTAAGCCTTGGTTTCCTTCAGAAGCCAGCCTAAGTGCAGCCAAGAGAGAAAAAGTATTTGCAAAAATACCAAGGGATATAGTTGCTTATATTTCTTACTAGAGAAGTCATTTTTGCAAAAGTCTTTTGACTGGTAAGCCCAAGTGATCTCTTTGGTGTCTACCGTCTTGGAACTACTTTGAACTCTGCAGGTAACCTTTCTCTGCTCAGCATATGCATGAGAAGAGGAATGTATGTTTTAGAGAACACAGTTCAGCCAATTTTATTACGAGTACTCTTGTTTACAAAGGAAGGGCTATATTAGTTAGCTTGCAATTCCTTAAATTCGTACTGTATTAGTAGACGCTATATGAAATGATCACATAAACAAAGGCTTCAGATTTTAAGTGTGTGGATTACATTGACTGCAGTGAAAAGTTAGTTATACGAAATTCCTGAGAGGGCCAAAAATAGTTCACAAAGGATGAGCATTTCAGGTTGTATCTGCATGTCTTGAGGAGCACCAGAAGTAGTTTCCGATATGGGAAGTCCATTTTCCATGGCTTTATCCATTGAACTATTCACGGTTTCAAGTGATGAGATTTTCAGTGCTTCATCTGTGAAAGTATTGTAAAACTTGATTGATTTTCATATACTTTTGGAGGGCTGACGGCAGGAGGTAAAGACACAGCATATTATTCAATTTTTACATTTTTGGATAGAATAAAAATTATTAGGAAAATAGACCTTATAAGGAAGCTTACTGCCATGCCATCTCAATTAAGGAAAAGTCTGGAATAATGTAATTTAGTGTATCTTTGAGATTATAGGGGTATTGGGATCATTTAAATGAAGAACATGCTGTCTTGTTTTTTAGCATCTGTTAGATGGCATCTGGTATCAGCTTAACAACTGGGGTTTGTTTTAACACAGGATTTGAACAGACAGAGCACATGTAGTATTAAGGTGGCTCATGTTTTCAAATTACGCTTCTCTTCATATTTTCTAAATATTTTTAAACAAAATTTATATTTTCTTCAGGGACCTTCTATGCATTCTGACTCATGGATTGAGGCATCTGTACTAAGTGTCCTTTAAAGTTTCTAGAGTGCTGTGGCTGTTGCTGAGTGCTTTAAGATGTTCATCTTTTGACTGATACTTTGTACCTGAGTTCTTAAAAATCTTGAGTTAAGAAACTCACATGTTCCTCATGTGGAAGATGAAGGGCAGGTTAAACTTCTCTCTGTGGTCTTTACATACTGTGTTAGATCCACCATAGATTACGACTCTTCAGAGTATTCCATTGACTTGTGCCATCTGCATTTTGACTTCAGAAATTCAAATATGTTCAGAATAATTTCAGATAATGTGGTTACATGCAAGTGATCCTCATTTTTAGAAGAATAAACAAAGATTTATCGATGTTCAGATGGCAGAAGGGATTTTTCACAGGAAGCACAGAAACGTTCATCTAGGGTGTCACATCAAGAAGTTATTTATGCTTCAGTTTTATATATAATTTAGTTTGAGAGAACTCTTGCTGCTGCTTAATGAACAGTCTTTCCCCATCCTCTAGCTCTGGCTGCCTCTTGTCACCCTCCTGATGAAGTGAGGTAAGAACATCTGTGCAAGCAGACTTTCAAGTCTAGTGAGTCTAACTTTAAACTTGGTATCTTGCAGGATGGACCCCAAAGCCTGTAGAGTAACGCAAGAAGGGGGAAGCATGGGCAGGAGAAAGTGATGGGTTAGGATCACATCTACCCTGAGGTGTGATCAAGAGCCCATGTCAGTGCTTACACTTGAACTTGCAAAAGCATATGGAGGAGGAATTGGAGGTCAGCATGCAGTTTCAGAGCTCAGGTGTCATCAGGACTTCAGAGACAGTGGGTAGGTTGTGTGAACAGGGTGCACTGACAGGTGGGTATGGGGTATTTAGGAAGGTTGGGCAGAGATGATGAGGAGGGGTTGTTGTGCTCTGTGTAAAGGATGGCTGTAGTGCAAAGGGAATTGTTAGGAAATGAGGAATGGACCAACTGAAAGCTTTTGGCTCAAGAACAGAGGAGTCCAACGGAGTGATGCGGTGTGCATTCGTTACAGACCACTCGATCAAGAGGCTAAGCTGGATGGACTCTTCCCTTAACAACTGAAGGATGTCTTCCAAATGCAGATTAGGAAATTTCTGGAGTACTTTAAGGACACTTTTTATGTACAGGTGCTGGATGGCTCAATTTGGCATGTACTGTGTGGGATCTGCTACTAGAAAATACTGAAGATCCATTTAGAGGGGTGAGGTTTGATGGCAGCCTTGGCTACAGTCACCCTGAGATAGTGGAGTTTAATATCCCACGGCAAGTGAGGAAAGGCAAGTAGCAGGATGACTCTGGACTTTAGGAGAGGAGACTTTGGGGAACTGTTAGGCAGGATTGCACATCCTGAGGCTGCCCTCAGGAGCAGAGGGGTCCAGGAGAGCTAATGGACCTCCAGGAGCAACCTTCTCAAAGCCCAAGAGTTGCAGCAGTCAAGAAGGTACATCTGACTCTTCAAGCAATGCATACCACAAGGTGATGGTAGCTAGTTGTAGCCAGGGAAATTCCGGTTAGGTACTAGGAAAAATCCTTTTCACAGGGAGGGTGCTCAAATGGTGGAACATGTTGTCCAAAAGTGCCGTAAAATTGGTGTCTTTAAAGATATTGAAGAATTCAGGACAAGGCCTTGAACAACCTGATGCAATTTCAATATTTTCCATGCTTTGAGCACAGGGTTGGACAGTGGCTCTGGAATTGCCTTTCAATAGAAATTTTTCTGTGATTTGTGCAGCCACGCAATGGGCTGGGTCAGAGGATGGCTGCTGAAAACTAAACTCCTTTTCCTCCCCGTCTCCTGCTCTCCCCAGGTTTGATTGCAGCCAGAGAAATTTTCTAACGTACTGTGAAAGAATTGCTGTTTCACTGAAATGAGACTATAACATTTTGGAGTAATTTTCTTGAAAATATTCTAAACCTGTTCCTAACAGCCTTTAAAAAATGAGACTTCCAGTGCTACCTGAAATATCATGTTCCATTTTTAACTTCTCTAATAGTTAGACTTTTTTTCTTACTTCAGGATTAATTTCTGTGATTTATATGAAGCCTGTCCTATTTGCAATGTTTTCTTACATTTTTGAAATTGTATTCTATGTCCCATCCTCTGTTTTTTCTTTCCTATTTTTTAACCTAACTGCCAATTTTTTTTCAAAGCACATTTTCTTTCAGTCATATTGCTGATGATGTTCTGCAGTATAGCTATATTTTTCTCTATATGTGGGATCCAAAGCTGGAAGCAATACTTCAGGTGAGGTTTCTCATAGAATAAAATCTATACTATACCTTCCATGTTTCAGATACAATGTTTGCTCTGACAAATATTCTTGACTTCTTTTGCAAGTGTCCCATATCTGATTGATTTTTTTTTTTTTGCATGTGGTCCAGCGTAACTGACTGAATAATTATTCCCAACTTCCATTTATAGATTTGTTGATTACTTACAGGATGATACTTAGAACTTTTCTTTATTGAATTTCATCTAAGTGATCATAAGTTCCACTCATTTATGAGGCTTGTGAATACTGACGTATTTTCCAAATACATAAATTTTATGAATGTTTTTGTATTTCATCATCTAAATAGCCAATCAGAATTTTGAAATTATTATGTATTGGACAGAACCTTGAGTCATCTCATTTGCTATGCTGTCTGGGCTTGACAGCAAACCACTGATAACTGTTATTGAAATTTACTTTTCTGTTTGTCTGTTCAGCTTTTGATGACTTCATCTTGATCATAATTATGACTCTTTGGTTATGAGAATATTGCATGTTGTGGAACTTTTGTACATCAGTAAAGGTTTCCTTAGAATACCTCAGCTGGATGGAGCTTTACATTTCCATACAGCTTCTTAGCATCAACAATTGTTTGTGAAAGTAACTATTATTTAAGAACCTCAATAACTGCATGTAATTAGTTTTAATAATAAAGTACCACAATAATAATCAAGCAGAAAGCTTAAAATATGACTAAGGCTATTGCTACAAGCAAACTGTGATCATTAATCATTTAAATTTGCTTTTCATTAGTGTAATTTTTATTTACGAACATTTGCTAATTTGTTTATGATTGCATGCATGCTTCCACCTGTATTTATTTGCAAAGGAAATGGGAAATATGTTATTGAAAATAAATCTTTTTAGAAGGATGCAAGATGTGGAATGCTGCAGAGAGAAAAAACATGAGTAACTTTAAGATAAAAACCATTTTCTAAAATCTATTGTCTTTTTAAGCAGTAGATTTTAGGTTACATGCTGTGTTATAATTGTGGGTACCCAGCTACACATTAGACAATCAAGACAGTAGAAAAGACCAAAGTTTTCCTTGGGGAAATAACTAGTTCATTTGACTGTCATTCAGGTTTTTGGTATGAAACAGTTTATATCATATCCAATCTGTTGCTAAAGAAACGTGAAATAAAGGTGTCTGCTGTGAAAAATTAGCTTTTGGGTTTTATTGTTCTTAAACAGCATCTGGTGGTTGTGTGTTCTTTGGCTCTGAAGCCCTTGTTGAAACTCATTTGATTGTGCAAATGAAAATGGCTTGAACTGCCAAACGTGAACAGTCGTACTGGAAACTGGAAGTCAACTGTGTCAGTCCTGGCTGACGCGTGTGTTGTTAATAACAAAGATTTGACTGTTCAAAGTAAGGCCTGAGTCAACAAAGGCGTTTAAGAATCTGGCTCCTACGGAATAACAGGTTTGTAATCACAGGGAGATTTCAGCAAAATGTTTGGAGGTTTGGTTAAGTAGATAGATTTTACAAGGTCAGACTTAACTTTGGCAGTCTGTACTTCTGTTTATCTGTGCAATTTTTTTCAATGAGTTTTAAATGCTGGATCTTACTTTTTTGTCTTTTATGAGATGCCACTTTGAGCTAAGACTGAAAGGGTATATTGGCACCCCCTGTTCCAACTGCTTTGCTTTAATTGACATCTAAAGGCTTATCTTAGAAGATAGCCAAACTCTTGAGTTAAGCTTTTCCTCTGACATTTTATTACTGCTTATTTTGGTTATTTTTCATGTCCAAAGCTATGAGTTTGCTACAACGTTCAGTTAGTATTTGCACTATAATGAGCAATTTTATGTAATTGCCTGATACACAGTCAGGAGACAAAGATCATTGATATGAAATTCCTTGCTATTTGTGTCCATTAGGAGTGGTTAGACTATACCAACTATACTGCGCTTATAGAATCATAGCATAGAATCACAGAATGGTTTGGGTTGGAAGGGACCTCAAAGATCGTCTAGTTCCAACCCCCCTGCCATGGGCAGGGACACCCTCCACTAGACCAAGTTGTCCAAAGCCCCATCCAACCTGGCCTTGAACACTTCCAGGGATGGGGCATCCACAGCTTCTCTGGGCAACCTGTTCCAGTGCCTCACCACCCTCACAGTCAAGAATGTCTTCCTAATATCCAATCTAAATCTCCCTTCCTTCAGTTTAAGGCCTTACCCCTCGTCCTATCACTCCATGCCCTGATAAACAGTCCCTCTCCAGACTTCTTGTAGGCCCCTTTAGGTACTGAAAGGCTGCTGTAATGTTTCCCTGGAGCCTTCTCTTCTCCAGCTTCTCTGTCAACTTCAGTGATTTTTGTCTTTGAGTCCGCTTGGCAGCAGACCTTAAGCTGAACTAGATACTCTGAGGGCAAGATTTTAGGTCCAGGTTCAGCTAAGTACTTTTTGGATTTGCTGGCAAGGGAAAGCATGTTTTCTGAATCGGTTTGTGCAACTTAGGCGTTTACATTATGTTCAAGTCTATTTTGCCATACCTATGGCATAGCCTGAATACTGCACTGCGTGCTGCTGGCACTGCCAGGTCTTCCTGTGCAGTATTCAAGACAGCGAGGTTACACCGATTGTAGAATAATTTAGGTTGGAAGGAACCTGTTCAGGTCTGGTATAACACTCTGCCCTGCAACTTGTGTCCATTGCCTCTCTTTGTATGAGTATGTTCCTCCAAGAAGAGTCTGGCTCCAGCTTCTCTATACCCTCCCACTGTAACAGACAGCAATAAAATGTCTCCTTAGGCTCCTTTCTTCTCTTCTCAAGAGCAAACCAACCCTGTTCTCTCAACTTCTTTTTATATGTTATGTGCTCCAGCTCTCTAATCATCTTGGTAACCCTCCAGGGAGCTTTATCCTGTATTTCAGTGTCTTGAACTGGGGAACCAACACTGGACACAGGATTTAAGATGTGTAGGTATGTTATTTTTTTATTAGTTGAGGTATAGCTATGCATACTCTTTGCACCCAATCGGAGAGGCAGTTGGCTTCAGAAATAATCTGTAGCTGTGTTGAATTTGAAATTGCAAAATGTGTTTTCCTTATGAATACATGGATCTGCTTTGGTAGCATTTACCCATGATAAAGTATGGAGAATCACCTATTTTATAGTCATTTTATAATGGTATCTGAGACATTAAGCTTTCCGTGGAGCTGTAAGCAGTAAAAATTTGTAATATTCCAGGCACCACTGTGAGCCAGTTGTAAGTAAATTACGGTTAAGTTAGTTTAATGTTACTGTTAATGGCAGCCACTCTGTTTTAAAACTTCTTTTAAATACTGCCTTTTTATTAGTGTTTGCTCTCACGTTCCTTACATTAAAGATGTGATAACAGAATTATTTATGTGCTGTATCTATAAAGTAATCCAAATTACGTATTCTCTATCCTATAGTTTGGTTTATGGAAATTATTCTGTTGTGCTCGTGTCCTGGGTCTTATTTTTCAGCAGCAATGTTTTTTCTAAGGTGGTATTCTACCTCCAATTTTCCAAATAGGTGCTTTTCTTTAATGGCATTATGGCTTTCAGACTCTTGGGGGTTTGTGAGTTCTTCATTTGTAGTCCTTTTAGGAAACAAAAGCTATTTAAGACATTTTTCAGGGCATAATGAGAATTATTAAAAAAAATAATAATTTGCAAGAATGCTGTACAACGTATTGATTTTCCTCTTCTGTCATCTCCTTGAGCTCTTGAGTCTCAGTCACTAATTGTCTGAGCTCATTTTAATCTGAGGTTTCGAGACTTTTATTTTAAATCTCCTGGAGAGCCTGTAAAATTATGTTCTGCGATAGAAATTAGTTATCTGCAGTACTTGCTAATTTTCTTTTAAATGACACAGATGAGAATATACTTTATCGGTCAGATTGTGTGTCTCTCTTTCCAGAGTTTTGCAGAAAAAGGACTGATCACATTTAGGAGCTGTTTATAAAAGCTCAGCTATTCTTCTAGTTTTTTAATCTATTTTCGAGGAAGATGGTTCCAGTACTTTTGGAGTTGTTGGTTGAAACCTTGATCAATCTTGCTAGGACCTTAGCCTTGTGGTGGGACACCACTTCACCTATGGCTGTTTCATTTGGAGATTACAAAGTTGGAAAAGGAGTTTTTTCAAATCTCAGAGAGGATCCTGCCTCTCTCTGGAATTTTGTTTCTGCATGATGCTCCTGCTCTGGGAAAACATGAGCTGAGCTGTAAAGACGATAGAAGTTTTGCCAGAGGAGTTCCAGTGTAAGTACACAGAAGCTCATCTGCTGTATGTCGCACTTGCTCCACCTCCACTTCTTCCACTTCTTCCTCTCAACCTACCTGAGATAGGTGCTTGGGGTACAGAATTGCACCAGAAGCCAGTGAATGCAGCTGTGGCCAAATACAAGATGATGGCAATGTTTTCGCATGCTTTAACGGCCTTTGTACTCAGTGCCTTTCTGAAGCCAGGGAATTAGAAAAAAGAAATCCAGTGCTCTTCCGGTTACAGATACATATTATCTTGGTTGATTCATCAGACATGAAATTATTATTCATTTGTTTAAATGGAAAATGCTGTCTTTGTGTTATATTGAGTATGGCCTAAGCTTTTATATTAGCACTTGCATAACCTGTTTTAAAGCCATTTAAAAATAGAGATTCTGCTTTTCCCAACAGTTTATTTCAGTGCTTCACTGTCCTTAGAGTATGAGCAATTTCCTAATTTTTTCTCATTTCAGTCTAAGCTTGTTACTGAGCTCGTACAGGAGTGAGTAGAAAGGGAAGCTTGCAGGTTATGTGCCTGTATGATGTTTGCTCTCGATAACGATGCTGTCACTGCGTTGTCGAACATCCCCGTACCTCTACAGAACTGGCACCGAGACAGTGTTCAAAGCTATCCTAGCCCACATTGGTTCTGTTCTGTATTGCCTTTTTAAATTTTATCCTTTTTTTTCCCCAGATTGCTCTTTGTCATTTTGAATTCTGATCCTGCACCACACAGTTACAGGTTCCACATTTTTACAGCTTCCAGACTTTTTCCCCCTTGTGTTTTACTATGGTTCAGGTACCTTTGCATCTTCATACTTAACACGCCTTAGTGGAATTACATTTTTATATTCTGAAGACATCAACTGCTCTGATTATTATTGTTAGCCAATTCATGGGTTAATAAACCAAATATGTAGCATTAACCTTTAATGAATCTCTAGTTTGCAGTTTTGATTTGCAATAATAAGAGTTGTACGTACTACATGCTCTTTTTCTCTCTGAAACAAAATTCTCCTTAATTCCAATTTACCCTTCCTTGAAGCGTGAAGGGGAAGCAAGTGTGGAAGGCGTTCTTAATCAACTGGTCCTGGAGCATCTACAGTTGGCTCCTCTCCAGTGGGGTGAGTAATGTCAAAATCTATTGATGATCTTTTGAGAGGATGTACTGGCTTGTAATTTTTAGCAGCATGAGAATGATAATGTTTTCATGATAATCTATGATATGGCAGAATTTGCTAGGAACTTTATTTTCCTTTAGATATTTTACTTCGCTGAAGATAAATGTAAAATTGATGTCTATTTTAGTTCAAATATCACTATCCAGTGATAGAAAATATGGAATTATAGAATCGTTTTGGTTGGAAAAGACCTTTAAGATCATTAAGTCCAACCGTTAAATATGAAACCTGAATATGCACTTTTTCCTGTAATTTGCAATCCTAGTTGTGTTGTATGAGAGGTGGCTGCAACTTAATTTTCCCTTTGCCTGACAATGTGTGTTTTTAAAGTACTTTTTCTAAAATATTTTCATATGCAATTGTAGTGTACTGTGTGGTATTTATTATCATGATGTAGACATTTGCATTACTAACTTTTTTGATACAGAAAAAGTTGTTACTCCGTGTATTGAGGAACAACAATTTCTCTTAATTTTGCATTTAGAAAGATGTTCCAACATTGAAATATTGAATTAATTTATTTTTGAAGAGTTGTAATAATATGACTTCTGTCTGAGGTTCTTACCAAGGCTTGTGGAGAAACTTTGGAACATGAGATGTTTTATCCCAACACTTCTATGTCAGTCACAAGTTTCAGAAAATGTCCTCAGTTAATAAGAAAATTTGTTTTCAAAGCTTTTGCTATTAAAGCAAATTTAACTCTATACTCTTTATTTTAATTAATTGGATGACCTAGAGAGGACAGTGATCCATCGCTATTGTCTGTGTTAACTATTAAAACTAATATGACCCAAACTCTAGTATTTGTGTACACTTTTAAATGCTTGTGGTTTTTTCCAAGCATGTGGACTATCCTCGACTCATAGCTTAAAACTTGTACGCACTTTGTTTACAGATGAGAAGATTAAAACTGGTAATGGTTTAAAGATGTTTGTTGTAAACATGTCGAACTGTAGCCATAATAAGCTGTCTGAAATCATGCTTATCTGGCCTCTGTTCCTCAGAGGATTCAAGGATTTGGTAGCACTTGCTTGTACGACTGGCTTTGGCTCTGATTGCCCTGTTCCTCATCCGTGAAATGAGTGGCTTTGTGTCAGATGCATGTTGTGAGCTCAGACACAGGTCATTTGAGAGTCCTCCTAGTTCTGCTGAGTGCCATTGACCTTCAACAGGTTTGTAACTTGGGCTCTGTGTTTGGAAATTTTCCCTTGGAACTTTTGCATAGGAGATCGCCTTAAGGATGAAAACCGTAGGGTTTTTTTCTTTTCGTATTTTCTTGGGTTTCTTCTTTTAATTTTATTTTCCTGCCAAATGCCACTATTTTCTTACTAAAAGGCTTTTAGAGTCATAGGATTGTATCTGGTATTCCTGCCTAAATGGTGATATTCATAGGTACGTTGATGCACTAGTTGGAAAACATGAACGTAGCGCTGATTTACCGTAAAATCTGATTGCCTGTGGAGTTGGTAATTTCTCAGGTTGTTACTTAATTCAGTTAAAGAATCCTGGTTACTTTAGTTTTCAGAATGTATGAACACCAGACAAAACTCTGTGATAGTGTCTGCCTCATAACGGCAAAATCTTTTGAAGCACAATCTCTTGGCTGATTATGGCCTGTATGTTATTTTTTTCTGCATTAAATAAAGCACGGAAAGGGAGATCCTATGGGATATCAGATACTTGGTTTGCCACAACTTATATATGATATGTCCTTTTGGAAAGTTCTGGTGGCAGAAAACAGTGGTTTTGCAGAAGTCTAGTTTATTTTTATGTGCAATATTTTCTCAATCCGAAATTGCTATTGCGTATATTATCTATTTTGTATTACACAAAAAATGTGTCCATGTAGAAGCTGTAGCTCTCTGTAGAGATTATTGAAAGGGAAATTTTAATTAAATGCCTGATTTCACTTGAAAACAAAGGCAAAAAAAAAAAATCTATGCAGAAATTTTAGTTTCTTTAAATTAACCATAACTTCAAACATTCAGCAGTTAAATCTTTGCTAGTTGGTTTCATGATGTCGTAGCCAGGTAGCCCCACCTGAAGTCATCATGAGGAAAGCTACTGCAGACCCTCCAGAAAGTGTTATCATGGCAATACAGGCTACTTTTGGTTTTATTAATGTGTGGGATGGAGGAGGAATTAAAAGATTGGATTCTTCAGTTTGGTAGGGGAGAGTAATAAAGAGTTGTTGGAATGTCTGGACAATCAAGAGTGTGTGTGTGTACACAGATATATTTAGACAGTGTGACATACTGTCCTTCGGAGTCTAAATTGTTTTTCGGTGCCAGAATATATTTCCTATTGAACACTTACAGGCATGGTAAAGTATTATATATTTCAAATCATCTAAGATGTAATGCAAGTTCTGTTTTCCTTGTGGTTTTCTTTCTTGATATTTTGAAGTGATTGACCTTAATGATCGCCTAAGAATCAGGTCTTTTAGTGGTAGTGGTCTGTACTGAGTACCAATAATGAAATAAACTTATGCAAGCTATCTTTGACCATTAACATTTCTACTAAAAGAGAACTATAATCTTAATATATATAATTAATAAGGCAATAGTCTACAGATTTTCTTTTCTCGTCCTGCCTTGTCCAATATTTCGATGTCATTGATAAGAAGTTACTTTAAAAATACTGTAGCATGGTAATGTCAGATTTTTTTTTTTTTCTCTTAACACTGTTCGTCATCACAGTCTTACTTTACTTTGAGTTTTGCTTTTCTGTTAAGGATAACTTTTGGTTTAACATGAACCCTTTAATATTTAGCCATCAGATAATCTTTGCATATATTGGCTGAAAATTTTGACTTAGTGTTATGCAATAAAATTAATTCTATGATTATTCAAGGCTTTTGCTATATTGATGGTTACACTGGCGGGTTTACTTTATTATAAGTGCTCACATTGAAACATGAATGAATATTTAACATGGTTTTGATGAAAAAAATGACTGGCTCTTGTTCAAATTTATAAAAGCTGGACTTCAAAATTCCTTTTAAATTTGGCATATTTAATTCATATTACAGTTAATATTACATTTCTAAAATTATAAAAGCATATTGATATAATTTTTCATGTAAATTTGACAATCATGTCTTTTTTCATTAAATGCAAGGCAAAGAGTAGAATTAGAAGTTAGTGGCATTGAAGTTTTGGTCTGAGGGTAGGAAGTCAGCTCTGAAGGTTGTCAGACAGGAAAAAAGTGGCTCTTAGTGAACACTGTTGGTTGTGATTTCATATAACTAAATGACTGGGGAAGGGAAAAGTATTTAAAACATGAGGAATCATAAAAAAGAAAATATGTCAAAGGCTAGAGTAAGAGTTCTTAATATGTTGTTAAAATTGATTTTAAGATTTAGAACATCTCTGTAAAATGAAGTTGTCTATTAGGCAGGTTAGTAAATCACATGTAATTGAAAAACATAATCTTGCTCAACACCACTGAGTTCAATGTTCTCTAAAATTTATGACATATTTTCTTTTTACTACTGGGCAACAAACCAAATGTAGGAATAGATGTGGTTTTAAGGTGAATATATTAATATCATCAAATCAAGGAAACAGCCTGCAAAGTTTAATGAGGAGAACCAAGACTCTTCAAAGGCATATGTCGTGCAGGTTCCGTGGTTAGATTTGAAAATGATCAGATGGAGGCATTTTTAGTTGCTGGCTGTGCGATATTTTTTCAGTCTTTATTTGATTTATGTTGCTAAATTTTGCAAGCAAGCAAAATTCTGAGACCGAACACTTATCGGTTTGAGGGTACTCTTCTGCATTGCATAGCAAAATTATCATAGGTCCCAATGCTATGCACAAAATGTTGTTATTGAACTTGAAATAGACTGAGTTTGAAATAGACTGTTGATTGAACCTGGAATAGGTTGGACGCAGGATATTCCTACATTCAAATGAGAAGTACGTCTTAAGCGAGAGGTTCCCGACACTTTGCATGCTGTACACAAATTTCACAACAGAAACTTACTATAAATTCTCCTACATAAAGCAAAATAAACTTAACTTCCTTCACTGCCTGCAACAACAAGATAAAGACATCTTTTCCTGATGGTCCTCCTATGTGTAAGACTGAAGATTTATTAGAGAAATTTGATTTAAGAATTTAGAACTGTAGACAAATCTAAATGTACTAAATGTTTTAAGATATTGGGCAAATACCTAGCTTTTCTTTCTCTGTAGAAACTAGCTGAATAACTGAAACCCAATTATTATACACGAACTCTAAAGACGGTATTTGCAGTTATATTCTAAGAACCATACATTGGTAAAGCTTCACCATGGGCAAAGTCCAGAAATAGCTTTTCGTTTTCATTCACTCTTTTAATTCATTGTGGTGGGTTGACCCTGGCTGGACACCAGGGTCCCACCAAAGTCACTCCTTCCTCCTCAGGGGGAGGATTCCTCACACTCTTCCCCTGCTCCAGCCTGGGGTCCCTCCCACGGGATACAGTCTTCCATGAACTTCTCCAACATGAGTCCTTCCCACAGGGTGCAGTTCTTCATGAACTGCTCCAGCGTGGGTCCCTTCCACAGGGTGCAGTTCTTCAGGAACAGACTGCTCCAGTGTGGGTTCCCCACGGGGTCACAAGTCCTGCCAGCAAACCTGCTCAGGCGTGAGCTCCCCTTTCCATGGGGCCACAGGTCCTGCCAGGAGCCTGCTCCAGCGTGGGCTTCCCACAGCGTCACAGCCTCCTTCAGGTGTCTCCACCTGCTCCAGCATGGGGTCCTCCATGGGCTGCAGGTGGATATCTGCTCCACCATGGACCTCCATGGGCTGCAGGGGGACAGACTGCCTCACCATGGTCTTCTTCACAGGCTGCAGAGAAATCTCTGCTCCAGCATTTCCTCCCCGCCCTTCTGCACTGACCTTGGTGTCTGCAGCGTTGTTCCTCTCACATCTTCTCACTCCTCCTTTCCAGCTGCAATTGTTCCTGGTGGTTTTTTTCCCCTTCTTAAACATGTTATCCCAGCTATGACCATCACTGATGGGCTTGGCCTTGGTCAGTGGTGGGTCCATCTAGGAGCCAGCTGGCATTGGCTGTATGGGGGGAAGCTTCTAGAATATTCTCACAGAAGCCACCGCTGAAGCCCTCTGCTACCAAAACTTTGCCCCGCAAACCCAATACAATCATTCACTCATTTAATTCATTCTTCACTTTCTCCTTCATAATAAACATGAATTTCAAGACAGTTTATAACACTTAAATAAATCATGGTTACCTTTTTACAATGCAGTGTGTTTCATTTGCTGGTATGTCATTGAAGGGAAAACTAACAATAGTGTTGCTGAATGGTCTCCAGATCATAATTAAGAAAAGTGATGGTTAGTCACCAAACTCTTAATTTTTTACTTATAGGTAGAGAATGCTACACATTTTGTTGTGGATTCACAATATACTGTATGTCTACTTGCATCATGTAGGCGTATTGCACTTAGAAAAAAAATCAAAAACTCAGAATTGAAGGGTGGTTTTAAATTGTCCCTCACAGGTAGTTGGCATCAGTAGGAGAGGTAGATTTAAAAGTATTTTGAAGTGTTTTATGAGCATGCAGTTCATGACAGCTTGTTTGGAAGTTCTGTCAGGTTAAGTTTCACAAAACATCTTATGGAAGCATTACTTTTAAAATAAATCATCTTAATAATTTATTGTCTGTTTTAGAGAGCACCAAATCAGAATCAATTTTCACAGCTTATATATTTCATGGATCTTAAAATTAATTACTGAAACTAGTCACTCATTTTATTTTGCATTTTCCAGTCTGACCTTAGACTATAATTAAATCTTTCTTTACACAATTTATGTGATTAACTGTTAGGGATTGCAGCAGTGTCAAATCACCGCATCCTGAATATAGAGGAAAATATTTTAAAGTATCTGTCAGTGAGTAGATGAGGAAATGATACATCCCTAAGCCTGTGTTTTGGATGCTGTCTTGACACTCTGACAACTTCTTGTCCCCTAGAACCTAGTTAAAAAGAGCCAGATCGCTGCAGACATGATCATTGTTAAGAGTTTTGCTTTAGTAGGGGCAGTCCTACAATATTGCTCTTCCTCCATATTTGAAATTCCAAGGCTGGCTTGGATGTTTGTTCAAAGAATAGTTTTAATGGGGAACTGTAACTAAGTAGTTTTACTTTCTCTTTTCATGAGCAAACCCCTCACATGCCCTCCACGGGAGCATGTAGATCATAGAATCATAGAATTGTTTTGGTTGGAAAAAACCTTTAAGATCATCAAGTCCAACCGTTAACCTAGTACTGCCAAGTCCACCACTAAACCATGTCCTGAAGCACCACATCTACCCATCTTTTAAATTCCTCCAGGGATGGTGACTCAACCACTTCCCTGGGCAACCTGTTCCAATGACTGACAACCCTTTTGGTGAAGAAATTTTTCCTAATATCCAATCCAAACCTTCCCCTGGTGCAACTTGAGGCCATTTCCTCTTGTCCTGTCGCTTGTTAATTGGGAGAAGAGATCAAGACCCACCTGGCTACAACCTCCTTTCAGGTAGCTGTAGAGAGTGATAAGGTCTCCCCTCAGCCTCCTTTTCTCCAGGCTAAAGAAGTTCCCCAGTTCCCTCAGCTGCTCCTCATAAGACTTGTGCTCTAGACCCTTCACCAGCTTCATTGCCCTTCTCTGGACACGCTCCAGCACCTCAATGTCTTTCTTGTAGTGAGGGGCCCAAAACTGAACACAATATTTGAGGTGCGGCCTCACCAGTGCTGAGACGATCATTTCCCTCATTCTGGCCACACTATTTCTGATAGAAGCCAGGATGCTGTTGGCCGCCTTGGCCACCTGGGCACACTGCTTGCTCATATTCAGGTGGCTGTCAACCAACACCCCCAGGTTGTTTTCCAACAGTATAAGGTATAAGCTTGGAAATAAGGAGAGATCAGCAGGGTATATGAAGATCTGCCTTTCAAAAAATTTATGAATGTTGTTCTGTTCATTTATCAAACTAAAATATTCTTTAATGATTTCTATTTTAGAATTACAGTAAACTCTCTATTATCATCATTAGAAAGATGAAAACAAGAGTGTTGGCCAGAAAATCTCAAGAGTGAGCCATCTATAAGGTAGAGAATCAGTCTGATTCATAGAAAGACCAAAATCTAGAAACCATCTGGTGGTAAATGGATTTTACTAGGTAACCAACCTTCCTCATCCATTTAGAAAAATCTTCAGGTTTTTCATTTATATTTTTAAGATACAAGAGAGGTGGGAACACTTTCATATCTTAACAGCTTGTGTGCGGGCTGTTTTGGAGGATATTTTGGCAATGTCAAACAAGCAACATGCTTTGGTTACTGGGAAGTGTTAAGGGACTGGGGTAGTACATTGAAAAAACAGACCAACTTGATAAAACTGGGGCATCTGGCACACAAATAATGTTCTCACATGTCAAAACATGCTATTGTGTGATATGTTTTGAATCAGCTGTTGTTTCTAATTCCTACTGAAGCCTTGGTTACTCTAAACTGAGAGGAAAAACTTGTAGAGAAAGGGTTTCAGACATAACTGGACCCGTAGTGATTTCAAAGAAGAGATGCTAAGAATAAATAGAGCACCCTAAAGTGAAAATAAATTAAGAAAACCTCTTATGTAAAGATAGATAGCTTTAGACATGTTGGGGGGAGTGCCAATGGTTACTTCATCTCAGATTTCTGACAGAACTGGAAGCTGAAGCTGCAGGTCCAGCATTTCTAACAGAGCAGTGAGAAGAGACGGGAGGAAAATGGAGTAATAAATGCTAATGGAGTTGTCTAAGTATTGGTCTAGGGCAAATTTCACCAATGTGAATCGTTAGTGATTTTTACCTTAAAAAAAAAAACAAAAGAAGGAAAGCAGATATGAGGAGGAGGGGGAATAAACTGATGAAATATGCTGATTACTTACTCAAAGGTAAGCACCACCATCTCTCCAAAAAGAGATCAGGCTACTACACAGAATCGTAGAATCATTGCATGGTTTGGGTCGGAAGGGACCATCAAAGATCATCTCGTCCACCCCCCCCCCCACCATGGGCAGGGACATCGAGGACACTAGATCAGATAGCTCAAAGCCCCATCCAACCTGACCTTGAACACTTTCAATGACAGGCCATCCGCAGCTTCTCTGGGCAACCTGTTCCACTGTCTCACCACCCTCATTGTAAAGAATTTCTTCCTTATGTCCAATCTAAACCTACCCTACTTCAATTTAAAACCACTGCCGCTTGTCCTGTCACTACAGGCCTTGCTAAATGTCTGTCTCTGTCTTATAATCTTCCGATAATCTCAAATACCAAAGTACCATAAATAAAATGTATGAAATGTTCAGAAAATAAGGTTATCCGTTCTGAGACTAGTAACACAGAAATCTGCTAGAAGTTCAGCTATCTGCAGCGATTGGAAAGGATTTGGTTAAGTTTTACTCGGAGCTACCAGTGTAATTCAGCTATGAGGAAAGGCGTATGTGATGTTTGTAGAAGTCTCTAATGAAACCTCACGTGGGAAGCTGCTTCTATAAGAAGAGCTCAAATCAAACCAGAACAGGAGAAAGTAAAGTTTTGGAGGTGATCAAAAAATGAAGACTTATTGTTGGGTTTATGCTATGGAGATACTACACTGAGTAAAATTAGATCAATTCTCAAAAGTTGAGTAAATCTGGCAGGTGATTTCTGTGTTCACTACTGAGACATCTAATACAGTCTTGCTTGCTTTGAGTTGCAGTGTCTCTGAGAGACATTAATTTAGCAAAATCAAGAGTTGACTGATCTCTGGGATTCCATTAGAGGACTGGGTCTCAAGGATAAGAAAAAAAATTGCTGAAGTAGGGGAACTTTTGGCATAAGAACATACTGAATAGAAACTGTCTGTTAATAAATGCAGTCTAGATTTTTTTAAAGACCATTATGGTTTTCAACACAATGTTACAGCAGAAATACTGGTGGAGAAGAAAGTACCCAATAATGGTGTTTAATCGGATACAAAAAGGAGAAAAAGAAACAGGACATTGTGGTAACAGGAAAATTAACTCATTCGAGTTTGATTCAGGGACATGTGCCTAATAAATTTTGTTATGTTGAGTGAGTGAGTGACTTTGTTTTCAATATTTCATTTACAAAACCATTGTATTTTTAAAGAAAAAACCCCACAGCTATGCACAATTTACTTCTTTATAGGAATATTGCTTATGACATTTCAGTTAAGCAATAACAGGTGATTGAGGAATACCATAATGATGATAAATTGTTATTCAGTTAAGTAAGGTACTTAATTTTCTAGGTATTGTTAGAAGTAAATTGAATAATAGATTAATTGAACATCCAAATTAAAAAATGAAAAGCTATCAAAATAATTATGAAAATGGGTTACACTTTCAGAAAGAGGTGTGACGATAATTGTAAGGAAGAAGATTGAAAAGACAAAAAAGCTGTCTTGTAAAGAAGTTGGTGAAAAGTATCACTGAATCTGCAGAGAAATAGATTTCTATTACTTTGGTGGACACAGAAGATACCATTTGAATAAAAATTTAGAAAAATATGATTCAGCTTGTGAACAATTAGAAAAAGAAAAAAGAAAAAAGATCAGAAGATGTATGTATTAACAAGAGAGGCAAGAAAGATGCTTTGATCAGGCAGGATTTTAATTACCCAGCAATTAAATGAATTGTACAGTTAAGTGTGTAGAGAATGTGAAATGGAAAATATGCTAATTGTAGTGGAGGAATATTCTGAATAGCCTATGTAGGACAGGTTCAACGTGTAATTGGCTTGGGGCAGTAAGCAAGATGGGAGGCCTTATTCCAGAAAATATACGCTGAGCTTCCCTTATCTGGCTTCTGACATTTTTCAGCTTTTGTTTTATTTCACTTGAAAAAATAATGTATATGCTTGCAACTGAATGCCGTGAATGGTGTCAATGAAAGCCGTCTTTTCACTGACTACATTGTACTTTGGATCAGACTCTTTTTTGCCAAGAACGTGTGTCATTTGACTGGACTCTTACATCTTCTTGGTAGAAGTGCAAATGTACTCTGTTGTAGTTTAAAGTTTGTACTTCATCAAGTTAAATAGAAAGTTTTTATTTTATTTTTGTATTTTACTAAAAGCAAAATCTTCCAAGTATTTGGACGTGTTTTCCCCCCGCCCTCACGTGTTAACTCATCGGTTAAGGCCAGGGTGACCTATCAGGAGTAGAAGTTCTCTGGCAAGCAGACATTTTGAGAGGAGGGAAGTTGGTTTAATTTTCAGTGTTCATTCTGAAGTAGTCCTTTATTTCATCAAGGAAGCAGAAGTGAATTAATGACTGTAAAGAACATAAATCCATCTCAATAAGCCTTGTAATGCTGAAATTAATAGCTTCCAACTGTCAAAACCTCAACAGTACGAGCACAGACCAGAACAGACAGATTTGTTTGAGGAAGTATAAGCTTTGACTGAAGTCCTCTCTTTCATGTTCTCTCCTTTTCTCCTTTTTAGTCTCTCTCTCTCTCTCAACATTGGCAGCTAATTGTCTATTTTTTAGCATAAGAGATATTTTTTTTTGCCATTGTATTTTTCTCCATTTTGTGATTTTTGCCTGTTCTTCTACCCATTGTCTCTTTGGTAAAACAATGTCAGAACTTGACTTGATTTTACTTTTGCTTTTTATCTTATATCTCAAACCTTTGTGTTAAGCCCTCGTAAAACATTTTTTGAAAAGAAAGGTTGTACAGTTTTAGGCTGGAAAAAAGTTAATTTCATTTGATTGACTTGAATCATTAATTGATTTGATTTTACAAAGGAAGCCGGTCAAACAGAAAATCTTTCCTGAGCTGTGATTCTGTGTGCTCATTGATACTGTATGCTCAGTAGTGAACTTAGACTTTTTATTTTAGTATCTGTTTCCTTATTAAACAGAAATTCAGGCTCACTTTAATAACTTTTCTGATTACCTATGGATACATTAGAAAAAGTTACAGAAGGAGAACGGCTTTTTTTTTTTTAATCTTAGTATATAAAAGAGAAGCTGAGCAAATGTTTTCTGTAGGATGGCTTTGGACAAAAGGGCTTCATCAAAAGATACTTGAATTGTTTTCTGTTACTCATTACATTTTGTATAGTGTCATGTAAAGTTGTGGCTCAATAATATCAGACATGTACAGAGCTGTTACAGAACTTTTATATAGGCCAGACACAAGAGATGAAATAAGGAAGAAACTTAATTAAAAATGTTAGTAGTATATAGAAAGGGTAAAATGTCTTGGCAGTGTCTGGAATTACAGAGAGAAATAATTGGTTGCCTCATGTGAAAACTTCAGGAAAGAAAAAAAGGCAGCAGCAGCAATCCTCAATAATTAAAAGAAGTGTTAAGGGATAATTACATTTCTGTGCTTTGATAAACAGTCAACTGTCAGTTATCTGAGTGAATGATGGGGTTGGATTGTTCAAGCTTAAAGGAAAAGCCCAGGAATTAGAAGTGTTGGAGACCAAAATTAGAAACTTCAGAGCAGAGCCTCAAATGGTTCAATGGTTCTGGCTGGAAGTCTTCCCACAGCGCTCCCAGCTGAGAGCATTTGGTAAATTTGTTTTAGCGGGACGTGAAGGCTCAGAGCTGGTTTTATGCTGCACCCAAGCTCTAGACTCCTGCTGGAGCACTGCTGAGTGGGGGGATCAGCAGCTTGGATCTGGCAGGGCTTCTTGGCTTGGGCTTTGCCATACTCATAGCTCAGACCGGTACGCTGGGTAAAACATGATTTTGCATACATTCGGCCACATGGATTCAGAGCCCTTGTTTGAAATGAGATACATTTGTAGCGCCTTCATTCTACCCAGAAATTTAGGCCCATGTATAAACCCCCCAAAACGGGAGCTGACCCCACGGGGACAAGTGTCCACAGCGTCCTCTCCAGTGGGTTCCTTCGTGGCATTTAACTCCCAATAACAGCATCTCCTCTTGCTTTACTATCAGTTTTTCCCATATACTTCACTTCCAGAAAGAAAACATGCAGGTTTCTCTCAATAATGAAATTGCCAAGTAGTAGTAGTGAAACAAAGAAAATGAAAAAAAGAGTGAGAAACATAATCTAAGTTTTGAGGTTAAGATCAGTGAACACCTGTCATTTGGAGTGAACATCCTGAACTTTGTCTGTTAAAGAGGCAAAATGACCTCTTCTTGTTTCCTAGCGACTATAATTTTCTAAAACTTGCTGGAGCAACCAGTGAGTTTCTGAACATCTGTTCCTAATGAAGATATTAATCAGCAATGTGCTCACTATTTGCTATTTATGAACTATTTTTGTTAAACAGGCTGTGTTTGAAGGAAATTATTTCTGTTCATGGGTACTTAATAGATAGTGATTTGTATTGTCCACATATTGTTTTAAATTAATCTCATAACATGAAATATACATCTTTATGTTATTTAATTCAGAAGTAGATTGCAGAAGGTGTCTTAATATAATTTTGTTTGGAGAACCTTCTGTAAACTTACTGAGCTCCTTGCTGCGAATAGGAATTTCAAGATTAAATTTATTTGTGACTCATTTCCGGCACTTTTTTTCTCACGTCAATATTGTTCTGTAGTTTAAATAGCTTTCCTCAGTCTCTGATGTTTGCCTTTTTTTACTCTTGCTCTTTCTTTTGTGCCTTTTGAGACAGCAGTCAGGACTACCTCTCCTCGTCTCCTTGACAGCATAAGGGGTTTTTAATTGCCCACCCCACAATTATCTTAGTAGCCTCTGTCTATGTCTGTTGTAAAGTGTGTTTTTTTCTTTTCTTAGATCTGGATGACGAGCTTAGATCTTCAGTAGCATTATTCCTGACACGAATCCTTAGTGTTCTCTACCTTAATAAAGTAAATCTGTGCTTTAATTTTCAAGACTATCTATATCCTTTACTAATCACCAAAATTATAGTGAATATTTGGTATTTCACTGAACATGATGTAGGCTATTGAAACAAACGTTGACTTTCTCACAAACGTTAGTTTGAAACTGTCAATGATGGAGTAAATCCAGCTTACTAAACCTTCTGGCTCATTTCAAAGTTTATGTATTAAGACCAATGTGAATTTTGTTGTTATCTGGCTGCAACACAGTAGTAAGTTGCTGTTGTCTCTCTAGCATAGCAGGATCTTGAATGTTTAAGGCGGATACTAATGTAGTCACAATAAATACAAAATAATTAAACGACCAAACTTCCAGAAGTTAATTTTGATTACATTTGAAGTTTCAGCTACTCAACACCATGACCAATAGTGTAGTAAAGCAGTATCAGGCCTTATTTCTGTCAGAGATTAATGTAATGTTGTGAGGAAGCATCTTTAATATTTCAAATGGAGTACCGTTTCTCTCTTTATGTGAAATTCCTGCGTTATTAGGTGTTTCCATCGCTTAAATGGAAATTTCCATTAGCAAATGGAAAGGAAGATGTTCCACATGACTTTGGGAGTCATTTCTCTGAACAGCAGGAATGATGTCGTATCCGCCAGGTCTATGCCATTCCCCTGGCTGTGCTGATGATGTTGCTATAGAAGATATTTTCTGAAGAAAAGACTCCTTCCTGCTGTCGTTTGCCCTGATGCTGAGAAAACCATTCATTTGTGACGGTGAACCCTGAACCTCGGTAGTTGTCTAGTAAGAATTGGATTGATGCCTGCAGCTTGATCACTAAATGGTCAGATATATCACAGCTTTTTTTCCTATTATCTAGGCTTGTATTCTGAGTGACAATGCAACGTTTGGCTATCCAGGTGACTTGTATTGTCCTTATGAATGCAGAATCAAAGACGTGTTTCTTGTGGTAACCGTTGGTGTTGCTAGCTGGAAATTCACAAATTGTTAAGAAACCCAGATATACAGATGAATTTCAAGTTTAGGTTAGTTTTCATTACACAATAATTGTGGGTTTTGCCGCACGCAAAATCTTGGAAATCAAAATGTATGGAGTGTCCATGCCCAGGGGTCACCTCTGTGGGGAGAGGCCGGGGCTGCCCCGTGCCGCACACAGCCGGTTCCAGCCGGTCCCAGCCGGCTCCAACGGCCCCAGCCCAGGACACAGCTGAGCCCCTCAGCCAAGCTGGGGGCGCCGGGGGGGGAAAACAGGTTTCAGCAAGGGGCAAAGGCGGCACAGGCAGAGGAGGAGGAAGCCAAGGAGGGAGCAGCAGCAGAGGGACCCCAAGGCCGGAGGAGGAGGAGGAGGGCAGGAGGTGCTGCAGGCCCGGAGCAGGGATCCCCTACAGCCCTGGAGAGACCCCGCTGGAGCAGAGACCCAGCCTGCAGCCCGGGGAGGGCCCCACGCCGCAGCAGGGGGGTATTTCCTGCAGGAGCTGCGGCTGTGGAGAGCCCAGGCGGGAGCAGGCTGTCCCTGAAGGACTGCAGCCCGGGGAAGGGCCCGCGCTGGAGCAGGGAGACGTGTGAGGAGGGAGGAGCAGCCGAGAGGGGCTGGGATGGACCCACCGCAACCCCCATCCCCACCCCAGTGCCCCTCGTGGGGAGAGGAGTCGAGGGTGAGGGGGTGAAGGTGGGACTGGGAAAGGGGTGGGAAGGTGTTTTAAATTTTGACCTAGTTTCTTACCATCTAAATCTATTTTAACTGGCAATAAATTTAATTTTCCTCAAGTTGAGTCTGTTTTGCCCAAGACAGTGACTGGTAGGTGATCTCCTTCTCTTTATCTTGACCCAGGAGCTTTTTTATCCTTTTTCATTCCGTTGTCCTGTTGTGGAGGGGAAGTGAGAGAGCAGCTGGGTGAGCACCTGGCAGCTGACCAAAGTCAACCCACCACAGTTTGTTACTTCAATATCTGGATATTCCCTTTCAATTATTGTCTTTCGGGGAGGTTGTAGTGCAGTCCATGTAGCTCCTTGGAGCCAGTAATACTCAGAAATCTCTGCAAAAGCAATAGATACTACACAAAAGTAAAATATGTGCTAGAATGACACAAGGCAAGGCATGAAAATGAGGCAATACAGGATTGTTTGCTTGTGGGAAATTGTTTTGGCTTTCTAGCTGTCACAGTACATAGTTTTGGTACAGGAGGTCCGTTCAGAAAGCTGTGCATAATTCAGCCAAGTAAAAATGAGCAGAGGCAAACCAGGACTGTGACAGGTAGTGATACATGCCTGATAGGGGAGGCAGCTTGTAATAGAGGTTGGTGATGATAATCTGGAAGCTGTTCTTCAAAAGGCATGGTGGCAGGCAATCAAATTCTTCTGTTATTTTGAGAGACTGAAAAAATACAACTGCTTGATCATCACGCAGAGCTAACCTTCACAGGTTTTCTTCTGTTCTTGTAATAAATTGTTTCCTAGGCAATGTATTGTGTGAGACTAAGAACAACTCTGACATACTGTATAGCATCATTCTTAATCCTTCTTGTTCTCTTTTAAAGTATCTTTTGTATTGCATTGGCACTGGCGACTTGGTAATAATCCAGTAGTGCTACCTAATTTATGTAAAATACCACAGATGGCATTTACCTCTATCTTTCATCTGGAGTTTCAGTCTGTGGAGCTGTTTGTTTGCCATCCAGCATGCTGTAATCATCAGCAAACCTTTACTCAAATTAAGTTGGATAGTTCGATGGTATGAACTCAGCAAAAAATTGTAACATGTCTAAATTGAAAGATAAAGGGACCAAAGCTTTACAGCAAACCAGAGATTTCATTTAGCCCAGGAACTACATTTTATTCAGATCTTGTCTGTAGATACTGACTTAAAACATTGCTCCATTGGATTTTTGAAGCAGGTTGTCTGTGCCTTCAGTTGTCTCACATTATAGTTTACTCTTCTCATTAGAAACTCACTGTACTCTGTATGGGATAGTGGACGTTTCTCAGTTGCACAGATTCCAAATGTGACCCTTGTTGTTCAGTTATTTTTGTTTACTAACATGCATATTCCAAGTATGCCGGTCTTTTGGATACCATTGGGTAGTACTGTTGGATAGTACTATTTATGTCCAAACTTGCAGTAATAAAGTCTTTGAACTACCTTTGGGACTGAAATACTGTAGTGATGACTCCTGTGCTTTTCCTG
This sequence comes from Grus americana, assembly GCF_028858705.1. NCBI lineage: Eukaryota > Metazoa > Chordata > Aves > Gruiformes > Gruidae > Grus > Grus americana. Next base: position 5,228,305 of record NC_072853.1, read on the forward strand.
ACATGGTAAAATCTAGAGCAGAGGCCATATGAAGGGCTTTTCTGAGCTCTGAGATAACACTGAAGAAACAGGAGATGTAAGTGCAGGTTCAAATATTTTCAGTGCTAAAGTGGAATTGCCCTGAGCATTTCACTAGAAATTAAATCTGAGTACATGGTATCTGGCAATTAATAGCAAATTAAAACTATCTTTATATGCGGTGATTAGACAGTCTGTAATTGTCATTACTTCATATTCTGATGGCAAAGTGAATTTATTAAAGTTTTCAAACACTGAAATAAACACAAGTAAATATTTTGTTCAGTAAAATTTTACTCATATGTAATAATGTCTAGGTGAAAAGTCATTTGGGATTCTTTCTATTTTGAAACAGGGATTAAAATGAATCCGAGTCATCTTGCTATTCATTAAGTAGCTCACTCCTGCTCCATCATAAATAATAAATGATATGATGGGAAGACTCATCACTTGTTAGTGAAATTTGAGTATCAGCAAGTAAGTTAATAGATACAAATAAAAAGCATGTTAATGTCAGCATAAAATATCTGTGAAACTTTCTAAAGCTGGATGTTGAAAATCAAGATTGGATACCTTCTACTGCCTAAGAAGGTAGAAGTTACCATGATCTACCTGTAGAGCTGTTTCCCGATTTTTCCATTCCCATACCCCATTCAAACTAACTATAACTGGCAAGAATATTGAATATTTAGTTTCTTGGGCTTACCCATGAAACTGGGTGATTTTCAAATATTCAGATAAACTCATTCCGCAAGATCCTTAAGATGCCAGAAATAGCTGCATATTTCTTCCTTTCAACCCCTGTTAGCAGAGAAACCTCATTATGGAAGGTCAAGGCACTATAAATAGCTACATAGTGATTTCAACCCCCTCAAAAAAACCCCAAACCCCAGCCCACCCATAAAACACCTGAGATCTCTACCCTGTTTCTGAGGTTGAATATAACTTTTATGGGAAATATTGGGAAGTTAAAAGGATGGTGCTATCAGTAGAAATGCATCTTCCATTCTCCTCTCTCCCCTTCCTCTTGTGACGGGTTGACCCTGGCTGGAGGCCAGGTGCCCCCCAAAGCCACTCTATCACTGCCCTCCTCAGCTGGACAGGGGAGAGAAAATATAATGAAAGGCTCGTGGGTCAGGATAAGGACAGGGGGAGATCACTCACCAATTACCATCACAGGCAAAACAGACTCGACTCGGGGAAAAAATAAATTATTATCAATCAAATCAGAGTTGAGTAATGAGAAAAAAACCCCCAGATCTTAAAACCACCTTCCCCCACCCCTCCCTTCTTCCTGGGCTTAACTTCACTCCCAATTTCTCTCCCTCCTTCCCCCTCAGCAGCACAGGAGGACAGGGAATGGGGGTTGTGGTCAGTTCATCACACATTGTCTCTGCTGCTCCTTCCTCCTCAGGGGGAGGACTCCTCACATTCTTCCCCTGTTCCAGCATGGGGTCCTTCCCATAGGAGACAGTCCTCCACCAACTTCTCCAATGTGAGTCCTTCCCATGGGCTGCAGTTCTTCACAAACTGCTCCAGCATGGGTCCCTTCCACAGGGTGCAGTCCTTCAGGAACAGACTGCTCCAGCATGGGTCCCCCACTGGGTCACAAGTCCTGCCAGCAAACCTGCTGCAGTGTGGGCTTCTCTCTCCATGGGGCCACAGGTCCAGGAGCTGCAGCGTGAGCTTCCCACGGGGTCACAGGTTCCTTCAGGTGTCTTCACCTGCTCTGGTGTGGGGTCCTCCATGGGCTGCAGGTGGATATCTGCTCCACCATGGACCTCCATGGGCCACAGTGGGACAGCCTGCCTCACCATGGTCTTCTCCACGGGCTGCAGGGAAATCTCTGCTGTAGTGCCTGGAGCTCCTCCTCCCTCTCCTTCTTCAACAACCTTGGTGTCTGCAGAGTTGTTCCTCCATGTCTTCTCACTCCTCCTTTCCAGCTGCAATTGTTCCTGGTGATTTTTTTCCCCTTCTTAACTATGTTATCCCACTTACCACCACCACTGATGGGCTTGGCCTTGGCCAGAGGCAGGTCCATCTTGGAGCCAGCTGGCATTGACTCTCTCGAACATGGGGGAAGCTTCTAGCAGCTTCTCACAGAAACCACCCCTGTAGCCCCCCTCACTACCAAAACCTTGCCGTGCAAACCCAATGCACCTCTCCTGTTCAGTCTCTTGTGTGTAGAGGGCTCTTACGGAAGCCAAATCGTGTTTGTGATTTTGAAGATGTGTGGATTATAATATTGTAGGCTCTGTTGGATGCCTGAAAGCACCAACGACACTAGGAAATTTATACTTTAGCCTGCTAATTGTTGGAAAATATGAGCCCTTGATTGGTATGCAATTAGAAGTGTAACATTCTGTTAAACATATCACACAGCATATGGCATGTTAGTAGCAAATCTCTAATTTAAAATGAAAAAAAAGTATGTAGTTCTGCATATTAGCAATTTTTGCAGGGAATCAGAATTTGCTATTTGTCTAAATGTCAGAGGAGGAAAAGCCATCCTTAGTTATTTTGGTAATCTAAATTTGGTTTATGTTTCATAAAATTTCTGTTCTCTAATAATAAATAAACATAAAAGAGGAAAACCCATAATATAGTTAAATGTGCCATTAGTTCCAACTAATCAAAACTACGCTTTTTATTAAAAAAAAAATATTAATTGCCTTACCACATTTGCTTTAATTCAAACAAGTCAAAAATGCTGAAGCAAAAACATAATTGCAGAACCACAGAAAAAAAAAGTCAAGGGTCCATGAATGGAATTCATTGATGGGCAATCAGATGGTGCATTGTTTTGTCAATTAAAAACATAGAATGTATCCATAGTCAGATGGTCCTTTCTTTAACAACCCCAATGGTTTGAAGGCTTGATATACCCTCTAGTCTTCCAATACATATTCTGTGATCACTTTTTTTTTTTTTTTTGGCAGTGTATTTTGGGGCATTTTGGAATAACATTTTCACATATATACCGTGATGCTGCAAGAAATACCCTTCTGTTAGAGGCTGAAGTCTTGCGCGTGTGGGCCCAGGGATGATTAGTACTTAGAAGACGTACTAGCCCATTTATAAGACTAATTGTAAGCACTGCTAATTGTAGGCTTGAGTCATTGAAAGATGGCTTGGTAGTCCAGGCTAGGATGAGGGGAAGTAAACTGCATCTGCGAATGAAATAGTTTCCTTTCACAGTGGTTGTGGAGGGTTACTGTGTGTCTTCAAATCTGATTAGTCTTGGAGAGGATTGCATTTCATTGACTGCACATGCACCACAATTTATATCAGCGAGGTTTAAAAATCTTTGAATGCTTCAGCCATGTTTTTGTTAACAGGGTGCTTCAAAAGCTTGTTACTTCCAATATTTGTAGGTGGTCAATTTATCTGATGTTTGGCATGTAATATTTATCTTCTCCCTCAAGGTTTCTGACTTTCCAGTCGGTCTTTCACTTTTGCTATGTAGGATAACTCATCACTTAAAAAATGTGCCTGATTTCTGCTTTAATTTACATCTTGTCTCCGGTCTTTTTCCCATGGCGTAGTATTTCTGAGACATGAGTCTAATGGTATATTTGCCAACGTATCTCAAAGTAACCTCCTAAAGCTGGCTTTATTTAGTGTTTATCCTGAAATGGTAAGTAGGATTCCCATTCCGCTTGTCTCCTCATCGTCCCTGCCTTTGTCACCCTCCTGCTTCAGTCACCGAGAGTGACTCTTACCGCAATGTAGCTAAGCGCTGCAGAGCCGCAGCCTAGCCTTGTGAGAATTTGCGTCCCTATCTAAAACCAGGCAGGGAAGAAAGTTTTTTCTGCTCTAGCAGATAACTGATCATTTATTATGCTCAAGTACTGACATCAGTTTTGTTGTGACTTTGTACTTCATTTTGACATTGCATTATACAGTCAATTTGGCATTGAACTGGAGAAAATGAGAATACTAGGAAGCCGATTCCTCAAACTATTAATTTTAAATCAAAGACAGCTCTCCAAAATGTTGCTTCGGGAGGAGGGAGGGGTTTTTTTTTTTCATTCGGCTTTCCTTCACCAAATTACGCAGTTACTTTGGAAATCTTAAATCTGATTTAAAATCAGTTTGTGTTACAAAGCCTGAGGTTTGGTTATCGGTTGTTCCTGTTGTGTGTTGTAGTCACTAATCCTTTTAATGAAGAGCTTTTAGCATTGGAGAGATTCTATTTATAGTAAAGCCATTAGAGCATAAAGCTTCTCATTGCTATTCTGCAGCATGTAGCTGTAATGTTTGTCAGTGGAGAAAAGATATTTTTAGCCGCAGCATTGAAAACCGAGGCTGAAAGGTCAAGAATCCTCGCGGGGATATGTTCTGCTACATCAGTGCTATCACACAGCTGCTGTTTACTCTCTTATCGTTCTTCAGTAATAAGAAGATTTCTTTATTGTGACACTAAAGGTATAAAGCATCAAAAGGATTTTGTGCATGAAATGAATACTCGGGGAAGGATGATGTATCCAATCACATTAAATGTTCTACTTCTCCTTAAGTGAATGATTTTATTTTCCCAAAGACTATCTCAATACCTATTCGTCAAAAGATTCATTCTAGGAAAGTTTTTATTAAAACGGATAAGACCTAATGCAAGCAAAAGGCAATCTGCTGAAATAGTGAAGAATTTTAAGTACACGCTAGCCTGCCTGACATCTACACCATTCATTTTCTTAGCGGCGTACTGCATGAGCAGAAGACATAATATCAACATGTAGTTTGCCAAAGCAGAAAGAGCCTGCAGCTTTCTGTTGGTAACTTGAGGAACGGAATTGTGGGTGGCGGTGATTATATCTGCTACAGGACAGCTCGTAGCACGCTGGGTAGGTACTCAGCAAGCACAAAAAGATCATGTGGTCCTGTTGAAAAAGGATATGATAGATTATATGTAAAAGGGAGAAAGGAGGGGAAAAAAGGGATAATTATAGGAATACAAGGCTGCATATATTATCTAAGGGTACAATGTGGAGGCTTCAGAGGGTTTTCTAATATCTTTATATAAAAATCAAGGGGAAAAGAGATTAATTGCCACATTGAGAAAATTAGAGCTTTATGATCAAAGGAAAGGCTTAGAAGAAATGGCCTGTTGACAGATGGCTTATAAAAATGAAAAGATTTTTCACAGGATATGAGTCTGGAGTTTTCTGCTGCTTGGGGAGACACAGGCACTGTCATCATATTTTAATAATAATAAGCTGCTATGTTACCCTTTTTATTCACCAAACATTGTGTAGCATAAGAAAAGTATGAGTAAAAAGTAATACACTGGTAGGTACACTTTCTTCTCAGGGTATAATGAAATTAATTGTACTTCTCCTCTCAGAATTTCTTCGACGTCTTGCTGCTGGAGGTTGTTCGTACCTTCTGACAGATGGAGTCCATTATCACGTACCTTTTAAAACAAGTTCCTTCGTATCAGGAAATTATTTTAATTCTACTCTTTCTGCATACCCAAACCAGTTTTTAACACCATCTTTTCCAAGCGTTCTCTATAGGCAGTATTTGACTTCGTCCACGTGGTTATAACTGTTACGTTGTTCTGATTGTTATAGTTGTGCCAGGCAGCAGCACAGGGTGAACACACATTAATAGGCACCCCCTGTCCCCAGGATCCTGTAGATGAATATACCAAAATTTGAAGGATTGACAAAAAAAGAATTGGAGAAACTGAAAAGATCTCAATTCTACAATTATTTTCTTTTGTAGTTGAATGAGATTTAGGTAATTGGGCATTCGCTGAAGGGAATGACAGAGACGAGGAAGGTATGGCTTTATGAAAAGACCAGACATTGATGGCTTGTCCCTATCAAAACCAACAGATGTTGCTAAGTCCCATTATCTCTTATCTCTCTCTTATGTGAAAGAAACTCAGGGGTTTCTGGCTCTGTCACCCACCTCATGCCACAGTGACTCAGTTCAACTCATATGACAGAAAACAAACCCGGGGCGGGGGGGAAGCAGGGTTTTTTGTTTGTTTGATTTTTTTTTTTTTCGCCAGGTTAGGAGGTTGAATCAGTGTGCCTTGTAACAGGGTGGTGAGTGTTGGGGCAAAGGAGCAGCTGGCTCATGCGGTGAGGAGCCAGGAGTGGGCAGGAGGGAGCCCGGCTTCTCCTCCTCCTTGCTGAAGTGATCAGCTCTTAATTTAGCTTACCTTTATATGAAACACAGCAACAAGTCTGAGGAAGGCCATGAGGAATAGGAACAATAGGTGGAGAGAGGCTCAATTATGTAGGAGGAAACCTGCTTGACCAGCCACTCTTCACATGGAAGAGAACGTCCTGAGAAGGAGCTGTCAAAAGCTTGGCCCATCGCTGCTCTTTAAACCTGTGTTGTTTTCTGCCTCTCATAGCTTCAGGTGGTGCCAAGATATTTTTTTTCTTGTTTATTAATTTGTTATCTTTGAATATATATGACTTGGAAAAAGAAGAACACTACCTGGGGCCTAACGCTGACCTGGGAGGTAGTTGCTTATATATGCGATAGGCGCACAGTATATGGAATGGAGGAATTTATTATGAGTTCTTGACTTCATGATGCGTATATATACACACTTTCTTAATGGAAGTGAATCTTTATAAACATCAGATTTAATATATTGGGAGAACTGGAATTTCCTGGGATTTTGATGGTAGCGCAAAGATTTCTTTCTAAAGAAAGAATTCAGGATGCTTTTTCTTTCTTTCTATAACTGCTAGAGTACAAAAGGAATTAGCAGAGAATATATAAAAATTATGTAAGCTCATAATCCATGATCTTAACTGCAAATTAATAAGTTATTTGTTTATAGCTTTCATGGCCTGTAGAAGTAGTCATGGTGTTTGGGGGGGGGGGGGGAAGTTCATTCTGGGTTACAGACTGATAAAATAGTGTTTAAATTGATTGTTGATATTTTGTGTGAAAATGCATATGATTTTGCTGTTCTAGCCACTAGAGTGCCGTGGAAATCCTCTAATTTTCGTCAACTTCCCTAGTTAATCTTGATGCTTTTTATACTCGCTAGTCCTGTGAAATTTCATGTATGTTTGCTGTCTCTGCTGCATTCTCTCTTGCTTTCTTAGACTATTTAATTCTTATTTGGGCTTAGACCAGCTTTAATTACTTTAATGGTGGTGTCTTTGTTGCAATTTTGTAATCACTATGACGTCTTTTTTTTTGGTAGTTGTATTTTTTACAGTTAGCTGTTCACATACTAACTAATTTGCTTTATTAGCTAAGTGTTCTTGGGAGAAACAAAGGATTTTCTTCTTTTTTTTACCAACAGTGGCTTTTGTTAGTAAAAGCAAAGGCAGGGTTTTTTTGAAGTCTAATGAGCTATGCTTTGTCATGCATTGGCATGAAGTTGAAGACTGGTAAATTTTGGTATCTATTGACATTCCACTTTGCTGTAGATTTGTAAAATTCAATGCAAGTCAGTTACTAAACCACTTTATTTTCATTAAATTCTTCCCTGGAGCTCTTCCGTGTGCAGAGATAGGTTAAAAATAATTGCAAAGTAAACATGCCGGCCTTTATTGACACAGATTCAATGAACATGCAGCAATTGACAGTTGTCTTTTACTGGTTTCATATTTTCACTTTAAATACATAGTTTCTGTGAGAGAGTGGAAATGTCAAAGCTGTATCTGTAGTGAAGACAAAAATACTTGCTTGTAATTACTGTTCTCTGAAAATGTTCTTTGTGAGAGAGGTTTTATCTGTTCTCCTTTCTGCTGTATCTGAGACTTGTATATTCTTTTCTTGATTTGTTTGTTAACCAAGGGGAATTTTTATCTTCTTACTCTCTTGTGTTTTGTGATTTACTGTGTGATTGCCTCTAATTTGAAACTTGGCAAATTTTCTGAAATATGGAAATGTGACCTAGTTCTGACCTCGTATACCTATGCTGCATTTCATAGCGATGCCCCTAGCATGTTTGATGGCCCTGCAAGTCCTTTTATTCGCAGTCTATCATCACAAAATATATTTGGCTCCTGGTTACTATATAAAAGGATTAACGATTCCTGACACAGCTGAAGTTTTGGTTTAGGAATCTCAGTTTAAATCTCCTCGCAACAACTGAAATATCAAGGGTTGTTATTAGAGAAAGATTGAGTTGCTTTGAGAGATGTGTGGAGACCCGTGCAAAAGAGTACGTACATCGGAGAATCTCATCGTTGCAACTGCACTTTTCTGGCTGGTACAGAGCAGTATCTGGAGAGTTCAGTTTATCTACTTGAGCTAATCCGTGACTTCAGTTTATTGTATTATACAGAGCCTATGCTGTACATCCAGTTCAAATTAAAATGAAGCACTAGGTTTTAGCGTTTCACTCTGTCTGAAGCAGCAGTTGTTTGATGGTGGCAATGTTGAGAACACTTTTGCAAATACAGCTTCAGGCGGTGGCTAGCATTTTAATTGTCCTGTCCTTTAAATCTGCTCATTTTGGGAGTCTTGTCGATGCTAATGCTGTCTCTGTACTACAAAGCTAGGATGACTTGTGATTCCAGTCCTATTTGTTAAGTGGATGTATTTTATGTGTAACTAGTGACTAGCTGCTAGTGGATAGTAAGTGTAGCTGCTGACTTGTTTTATCGTGCGTTTAAAGCTCTCACGAATCTCTGAAAGAGTCCTAAGACACATTTCTGCTGTAGTTTTCTGCTTGTGGTTGGGTGCCATTCAAGATTTGTAAGGAATTAAGAGCTATAGGTAGCATCATCTGACTGCATCTCTTTCTATATAGCATTTCGGCATTTGGGATCCAGTGCAATTTATGTTAACAAAAATCTAAATTGGGATACTTAAGGGTAAAACATTTCTACCAATGAACTTTGTTGTTCTTGCTGTCAGTTAAATGACTAGATCTCAGTGTAAAATATTCCTCTTTGTTCAAGATGCTGACACGTGTGCTGTTGACATGCCGGAAATGTAGATAAGATGTGATAAAAGGTACTGTTATTATTGCCTGCCCACATATATAATGTGTTTGCCTACAGGCTTGTTCCATAGAGGGGTCTAAGTAACCACACAGAAACATGTATTTACTTTGTTAATTCTCAGAATTTTTCTGTGATATCTTTCAAAGTAAACATAGATAAATAAGCCAAGACTTTATCAGGGAAAAACCATGTTTCTGCCAAATTGCATTACAGTAGGCCAAAAAAATTCCTTCCAAAACATTCCTTGACACTTCTGAAGGGAATACCTCAACCAGTGTGTGCAACTTCTAAAATAATCAATCTGTTATCAGAGAGTAAAAGTTGAAGGTGAAAGAATAATGTTGCCTTTTTACCCAATAACTGAGTCTAGGGACTGTACAATGAATAATCCAAACTGATTCTTAAAACCATGGAAGGAGAATGTTATGGGGGAGCCAAAGCTGACGAAGAGGTGTAATTTGGACATCATGCATTGCATCTAAGAACAAAGTGAAATACGAGCTAGAAACATGACTACATAAGCAGATAGCCTCTTTGATAACTCTAGTTTCTAACTAGTTCCCAGAAGAAAATGTTGCAAAATTCTTCTGTAGAACTGCTGGAGCTCCTCTTTTGTACTGTGCATATCAGAAGAAACATATCACTATCAGTCTCTGCAACTGCATCGCCAACCAAGGCTCCAGTGGCATTTTAATAAAATAAATGAGCAACTCTCTTTAACTGCAGAAACAAATCCTATCTTCACCATTTTATCTGGTTCCTTCCCCGAATTCCTTCTCCCACATCAGCTTTCCAACTCGGCTTGTGCTAATATGCTCTCCAGCATTGCCTTAATTTTTCTTGGCTTGTGTTGTCTTCCTGAGCTGACAGAGCTCCAGTCTTGCCGTTCCCATTCTCTCTGAGGGTTCATGGGGTGATGTGGAAGATCTCATCCCTTCTGGCTCCAGATTAGAAGTCCTGAAAAAATCAAATGGGTATCTTTCTCTGAGGGCAGGATGAACTTCTGACTTTTCTCTTCTGGCCAACATTATGTTTATAAGGCTGGAAGCTGACTTAGAAAGCTGCTTTTTTTAAAAAAAAAACCACCCAAACCAAAACAAAAAACCTAACCACCACAAACCTTGAAGAGCTTGATACCGGAGATTGGTATAACTGTAGGTAAAAAGTTTGTTGTAACTTTTGAATTGTCCAACTGCACTGGTATGAGAAGACAGTTGTTTTCACTCTGTTGCTTACCTCTTGTGAATTTATGATGCTATTTTTCTGAGAACGCTGAAATGCTTCTTATCATCAGTGAGCGAATCATATCCCTGCGAGAAGCATAATGTGCATATTACTTATAGACAGACTGAGAAAAGATCATTACTTTGCCTCGGGCTACAAAATAAGACAGTAATATAGTAGGAAGCTCAGTCTCGCAGTCTCCTGGTTTAACCAGTGAATGACTCATTTATGATACTGGCTTAAAATGCACGAGGAATGAATGATGGTGAATAAAGCTTAGAAAACAATTGGTCAGAACAATGTCTTCTATTCAGGGTTTAATAATGTGTGACTTTCACACCAGTTTTGAAATTAAACTAAAACTATGGGACTATAGTTTGCTTCTGGCAATATCCCTGATTAATAAACAAAGCAAATGTTTTTCTATGCTGAATGACTTCCAGTCTCTTTATTTGCACATCAGTGTGTCACAGTAGTCCTTTCGCTTGTAATTTGACTGTTCAGGAAATCTTTTTTTTTTTTGTTAGTCCCTTTAACTGTCGCTGGCTTGGCAATGAGGTGACATCAGGCTTATGTCCTTCTGAATGTAAAGACTTCCACCTGAAACCCTCCTCAGCATCACAGCAATATTTCTGTCCAAAGACCTTCCTCATCCAGGAATTGCAAGAAGCCACCTCTAGGAAGTTTTATTTCTAATTGCAGGTCGAGCATCCACAAATCTACTCTCAGCTTACTCCAAGTGCAGTTCAGTATGAAGGCTCAGAGGAACTTCAGATGGCATGCCAAATTCCTAGTGTCCTCCTAATCCTGCAGCCCACTGCTTTCCTTCTCCTTCCTCAAGTGTAGTTTGAGGAGGACTTTTAATTGACCTAAGATGAGGGCTGCCATGACGGAGTATTTGTGCATTCCCCTCTTCCCGGTTGTGTACTCCTGGATTTTGGCACTAGTGTTTGTCTAGCTGCCAGGTAAGTCAAATTAAGGAGCTGATCTCTCTGAAAACAGTTTTCTCCCCTCCCTGCCAAGTCTTCCTCCAGATTATTTCCTCAATTACTTTGTGCACTTTTACTACCTAATTTGTTCCAATTTTGGCTCTCGCCAGACTTCCCTGAGCTGATTTAACACACCAGTCTGACAGAAGACAAACCCAGGGAGAAACACAGATAGTTTTCTGTAGCATTAGTGATTTGAATGACTGATGGGAAGATTGCCTTGAGAACTGGGGACTGTTCCCAAAAAGAGAGAGGAAAGAGTTTGTTAAGGAAGTGGAATCTCCTTCATCCCTATCCCAACTTTTCTTTACGTGATCCTCATTAAAAATTGTGTCTTATGACCAATGCCCTTCTCTCTGGGCTTCAGCGTACCAACCTTAAGACCTTCCACTGCTGGAGTACTTTATAATCCGAGGCTGGTTCCGGGTATATGAAACCCCGTTGCAGAATATCCTTTGCTCCGTATACCAGTTCAGCTAGATATTTTAAAATACAAAACTCTTCAGAATTGACTGCTCTATTCTAACCAGAATTTGCACATTATCTGATGAAGTTTCATTTTTCTCCAGAGTGTTATGACTAAACTCGAGAAGGGAAAACAGAGTAATCATCAGTGAAAATAAACAAATAATGACTTAATAATCACAAATCTAACTGAGAAAACGGTATTAATTATTCATAGAGGGTGATTTATCTTAAAACTTACTGTGAGACTGGCAGCTGAAATAAAGGCAGGTGTTTCTGCTTTGTCCCAGTGGGCTGGAAATACAGAATTGGAGTCAAATTTGATATCCACATAATGATCTGGGAGAGTGTGGAGGTCTGTATAGTTGTTATTTGCATATGAAGTTTGTTTTGAATGACAGATGGAAACACTTTTTTCAGTATTTGTACTGTTTCTAGTTTCTTCTGCACTGTAACATCTTTCATTTAGCACTCGCTGCATATTTTGGAGCAAATATTTACAGGAATAAAGACAAATGAAAAATGCCATGTATTAAAATTTTAATATATATTTTTAAATTCTGAAATCACTTCTAGTAGTTACATTTCACTTTTGAAGTGCTTTGCAATTGCACTTAAATGCCATAAATCTGTAGTTTCTGGATACAAAATTTAGATTAAAGGTGGAGGCACTAAAGCAAAGCAGAGTGCGAAGGAAGAAATAAATTTATGACAAAAGCTTGAAGCTCCAGGTCTCAGAACATCTGGGTTTGTATTCCACTTTTATTGTAAATATTTTGGATAAGTTGGTTTTGTTTTTGTTGAAAGTGGTATTGTGAGTGAGCTATGAGAGTTTTCGAGAAGTTGAAAAGCGCTGAACAGTACATTATATTTAGAATTTAAGGTGAGATGAAGGACATAGGGTTATGACGAGGAAAGGGAAAACAAGGCATGAAAGTTAAATAGCTTTACTAGAATGGGAGCCCCAAATCTGTTGCCTTAGTTAAGATGTCAACAAGATGCAAGATTAACGCAGAAAACCTTGTTGGTAGATAACTGTCTTCTCCTCGTGTCATCTTTTCTTTTAAAACAATATATATTCAAAATTTTGACTAGTGGTTTAGCTTCTCAGCATTTCATCTTGTTAAAGTGTATGGCATCATCTTTGTTTGAAGTGTGGTGACACGATCTTTCTTTCTAAAAAACCAAACTAAACCCAAATCCAAATCAGCCTGTATCGGTGTTCAGTGCTTATCCTACTGATCGGCACATTTATGTGAAAATAATCCCGATTCACTTGACCACATTGGGAAAAGTTGTGGTATTTACAGTTACATGTTTGTATTTTTCTTCTTGTCCCTGAATTTTGGGATGTGTACTATTACAAATAGAATTTATTAATGTATATAAATAAATCATGCAATGCAACAGAAGGGAGCCAGCAGTGGCTCTGCTCTCTCTCATCCTAATTTTTTCTCGTCTTCTCGTACCGATGGAGCACAGAATTGCAACAGGCACGTAAGGACGTGCAGGCAACTACAGAAAACTGGTGCCGTTTGCCTGCCTCCGACGCTGTGCATGTGTGGCCTTTGCAGATCCAGGTTTGGAGCGGTTTGTATTTCTTTGGTGGAGCTTGTGTCTGGTGTTATTGGACACAGAGACCTAAATGTTTTAGCTGTTTCTCTTGTGGAAATGCTAAAACCAAAATAGTTTGCCTGAAAGATGTTGCAAGAAAGCTGCTTTCAATTCGGTTCTTTTGTTCAGCCACGTATCTGATCCTGTGGGGTTAAAACATCTAGAATTATTTGTTACTGTTCAATAAAGTTCTATATGCTATTATTTATGCTCAAGCTTTCCAGTACTAACTCCTAAGATTCCTAATTTTTGTCTGAGCTATGACAAAATGTAATAGCTTTTTATGTATTTTAATTCACATTTTTCCTGGGCACTCTGAGAATGTTTCCTATGAGCATCTCCATCTTGGAGATTTCAATGATTTTTCTCTAACATTTTCTTTGGAGAGTCGGTTCTTTTCTGGAAGCTTGTTGCCAAGCTACCTTCATTATGCTATTATTATTTAGTGTTTTTTTCCCACTAAAGAACACCAGAACTTCGAAGAACTTAATTTTATGAGAGTGGTTGACCTTTCGTGGTATCGAAAACCCACACATTTTCTTTGGGGAGATGGTTATACTTTATCTGTAGGACATCAGTCTGGAAAGACTGAGACAACTGCTTGAAAAGAACTTCTTCCAGCGATTTTTCTGTACTGCCTAAAATAAAATTGGTAATAATTACCAATGCCTCTTCACATGGCTTAATAATAGAACCTATGCTAGAACATCCTATCAACTGAAGATTTCATATATCGTTTCAAGAGAGAAAATGCACATGGAATTTTAACAGCCTCAGGCCTTGTCAAAACAGGCGATTTTTAAAATTTTAATTTTCTGTCGAAGACAGTAGTTCATTTGCTTCAGCATTAGCAGTATTTGGATCACTGACTTAAACACACTGCTGACTGTTATTCTGAACCAACATCCACTCAACCTCTTAGCTGTTAGCTAGACTCGAGTGCATGAAGTTGTAGGAACAGAGCTTTTGGCTTCCAAGCATGTACATTCTTTTATATTTTTCTGCAAAAATAATTTTGGAATTATTTATGCCCACTTTATCCAGGAGCATACTTCTTTTGTGTACATCAAGTAAAAATAAAGCATGAGACTAATGGATATTTGATCTCCTTGGAAAAATAGGATTTTACCACGTAATGAATTCTGGGTGAAAAATTATTACTGCTATTAGTATTACCTGTGGTTGTCACGTTGTGGCACAGATTTCTTTTCCTGCCAGCTAAATCAAAGTGACCAAAGGAAAGAAAATTAAATTGGATATTTGCAAGATTTAGTGGTCTTTGTTCCTTTACCCAAATCATCTTGGTATTCATTCAAGGAAGTTGATATTTTTTGTCTCAGCTTTCACATTTTTCTATAAAATATGTTTGCTGCTGTTCCTATTTCTAGACACAGTTTTACGTGCTTGTATTTATAGAGTTTCTGTCGCACATGTGTTTATGTACGTGTACAAAAAATTTACTGAGTCTGTATGCAGGTCAGTTTAGTTTACATGATTAGCGTGTGATTCTGCAAAAAATAAAAAATTTGGAGGAGAAAAAAAAGCTTATGGACAACATTATGGAATCCAGGATACAGAAACTTGCTAATTTAGTCTTTGAAGACACAAGTGATATTTTCACCCTGCATCCACTTGCCGAGTATTCCATAAATAGACTTTATTCATATCCCTCTAGGAGAGACGTGGCTGCAGTTTATGGAAACCTCATCATGCTTCATGAAAAAGCTGAATGCTGCAGCTTTAACTGAAGCACACTGGTTCATAAATGTTGCAATGCTATGAGCAGTATAAAAGTATACTTTTTTTTTTCCTTTCCAGCAGGCGATATGTTTTTATTGCTTGAAGATGATTCCTACAGAGTTCAAAGAGAAAAAAGTTATCTCAATGAATTTTTGAAAGAATTTGATGCTGGCTAGTAAAACGATTTTCAAAATAATCTGACAGTCTGGTTGGCAAGGTGTGATTTCAGTGGACCGTATACTTCTGTTCCTTCTGCTCTGACCTATATACAGTGTCGCGTTGCAATCAAGTCCTCCATTCTTGATTTGTCTGTCCAGAACTGAAGTTCAGAGAGAAACTTATGGTAGGGCCCAGCTCTGGACAGCTGCAAACTCTAGAGCTTTCATGCATTAATGGTGGTATAAAAACTGAGCAATAGAAAAGAATTTTGTTGTGTAGTAATACTTTTTTTTCTGAAGATGAAAGCTGTTAGTCACAACAAATGATACCCTTTCCTTATACCAAGAAGTGTGTAAATGCTGAGTAGAAATACTGCTATGGTGAAACTGGTCCTTATATTGTCCCTGCAGTGTCCTTACACAGATTAGGGGCAGCTCATTCTTGATAGTATCAGTTGATTGTGGTGCATTGTTATTTACCATTCCATGCATACAAAATTAAAGTTTTAATGTAGTTATATTAAAGCCATGTATTAAAAAAGAAAAAAAAAAGGATTCACTGTAGTTTTATCTTGCTGTTGTTGAGTTTGCGAAGCACCCCCAGCTCTCTGGTGGGCCCACAACCTCAGGTTTTCAGTTTCTTCTGAAGCTTGGGTGGACACCAAGGATTCTGAATTGTCTTTAAGGAGCCACCAACTCTCTTAGCTCAGATCTTGTGTGTTTAAGTGTAAATGCCCCTACATAAAGTAGATGTGAGAGTACAGATGGAATATAGAGAGTATAGCCTAATAATGCTTTAAATGAGATATAGCCTACAACTGTTTTCCCTCATTTCTGCGACCTGACTCCCACCTCTGTTCCTTCCAAATCTGAAAATAGCGTATATACTTACTGCAAAGAAAGCGTGTTGGTGTTGGATTTTGGCTTTTCACTAAATGGAACAATCTAGAGCATCAGGAAGATGTAAGAAAGCCCTAAAGAAATATTGAAATGAATGAAAATTTCAAAGGAAAAGCTGCCTTTTTTTTTTTTTTTTAGAAAGTAATTAAGAATCATGAATATTTTGGTTACTCTGCAATAAGCAAATCCTTAAGGGATGAAAATATGCTCTAACTAGCTGCTTTGCAAATGTATAAAGTTCATAATGTGTTTGATTAAAACTTCTGTATTGCTTACTTAAGCTTTGCACAGAATTCTACAAACATTTCAGAAAGAGTAGTTCATAAATCCTATAAGGTGCACTTACTGTCTCTGTCAAAATCTGATGTATGCACTGTTGAGAATTAAAAAAATGTTCAAAACTCAATAGAAAGAAATACTGCAAAGAAAGAAAAAGGTCCTGGTATTACTGAGACCTTGGGCAGTGCCAGGACTTGATATTTTTCCTTAGAATTGCCTTGTATATGTGATATTTTAAATATTCTCAAGCATACTAGAGATATGTGACAAAGGCTGGATGGGAAAGCAACACGGAAAATAGGGCAGAAATATGGAACTTGAGTTCTAAACTGGCAACAGATTGTTGAAGGGATTTCCACTTGATTTATTTTAATATTTTTAAAATAGAATAGTTAGGATAATTTTACTTTCTTTTCTTGTAAACCTTCAATAGGCTCACCATAAAATAAAGATTTTCTTCCCTAATTGTGAATCTGTGGGTGAACAAACTAATGTGATCCTCTCAGTACAAACACTTACAAATAAAGTCAGCAAATTAGCTTATAAATTCTTCTGCTGAATACATGAATTGCATAATAATTAGAGGTTATAATCAAGTCTTAGATAAAGTCAATTTATCTAAATAATACATGTGCTGCAAATGCTGTTAATACAATGCTTCTCGATAATCTGTTTCTTGAATGATTGTCTCTAGGTCACCTGAAGTACCCTTCTTACCTCTTTCTTTGCTGAATTTTATTATATACCCTAGTGATTTTCCAACTCAGAAATAGAAAAGGGCCATAATGACATTATTGCTGTGGTTTTTGTTGCTGAAATTTTCTCAAAGCCCTTGAGCAAAGTGAAACTGAACCAAAATTGGTGGCATTCATCAGCCACAGCGAACAAACAGGATCAGTCTTTACATCAGAAAGAATTTTAATGTTTCATTACAATCCATAATTAAGTAACCACTCTTTCCTCATCTCCCTCTCCCCAACCTATTTACTTGGCCGTTCATAATACTGACATTTATGCTGACCTTTGTTCCTTAAAATTATTTCGTAGGTCTTTAATTTCATTTTCCAGGTTACCCTGAGGTGAAAACTTTTGCCGTTCTGTTCAGTGACAAAGGCTGTTAGAAACACCAGCTGGTCTTAGTGGAGCTTTAATCTCAAAATTCAGTTCCAAAAACTTGAACAAGAAGAAATGTTGAATGGAAAAAAAGGAAAGTTGCATGAAAATCAATGTATAATGTTTCCGTTGGAGGGAAAGAAAAATCGGTTGATGTTTTCACGTATTCTGATATTTGAAATCTGACACGATGCAGAAGAAAATTACAAATGGTAATTCTGCTTTAAGAAGAATGTAAATTGTGGGATGAAAGAAGGTTAATTTATGTAAGTTTAAGATCCTTAACAAAGTGGCAAATAAAAATCAGTCTGCTTGCATTTCAGATTAAATTTAAAAAGATAATAAAAGATAAGAACTTGTAACAAATCAAACTTCTAGATGTTTCTGAAAATCTTTGTAGTTAATTCTGATCATTTAGCAATTTCATTCTATACTTTAATTATAATAAAAATCATTATATTTGATAAAATAAAGTGTCATAGAAATGCATCAATGAGGTTTGGTTTTTCCAAATGCTGTGACCTGAAAGCTGCTACAAAGTGGCAGAAAAAGGAAAGAAAGAAAAAAGGCTATTTTCTTTCCCTGGTCAAAATGAATCACAGCTCTCCTTGTGCACCGCCCAGTGCAGCACTTGGAGCAGCTTACAAGGAGGTTTTTTAACTATACACATAAACCTAAATAAAATCCTACCATAATAACAATTTCCAGTTTCAAATTATAAATTTTATTTTAAGATATTCAGAGTGAGGCTTCAGCTACAAACTTTACTTTCAGTTTTATTCTGTGTCCAGGGACTTAGTACGTGGGATCGGCATAGAGCAGATCAGAAAAGCAATCTGGGAAGTCAGATCATCTGGAAAACAAGCACTGGTCTGATTTTAGTTCAGAAATGTCAGGTTATTCTTAATTTTCAATGCTGTGGCATTTGCCTGTTGATGAGATTATGGAAAACTTGTTTTTCATGTGTCGGTAGTTTTTCCCTTATGGGAGGCTTTCAGTTGTGCATTGCAGTTTCATGACTTAAAAACAGTTAGAGAAGAATGTGGAAATTTATTAGGAGTATGTCCACACTTTGGAACAGTATTGAAGATGATGTGTATTGGAATGATTAATTTGCATTACAGTTAATTGCAAAAATCCATTTGAATTTAACTGACTTTTTATTCCAATTTGCATCTGTACGTGATGGCTGACACAGGTGTTTTTGAAAATACAAAATTGAATTGATAAACAAACATTTAATCCCAGGGAGATTTTTTTTTTCTGAAGGCTTTTTTATTCCCAGTAGTAATAGCTATCAGTGTTTTAACAACTGTTTTCTTTAAATGAAATATTACGCATATTTTTCTTCATAGAGAAATTTAAAAAAATAATTTTACAATGCTTTTTTACAAAATCAAAATACATGGTGTTGCACATAAGAATAAAACATAAAAATATTCATTAGACTTAGAACTGGGTGCTCGCAGCCCAGAAAGCCAACCGTGTCCTGGGCTGCATCAAAAGAAGTGTGGCCAGCAGGTCGAGGGAGGGGATTGTCCCTCTCTGCTCTGCTCTTGTGAGACTCCACCGTGTCCAGCTCTGGGGACCCACTAGTACAAGAAAGACATCGAGCTGTTGGAGCTAGTCCAGAGGAGGCCACAAAGCTGATCAGAGGGCTGGAGCACCTCTCCTGTGAGGACAAGCTGAGAGAGTTGGGATTGTTCCGCCTGGAGAAGAGAATGCTCCGGGGAGACCTTATAGCAGCCTTCCAGTACCTGAAGGGGCCTACAGGAAAGATGGGGAGGGACTGTTTACAAGGGCATGGAGTGACAGGACAAGGGGTGATGGTGTTAAGCTGAAGGAGGGTCGATTTAGATTAGATGTTAGGAAGAAATTCTTGACTGTGAGGGTGGTGAGGCACTGGACCAGGTTGCGCAGAGAAGCTGTGGATGCCCCCTCCCTGGAAGTGTTCAAGGCCAGGTTGGATGGGGCTTTGGGCAACCTGGTCTAGTGGAGGGTGTCCCTGCCCATGGCAGGGGGGGTTGGAACTAGATGGGCTTTGAGGTCCCTTCCAACCCAAACCATTCTATGATTCTGTGAAATTGGAAAAGACTTTCAGTAGTCCATCATCTGTTACCAAAAATAATGTAAAGAATGAGATTTACTTTTCTTAATATGTTCTCTCCAGGTTTTTTTTTAAGGCAAGGTTTCTCTAAGCATCTACTTTGAAGACTTGATGCAGTTATAGTTATGACTTAGGTTTTTGATTATTTTCTAAACAATTTTATTTTTCACTACTTTTGGTTATACATTCCAATTTAGTATCATTGAGCCTTGTTCTAGAAGAGGAGATTAACTGCATTTTTCCCTGCTCACTATGTACTTTACGTTTAACTTCCCACTAATTCTGGCTGAATGAGTGGGCAACAGTATTTGTTGCAGTTCATTGTGTGGGTACAGGAAAGTAAGAAATGTAAAACTAAATTCAGCTAAGTAATTCTCAAGCAAAACATTTTTTTTAACAATTATTAAAAACAAAGAGTAAAGAGTCAAAGTTCCCCTGGCTTTTCTTTTTCTTTTTCTTTGTTGTTGTTGTTGTTGCTGTTGTTTTTGTTACATCCTTCTCCAATTTTTTTGTCCTTTCTGTAGTTGCTGTCCTACCTAAGAAAGCAAACCAAATAAGGCCATTTTCTAAATAACGCCCCAGGATAGACCCAATTTAGGTGTATTTTGCTAGACTTCAGTTGTTTACCCACTCTGGGTGTCAAGCATACATGCTAGAGATCACTGTAAGTCATACTATGGAAAGCATATTAAAGACATAGATGTTTAATGACAAAATACTTCATAATGGACTGTTTTATCTGATAATTTCTGCTTTAATTCTCTAAATATTTGGGTATTGAGTAATTTTTATACCTGGAAGTATTGATGTTGAACTCTGTGTGTTGTTCACATTATTCCCATGGGTACCTTCCAGGTTTGAGGCATTGCTAGACTGCACAGACTTGGGAGCCTGGAGCACTTCTGTGAGCTCTGCTACCACCTTTCTTGGAATAAGGTGCCAAATTCTCTTTATTTTTGTTTCTGCCTCCATAAATTCCCAGTTTTTTTTTTTCCCCTGAGACATTGCATAGCTCTTTTGACTTCTGACTGCCTATTAAGAAACAAAAGTGACTTTTGTCTCTGGTCTGGGACAAATGCAGTGGTCTTTTGAGCAAAGGTGAATGCTCTTTGACTGAGGGGTCTTAATGATGCAGCAATTTTCACGGAAGAACTATTTAATAGTTGTATAGCATCAGTCTAATATTGTCAGCGAGTCTTTAGGTTGCACAGAGTCTTAATAGGCCTCCTAAATAAAATAAGGGTATCCAGACCTCAAGTCCTTTTGGGGTTCTGCTGATATTTGAAAGGGAAAACTCTGACACTGTGTATCAAAAACTTCCCAAATTCTGCTCCAAGAAATCAGGAGCACAGCAATAAAGTCCTTATCTGCCAGCTCCTCATTCTATGCCTTATGCTGCAAGACCAGCCCTTCTCTCGTTTTAGTGGAAAAATTGCTTTTGCCCTTGTATTTCTTACGGTTTCCTACTGCTTCCCCAATTTATAAATCACTACTTGACAGTGTAGTTCTTTCTAGCCTGTGTGGAAATGGCAATGGGACAGATTTGTACAGATTCTGAAGGAGACCTGTAATAAAATCAGAATTAAAACCAGAAGCAGTTTCACACTTGAGCTAATTCTTCTCTCTTAGGGATGCTCATTCAGGCATCCCGGTGCACAGTGAGTCGCACTAGGAATTGCCTTGTCCTGGGCTTTTTTGCTGCTTGCGCGCAGTCTGTAACTCTGCAGCAAAACTATCACAAATGGTAGTACTTTAAGCTGGTTATTCTACCGTTTCTGTCTGGACCAAACTCGTTCATGACATGCTAGGAGAGCTTAACTTCTATGCAATACTGCTTTCTGTGTCGATAGTAAAAATAATTTCTATGTTTACATTTTTGCCTATTCTTCCTCTCATAGGAAGTGCTTTGACAGAACTTGAAAGTGGGAATATGCATAATATCAAGAATCAGTGCTTCCTGAAATGCGTTAGAGCCCACACATGGCTGACTGCTCCAGTATAGGGGATGTATGGGTGAAAAAGGCCTGAAGTGGGACTGCTGTGCTGCCCATGGGAGGAAAACATCGTAGGTAACGATGTCCGAACCATGGCTCTTAGCACTGCCTTGCCTCCTTTGGCATTTTTTCTGCTTTAACTTTTGCCATCAAACTTATCAAATTGGATAAGTTTATCCAATGAAGTTCAATCTAGCGTTTTAGATCAGGGCTTAAATCTAGGCACCTGCCTGACTTTAGGAAATTGGAGACAACAAAATCATATTTATTATATAAATTGTTCACTGGTGATAGGTTACTTTTTCTTCAATATAACATTCCATATTTTCCTGCGATTTTTAAGTTAAATGAAAAGCAACTGTGTCACAAACAGAACATGCTGATGTTAAACCAGCAGCCTACCAGATCTTGCTTTCAAATAAAATTGTTTGGAAACATCTTATTTTCGTTTAGAACCTTAATGAGTGACCAGGTGACCCCTGCTTCCTCTTTAGGTGTCCTACATCTGTGGCCAAGTCCGATGTTCAGACACTAGTGTGATAGTCACATAAAACACTGCCGCGTCATGTGCTCGTGATGCTTGAGAACGAAGCAAGAGAGAAAAGAGTATTGGTTGCCGATTTTAACATAAATTAAGGAAACAGAAAGAAATCACAGAGTCTTAATAATGTCTTTCTAAATGAAAAAATGAGTATTGCAATGAAATAAACTGTTGTACAAACTGCTGACTATATTCACATCACAAACTTGTACGTGCAGTTGTCAGACAGAAACTGGGTTTGCCCAAATTTAAGATTTCATAATGTAGTTTGCAGTTTTGAAAACAGGAGGGCTGTTAGCAAAGATGCTGATTCTACAGTGAATTAACCAGTACTTGAGAGGTGGTTGAGAATATCTGGGTTTATTATAGATTCAGGAGATCGTAATGCAGTCCTTTTATGCAGCTCTAATATAAACTTATTTATTCATTAGTGGTTAAAAAGATTGGGCTGGGCAGCAACGTGGTGTCCTTTAAGGGGCAGAGGAAGATTACTCCTCTCTGAACGAGAAAGGAATGGATTGAAAGCAGCCCTGAGGAGAAGGACTTGGGGTTATTGATTGATGAGAAGCTCAACATGAGCCGGCAGTGTGTGCTTGCAGCCCAGAAAGCCAACCGTGTCCTGGGCTGCATCAAAAGAGGTGTGACCAGCAGGTCGAGGGAGGGGATCCTGCCCCTCTGCTCCGCTCTTGTGAGACCCCACCTGGAGTACTGCGTCCAGCTCTGGGGGCCCAGTACAGGAGAGACATGGAGCTGTTGGAGCGAGTCCAGAGGAGGCCACGAAGCTGATCGGAGGGCTGGAGCACCTCTCCTGTGAGGACAGGCTGAGAGAGTTGGGGTTGTTCAGCCTGGAGAAGAGAAGGCTCCGGGGAGATCTAATTGCGGCCTTCCAGTACCTGAAGGGGCCTACAGGAAAGCTGGGGAGGGACTGTTTATCAGGGAGTGTAGTGACAGGACAAGGGGTAATGGGTTTAAGCTGAAGGAGGGTCGATTTAGATTAGATGTTAGGAAGAAATTCTTGACTGTGAGGGTGGTGAGGCACTGGAACAGGTTGCCCAGAGAAGCTGTGGCAGCCACATCCCTAAAGTGTTCAAGGCCAGGCTGGATAGGTCTTTGGGCAACCTGGTCTAGTGGAGGGTGTCCCTGCCCATGTCCAGGGGGGTTGGAACTAGATGATCTTTAAGGTCCCTTCCAACCCAAACCATTCTATGATTCTATGATTTGGAGACATCCCTCCTGCAAAGGGGGACAGGCAGAGGGTCACCTCGCTGAAGCAGAGGCCGCTGCAAAAAGAAGGAGAAATTCAGCCAGCCCCTGTGTCTCGGATGGGAATGGGCTGAAGCGTCTGTTGACACTCAGAAGGGAGAAATTCAGAAAGAAGAGCAATTGGAGAAGGCAGCAAGACTTGTTTCAACCTCTAGTTTCATTCTTTCTCATCTAGTTGTTCTGAGCGAACTCAATTGAAAATAAATTTCTAGGTCATATTGTAGGAAAATGTAGTATTGGTGGTAATTCCACTAGAAATTCTGAGGGTTGTGTCGTGTCTTGGCAATTGTATTTGTTCTTGCTTTCCCTGCTAGCTCTTACAGCAAATTGGGCTTTTATTACTACAACACTTTCTCGCAAGTTTACAATTCACTATCGTAATATTTTGTCCAAGACAAGGAATTGACACTGAAGAGGCTTTCAAGGAGAAAAGATTCTTCTCTCTATTACACCCTTGGGGTCAGTGTTCAGTCCATTCCCATGTACAAAGCTTACTTTGGAGCAAAATTTAAGTGAGATCTATCCTAGTTTAAGTGTCATGGTAAGTTTTTCAACAAAAGCATCCATCAATTGGTTTTGAGTTACTTTTAAAACTCTTTCAAAGATGTCTTTGGTAGTGGCTGAAGTTGTCTTTTTTTTTTTTTTTTTGGTCAAAATGTTTGGTGCACAAAGCTGAATTTTTTAGGTAGTCGTTAGGTGTTGCTGCTTGCACTGATTTTCAGTGCAACATGTGAAGGACCGCAGAGATGATTTTATTTTGGTTTCAAGTAACCATCCTATTCTGGTTCATTATTAGTGATTCTGCCCTCAGAAAAAGTTCTTCAAATACTGGAAACCTTTATAAACCTGGCAGTATTTTAAACAGCGTATGTGTAGTCTGTGTGGCTGCTTGACAGCATGGACAAATAGGATGGTTATCTCGGCAGAGTTTTTCTTCAAAATTGAAGGTTAACAACCACTGTGTACAGCTGCGGCGTGGATGCGTGCTTTGAAATTCGGTCTTGCCAAAGTTATGTTTAATGGGTTCATATTCCACCAATTGTTTCCCATCAAAGCGTTTCTCAGCTGTGAGATTGATCTCTTGAGTGGTGATTATTTGTATACACCTGCGTTTTACTCGTATACCTTGCTCGGGAAGCTTGGCACAAAGTGTGGCCTTTCTCCGACAGGCAATGTAAAAAATTATGGGGACTTTTCAGACATTAAAAAAAAAAAAAAAATTTCTCCTTTCTGGGCTTAAAATTGCACAACTATCAGAGAACACAATACCCCTTCCAGATTCATTCTAACGTCATACTCAGTTAGGGACATGATAATACAACACATGCAGAAAGTTCTTTGACAATGTCTGCAAAAATAGTTTGAAAAAAAATTTTTTTCTTTTTTAAATTCAGAAATCTCCCAAATATTGATGAACGTAGCTTTAGATTACTGCACTGTACTGGCTGGCTTTCCCTATTCCTGAATTTATGTACTAGAGTTTTGACATCAGTGACAGGTCCTCTGCTTTCAATTATGTCCCGACCCTTTTTTCAGTACGGGAGAACAGATTTACCCACACTGCTGCATGAGTCTCACATCTGAAAATGGGGTGTGTAGAGAATCAGAATGTTTTTTACCGAACACACTAAGCTGTGCAACTGCAGCACTGCAATTAAAGAGGGAAAGCAAAAGCAAAAGAAAAGAATAAGAAAAAAAAAAGTATCTCTGTTTTGTCACATGTATTTTATTGGAGTGAAGCCATAGTAATGTGATTTTTCACTTTGGAATGGGAATTCCAAAAATTGCCATTAACGTTTGGGACCCCTGAGCAAACTTTTCCTGCAGGATTGCCGTACATGAAACCTAAACCGAGACCTCTGCGCATCTGAATTCCAAGAAATCGTCACTATTGAAGGAAATTCTAGTTTTCAGAGTTGGATTTGAAGATGCGTGATTTGTTAACGAGGTGTGCGTGCTATTTTGTTTTAGAAACTTAAAATGATGTTGCCTGGAGTAAGCGTCAGTAGAAGTGAAAACAATGGTCTTATGAAGTCAAAGGATGGGGTACGAGTGCGGGAGCTGGTTCAGTCT
This sequence comes from Grus americana, assembly GCF_028858705.1. Taxonomy (NCBI): domain Eukaryota; kingdom Metazoa; phylum Chordata; class Aves; order Gruiformes; family Gruidae; genus Grus; species Grus americana. Next base: position 5,253,719 of record NC_072853.1, read on the forward strand.
CTTTCTGTTTAATCTTTGCTGGTTTTAAGAGGCATCAAGTAAAATGCTTGTCCTGGTTCCCAAAGCAAATAAAAAATACTCCTGCTCATAAAATATAAATAAATTATAAATATATTTTTGTACTCATTCCTGCGAATGTTCCATTATATTTTGTGTTCATCTATTTTTTATTATTTTTACCTTAAATTTGTCAGTGCTTGCACTCCTAGGAAATGTATGCTCTTGCAAGGGCAAAAAGGAAGAAAAAAAAAATCATTTTCAAATGTTGATAGCAAATAGAAACGGATGAGATAGATATACATAAATAATGGAAATAGTAGTTTTCACTCACTGGTTTCAGACCACCAGTGGATGGATAGTTTTGAAGTTGAACAGTGTTGCCAGAGGCTCTGATGTAAGTAGAGAGATCTGGAGACGCAAAGCAGGTGGTTCCTGTATACATTAATTCAGTCTTTCCTAAGCTACATGTCAACTCCTTCAGTTCAGGGCTTTGTGACTAGATAAGATGGAAGGGGGTGGCGGTAAGTGCCCCTGGCTTTGAAGTAAATGTCAAATAGAACCATGGTTGTAAAAATAGTAATTGCAGAAAAAAAAAATCATATCCACTTATCAGATGTCAAAAGGAATGCAGTGAATCTGCATATGCGCTGGCAAGTTTGCATAGCACAGAAAAAAGGGATTATCACAGAATAGAGTATCTTCTTTGCATCCTAAGTGGTCAGAAAGGGACAAGAGGAAGAAATCATATTTTTGTTATGAAGCAGTCCAGTTAACGCTTCTAATGAAACCCAAATATCCAATAAAGGCTCAGAGGAGTTTTATCACAGTGCTCCAGCCATGCCGACCTGTTGCAAATTATGTCATCGGTGTGAAGGCTGAGATGGCTTAGAGAAAACAATCTTTACTTTCTTATTTAAAAATCAATTTTCATAAGACTTGGAAGAAGAGAGTATAATTTCAACCTGTTTTCTGAAGTATGAATTTGTAACAATATTTTTAATTGTGACGAATTTCAAGTGACACTCTTTTACAGTCTAACAATGCTGGTGGATGCTTCCCCTGGTGATAGGATTTTTCTGGGAAAACACGTAGTTCTGCAAATTTTTCAGGTCATTTAGTAATCTCAGCTCTTGAAATAAGAGCACGCTTGTCCGCTCTACAGGTTTGGAAGTCATTAGTTATCCTGGGTCAGCTGGCTCGTGTAGACAAACCAAAGGGTAAATATGATGTTCTATTATGTTTAAATATGATGGTCTATTATGTGTATTGTATGAAGTCTAATAGTTTGTAACATAGCCACGTAGTCTCAGTTGGAATAATCCCTTAGCGATTTGCAGGATGCTGAACCAGTGACTTGAAGCTGTCATTTATTCGTAGGATGAGAGAACGCTTAATCTGTGATTTTTATTTTGCAAGTGTTCATTAGCATCATGAATTCCCCTTGGAAAAAAAACCATGGGAAAACAGAAAACGTTGAATTGAGAATATGTCATAAGGTGGAAAAACAGTTTGGAGCTAGAAATGTGAAGTATAATTGGATGCTATAGATGGGTACTTTGTGTTTCGTGCACATGAAAATATTATTAACCTACTGTAGGATGTTGAGGGAAGAAATCTCTGGTCTGCAAATGGTATCTCATACATTGGCAGAAAGGTCACCATCAATCACCGTGGAAGGGAAATTATCAATGGAAAGTTCTGTAAGGTTTCTTTCCCAGATTCAAGCAGAATATTGGCAAACGTGACCTCTCTCTGAAGCTCTGCTTTCAGAAAAATTTATCTACTTATTGTAGGCTGCCGTTGTAATGAGCAGTTGAAGCATTTTCTTTAAGACTGCTTTAAAAAATGTCCAAATTGCATTCATTTAGTGAAATAGCTTAGCTAAGTGAATTTATTTGAACTATTTATCATAGTTCATAGCAATATGGGTCTAAATAAATGGGATTTTGTCATGATGAAAGGACAAATGAAATGCAAATTAGATCTTTAAAAAAATTAAAGCATAAGAGAGATATAATTGCAGTAGAATGCATCAATAATAAATACTTTCAAAAGAACCCCCAAATGAATATACAAGATGTATCATTGATAACTAACAGAAGGTATCTAGTTAGTGCTAATTTCAGCACAGGAGGAGACAGCTGGGTGAAAGCCAGCAGAGGAAAAGTTTCATCTTGTCTCTAGTTTTTTCTGTTGGTTTTAAAGTGGAACCTTCAACATAGATCTGGAAAATTATTTTTTATGATGTTGATATGTTGACTTTTAAAAAAAATTACATAGGAAGCATTTTTTTTTCCTTTTCCTTTTCCAAAATATTCCTTTTCTTTTTCATTTGAGCCTCGAGTGAAAGAATAAAACCAAATGCACAAGTTGCTATGGCCTATAAGCTGGGCTTTCAGACAGTGTTTCAGCTCTGAACCAACTCTGGTATCTCTCATTGCAGTTTCAGACATGTTAGAAAACAAAACAAAAACCCCGTAACAGCTTTTATTTGCATTCATGTAACGTTATCTTTGCGTTATCTTACAGTATGCCAGAGTGACTTGAGATGTATCCTCTGGCCCATGTTGTAACATCGTGTGGGAGCAAAATTGTGCGCACATTTTTGGGAAGAAATGCAGACGTGTGGTGGGGTGAAGCCGTAGATGTAGTAAGCCTGCTGGTCTGGGCGGTGAGAGGTCCGGGACTCTTGGGTACCATGAAGAGCTAACCTCTTTTATCGTTAGATATAGCTATTGTGAGCCAAATTAAAAGTTGTATTTAAAGTATGGAACTGAAAGTATTTTTTATTAAAATCCACTTAACATGCCAAAAATACACAATCTATTTTATTGAATTTCTGTAGACACACCCATAAGCCAACTTTGGCCATTTTTCTCCTCTCAAGTTCATGACTTGCTGTTATTTACCCAGATTGACTATTCTGGTATGGATCTGAGAGATACTTCACCCTTTCTCCTTAATCGAGCATGAAGGAAAGTGAAGGGGAATAGAAAAGACATGGGGATGCATTTTCCCATGCCTATAGCCTCCTGCAGGTTTGCTAAATCTGAATGATATCCCTCTCCTGTCTTCTGTAGGCTTTAACCGCACATTTCCATCATGTACATTTTTGTCATTCATTCACAATCACCACAGCCATGGCAAGAAAGGAAACATCATCTGCTGTTAAGTTTGATGAGCTTAAACTAAGAGAAGAAGAAAGAAAAACGATGAAAGACTGAGGCGAGATTTGTTTTTTTCTTTTTATATTAACATGGTTACCTTTTTTCTGGAAACATGTCAACCAGATTGACTAAGGATGGGAGGTGAAATTTCTGAGATGCAGAGACACTGATTTCTTTTTATCTTGGTAGGCAGGGGTGGAGGGGGTACTTGAAAACTAAAGCAAATCTTGTTCTTTCTAAGAGCATAAACTGTTGGATTCAGTAGCTAGAAGATGACTGCTTTCTTTTTGCCTTAAGCTTAGTGTGAGATTTGGTGGAGTTCCACTGCTCTTTAACATTCATCTTTCAAGAAGTTATTCAGAACATTATACTTTTAAGACCTCTACTCATTTTGTCAACTTTTGCTGAAATAATAAAAAGTATTTAAAAAAAAAAAAAAGACTAGAAAGGGACAAATTAATTTGGAGACTGTGTGATTGAATAAACCTTGTTTTATTATGAAACCTGATACACATGAGCAAATCTGAGCCAGATACATAGGGATTTTTGCCTTTTTTCTCTGCAAGCATTGCCATCAAACTCAAACTTTGCTGGATTGTCTCCATATTTTTCCACAGCCAATCAATTAGCAGAAACATTAATTTTTTATAAATGTCACACTGTTATAAAATTACTTTATGTCAGTTGTTTTTCCCCTGGAACTAATTTTTATAGCACAGGGAGAAGTACTAAAGTGTATAATTTTTTGGATCTGAACAAGATTTGTTACAGTCGGATAATAACCGTATGCTTTTAAACAGATGGGATATAATTTATTTTCTTTGGGCCTGTTTTCTTTCATCACAAAACATTTAATGAAAAATACGACTGTTTATCAGTAAAGTTTTTCTTCCCACCCATCCTGATGAGATATCGCCATCACGTATGAGAATCAGATCACTATCACAGGTTGTCCTAAGCAGGTATCAAGTGATAAAATTATTTTTATTTCTTGCTAATCCAAGGAAGAATTGTTGTTGAGTTTTTTAATGGTCTAGCAGTATGTTAAACAAATGTTACTTCTATTTTGCTGCAATTTTTGCTTTGGGTAAGGGAAAGAATTGGGAACAGAAAGAAAGATGTCTCAGGATGGGTCATTGTGGTTGACCTCTGAAATTTTATATCAAAAGTGTCAAGTTTCCTTGATGAAGTTTTAACCTCTGAGATTCCAGTCAATGTATTTGGCGTTTTCTTATGACTACAGTGAAATGCACTGATCATCCTGGCATTTTACTCAAATTTGATGTAAATTTTTACTGTTGCAAGGAGGTGTTGAGAAGACTATGCTATATAAGACTGCTATGCTCTTGAGCACTCCAGAGTAATTATGGAAAACAATGAACTGGTGACTGATACTCAGTGCTTTTCACAGACTTCCTCTGACCTGCCCATGCGGTGGGAAATGTGGTGCTGAACATCCTTCCATCAAAAACTCTTGCCTTGAAGATAGACTTTCTTAGCGTGCTGCTCAATATTCACTAACAAAAAGCTAAAGTTTCCTTTCGTTTTGGGTTTGCAAGCTCCGCTGAGTGAGTTGTGTTAAAGGACACCTGTGCCTATGATGTGAAACTATAAAAATTCCTGTTCACTCAGTTCTTAAAACTGTGAACTGTATTTTACAGAAGCAGGACAAAATGTTTTCCTTTCTTCTCATTTTCGTCTGAATTTCTGTCTCAGGAAGGAGTCTGCAGTTTCTAAAATCTCTGCACTTTCTAAAATCCCTGTACTTTCATAAAGCTCTGCTCATAGAGATGATGTGTGCGCATGTAATTCTGCAATAACATTCCCAATTTCTTCTTAATATTCTCATGCAAATTCTGCTCTCCAGTGAATGTAGAGCTGCACTGAGATTTTTTCCTATAATGAGGCCTAGGGAATCTCAGTTTTTGAACCAGTATATGGCTATCTGTTTGCTTCTGCTTCTCATTCTCTTTGATTTTCTGTTTCAAACCTACTAGCTAAAAGACATTTGGTACTGTTTACTAAGAATCTGGTTAAGATGTGGCATTAAAAAGGAATAGTATTTCAAGAATACTTAGCTGCTGTCTTGGTGCATATTTGCTTTCAGATAAGGTAGCTGTATTTATCTTTAGATATAATAGTTTGTTCAGGTATGGTGTATCGTGTTCATACTTTATGACAGCTATATCAACTTGAGTTTTTGTGAGGGTACATAATTGGAAAAGTAGGTTGCTAATTGTACACTCAGCAGGTTTGATCTACAGTCATTGGCAGACAAGAAACATTGACTCACAAAAATATCAATGTTCCTACAAAGCCATTTATTCCTGTCTTTATAAAAGAGACTCGTATGGCAAAGCCATAATGCACTGCACAAAAGGAGACATAAACCTGAAGTTCACCAAGAATGAGCACTGCATTCATACTTTAAAGTGGTCAACAAGCTGTTTCCCATGATCGGGTTGTAAAGAATGGAATGCGTGCCATTTGTCTGCTCTTTCCAACAGCTAAATTTTGGGAGTGGAATTTTTGTTTGGCACTTCTAGTGAATTTCTTAGGTGTGCTGCTCATCAAATTGATAGTAGTACAGGTTCTGATATATTGGTATACTCACTGCATCATTTGGAACTATTATGCAGAGTAAAACCATTGTTATCCTTTTGAATTAACAAAAATAATCAAAGATGACATTAATACCCTCAAACAAGGGGATGGAGATCATTGAGCAGGAAGTAGTCAAAAAGAAATGTCTGATTTTTCAGGAGGAAGTGGCAAGCCTTATGAAAAGAGAAGAATCACTAGATGATGCGTTTGGGGGGATTTAGTAAGATTTTTGCCATTCCTTCTCATGATAGTAAGCTGATTAAACATGGTTTAGATCAATCTAATGTATGGCGAATGCAGAACTCATCAGAAAAACCACCTATAGAAAACAGTTATGAGTGGTTCACTGTGAGACTGGAAGGATATGTTGAATGGACCTCAACGAAGACTGTTTGTAATTAGTATTTTCATTACCAACCCAAGTGGTCAACTAGAAAGCATTCTTAGTAAATTTGCAGATGCAAGGAAGCTGGGAGAGATTGCAAGTGTGTCAGGCTACGGAACTAAATTTCCAAATTACTTGAAGAACCAGACTGAAAAATGTAAGAATTCCTATGGGAACGAGGACAAACTACTGAGCTGAGATGGGAGCACTTTGTTAATTCTCTGATGTACCTTTCCAGTAGGGTACAGAGAAATTATAGAGAATTCAGAGTACAGTCATGATTAGACTTCTACACAGCATGACCTGAGGGAAGAATGAGAGAATTGGGGTTATTTAACTTGACAGAAGACCAGGAGGTACATAACAGCCCTCTAATATGTTACCACTTTTACTGATTTTGGCTTGGGTAAAGTTAATTTTCTTCACAGTAGATTGTATGGTGGTATGAGTTGGATTTGGGCTGAAAACAGTGTTGATAACACAGAGGTGTTTTAGTTATTGTTGAGCATTGCCTACAGAGTCAAGGCCTTTTCTGTTCCTCACCTCACCCCACCAGCAAGGAGGCTGGGGGTGCACAAGAAGTTGCGAGGAGACACAGCTAGGGCAGCTGACCCCAACTGACCAAAGGGATATTCCATACCATATGACATCATGCTTAGCATATAAATCTGGGGGAAGAAGGAGAAGGGAGGGACGTTTGGAGCAATGGTGTTTGTCTTCCCAAGTAACCGTTATGCGCGATGGAGCCCTCCTTTCCTGGAGGTGGCTGAACACCTGCTTGCTGATGGGAAGTGGGGAATTAATTCCTTGTTTTGCTTTGCTTGCATGCACAGCTTTTGCTTTACCTATTAAACTGTCGTTATCTCAACCCACGAGTTTTCTCACTTTTACCCTTCTGATTCTCTCCCCCATCCCACCAGAGGGGAGTGAGCGAGCGGCTGTGTGGGGCTTAGCTGCCTACTTGGGGTTAAACCACAAAACCTCTGCTGTAAAAAAGAATAGAAGGACAAAAATAACAGGTTATTTGTGTTTCTGGTTAAAGCTAATGCTGAAATAAAGTTGTGGGAAAAGAGATTTATACGGGATATTTGAAAAAAAATAGTAAGTTATCACAAAGTTATGGAAGAGATTGTCTTGGGAGGCCATGGTGGCGCTACCATGGAAGCCTCTGAGACCTGACTAGACAGGAATGTCTCATGAATGATTAGGTGTAACAAGATCCTCTTGTGGGCAGAGGAGATGGAGCAGATGTCTTCTTCAGGATCAAGATCATCTAATTTTCGTGACAATCTTGCAAGGTTGCCTTACGCGGTACACCAGAAATTATGTGATCATCCATCCTCACCATTTTAATTGGTGGGTATGTGTTCAGGCATATAAACTTGTCAAGCTGTATACTCCATTGTTGATGAGTGAATAAATTAGATCTTTTATTTTTACATTTATGAGACTATAAAGGCTTCCCTCGCCTATCAAAACAGAAACTTACACATTTACTAATGGGTTGTAGGAAGCAAATGAAGCTTGAATTCAGTTCTTTTCATTTTGACAACTGTTATTGATATGAAGTGTAATGAAAACAGCCTGTCTGTTGTTAGGCTTTTAGTTATTTGGTATGCTGTTTCCAGCCTTTAATTTACAAGGATGAAATAATTGACCTTGTATCCTTACAGGGCTGACTGGGAATTACTAACTGCAGTTATGTTTTATTTAACCGGTAGCACTGTGCCATTGAGAATAAACGGTCGTGTGTCTTTAATAAACATAGAGGATGGTCTGGTTAAATGTGCTCCTAGAGATTTTTGGTACTTGTTAGCCTTCTGATTGCACAAATGCGGACTGAAAAACCCTTGCAAATGACAGCAGCAATAAATTCAAAGGAATTGAAGATGAAAATATACATTAATATCACTAATGATGAGTTTAGGTTCTCATGGCAAATCTAGAATATTTTGCTTTAGTGTCCTACAACTGAGTCCTGAGGTACTGGTGCAATAGCATGCTTTCTGGTTTAATAATTAGAATTATTTAAGTGTAATTATTATTTCCTTCAATTGGATCCAAATACCACAAAAGTTAAAACAACTTAATTCTTGTTGTTTACATCATGGATGTGACTATCCTTTGAAGAGAGTCCAAGGATGACTACTAAATATAAGTGAGCCTTGCAGAGTTCCCAGGGACATAGCCACAGCATCATAGCAAGATACTGGCTTTTTTTTTTTGGTTGCAATTAGGGTCAGATTTCTGTCAATTTAACAAAATTAAGTTGCACGTCAGTTGTATCACAGCTAAATTGTGGTGAGAAGATTACATGAGCTCTGTGATTGACATAGTGAAGGATATGACCTGGGGAATTTGAGACATTGTAAAAGCCACTTCTTGCTGACAATAATTTGACACATCCCCCTCCTCTATACACATTTTTGAGCTATGCCCCATCCTACTACTCTGATGCACCTATCTTGTTTGGGTATGTCTAATCAGAATTCATATGTAATTATTTTTAATTATTAATTTAGGGAGTTATGTAAAGAGTGGGTTTTCTCGGATAAGAAAGGTTATTGGCAGCTGTCAGCAGAGCTTTGCTAAAGTTGCTATGAAGAAAGCCTAGCGTAGTCACTTGGCAAGGAATAGTCTAAACCAAATTAAAAGTCTAAAGATTTTGACTTGAAGCACAAAATTGCCTTTTTCCTAAATTGCCATTTGCCATTCCATTACACCGGCATTATCATACAGCTTTCTTTTGCTTTGACTTGTTATAAACTGTCCATGTTTCTGACTGGCAGTTTAATATCAGCCTTTCACATTTGCTCTACAGCAACCTCACTTGCTCCAAGTGCCTTTCATCATGCCCTTTCTGTTTTTTTGGGGTTTTTTTTTGCCTTCTGCTCCTAACTACTCATCCTTGAACGTCTCACCTCTCCTCCTTGCTGGTATATACTGTATTTCCTTCTTTCTGTGCTTTTTCTGCCATACCTATTGAAATGTTGAGGTACACAACATAGGACTGAGAGACCGGTTCATCCCATACTATTGTGGGTGCCTTGCTGCAGTATTTGAAGGATGTGTCCCTCTTGGTGCCTTCTCTCCCTTGCTCCCTGGAACAGTGACCTACGCCAGATTATTTTCCCTAGAAGAGTTTACTTTCCTTTTTAAACAAGCAAAGCCATATGGGCTAATGCGCTGGTAGCTGTCCACCGGAGCTTCATTTCCCATCTTCTTGCCATTCATCCTCTCTTCCTCTTGCTTAAAGTCTGCCTGGTCTCTTAAAGCCTTGCAGAGTTTTGCAAACAGATTTATTGTTGAAAGTGTATTATTAGTATGGTGCCTAACACAGAGCCTCTGGGTGGCACCACAACATGAATAATGATAATTATAATGAGTTGAGTCAGCCATTAAATCACTTCACCTTCACATCTTGGCTACATGTGGAAGCCTTTTTTATTTCTAGAGCTGAATTCTTCCAAATCTAAAATTCATTACACTGTGCATTTTTCATCTCCACAGACATGCTGGTGCTCAGAGAAAATTGGGCCGCGAAAAGAAACTGAAAAAGCTTTAATTAAAAAGCAAATAGCATTTTTCAGCAGGGAAAAGAGGCGGTGAGATCTCCTCCAGGCTTTTCTTACTATAAAAAGATCCTTCTATTTTTGTTTCACTTGCCTTTTAAAATCCACCACCTACCTTATTTATTCATCCCCACTTGGAGTTTACTGATCCAGTTGTAAGAGAGGTATTCAAAATTAGCAGCTGTGCTGTGGCAGCCTTAAGGGGTATATGACTTCCTTCTGTAAAAGCAAAATTGCAGGCTCTGCACATTACTTGTAGAGCTACTCAGCCAGAGGGATGAAGCTCTAATAGTATCAGTACCTTTTATTTTCAATATTTAATTGCCCAGTGTGTAAAGACAGATTCATTCTGGCAATAGGTAGAGCAGGTAAGACGTGGGATTTTTTTTTTATTTTTTATTTTTCAGAACAGACCAGGCTGACTGGAGAAGACAAAGTGAAATGCTGTGGTTATCATCTCGTTTCAGTTTTTACAATTTCATTTAGGATGGCATGGGTTAGTGATTCTGCTATTGATATTCTGAAGGGAATTAAGATAGTTAGCATATGTGTCTTTTAAAATATTATTTACTTCTTTGAATAAATCCTATACTTATCACATTTCTAAACTTTGCAGAATTGGCTGAGTTGTGGTAGAACTGCTCTGAAAGCTTTTGTAGGCAGTTTACTCTTTTGTATTCAAAATCAAAGCGATGAAAGCCCTTTACAATTTATTAGCTATTTGATGACCAATTTGGAATCAACGGTGATCTTTCTTTGTACTTCACAAGAGCATATCTCGTTCTGTTATATTTCACTGTAATTGGCATCTTTATTGGCAGTCTTAAGAAAATGAAATGGTGAGGTGGGCCGTGGGAGCTGATTAGACCCTCTTAATTACTGAACGTTTGTACTCCTGGGAGATGCTTGACTGTAGCTGTGGTGGAGGGGAACTTTATGCTGCTGCTCCTTTTTTTTTAATTATCTTTGCAAAAATGCAGCAACTAACGCTGCTGAGCTTTCAGTCCACCATCCTTCATATAAATAAAAAAAACAGAATTATTTTTGTCAAACCATTTTAATTTCTTTCTGAATGTTGGACGGTGTATTTCTAAGTGCTTCCTCAAGTGTTGAATGTTTCCATGTTCTGGAACATGTCATCCATCCCATGGTGCAGTTTGATCTTCTCAGAGATGAAATCCTGGTTTTAGTTTGGTTGATAAGAGTCAGTAAGAGTTTGATTTTTGGTTGAGAAACAACAAGAATTTCACCGTCGATGTCACATGTTAGGATGGCCTAGCCATCAGCTCATGTGGTGAACGATGTTTCCTAGATTTAGGGAATCAGATGTCTTTAGTATTTTTTTTCTTAATTGTCATTTAAAATTATTACAGTGTTATACTGATTAAAACTACTATGCAGCAAACGTGGAAAACTTGATTATTCTTATAATGTTAGAGCTGCTCTGAACTATACTGACAATACCACAGTTTTCTCTGCAATTGCGGCGTATGAAACTCAGAAGTGACGTGTAAATATCACCTCTAAAATGACTACAAGCTATAGCTTGATTGTTCTGAAAACTATAGTGCTTTTCTAATAATGCTAGGGATTTCGAGGATTTCTTCATTATTAGCCATAATTTGGTTGCTGTGGAAAGCTCTGCTCTCTGTGTGTTTAAAATGTCTCTGGGTAGAGTTTCTCTTGAGATAAGATTTGCCTTCTGTAACGTGCCTCTCTACGGCTGTTCTGAAATGGAGAATTTGCACTTCTATGTTTTCCAGGTGGCATGGACATTACTTATGAACACTCCTTTTTTGAATAGCGTAAATTCCAGTCAATCAATCAATCAATCAATCATTCCAATATTTTCTTCTACACCAAGACATTTCTTCATCCTCCTGAGAATTCACTTGCTCCTGATGCTAACCCAGACTATGTGGTGTGATAAAACTGCAGCTGGAGGTGATTTGACAGCCTATTTGATTTTTATTTTTTTTTAAGCTCATTACTTATGATAATCACATATATGAGGCCTTCTCCTTTTTTGTTAGGCTGTAGATGTTATGCAGTAATCCTTCAGAGCAGTCTCGACATAGCTGGTTGTTTTGCATTTGAGAGAGTGTAACACCAGGAGAGTTTGCAACTACATTTAACCTTCTGCCATTGAATGTATGCATAAAACTTTAAGGCTTGTGGTTTAAAATCTTCTAGTAATATAAAAACTTTTGAAGTCATTGGTTTTATTATAGACTTTTAGGTGGCTTTTAAGTCTTCTGAGAGACATTACCTTCCTCTTGTCTGGTATACCCGAGGGCCTCTTCCTCTAGTCCTTTAATACATAATTATTAGTGGTTGCAATGAAGTTTGCGTCTTGATTGATGTTCCTTTATTAAAGACTGCTGATAAAATTAACTCTTAAATTCTATGATGAGCAGTGTTAAACCAAGTAGCTGTTCAAGTTGGAAACTCTATTCAGAATTGTTGTAGTAATGGATAACATAGACTTAAAAAAGGTCTTTTCCTTATCCACATTTTAAGTTGGTTGACCTTATTCTTACCGTATAAATATACTGATACTGGATGTGTTAAATGTTAGCATGATTTTTATGAATAGAAATAAGTTTTCTATGTTACTAGATGGAAATATTTCAAATTTCACTCTTTTAAACAATTATTGGAATTCTTTCATAGTGAACTTGGACTTTCAAAGACGATGTCAGCTTGAATCAGCTGAATCAGCTCTGAGGTTCCTGCTTTTCATTTTAGTGCCTTATAATTCGTATATTCTTTGCTTTAAAATTTTTTCTCCTCTTGTAGTTTGAAACAGACTATTCTATATATACATTGATTTTTTCATAGTCCCTTTGTTTCTAGCTTTTTAGGAAGTGTCCGTCACCTTTGTTATATCGAGCTTCTTGCCTTTTTTTTCCCTGCCTAGCAATCTGCCCTTGTCTTTATTTCTTCTCTAGCCAGGCCAATGCCTGCTTTCCCCGTGACATTCAGATCCCCTCGGAAGATACATTTCCATTATATTTCCAGAAAATTGTTGACAAATTATAATGGTGCATTTTAAAGGCATTTATTTATTTGAAAGGCATTTATTAAAAAGGAGACCATAACCACACTGCCTGTTTTATTTATACATGGTAGCTTTCTCTCTAATTCTCTTCTGGTTTTCAATTCCTAAATTTGTACATTGATTACAAAAAAGAAGGGAAAAAAATGGGAATTTGAGCAGTCTCCAAGTTAACTGTCTTAATTGTCGTCTTTCTGAAGTAGTTACCTACAAAATACTCACAAATCATTCAAGCATTTAAGGTCAACTGCAACAATCCAACCCCAAAATCTTCTTTGGAAGAGGGTTTGCAGACTATTAGGCATTAGCAGTACTCTAAGATTTGAAAAATGATATTTTAAAATCAGCCTCTGTAATTATTATTAAAGGAAAAGAGGGGAAAAGATAAAGCATCAACAGAAGTTAACGATGTGTAAGGTATCCATGTTATTAAATGTGTATCACAGGCTTAAACTTTTCTTGGAAGTTGTCACAATGGAGATCCAAAGCACCAGAATTTTATATCAGTACCTAAAAAAAGAATTTTTGACTTGTTGGGAACAGTGATGGTCTCTCGCAGGCTTCAGCTGTTAGACTTGGAGACTAATAACAGCATTTCTTCCTAGTGATGAATGACCACTTAGATTTTCCTTTCAGTTAAAATTACTTTGATGTAAAATGCAGTAGATTTTAAATTGGAAGAGGAGACTATTTGCCCAGCCCTTGCTATTTGTTATATTTCTCCTTTAATATTACATGGAAAAATGATCCCCTTTACACAGAAACAGATTGTAAGCATCAGACAATTTGGTATCATAAACTATATTTCTGCCCTTAAATATTCTATTGGGAAAGAAGAAGCGACTGTCTGAGGTTCTCCAGGAGCAAGAAGATATATCAGTGATATCTGAAGTTCAGTAAATTGAATAGGAAAGTAAAAGGATCACACAGCACTTGAGTACTTAAAGTAGGAGGAACGGTGCGGTAACTACTTAGTAAATCAAAAGTCAGATTCTCCTTTGCAGATAAATGGAGTGAGGAGGATGATGGGGGTTTGTGTAATGTGTCCTTTCAATTTTCCAGTTAACATGTGTTCCCCTTGGGACACTGTAGTTCACCTTCTGAGTGGCTGGACCCTTCAGCAGCCATTTGTTCACCTGCCCAGGTAACCGATGGGAGCAGCTGTGCAGGTGAAGGACACAGATTTATCTGCCCCATGAGTGGTCTTCTAATGCCCCCCCAGTTGTCTTCTGATCCCAGCTGGTGGGATTAGAAGGGACAATACAAAGGCCAATACAAGGTGATCCTTTCCTTCCCGTGTGTATGTGTCCGGGATTTACATTTCCAGCTTCGGGGAACGAGCAGGTTCAGGACTTTCTCAGCTGCAACTACAATGAACTTAATAGCTGCTAACGGTGTTATGCTACACAAATTAGCCTAATCTCTTTCTGATCCTCTGTACTCATAGCCCCTGTAGTAGCATCCTGTGGTGGCAAGTCCTGCAGTTCAGCTGTTCTGGCTGAAATGTATTTTCTAGGGTTTGCTTTACCTTCGTTACTCAATAACTTCATTTGCATCCCGGTTGTGTCATGCCGAACTGTGAAATAATTGCTCCCTCATCATCTTTATTTTATAATTCGTGATTTTAAAGCATGTATTGGATCCTATTTTACCAGCTGTAGAATCAAAATAATGGGGTTTTTTTTCCTCATGTTAGAAGTGCCATATTTAATCTTTTTTTGTCATCCTGGTTTTTTTTCTTTTCTGCTCTCTTTGACATTGCTTTGCCTGCAGTGCCTGAGACAGGGGCACACCATCCGTTTCTGGACAATAGCACACTAGTGTTTTCTCTCTGACTTTCAATCCCAACTTTATTAATCTTACGTGTTGTTTTCTTTTGTGTTGTCTGCTGAACATTCCTATTTCTTATAATTCTCATAGAACCATCTACCGGATATCTGAGATCTCTTTCTGGAGTGGTAATGACTAACTGAGAACCTGTCAGTGCTTATGTTATACTTCAGACCTCCCCACCTTCCTTTGCATTTCAGCTGCTGTTTTATCACCCCATCGCTTAGGTGGTTTATGCAACACCACAATTTTTCACAGTAAGCTTTTGATTTCGATTATTCTGAACAATTTTCTGTTGTCAGCAAAATTCATCCCTACACTAGTCAATGATTTTCCAGATTATGTATTAATCTTTTCAGCTGCACAGGTCCCCTGTGTGCTTCCCTGCTGTGGAAACCTGGTAAGTGAGCTATATTTTTAGCAAACTTAGAGATTTTTCCCTACGATATCCAAAAGTCTTTCTTTTTTAGAAGCTTTTCAGTGATCTGTACGTAAAGAATATGGTGGTCTTCTCTTTGGTCTACTGCACATTGCACTCAGCACCATCATGTTACAACCAAGAAAGAGCAGGGACTTGAGTAGGTGTTGAAGTAGCCTCCCTTCATCTGCTGTGTGGTTTCTCTTGGTTAGGGCAGAGGCTCATTGTGTCCACAGGCTGTGAGAGATTCACATGGTCATGGCCTGTCCAGCCCTTGTTTTGTGGATTAAATGGGGATTTAAGGATGAATCGCCATCAGCCTGGAGATATTGCTCATAAATGCAAAATGCCTTTTTGCCTTTTTCTTTTTTTTTTTTTTTAGGAAAGTTTATGAAGCTGTGCAATGTTTTTTTTTGCTGCAGACATAACTATGTTATGAATCTTTAGACAGAAAAAAAGCAAGCAAATAACTATTGATCATCTGATATTCCCCATATTTAGATGCACATAAGTGCAATTTCCCTTTGTTGGTTTGCTCTACGGCCCTAGTCTGGCCATCAGAATGAACTAATGTTGACATATTTCAGTTTTATGATCCCTTTTTTTCCAAAGCCAAAACTTTGTCTGATCAATGCTGCTATATTTAATATCCTTTGCTGTATTTCCTTAAGTAGTATGATAGTGTATGCTGCCGTGGCAGAATAAAACTCAAGAAGACATAATATATCAAAAGTTTATATTGAAATATTTTTTAGTAGCATTCCAGCAATGTATTTTAATGGCCGTGTGAGCTGTTTACCAGATGCATCAACATATTTAGATTGCAGACATTTTTTTTCCCCAAGAGAAAGCCAAATTCTATCAATCTGATGAAAGTTCCTACAGAAACGATGGTAGGCAGTGTGCGCTCTCTAGAACACTACTACTTTGTAAGTGTGACTGCTGTGTGATTCTAGTACTTAAGCTGCCCACATACATTTTAAAGTAAACACCTCTTAGTATTTCTACTAAAATTAAAAAAAACAATTGTGAAGAACATTTTTCTGTTATCAGGCAGAGCTGATTGCGAATCTGTAGTTGACCATGCTGTTCAGAGCCAGAGGTGTTCGTAGTACTGTAGGTTTATTCACGTTTGTTTCTATCAAGCTATCATGGGTAACAACGACAGGGAACGAAGGTCCAGTTTCCGTACAGGCTATCCAATGAATTAGCACTCGGGCTTGCTACAGAGCTGGAATCAGAGGCTTTGCTGGTCCTGCCTTTGCTGCTGCTGTCACCCTTCCTAGCCACAGTACAAATTCATAGAATCACAGAACAGTTTGGGTTGGAAGGGACCTCAAAGATCATCTAGTTCCAACCCCCCCTGCCATGGGCAGGGACACCCTCCACTAGACCAGGTTGCCCAAAGCCCCATCCAACCTGGCCTTGAACACTTCCAGGGATGGGGTATCCACAACCTCTCTGGGCAACCTGTTCCAGTGCCTCACCACCCTCACAGTCACGAATTTCTTCCTAATACCTAATCTAAATCGACCCTCCTTCAGCTTAAACCCATTACCCCTTGTCCTGTCACTATATGCCCTTGTAAACAGTCCCTCTCCAGCTTTCCTGTAGGCCCCTTCAGGTACTGGAAGGCCGCAATTAGATCTCCCCGGAGCCTTCTCTTCTCCAGGCTGAACAACCCCAGCTCTCTCAGCCTGTCCTCACAGGAGAGGTGCTTCAGCCCTTTGATCATCTTCGTGGCCCTCCTCTGGACTCACTGCAACAGCTCCATGTCTCTCCTGTAGTGGGGCCCCCAGAGTTGGACACAGTACTCCAGGTGGGGTCTCACAAGAGCAGAGTAGAGGGAGAGAATCCCCTCCCTTGACCTACTGGTCACGCTGTTTTGGATGCAGCCCAGGACGCGGTTGGCTTTCTGGGACGCAAGCGCACACTGCTGGCTCATGTTGAGCTTCTCATCAATCAATACCCCCAAGTCCTTCTCCTCAGGGCTGCTCATTCATTGAGTACAAGTTATGGTATTCTTGCAAGTAGATCAGATGCAGGGTAGCAGTTACTCAGCATGTTCTTTGCAAGCTAAGCTATGATAATATACGGCAGATATTTAATCATGTATAGTTAAATTCAAGGAATCTCACTGAATGTGGGAAGTTTAGATGTATGCACTGGCTTTTCTTTCATTGTCCGCTTTTTGTGCTAGGAAGATTTAAGTCGAACCCTGGAGGCTCTGCTTATTAGTGTTAGGGGTTGAATTTATGTCTGCTTGGAAGTAGCTAAAAGCAAAAATAACAGAATCTGAATGCATGAAATATTGTTTATGCAAAAAATTGTTTTGTATGACTATTCATTAGAGAAATGTCCACATTAATTTGGAAGACTGGTCCATTTCTTAGAATTTTGGCACAGAGGAACTCCAGTGTGGAAATATATATTTTGAGGTTTCTAAAGTTAATATAACATCGTACCTAAAGCTAGAGAGCTTTACTGTAGTATAAAATGGCATGGAATATTTAATGGCTGTACATTGAAATTGTTCGGGAAGTCTGGTAGGAGTCACATGCTTCTGGCAAATCACAACTGCTATTTGTATTTGCATCGAGGATGTGTTGCTGTGAGCTTCTTCTGTGTACTCGTTATTTTCACTAGCACTTAATTTTGGTTTGCTAATGTATTTGGCTACTCTTCCCAGTCCTGTAGGTTAGGATCTTGACAGATTGAATAAGCTTCGCAGGGTTTTCGGACTGATGAGCCACGAAGAATATTTTGCTGAACACAGTCTTGAATCAGGGTGGGTTTTATTCTCCAGTTGTTTCTTCCTCTTGTATTGATGCTAGTTCAGTTCTTTCTCCTCTGGAAGCTGTGATCTCTCAACTCTGAAGAGTTTTTGAAAGAAGGATCCATGCTAGATTTTGGGGGGAAAAGCTTCAGCAGTACTTCTGAACTCCGCTAAGAAAAATTTAAATGGGTACACAAAATTGTGAAAATTCCTTTTAAAGAATAAATAGGAAGAGAGTGCAAACATGGTATATTTTTTAGACATACATTAAAATCAAGTCATAAGTGTCTTATTAGAGAGGTGCAGAGACAAATTAGAGATGACACCTTTCTGGCATGGTAACAGTTGTCACTTTGTAATGAATGATGGAAAGATTTATAGCTTTTAGAGCTATTCATCACTCTGTAGAGTAAGACTTGTGAACTACTTGTTATGCTGCAGGTCAGGCAGACGTGTTGCTGTGGATGTGATTCCTGTTACAGAGGCGGTTGGCACTTTTCTTCCCGGTCTTATTAGCAGTTATTTTCCAGCAGTTTCACTCTACTCTTTACTCGGTTACCGTTAGCTGAGTTGGCAGCTCTTGTTTCCCAGGACCCAGTGCTGCACAATTTGTTCTAGGATGACTTTAAAATGCTTTCAAGTCCTCTTTTTCTCTCACTGGTCTTGTTGCAGAGCTATGGTTAACAAAGCTCATTGCAGATACACACTGGAAGTAGTCATTTACGGAGAACAGCAGCAGTGAAGGAAGCGGGAATGGCTTTTAGTGGTGTGGTGGGTTGACCCTGGCTGGGGGCCAGGTGCCCACCAGAGCCGCTCTCTCACTCCCCTCATTCACTAGACAGGGGAGAAAAGGCATAACGAAATGCTTGTGGGTCGAGATACGAACAGGGAGAGATCACTCACTAATTATTGTCACAAGCAAAAGAGACAACTTAGAGAGGAAATTCATCTAATTTATCACTAAGCAAAACAGAGTAGAGCAATGAGAAATAAAATCAAGTCTTAAAACACCTCCCCCCACCCCTCCCATCTTCCCAGGCTCAACTTCACTCCCGGCTTCAACCTCCTCCCCCCTCAGCAGCACAGGGGGACGGGGAATGGGGGTTACGGTCAATTCAGCACACGTCTCTGCTGCTTCTTCCTCCTCGGGGTAGGACTCCTCTCTTCATTCCCCTGCTCCAACATGGAGTCCCTCTCACAGGAGACAGTCCTTCACGAACTGCTCCAACGTGAGTCTCTCCCACAGGGTGCAGTCATTCAGGAGCAAACTGCTCCAGCGTGGGGTCCCCCACAGGGTCACAAGTCCTGCCAGCAAACCTGCTCCAGCGTGGGCTCCTCTCTGCACGGGACCACAGGTCCTGCCAGAAGCTTGCTCCAGTGTGGGCTTCCCACGGGCCACAGCCTCCTTCAGGTGCCTCCACCTGCTCCGGCGTGGGGTCCTCCACGGGCTGCAGGTGGAATCTCTACACCCCCTCATCCTTCCTCCATGGGCTGCAGGGGGACAGCCTGCTTCACCATGGTCTTCACCACGGGCTGCAGGGGGATCTCTGCTCCGGCGCCTGGAGCTCCTCCTCCCCCTCCATCTGCACTGACCTTGGTGTCTGCAGAGTTTCTTACATCTTCTCACTCCTCTCTCCGGCTGCAAAAGCTCTCTCTAACTGTTTTTTTCCTTTCTTAAATATGTTATCACAGAGGCGCTGATTGGCTTGGCCTTGGCCAGCGGCGGGTCCATCTTGGAGCCAGCTGGCATTGGCTCCATCAGACACAGGGGAAGCTTCTAGCAGCTTCTCACAGAAGCCACCCCTGTAGCCCACCCCCCCGCTACCAAAACCTTGCCATGCAAACCCAACACAACTGGATATACCTATTAATTTTTTTTTTTTGCCAAGTGAAAGACAGCTTGGAGTGATTTCCATGCTTCAGGAGGAGGTTACCCATTTCTAGGTACTGCAGGATCATTCCTGCAGAGAACAATATTGCAGGAAAGCATGCGTTTTTCTAGAAAATAGCTTCCTAAAACCCCTTTGTCTTGCTCCACACTGCACGTATCATGAAAGAGGAGGAAGAAGGGTAAGAGAAGAGTGGAGAGGTTGCTACTGCAGTTTCTTTACAGCCCTTCAAATCACAAAATCTGAGTATTGAGTTGTGCAGTAACATACTGCAAGTATTTCCAATGCAGTCTATGCATTTGTTTGCAAAAGCGGTCTATAGCACTTTCTCAGTGCAGGGTGTTGGGCGCTTGGGATAGGAGATGCTGGCTAATCAAAAGGGAGGTGATGCAAGAGTCTTTTCTCTGAAATCCTGGTAAAAACATCACTGCCATGACATAGTTTTTGTTGCATTGTTGTAATGTACGGCTAAGTATTTAAAAAATAATTTAAAATCATTTAAGCCAGCATTTTGTAATCTATAGTTAGCCTAGTGCCTGGATAAACCAATATTTGAGTACCTAAACAAATAAACAAACAATTTTCAATGAAGCTAAATCCCAGTGGCTTCCATTGATTCAATAATGGTTGTGGCTAAATTCAGCTGCGTGTAGCAGAGCTCCATGCCATTACAGGTGACTTGGACTTTTTAATTAATTAAATTTCAAACCTCAGAGAAGATTTGGTGCTTAATAATGTATTTGCAGGGCTGGATGAAATTAGTTTGCACTTGCATGTTATTTTTTTTTTCCCTAATAAATTCAGAAATTAGTAACTACGATGTATCCAAAGACCCTCGGGAGAAAGTATCCTGAGGAACAGAGCTTTATAGCATGGGATGTGCTTATTTAATTTCTGGCTTATAGCGTATTCAGTAGTGGTTTTCTCAGAACTTTCTGGGACTTCACAGCCAGACTTTAAGTAAGAGAAGAAGATAGATTTTTGAATTAGGAGATGTCTGTGAAGAGGGGAGGGAGGGATTTTTCATGAATTTTATCAGGATGAATATGCATTTAGACATAGATATTAGAGCCAGTGCTTGCAGAAACCTGCTAAATTTGCCAAGAAGCATTACCAATTAACGTAGTTAATTAACAAGAAGCTATGTTAAAATTAGTTTGGGGTTGGAGGAGGGGAGAGAGAGTGAATTGTAATTAGAAAAAGAAATCACAGCTGCTATTTAGAGAACTGGTGGTGAAGTTTGCAGGTCTTGCTGTTGGAAGAAGCACTGCATTGCGGCTATGCTTCGTTCATTCATTCCATTCTCAGTTTTCTAGGAAAGAGCCACTTCGGTATTATGTATTACGATTTTCAAGCAGTATTGATTACCCTAATTAAATTTAGCTTTCTTCAGGCTAACGTAATAATAAAAAAAAGTCTAATTTTTAGAAACTTCTCAGAAAGGTGGGACTCTCGGTGTTTCTTGAACATCTAATGTTCAAGAAATTATGCTGATTTTCTCCATTAAGGATTTGGATCCTGCTGAGTAGAATTTGCTCAAAGAAAAATGCCGACTTTCCCAGCTTGTATTACCCTACATGCTGTTACTAAGCAAAAGGGAAAAATCAGGGCATTTATCTTGGCAAATTGAAATGAGTTTCACACTAGAAATATACCAAAGTTACCCATGAAGTAGTGAATGTCCCACGCATATAATTTTATTTTCCCAATGAAAAATAAACTACAATTTATTTAATAAATTCCTGAATAGGCCCGATGTTAGCCCAGGGAATTTTCAGGCCCTTCTCAAATATATTGCTTTATTTAAAAAATCAAATTGGGCATACTGATCAGGATGTGTGAAGCAAGCTTGAATCTTAGCACGATGAGGCACATTACCAATAGTCTACACTGCAAAGATTTTAACAGGATAGCTACTCCTGTGGTGCTATTGAGGAGATATAGGTTATCCTGTCAGAAATTGTCCTTTCTTGGCTAGTGTAAGTAATTAAACATTTCCATAAGAGGTACCAAACTCATACGGAAAAGCACCTCTTACCAATGTGTTCTGCACATAGTGGAAAGGATTTTCTGCTATGCTGTATGGTCAAAGTTATAATATGATCCATTCAGCTTCAAGAGAGAGCAAATTCCAACCTTGCTGTTGAGGCAAAAACTTGATATAAGTGCACAAGACCTGGACAACCGATATGCTGGTTTCTCCAGCCCATGCTGTTTTGACCATCTTGAGGTGAGATCGTCTGGGTTTAGGTGGTCAGGGCTTTCAGGTTTCTTTTCTCATGTGCCATTCATCATTACAATTCAGGAAAATGTCGTGCTCCTTTTATGTTACCTTGTTGATGTGTACTCTGATCCACATTGACCTCACTGCACCTATTTGAAGTTTGTTAAATATGTGAGTACACCTAACCTGTAATACAACTCAAAAAACATCATTACACAATGCCCAGTTTCCAAATCAGACAGACAAAACCATCATCTGTACTACTTCCCTGTGTAATGGCCTTTCTGGAGGTAGTCTTAACACCAGCAGTTCACCAGCTAAAGAAGGTGCTTGTGCCAGTAGAGACCAAGGGTTGAGTGTACACTAGGTTAGCCACGCTACTAATTGGTATTTTTTAAAGATGCACTGGCAAACGATTTGCAGTATAGTTTAGGTCACATATTTTGGTATTGTTTAAATAGGTGGGACCCAGCCACCAAAGAAATGGGACCTTCTGTTTGTGCCCAGTCAGTTTATAAATAACATCAGTGCGGCACTCTGTTGTAGATCTGCAGAGACAATATCTGCTTAGCGTATTTATATCTTAGGTACATGTATGAGGCGTTGTCTGATGGCTCTGCGGCTCTTGTGAAGTGCATACGTAGGTAGTGAAATTCGCTCGGTGTCTTCTAAACACCTTAAATTACTACTTATTACTCGGGTTGCATTCAAGAAAGGTTAGAAGAGATAATATTTTTACTCCTTCTTTGAAAGATTTGCTTTTCAGTTTAACATAACATTTCTTTGACTTTTTAGTGCAGTTGATATATCCTGAAAAGGTCTGTATGTACAAGCAGTTCTATTTAAGGATTAAATGACATTAATAGCAAATCTAGTAGCTTCTGCTTCCCATTCTCCATCAGAAATCATGATCCTTTGTTTTTGCTGACATAATTACCTCCATATGAGCCAGTTCTAACAAGGCAGAATTAAGAGTTCACATTACAAATGAGCAGCAGGAACAGATGGACTGAGAAAATAGTCAGGTTTCACGCAAATATCAATAAAGGTGATTAGTAAAGCAATAAAAGTATTTGGCTCATATGTTCCTTCGTATTAATAGAGACTGCCTAACTGGAAAGGTTTTGAGGCCAGGTGGAGGTCTGGAGAGTTAGATGTTCTGCTTCTCTACCTTACAAAGTCAAGTTTTGGGTTGTGAGAAGAAGACACTGCCATGACTGGTGTCATACTGCCAGGCCCAATGTGAAAATTCATCATTTGCGCAGATTCATTTAGCTTAAGGGCTGAAGGCATTACATTTCATCCAGTGAAACAGATACTGAGCTGAGGAGCTTGAATTTGATTAAAGCACTGCTGTGACTAGGTAAAATGGGATTAGGGCCCTTCTGCCTGAGTTTCAGTTTTCTGTTTTATGAACCTCCACTTGCCGATTCCCCTGCCTACGAGCCTTCCCAACGTGCCTCCCTCCTTACTCTTTCTAGAGCTGTCAGTCTTCTGCATTGCACTCCCATTTTTCTCCGTACCATATGGATCTATGCCCTTTGGTAGATCACTCATCTGTTTGTCCTGCATTTTCTCTCACTTCTGTAACTGCCAGAGAGAGAGAGAGGAGATCAGCAGAGCCTCTGGCAACGTAGAAGAGAGGAAACAGCTGGAATATATGTATCAGATGTATAGCACATGTCTACGTATTCCTATCCAGCATTTTTTGGATAGAACCCTCATTGTACGTTATATAGCATTTGCTTGTTGAAACACATGCGCTCTGGACTCGTCAGAATATCAACACACACACTTGGCCGTTATTCATGTGTGCTCGACGGGTGTTTTGGAATTGCTGCCCATGTAGTTGATGCACACACACACTGTGGATGGAATTTCTGGACAGCCAAAGTGAGCCAGTAGCTCAGACTTGCCTGTCAACAATCTGGAAGAACATCAGAAGTCTTCAGAATTCATCTCTACAGAACTGCCTAACAGAGATATCTGGGGAAACCTAGGCAGCCCTTATGGACATCAGAGGCATAAGATCGCCTCCCTGTTTTTCTCACACGCTCAAAACTCCTCACAGTCATGCCAATATAGACATGTATTTTATGTGAGTGATACTACGTGTATGTGTAAAAAGCTATACTTACTCTGAGAACAGAAATTATTTCCCAGTCAGATAAAGCATACTGTATAGAAAAATATCCAATGATTTTGTTCTTATTCCTTATTTATTAATGAATGAACACTTGGAAGAAAATAATTCTTCACTTAAAATTCAGTTAGCTAACTTCTTTCACTTGTAAATCTAGGAAATGCTCAGTGCTCCAAGTAAGTCCTTAGGCAGAGTGAGGTGATGCAGTAAGATCTTTGATGGCAATAGGCTTTTCCATTGCATATTTTAAGTTTACCTTCCTGGAACAAAATCTCTCATGACTGTGCCTGACTGTTGTAGATATTTCCAGCTCTTAGTGTGGGGTCTTGTGATGAATTCAGAGAGGCCTTTGAAAAATAATACTATGGAGTATTTGCATATAGTACATCTCTTGTTATCTTTGAATCACTTTGGAATACTGTAAATTGAATTATTTTTTCTTCCACTTAATAACATTTTTTTTCCTTCTCCTTAATATTAACAATAGATATAAAACCTTGGCTGTAACCTTGGTTTCCTTAGTTTTGCTGTAACCATTAAGACTTCTAGCCAGAGCCCACTCTCTTTTTTTTTTGCAGTCTGCTCTGGGAGGAGAGACAGGAGACCTTTCTAAGCTAGACCCAAAGCTTCATGCATTTCACTTAGCTTCTGATCGATTTTGTTGCTGCTCACTGTTGGTACTGTATCGAAGTTGTATTTTTATTGTTGTAAGCTCCTCTGTGCTGTGGTGGTTGGCAATCTAGAAACGTGTTAAATAATATTGATTTTTTTTTTTCCCCACTTGGCAAGCATTTTATTTTACTCTGTCTCTAATACTATTTTAAGTATCATTTACTGGTTTTATTTTCTTTCTTATTTATGACTTGGCATCTTATAGAGCAAGGGGCCATCACAGATCCTGGAGACATGTCCTGAGAGAGAGGATGCTCACAAGAACATACTTTCCAATTCCGATGCTAACTGCCTTTAGATAACACGAAGATGAGTTTGCATATTATATTCTTAAGACATAATTTTGTAGGTTTGCATATTTGTCTTAGAAAAACAAAAATGATTTTGATTTTCACTGCAGTATATGTAACTTACCAGGTAGTCACCCTAAATGGGTGTTTTGGACAAATCAGCTTCCAGAAAACATCCTCCCTGGACTTCCAAGAGCCAACAAGATGGTAGAAGAAGACCTGTCCATTTCCGATATCTTTCATAATAAATACACAGTTAGGTGTTTTTCACTTCATGATAAAATGTAGTTCCATCTATTAACAATGACTTTTTCTGACTTGTCTTTATTTGGCATATGGAGGTATTGGGGAGATTTTGGAAAGAAAGTCTGTCCTCTACTAGAGGGGAATAAAAATTTTCTTTGAAGTGCAGGTCCTACCTAATGTTACAGAAGTTGTTACCGCATCTTCGAGCCTTCCACAATGTTCTTGTGGTTTTATCCTGAGTGGGAAACCTGTGCTGAGCACTAAGCCACCTCGAGCAGAATAAGGTCCAGAAAACAGCTGGGTGATAAAGCTGTGGTTTCCAGCAGTGGGTTTCATTGCAGCTATTAAGGGAGCACAATGGCCTTTTCAGCTATGGTCATTGTCTGTTTCTGTTGAGACTTTCTTGAAATAATAGTGGGAGGTTAGTTTTTAAATCAGAAGAGGTTAATATGGTGGTTTATTGTCACCGTTTGTTTTATTTTTTTTTTTACTTTTGCTCTGTACGGATTCACAAAGCTCTGAGTTGTTTCTAACAATGAAATGTTTCTTTAATAAATAGTGCTTCTATCTCAAATTTTGCACAACTCTTGAAGGATTTCATTTTGGAGGAAAAATTTAGACCTCAGGTCAGGCTGTCCTGGCATCGTCTCTGAAGCTCTGTGTGTGTGTGCGCAAGGGGAAGAGGTTAACTGTTCTTCCTGAAAAGATCTCTTTCTTTAAAAATCGTGAACAAAAATTTTCAGGAGAAATTACAAAATTATGGAAAAATACTAGCTATTCTTTTTTTCCATTAGAAAAGTCTGTATCTTGCTGCATGGAAAGGGGCAAAAAGAGGAGCAATTCATCAACAGCTAATGAATTTCTTTTCTGTGTAGGAAAGTGGGAAGAGATAGGAAGGGAAAGTTTGGAGAATGCTTGGAAACCCCTCCGTGGTGGCATAAGCACTCACATTTTTCACTTGATTGTCCCTCTGTGAAGATTGATAAAACCTGATCTTGGATTCAGTTCTCCATAAGTTGTAGACACGTGAATACATGAATTTCCAAGGGAATGGTACAATACAAATCTTCCCTGTGGAAAAACGAAAACAGCCCTTGTTTATGAAGTCAAGAAGTTATTGCAGGTATGACTGAAATCTTAGCAGTTTATTTACAGAATGTTAGTCTCAATAATAAGATAGTTTGATTTGCTATACACATACTCTCTATATATGTATAAATAGAAACTTTGTTTGCTGTTACACTCATCCTTCTCTTGCCCTTCTGTATCCAAAGGTTTATGTTACCCATATTCCTGAAGAAGCAGCCAGCGATTGCAGCAAGTCATTAGCATCCTCCAGTTCTTCACACCACTTTGAGGCTGTTTTTAAGTTTTCTGATATGCTTTTTGTCTTTGCTGTTTTTTTAACTGGTGCGCAAGTGCATGATGTTTTTTGATCTCTTTTTGTTACTCCTAAAAATGCTTTTCCTGCTCCCAGGTCTGCATTTCTTTGATGTACCGTTGATGAGTTGTTTATGGCCATAGGTCTCCAGTGTCAGCTTGTGGCCTCTTTCCTCCCACGCCTGTTGTCCTCCACACAGTATCCTGTGTCCCACCTTTCAAAGGCCTCTGCTGTCATACCAGGCTTGTATTCTTCTGTGCTATATTACATAAATAGTCATATTCAAAAATACTTCATTTTACCACAAATAAGTACTTGTTAGTCATATTTTATACAAATTACAGTTATAACATACAAAGATAAGTAAACCAAATTATGCTTAGCCACCTGGTCATTAGGAAATTTGGTGATAAACTAAAGAAGCTAAAATGAAACTTCATGGAGCCTAAGACAAGTTGAGACTGACTTTCCTGGGCTGCAGCACTATGATGGACTGATGATCCTGGTAGAGCCTGAAGAGTGAAAGGTCTTTATATTTGTCACCATTTTACCCCAGCCGGCAGCTGAGCACCACGCAGCCGCTCGCTCACTCCCCCCGCATTGGGATGGGAGAGAATTGGAAAAATTAAAGTGAGAAAACTCATGGGTTGAGATTAAGACAGTTTAATAGGTAAAGCAAAAGCTGTGCATGCAAGCAAAGCAAAACAAGGAATTCATTCCCCACTTCCCATGGGCAGGCAGGTGTTCAGCCATCTCCAGGAAAGCAGGGCTCCATCACGCATAATGGTTACTTGGGAAGACAAACGCCATCACTCCAAACACCGCTGCCCCCCCTCTTCCTCTTGCCCCAGGCTCCTTATAAACTGAGTGTGATGTCATATGATATGGAATATCCCTTTGGTCAGTTTGGGTCACCTATCCTGTCTGTGTCTCCTCCCAACTTCCTGTGCACCCCCAGCCATCCCGTTGGCAGGGCAGTGCGAGAAGCAGAAAAGGCCTTGGCTCTGTGTAAGCACTGCTCAATGATAGGTCCATAGAACAAAAACATCTCTATATTATCAACCCTGTTTCCAGCACAAATCCAAAACGTATCCCCATACTAGCTACTATGAAGAAAATTAACCCCCTCAGTTGAAACCAGGACAATATTGCATATGGAAATTTGGACCGTCTCTAGAAAAGAGTTTTCCCAGGCTATTTTGGCTGGGAATGAACATTGATGATTTTGGATGTCATCCGTGGCAGCTGCATTTCTCACCGTTTTTCAGTGTGCAGATCACTTTGAGAGGTATTGCTATGGGTGTTTGTACTCATTGCTTCCCAATCCTGTTTCTTTAATAAAGACCATGTAGAAAAGTGAAGCTAGAAAGGACTAATGCTATTTCACCTCTGAATGGCACAGGCAGTAGTCAGTTGTTTAGGGGAGCAAAGCCAAAGGCACCAAAAAACCCAACCATGACTGTCCCATCCCACTCGGTGGGTTAGGGTAAGGTTAACTTTTTAATTATCTGCACGGTAATCAGGAGTAAC
Organism: Grus americana; assembly: GCF_028858705.1. Taxonomy (NCBI): domain Eukaryota; kingdom Metazoa; phylum Chordata; class Aves; order Gruiformes; family Gruidae; genus Grus; species Grus americana. Next base: position 5,281,904 of record NC_072853.1, read on the forward strand.
GACAATTACTCTAGAGGTTCAAACAAATCACAAATTTACTTAAAACTCAGTGGAACTACAAAAGATAGAGGCTTGGCAAAAGTCATAACAATACTTAAAAATTAGCAGAACTACGAAAGGTAAGGGTTTAGCAAAACGTGTGACAATATTACCCTAATGTGCCGCAAATGAAGTCAGAGACAAAGAGAGTGATAGAGAGGAAAAGAAAGAAAGAAGGAAAGAGAGAGAGAGAGAGAGAAAGAGAGAAAGATATCACCACCCTTGGATCCAGCGATGTTCTCTGCTCGTAGTCATAGTCTTCAGGTGGTGGGCGCACACCAAAAACTTATGTTTCCCCTTTTTATAACCCGATGTGCCCGCCCCATAGGTGGGGGTCTGTCATCACTGAGCAGGCGCAGTATGTGCTCAGGAATGTTCAGAAATGTTCTGGAAATGAGTCGGTGGGTTGTGGGGGTCTTGGGGGTCTCACTGTCCCCCCCCCCCCCCTTCAGGGCTGACCAAGTGAGTGGTGATCTGTCACAGGCACATGGCGCACAGGACCCAGATGGTCTTTTGTCTACATGTTTCAGGAATAGAGGAGTGGGCTCACAAGATGTTATCCTGCCTCCGCAGGTTCCGTTCTTGGTCAACACTTCCTCGTCATCAGCCCAGCCCTGCCCATGTCAAGAGGGGTGTTTGCAACATTCCCTTGTTATCAGGGCCTTACAATGACTCTACTCCATCCTTTGCCAGCCCAGCTGATGTTGCTTAGGGAGAGCCCATGGGATATGGAGCAGCAACCGTACTGCAAACAAGGAGTCTTGGGGGGCTTTCCAAAAACAGCAGTTTGTGTCACAGTCCTTCATCTGTCTTTTCTGTCCTGGAAGCAGATAAACCTTGTCCTGTCATCCTTAGAGTGGCCATATTCTGAGGCATATGCTATCGGGAAACCTTGAACCAATGCTGCCTGAATCTATTTGCAGCTTTAATCCGTTTCAACTACTGAGGTTGACATTTGTTTTTTGCCTTTGAAGCACATACAGTTTTTCTGCATTTCTATACATAGACACACACTCAGATCTCCAGACTGCCTCTTGCATTTGAAAATGAAGGAAGCCTTTGTGCTTCCCTCCTCTAGGATAGCCAGTGGCACCATGAACATTAAACACAGACAAATTCCAGCTGATTTATAACTGTACCTACTGCATCCAATCTTCACCACCTTGTCTTTTAAAATTTGCATTACTTCATAACACAGAAGTAGTCTGTGGGTTTTTTTTTTTTTGCTTAGGTTAGCATTAGTTGATGTGTTACGAATTCATCTGAATCATCTGAGTAATAAAACAGGCATTTCAAATCAAATATCTCTTATGGATAGACACTGTACTATGTCGTATTGAGCCCTGATATTATCTGCAGTTGACTACGAAGGCATCGCTTGGACGAGTTTGTAGCATCACATCTGTGTAACTTACTTACCTTCTGCAGCACTGGGGCAGTAAGCACAGGGAGATGGCACGGCGGATGGTGAGGGTATGACGGTAAAATACTGTGGCAAGGGTGTATTTTCCATGTCCGTTTCGATTTCACTGATCTGTCTTTCTAAACCAGACCTGTCAATAAGTCCCAATGTCTGGACGAGTCTTTATTTTAGAATCTATTTGATAACCTAATTCTCCTCACTCAATTGATTTCTGACCTGACTTCCATTCTGGATTCAAATGGTTTTCTTAATAGCTTAGGTAACTACAGTTGCCAGTAATTGATCCTTATTAAACACTTTTTTTAACGTATCTCAGCATTTTTGCCACCCATCTGCTTTTAAACTGCCCATTTGTATGGATTCTTTGCATAAATATTTTGTGGCTCATTTGATTCTCTGCATAATTAATTAATTGCTTCTCACTTAGTTTTCTGCGTAACTAATCTACTGCCACATAATTAACAAACTCTTTAATTCCTTATTAATTATTTACTGTTCTTTTGAATATATGAATTAATTGACTGTTTAAATTTGCTGCTGTGCTGATTTGACATCTAGTTAATTGTTTTGATTAATCAATTAATTAGCTGCTTAATCTCTGCTTAAAAGTATAACCCCATGACTGCCTTGCAAATGTTCTAGCGCCCTTCCCCGTTCTCTTCCCATTCAGTGCTGTCATCTCATCCGCATCTAGATGCTCAACTTACTATCCAGGCACACACGGACCTTTTGGGCTTATATGTATCCCCCCCGTAAAGCCATCTCTACAACCCATTGATGCTCCTTATTTCTCTGATATTCCTCCAAATGTGTTTTTTTCCACGTGACACTGTTTATACACTTGAACCTCAAGAGAGATTCAACTCTGCTTAGTTGCGCTAAAATGAAAAGAGGAGAATCAGGAAGAAAAGGATTAAAATATTAAAATATATAAATGCAATACAAGAACAGACCCGGGGAATTATGCTCTTTAATGGCACACAGGGTGAGGGTGTTTCAGATGCAATATAACTACTGAAGACATTTGTGGTAAATTGAAGTAGCTGATAAAGTTCCTGAAACTTTATATTTATGTATAGCTCTTCCACTAGACTTTCTTGGCGAGGCTATTTTTCTCTGGTTCTTCATTACAGAAGAATGTTAGCAGAAAAGAACCTTTTTCTTCACACTTTGCTTTATTTATGTGCTAATCCTGGACTTAAAGATTTCACAACTGGTTGCTGTAGAAACTGCTGTTCTCTTTGGGGACAAGGCCTTTGAAAGAGGTGTTACCTTAAAAAGTAGTTTGGTGTCATATATCACAAATAAGCCAACAGAAAACAAGCCTGATATTATGAAAACGCCTTCAAAATGGAATGTTTTTTTGAAGTTTTCCACAAGGTGTCAGCTGCTCTTCAAAGGTATTAAACTGTGGCTTCTTACACAAGTGGAAGCTTGAGAGGTGAAATGGCTTTATCAGGCATACAAGGTGAAACACAGGGGATACACTTACGTCTTTAAAAGAAAGTCCTAAGTTGATTTTTGCATTTAATAGCAAGAGAACAACCAGGTCAGGATCAAAATTGGTTGGACTTGCTAGTATGATTGATGGGTGCTTTCCTAATTTATGGTCTGATGTTGATCAATCTACAGACTTAATAGTGAGAGTGGTTGCCAGAAATATAATACAGTTGGAGCATATGAAAATGTATAAAAATTGTGTTATCAGTGAACATTTTGAAATACATGCTGTTATAATATGTATTTAGAAAGTCACAGTATGCATACATATGTATTTTATAATATATTTTAAAAGGACCATTTAGTATGATCACATGTCAGCTGAACCATATCAAAAGGCTGGAGCTGGTAGAGCAGTTCCCTGGATCCTAGAAGAGATACTACCCTGGCTGCCCAGCTCCTCCTCCTCCTTCGTGCCATCACCTATGGCAGCTCACTCTGCATTCACTAGTGTGGGACCATAAACACCGAGTGCACGTGGACATACCTACATGCAGATTACTAAATTTAGATGTCTTAATCTCGAGCTGAATCCCACCCCAAGGTGGTTTTGATTAAACACTTTGGTAAGAACCGTGTCCTGGGCTGCATCAAAAGAGGTGTGACCAGCAGGTCGAGGGAGGTGATCCTGCCCCTCTACTCCGCTCTTGTGAGACACCACCTGGAGTACTGTGTCCAGCTCTGGGGGCCCCAGTACAGGAGAGACATGGAGCTGTTGGAGAGAGTCCAGAGGAGGGCCACGAAGATGATCAAAGGGTTGAAGCACCTCTCCTGTGAGGACAGGCTGAGAGGGCTGGGGTTGTTCAGCCTGGAGAAGAGAAGGCTCCGGGGAGACCTTATAGCAGCCTTCCAGTACCTGAAGGGGCCTACAGGAAAGCTGGAGAGGAACTGTTTATGGGGGAGTGTAGTGACAGGACAAGGGGTAATGGGTTTAAGCTGAAGGAGGGTCGATTTAGATTAGGTATTAGGAAGAAATTCTTGACTGTGAGGGTGGTGAGGCACTGGAACAGGTTGCCCAGAGAGGTTGTGGAGGCCCCCTCCCTGGAAGTGTTCAAGGCCAGGTTGGATGAGGCTTTGGGCAACGTGGTCTAGTGGAGGGTGTCCCTGCCCATGGCAGGGGGACTGGAACTAGATGATCTTTAAGGTCCCTTCCAACCCAAACCATTCTATGATTCTATGATAAGAAGGCACCAGCGTGTCCATGAAAAGTCACCTTTAGCAGTGGTCTCCAGGCCCAAATGTAGACTCACGCTTCTGGTGGAAAACATTGGAAAACATGCAGAAGTTGTTAATATTCCAAGGACGTGGATGCAAAAGTCTGCTGATCTTTTTTATCTCCAATTTCTGTGAAACTGATTATCATGAAAACTTGCCATGAAAAGATGCTAGGCAATACGCACAACCTACTAGTAACGCACTAGTACGTGTAGAGGTGAAGAATTTAGTTTGCTTTTCTTTGTTTACCTTAGGCAAAGTAACTAGAGGCTTTTTCAGGGCTGGTTTACAATATATTGAGTCCAATTCATAAAGAACCTGAAACAATTGCATTCCCTGAACCTGTAGTGAATAATAACGGAAGACAAAAGATGAGGTGGTTGTTATTCTTCTGATGCTACTTTAATTAGTCTGTGATATAGTGAGTGTGCTGCAAAGTATGGATCATTTCTCAGTCTATACATATCTCTGAAGAATGAAGCTTTGCTGTTAATGTTTCCAGGCAGAGCCTGATACAAAAGCTATTAATAACTATCATCAGCATTAAGCGTATAGAAGTATTACATTTCAGGGAGACTATTCATATGATTAAAATTAAGCATTAAAGTTAGATAACTCAGTGGACCCAAGCCCTAATAATACTCACATTGGAGATTTGCCATTGCAAAAAAATTATTTCGAAAAGAGGTACAATCTGAATGAAAAATGAGCTTTTAAAAAAAATTCAGAAAATTGCAGGAGATGTGTCATAATGTGATGTAGGAGAAATATGTAAGGAAGTGATATAGGTGGGAGAAACTAAATTTTTTCTCATCAAGAAATATACATATATATTATCTCTATATTTATTGTCAGTATTTCTTAATAGTGAGAAAAAATATACGTCAACAACCCAATGGTCTATAGGAATTATTAGAGGAGGTGAAATAGCTGAGCCTGCAGGAATGTAGTTCCCATTCAGCTCTGTCTCAGTGCATTTTTATGTCAGCATAAATCCACTGATTCAGTGAAATTCAGCCCACACCTTGATTTCTGTGTCTAACTGAAGCTGTGCAAGCAGAAGCCCATACGTTTCTGTTTTATTTACTGCTGATAGAGCATTATTCCAGTGTGGTGCAGAGAAGAACATGGTTTTTCCTTATAATATTTGATTATTTTAAAACTAAAACTTCTTCCCAGGCTTCCTGTATGTTTGGTAGCTCACTCTCAAATGTAAGTTAACTTTCATAACACTGTATTCAGATTGAATTTTAGTATTCCTTTTCTTCAGTTTTTTTTTTTTTTCTTAAATATAGAAGAATCATGTACAAAAATGTGATTACCCACTTGTTTAAAAATCTGTTACAGTTGTGACACGTTGCTATTGGTTTCATCAGCAGAGCTGGGAGCCAACATTTCAAATAAAACCATCTAAAACACTGGCTTCACATGTACTCAAACATGCTGAATACTGAATAATCTCTTTTTTTCAGGTGTTTGCCTTTCTATCTCTCTCCTAGAAGCAAAAGGTTATGAAAATAGGTAAAACGCAAAAGACAGGTATTTTTTCAGGATTAGGTATATTACTTTGTGTGTGATTGAGTAGGTTGCGGTTGAGAAAAAGGATGGAGGCAGAACACCAGAAACCACTGATTTGTCAGGGGTTTGTGTTGAATCTCAGCTTCAGTAGTCTGGTTTTTAATTATTATATGTACTTGCTGACATTTGAAAGGTGTAAGAGAGGATGCAATGCTTCGACTGGAAGTATATCAGCCTAAAAATGAGGTTGGCATTGTTTTAGCAAAACTTTGGAAAAATAACTGTAAGTGCTAAATAGGGAAAATTGGCTTCCTTTGGTGTTTTCTCTTCAATTTAGAATTTACTTAGAATTTCGATTTATTTGAAAATAAGATTTTGAGAGAAGCTTAATGTTCAACAACCCAATACTTTAATTACCCAGTTTTAAATTTTGCTTAATTATAAAACAGCACACAGAAGTTTTTGACATACCAACAAAACATTAGCAGCAGCTTGCTTTTGAAATCTAAAAATCCACAGGAAAAAGCAGGTGCTGAGACATTTAATAATGCTCAGTCATTTTACAAAACTCCCTTGAAAGACAATAGACCGTTTCAATGGATAAATTAGAAAAAAAAAATAGCTGTTATTATTTAACTTATGTAAGAAGCTGAACGGCAAAATATTTTTATGCTTGTGTATAGGCCTCAATCCTTTTGGAAAAAATAACAGGAAAAAAGTAGGGACTTGCCTATACAGGCAACCCAACAGCATCACGTTTGTCCCGCTGCACTTGAGCGTTCAAATCAGGTAAAACTAACAAACGGTTTGTATTGAGACATTAAGCTTGGTCTTAGAGGGTTTCTTTTGCCTGGCTCTTGTGTGGAGAATCAATTATCAAAACAACCTCTTGCCTTTGCATCGCATTGCAGCTTACCTACTTGCCATAATTCGTTTGTTGCCCAGTATGGTAGAGAAGGTTTCAAACCTGTGGAGTAAAATAAAAATACTGGAGCTACCTCTTAGTTATAACGCTTTGGCGTTTGAGCATTTGGAAGGATGGCGTGCTCATCTATATATTACGGGAAGTCGGAGTAGACTTCTTTCAGGTCTCTTCTATATGAGATGTAATATTGTGTTTGATTAAAAAGGTTCCAGAGTTACACTGGGTCCTGACTTGAGCTTCAGGAAACGGAGAAATACGTTTCCCTTTAGTTCCTCTTTCCCATTGTCAACTGGGAGCCGAAGAAACCGGAATGAAATTAGTCCTTTAAGGCAGCACCAACCCTAACTCCGGGCTCCCTAGTTTTCCTAGGCTTATTTAGAACTGAGAGGCTCCAGAAGGACACGCAGCAGTGCTAGGTAACCACATCTACTCTTAAGTAGTGTTTCTGAGAACTTTGCTTGCGTTGCTTGAAAAGATGAAATAAAGTCCATGGCAAAACTTAGCGTTACAATGAGCAGCAGTCGAGTTCTGCTCCTTCCGCTCGCAGCTACAGAGAGCGGGGTCTGTCTCGCCCCGTGTTGTATCTCATCGATGCATCCTTGCCTTCTGTCCTCCTCCCTCTTTCTTAGCAGATTTCTCCAGGAAACACGCCTGTCCAGGAATTAGGGAAGAGATGTGTGAAACGACATAGGGCAGAAGGGCTGAGTGAGGATGCTTTTGACGGGGAAAGGAAAAAAAGATCATTTGGGAAAGATGAAGAACACGGGGATTTCAGAGTTGTTTTCACAACTTGACCATGTGTTATATATTACCTTTCAGAAATAGATTTGCTTCTTAAGTAGTCCTACCATTCAAAGCATGCTGCTAAAGTTTAAATTTGCCTTGATGGCAACATCTGGCCCTCTGATTATTGTCTGACAAACTTATTAACTGACAAACCGGAATTTGAGCCCTGAGTGCATGGATGCAGCTAAGGTTCGGTAGCAGCAGCTTGTTCCCCTGTCTGAGGCAGCCTTCTCGCTTCAGCAGAGTCCTGGGTTGCCAGATGTTGTCTTCGATCTGAATCGTTGACTTAGTCCTTAAAAAATCCTTGAGAGTAACGCCATGTCCTAAAGTCAGTGAATGCCAGCTCGTTTGTGAGGCACGTATTAAGTGACTAAAAGGAATTTGGGAGGATCAGAAATAAAATCTTGTCCTCCTGATATATTAGAAAACATTGGGACAAATTAATTCTGATCTTTTAGATGAAAGTATTATTCTGGGAGCACCTCGCTTGAATTAATCCAAAAGTGGAGCTTTAATCTGGCTTTATATGTGGCAAACAGATATCAATGTTATCTGGGTAAGCACATGGATAAAAGAGCATTTAGGCTATTGAATCTTTGATTGAGAAGTGTTTGATATTAAATATAGAGCTGACGCTCCAGTGCAATGATGGAAAATCCAGTTCTAGATTCTGTTCCTCACTCTCCTGTTGCTCTGTTGCCTTGGGCAGTCTCTTAGTCTTTAACTTTAGAAAGTGTGGGGTTCCTGAAAGGTCCATTTGACAGCAGGAGGATCTGTGGGAGAGAGTGAGAGCATCTGGGCAATCGTATCTTCTTTGGTCTTCCTAACTACCTGTACCGTCTGCTGAAATAGGACGGTGAAATAACTTGCTCAGTTTCCATTGGTTCTGTGAGTGGCTTTGAGGAGGCAAGTGGCAGATAGTCCAACTGGTAAGATATTTAGTACTATCCTAACTCATGTAAAGTGTAACCCTGACCATAAATTGTTTGCAGCACTCTGTGAAAGGTACTAGAAAATAAGAAAGTCTGAATGTCAGAGCTGGTTTTCCTCCAAGGCCGGTGCAGGAACCTGTTTCTTCTTGCCCGAGTGCCTTCTCTTCTGGAGCACTTGTCCCAGGCTGGCTGGAGAGGGTCACATCGGAGCTACCATCTCATTGAGACAGAGCCTTGACGACATTTCTGCTCTTAGCTTCTGCTCAGCAAAGGATCAAGATGTACCCTGATGGGAAATCGCAACAGAGAAAAACCTGAATTCTTTTAAACATTTAATAGACAGTGTTTTCTAGTCATAAATGGCCTGGAAAGCACATGTCTCTCTTTGACATATATGATGACTACAAAAGGATTTATAAAAGGCCTGGGCATAAGAAATAATGGAAAATTTAAGACATCATAATATGACTGCCACATCTTGACTTTTTAAAAATTTTTTCTTGCTTTTCATTCCTCTTCTGGATGTCAACAGCATCCAGGTTCTGATAATATTGTAAAATTTATGAATGAAAATGTACAAAGTGATGGTCAGTGTATTGGCAAGTCTGAATTGCAGCTTATAAAGTATTATAAAGTTTACTTCTAATAAAATAAGACCACCCTACATCTCTTTCTGAAAGCATTAAGTTCAATTCAGTGCACTGCTACGAATCAGTAGAGAAAGTTTTTCCAAATAGTTCTTATTTAGAGAAACGTTTCATGCCACAAATTTCTTTCTACTAGAAAAACGCAACTGGGAGAAGTGGAGGAAAGGAACTGGTGGGAGGCTGAATACCAGTGAGCTCGGTGCCTCTGTCTGAAGGGCAACTTCTTTGTAGATAATAGTGAGAAAGTAGAGATTTATTTCAAAAAAACCTGGAGAGGGAAGATGCAGAAAGATCTAAAAGCAGCACATGAGGCAATGCTGTCTTTGACTATAGCAGGAAAATGAAAATTCAAGCCACAAAAATACAGGGATGCTGAAGAACATATTCTTGAGCAAATTATTATGCAGTCAAAACCAGCAAATTGGTAGTACCACAGACAGGACTTCCCTTGGATTCCTTCCTTGTACACAAACCATTATGAACAAGTAGTTTCCATTACTTCCAACACAAAAATCCTTTCTGAAAGACACCTTATTTAGGATTTTCCTTGAACTGGCATATTGTGCATTATGGAGCCACCAAATCGTGATGAATTTTTATGTTTGCATTTTGGTGAGCTGCAACTCAAGAAAATTCAGCTGCTGTTTGGCTTTCAATTCCCCTCATGATCTGAATGTCAGTTCTTGCTCTTTTGGGATTAGAAATAATCACTGCTAAACAGAGTCTGCAGCAATGAATTTATTTAATGACTTTCTGGATGATGATGAAATCAAAATGGAATTTGTTTAACTTCCCATGCCTTTATTCTTTATTCAAGAAAAATCAAGACATGTATTTGGTTGAGTTAGTGAAATATGAAGATACAAATCAGAGTGCTCAAGGTATCTTTTTATAGAATGAACAAGAAGTATTACTTTTTAATTTTGTCACATGATTATGAAAATTCTCATTGTAGTTCTCCTGAGAGAATGCCATCTTATTAGGAGATAACTGGCTTTTTCAACTTCAAACAATTTGAAAAATATGCAGATGTTAACAACATGTCTGCTGCATACAGAAAGGGATGTGGCTTTTATGCAGATAAATAATATTTGGCAGAAATATCAGCCAGAAAGTTGTTGGTTTTGACATTGTCCATTAGGATGATCAAATTGATTATTTTTTTCCAAGATTTTAGGTCTTCTTCTAATACTTCTTGCATCCTTGAGCCAACACTTGAACTGTGATGATTTTAAATCGAAGAGGCACAGCAAAGCTGCCGCGGTTCCAGTTCACTGATGAATGTTCAGTCTGCCTTTTGTAGCTGCTATGTACGATAGGAATAAACTGAAGTACAAGAGTTTAATGCTGTTAAGAGCTGTTCCTTTGCTTTGACTCATTTTACTAGCAATTTCCAATTATTTTTTACTCGCCTTCCAATAGATGTCCTCACTCTGGTCCACAAAATATCTCCTAAGGTTCAGTTACCCAGTAGATGTTTTCTTCATAGACAAGTTGACATCACTAACAGCAACTGCTGGTTGCTTTCCTGCTTATTTTGGTATTGCATTTCAGTAACACCTAGTCTGGCAGTGCGCAATGTAGCTCAGTACCTTTGGCTTTTCTACAGCATCGTGGTTTATAATTGTGCTCCAGCAGAGTTGCAGAACATGAATGTCTTGGTTTTGAGCTGTTAATTAACAGCGGTAGCAGGATGTGCAGTAAACTACAGTTTTAACATCTAATTTGAAAGTGGTAAAGTTATGCTTCAGTTTCTGCAGAAGACTGGAGAAGGAGCAGTAGAAAGTTTTTATTTTTTACTCTTTCTTCAGAAACCACACGCTGAGGTTACGGGAAAGTATCTAAGGATAAATGAGAGAACAGGAAAACAAAGAACTTCTAAGGCTGGTCGTGTTGGAATTTATCAACCTGAGAGATTTTCCGAAGGCTCTGGATTTTAAAAGTTCCTTCAAATAATGGTTTAAGACTTGCTGAGAGCAAACCCCCACATCTCTGGAAGCTTGCATTTGAGTAACAGATGACGATACAGAAGGTCGCTAAACGTTTAATGGTCTTAGTTGTGTTTACGTGTTAACACTTGTTTATATTTTTAGTAAAAGTAAGATAACTACTGATATCTAAACTATAAAACCAAGATAAAGTGGTGAGAGGATTCCAGAAAGAATGGGAGGGGTTGAGAGGGGGCTCCCAGGACCAAAGTGTATGGCCATGAACAGGAATCTGTGACTCCCTGTGGAGCTCAGGGTCTTCTGGATTGGTGCCTGTACACGTGAGCACCATCAGTCTTGTTGCCTATGGATCAGAAAAACTGGGGTTTACTTTTCAGAAAATGGAGATTCTTCTTCTTTTCCTATAAGTATTTCTTGCAAAGCTGACAGTCTTGACTTGGATTCCTAGTTGGATTTGATCATCTTCCAAAAGTAACATCAGTTTAATTCCTTGTGTGTATACAGCAGCAAGATGGCTTTTTGAATCGGTGAGTAGAGCTTGCTGACCCCATGGAAATGTTAGTTTTCCACAGTTAGTTTCCACACCATACAGTGTGGTTTCTTATTTTTTTTTTTTTTTTTTTTGTTTTAAGTTACTTGTGAAGCTAATTCTTCAGGTATTCTGAATTTGTTCAGTTCTTCTGAGTTAAAGAATGGCTGGTTAGTTTAAACTGAGATCAACCTATTAAACTGTGTTCATATAAGTGTGCGGCTGTGCGTATTTGTACATCCAATAAAATGCAGCTTCATTCAGTATCGCTTTCCCTTTCTCTTCTTGTTGATTTGAAGCTTTGCAATCCTTCCTATTTCAAAAAGCAGAGAGCAAATAGAAGAATCTCACATTTCTTTAAAAAAAAAAAAAAAGAGAAAAGAAAGAGGAGGTTGTAAGCTCTTCTGCCTACAAAGAGCTCTAGCTATGTTGTTTGTGAAAATCTATTTCTTACTTCAAAACTGAATTTTCCTAAAAGTCAGAGAGCTGTTACCCACATTTCCCTCAGCACAACCAGGACCAGATTTAAGGTTGCAGAAAAAGCTGTTGGGATTTTTTTTTTTTTTTTAATTTATTTTTTATTCCGGGAGTGGAGGGGGGAGAGTCCAGCACATTTGGAGGTACTGGAGTGCCCAGCTCACCCGGAGAAGGTACAAGCTCTTGGGGGGTGATTGCTGGAGCAATGGCAGCTCCCCTGGGAGCCCCGAGCCTGAGCCCTCCCTGCAGCCCCTGCGAGTCCAGCGCTCGAGGCAGCCCGGGCCAGCAGCCTCTTAGAAAGATTTCTTCCCGCCGTGATGCTGAGCCCCCTGACTCTCCCTTAGTTGTCTTTGTCAAGCTATGTAATATTTTAAAATTACTATTGTAATTAAGACTATTATTATTATAAGCTGATACTTTGCATTGGTCGGAAGAACCTGCCCTCAACCATCGCACATTCTTATTTTCCTCATTTTTTAATGTGCGCTTTTGCACCACATGTACCAGAAAGCATCTCTTTCTTACATCCCTGTATCACTAGGTACGGTAACACACAGCAAGCCATAAAGGAAAGGGTAGTGATAAAAAAATCGCTCCGGCGTCATGTGCTGCGGTGCATTCACAAATTCCTGCTGCATTGTGCAGGCAGATAATGAGAAGATGCCGTATACCAGCCTTTTCTACAGCAGCTTCTGCTGTTGATTTCAAACTTTATCCAATAGTTACTTCTTCTTTTTTTTTTAAGCTATCAGTTTCAAATCTTGATGGTTTGAAAGAAAATGTAGGTTTCAGCATGTTCTTGTTCTTCCTTCTACACTTCGCCTACTTGCAGTGGAGCAAATTGGAACCTGTGTTTATATTTAAGATCTCTTGATTTTCTGCAATTTCATAAAGCTAAATGAAAAAAAAAACAGTTTTAATAAGCTGAATACATTATTGTTACATTACGAACAGTGCTTTATGCAGGTTTTTTCTAGATAGGTATGAAAACAAGGGCTTAGAGCTTAGACCTGGGCTTAGAGCGCTCAAGACAAGTTATGGTGAAAGAACCCAAAGAGAATGGACTTCAGAGCTGCTCTGTCATTAGATGACCTAGTATTATTTTATCTGTCTCTGCTTGTTCTTTGCTGTTCTGAACAGTTTTGAGAGCTGCCTTATGTACCTTGTTAAAAAAAAAAAAAAATTCATTAGTCCGAGATTTTAAATCTTACATCCTTTGTAAACTGAAATGGTCTTGTTTGCACCATGACATAAAGAGTTTGCACAGCATGTGGGTGTGAAGTATCTGTTGGGTGAAAAGCCAAAAAGCACTTTGCTTACAATGAAATGTTGCGTTATTGAACTGCATCTTCTCACTGCTGGAAAAAAAATATCTCTGTTTGGTCACTCAGAGCTTTTTTTAATGGTACAAAAGGCCATATTCAGACAGCACTTCTGCTTTGGAGATAGAACAGGAGCTCTCGTCTGCATGCTCTCGCTGATGCCATGCTTCAATCCTGCTACGGGAGACAGAGGTCAATCGGAGCTGCGGCCAGCCTCGGCTCTGGTAGGAAGATTAAAGCTAGCTTTGGTGCATATATATATATTTATGTCTATATATTGCACTGCTGTCTCTTCTGGGATGGTGGGGTTGACCTTACGTATGAAATGAGGCAGTTGCAGCCCGGTGTTAACCATGTGGTTTCACAAGAGCTCAAGTGGCTTGCTGTGCTGGCTGGAGGGGCAGGTGTTTTTCCACAGGAGTCAAGCTCCTTGCCTCTGCGGGACCTCTCTTTGCTCGTACAACTCCTATAAATATATTCTGAAGAGACAGTTTAACAACCTGAATGTGCATCTTGTATCCTACCTGGCAAAAATGAGAGCTGAAGATTTAAAATCCTGTATTTTTGATATTTCACTCTCGAATAGCTTTTCTGGCTTCAAAATAGCCTTGAGACTCTGCATAGCTGATGCTCACAATATCTGGGATGCAGCTGCTCTGTAAAGTACTGCTGGGAAAATATTAGCCCAAAACTGAAAAAAATATAGACTTGGCACCAACTTTAGGATTCAAGAACCGTCCCTTTATTCCTCTTTTCTCCGTAAGGAAGAGAAGGGAAAAAAAATTACTTTCATGTGATAGGCTGGATATTTTTGGTGCATACGAACCGTGGTTCCTTCCAGAGCTATGTGATTACTAGAACAGTAATGAAAGATGGAAGTTTTGTTTAACTCTCAGCAGGTCGACATACAGTGCCTCAAAAAAGTAAATCACCTTGAAATCACAGAGTTAGGCAAGCACAGTCAGCACACTGCTGTCACGGGCTGTACTCACAGAAATGGGAAGCAAGATGATAGCTCTCCTTGGTTCAAAGCTGAGGCTCCAACTCCAAATGTTTCAAGGACTTCGTATGAATTTGTAAATCTTTTATGTGCAAGGTAGTTAAGGATGCTTGACACTTCATCAAGGCACACTGCTGCGCCTTAAATATTCAGCCCCTAAGCTAGAAAGAAGTTATAATAGAAAAGCCACAAAACTCAGGTTCTTGTCCAAAAAAATTAGAGTGGACAACATGAGGAAAGGGGGTGGAACAGGCTGAATTTATAATGTGGATCGCTAATGTTTGTTTTATTAATGCAGACTGCCAGTTTGAATTTGGAAGTCTGACTACAACATTTGAGAGACCTGTTTCTTCCAGTCTGGAGATACAGGAACACCTGACGCCGTTGTTGAGGCTGGTCTGAGCGCGGTTTTAGTGAAAAGGATCCTCCTCCAAATTTTGGAATCACACAGGAATTCCCCATAAGTCACCGTCTAAAGTTGCAGAGTAATTAAAAAACCCAAATAAGACTCTGTTGAAGAGGCCAGCAATTTTTTTCTTCTGCTGCTCTGAAAACTGTGAACTATTTTCATGTTAATAGATTTCATAAACCAAAGATTTTTTGTTGTTGTTTTCGTGTGTGTAGAGTGTGAATCAAAGGTTCTCCTTGTAGCTGTTGTGTGGTGCACCTACCTCAGCTATCGGCTGCAGTCTGGAGTGAAGAAAAGAGTGGTGTTTGTACTGTGCTCACTGCTAATGATAAAAAAAAAAAAATCAAAGAAGGATCAAATAATCCAATAAGAAAAACAATAATAAGTGCTGTGTCTATTCCATAAAGACTGTTCTAAGTTATATGGAAGGTCTGGCACAAAGAGCTTTGATATCTCTACTATGTATTAAATATTGAATATATGTTAGATCTGAAAGTGTTAAATTTCATTCTAAAATCTAGTTCTAATCTGTTGTATCCCTTTATGCCATATCACATTTTGTGGATCACAGTGGGATGAAGTGCCTACCGTCGTTGTTCTTTTGATTTGGACAGCAGGAGTACCTGTTACGGGCTCACAGCTCACCACCATTTACGTATCTAAGATTTTCTGGCTGATTTTGCGATAGCAGTGAAATTCTTCTGCATCTTACCTAAAACTAATAATCAAAAATCACTATTTCTTGTTTTCTTGATTTAACTGTTTCTCTTTGCTGTTCAAAGCTTTATCCATTTTCAGGAAAATTTTTGGTCCTCCCAGGGGAGGCAATGCAAGAAAAACTCCTCCCGCTGATGGTGCAGGGTGGTTTCTGCAAATCACGGTCCGGAGAGCCTGTTCCTCTTCCTTGACGTACAGGGAGACTCAACTGCAGGCGTGGATCCTCAGATGCGTAATCTTTCACATATAATGATTTTACTTGCGTTTTATCTAATGAACTCAAATGGAAATGGATCTTATTCAGTCATTAAAACTTAAAAGAGCAAAAAAGTCTCAAAGCCAAACAACCAGCCTTCTGAGATGAGTTCACTGTGCTTGTTTTACAGCAAGAAGCAAGTTCCTGAGTGTTGAAATTTGCTTGCCTAAGGTCAAAGTGAATTGACAGCAGATCCCAAACCAGGACCTAGAAACACGGTTTCCAGGCTCTAATTACAAGCTGGAAATGGAGTAGTTGTCTTAAGCTATTTTATTGCATTGCATCTTTGACCTGAACATAGCCAAGAAAAATCAATATTTTCCATAGACTTCTGGAGTTGGCTTTGTGGGTGGATGAGGATAGTCTGACTTGTTTAATGAAGCTGGTGGCATGAAGTAAATGCTGTCACGGAGTTTGTCACCACGTATCGGAGGGAAAGCAATGATTTCTAAAGAGGTTGCTATTTGCACATTTATTGATCTTTTGGTGGAGCCGTAGCTACCAGTCCTTTTGTGATGCCAGGTGATTTTATCAGTGACGCATCGTGTGTTTCCTCCTCAATCCATTTATATTCCCTTTAGGCACTGGCAGAGCACGGCAAAGCAGTCCCAGTTTTCTGGCAGAAGGTGGCATTTCTTTCAGAGATGGAGCATTCACCCTCTATCATTGTGATGCTAAAAACGTCTAATAATTAAGAACTGATGTAAGTTTGGTTATATAGAGCCAGCAGGTTCTGACTGCAGGCTTTAAGGTTGTTACTTTGTGCGCTGTGTCTTTCTAACATGAAAATGGGAGAGTCTCAATCTACTGTTCAGTGAAGCAAACACTTCTTCTCAGTCACTGAGAGGGTCCCAATAAGTCACAAAAGGCTAAATAAGAAAATCTATATCGTTGTTCTCGACAGCAATAAAAGACAACTTATCATGTGTTTGGACTCATGAATTTAAACACCAGTGGAATTAAGAAAGCCTCTTACAGTCTTACCAGAATAATAATTACCAGTTGCAGATTACAGGACTTTTTAGATCTACTTACTGTGTGCTTCAAGTCGCTTACGGAAAGATTGACTTGATGGGATATTTTAATATTGTTAAACTGCTGCATGTACGATATAATGAGTCCCTAACCTCGTTTGATCGAAGCGAATCAAGCAAACTTGTTAAAGTCCCTAAAGTCTCATAATTTACAAAGTTTAAAAATGATTTTAAAAATAGAGTCTAATTGAGGTACATATTGCCATTTCTGTTTCTTCATGCTCTACAAAGCCAATTAATTCTCTCAGCAAACCAGAATGTGTGACAAGGAGGAATTGAGCACAGCCCAAGGGTACTCATATCTTTGAAGGTTTATTTTTGGATGGGACACAGGCAAGAAACTTTTGAGCCCGTGAAATAGGAAAGAGTCTAGTTAGTCACAAAGGCACTGAATGTCATCAGTGTCTGAAATCAGGGAGACGCATGACACGGGAACACTGCCCCGAATGGGAATCCAAGAGGTTGAGTTGACATCACACCGTGTGCTGGTGGAAGTGGTTTGGTGTTGAAGATGACCACCCTCGCGGATGTTTCTAAGATCCTGTTTTCTAGCAAAATCAAATTTTCTGTCTTGAGTAGGCAGGCACAGGGTTTTTATGTGTCACATCTGTTCTAAGGAGGCTTGGAGAGATGCAAACCCTCTTCTCTTAGAGGGTTTCCAGCTGCCACTGCACCACTAGAGGGAAAAGGAGGCTGGTCTAGGGAAATCCTTATCCAGATGGTTAGAGGAGTTTTCTGGCCCAAATCAGAGTGGCATAAAAAGGTTATCATATCAGCAAGAACTTGCTGCCTTTAGAGGCAAGTTTTTTAGTTTGTTTTTAATATTCCTAACTTCCAGATAGTCCTCCTAACTCAGAGCAGAAGACAAAATATTTCAGCAGTGGTTCATTAATGGCACATGGCATCTTCTTAATCCTTTTCCTTCTCTGCGATTTCATTTTTAAAAAACAGAAGTCCCATAAAACATCAGGCTTGCACTCAGTTAATTAGCTGAATTCAACAATAATATTCTAATAAATATTTACTTTCGGTTCCTCTGTATCTGTTACTTGTAGATGTTTGTTCCTCAAACAGGAAAATTATCTATTTACAACTCAGAGGATAATTTACTTCCTACCTGGCAAAAAGATATTGGTCTTTATAAGTAGAATAAAACAACCAGTTGCTTCTTTACCCTCTGGTGCTGTTGAATCAGTTTACCATCCTGTTTTCCAGCCTGGGTTTTCTTAGTACTGCCAGTCTGATAACTCGGAAGATAGAATATTTTTTTTTTGTTTTTGCTAGTGTATCTGTAAAGCACCTCGAGCATAAAGTCATTATCTGAGAGCTACAAACTAGAATTGATCTGTTTTAGGCTTAGCATAATTTCCAGGTCTGGTCTGACCCTCATGTTAGTGTCCAACAGGTTTCTGAAAATGTCAAGAGCCAGAGGGGAGGTCCCAGCGAAATTGAAGTTCTTCCTTCTCTCGGAGTAACTGAATTTTAAAGTCTCTGAGCCCTGTAAATAAAAGAGAAAAATTGGTAATGAGAAAGGGAATTAATAGGATAGTCTTTCACACGATTTATATAGCTTTCAAAAACTGTTGCATTATTGTGTTTAAAAGTGCTGGTCTACAGCACTTTCACACTAGGAAGATAAGATTAAAAACTCGAAGGGGCAGCTCTGGGAATTAGAAGCTAGAAGAGCTGATGGATTTCAAATGAAATAAAAGCTGCTATTGGGGAAAATTTATTTTGAAGCTAGAATAGTGTGTCTGCCAATGAAGTATTCAGAGGACTCGGATGTTTACCTTGATATAGATGTCACATTTCAATTTAGTAGACAAGTACTTTTTTCCAGCTACTGTTGTCATTATGGAAATCAGCTGAATAAATCTCTGCCATGTAACACATTATAGAGTAAATTGGAATCTGCGGCAAAGTTACTGTTACGCGGATGGGATATCGTGCGCGGATGTGTGTGCGAAGTCATGTCATTCCATCCCTCTGGAATATTCTGCACTTGGACGGGAAAAAATTCATCCAGAAGTTAGAGTGGTCTTTTAATTAGAAGGGAGAAAAATGAACAGGCACTGATGCATCTGCAGAGCATCTGTCTTTATTAAAGATTTCTAAAGCTAAAGAAGCTATTTATTTTAAACTTGTAGCGTTTACAATTAAATACATCTTTACTGTGCACCTTATTTTGGGGAAACAAGGGCATAGGTTCTAGTATCAGAGGTGATGTGTTCACTCTTCATGCCTTTATAATATATTTTTATATGTCTATAAACATTTCTCTCCCTCTTTTTCTCCAAGGTGTATATGTTCTCGTTTATTCTTGCTGTGAAAATGGCTGAATTGGTACACATAATAAGAAGTATCGTCTTATTTGTAGTTTTACTGTGCAGCTAATGCATTGGGGAAGAGATTAATGTGATTGCTTCTGAAGGAAGGTACCGTTGGAGCATTCCAAGTTCTTACAGCTTTCCAGTTTTTACTAGAAAGTCTTCTCTTTGAGTACTGTTCTTGCAAAACTCTCCAACTTTGGTACTTTTTTTTGAATAATTTCCTGCATGAAAACTCATGCAAAAGGGTTCAGTGTTGCTGAAGTAAGGACGGGAATGCTAATTATTGTTTTTAATTGAATACATAGTCTTTTCATTGGAAGCTTTCTTTTTTTGCCTGCAACTTCCTGTAGGGAGTTTTTGCAAAGAGTTTCCATCTCCCAATATTGTTGAGTTGTCTGTCTTACTTTTTTCTTCCTTCACAAGAGCTTTAGAAGTTTTCTAGGCAAACAAATTGATTGTTCCACTGCAGTGTAGGAGGATTTTGTGTTGCATTTGTTTGAAAATGTTATTGCTCGTGGAGCTTCAGTGTTAAACTACAAACTTCTGTAGCTCCTGCTCTGGTTTCTGCTCCATTTGCACCTTTTTTATTTATTTTTTTTTTTTTTCTGACTGCATGGAAATAATCTACAGTAGTGTTAAAAGGAAGTTAATGAACATAAGAGTGCTGCAGGAACTAACAGAACTGTGAGTAGGAAATGCATATTCTTAGAAGTTTGGTGTCAGCAGAAGCCAGGATCACAGGATGAATTATTCCTTTTTTTTTTTTTTTATTTGTTCCCAGGCTATTTATCTACAGTATTTAGTACAAAAGGAAACAGAATAAAGTTTCTACCAGTATTTCCAGGGAAAAAAGAGAATTTTATTTTTGCCCATTTAGAAACAAAGTGAAGCAAAAGCATCTAAAGCAGATGGGGGCTAAAGATTTTTTTTTTGAAGGTTAACTTATTTTTTCTAGTGCATAACTGCTACGCTGTTTACTACTAGTTAGCCTATTAAGATCATACAGAATACTTAAATGTTAGAAAGAAGTGTCTATAGGTATGTTATACAGCGAACAGTCCCATAGACGCTGTGGATGACATAAAATACATGCTTTGCAAAACTCCGCGTACCTGAACGTGACTTCCCCCTACCAAGGATGTTCCTCCAGGGCACTCTGCTGTATTTTTAATGAGCCTCTGCACTACACACGGAAATACAGCACACCACAAAATGGAAGGTCCTGTTGGCTGTAGCTGGTGATTACATACAGCCCTGCATTGGAATATACGTTGAAATCACTGAATAATTGCAGCATATGCTGGAAGAGGGAAACTGCCCTCTCGCCCACCTTTCCAACACCTCCCCGGCACTGGCAGATGCGTTACCAAATGGAAACTTCACGTCAGTGCCAAAAATGAAGAACAGAATGCAGCTTGCTGATACTTCTTAACAACGATCATCAGTGCTATCTGCAGAATCATGAAATGAGCCTTTTAAATGTGTATCCCCTACTATGCGTTTCTAGCAGTGAGCATAACGCCTTGTGGAAGTTGCAGGAAGAGGGAAGATGAGACTCGCGCAGCAGGACTTCATCACAAGCCATTGGTCAGGCAGGAGCACTCATTCATTTGTGGGAGAATAATTGTCACAAACCATTTCCTTACTCCTGATTTCCAAGAGGATTCCACAAAATACCTCCAGAAGATGAACCTGAGTGCGAAAATTCCTGGCAGCTGATGGAAATAAAGGTTTCTCTGAGACAGTGGTTTTATTGCCCATTCTAGTCTTCCGTAGAGAGCTTCCTGATCCACTTGCCTGTCTCTCCTTTCCAGGGGTTGACTTAACCTCTCACCGCTAGCCCTGTTGCTACACCCTTACGCTTGCTGGGGCTAGCTAGCCTCTTATTTCAGCTAGTCTAATTGAATATTATACTTCGATTCATTAAGGACAATTGTGTCTAGTGAGTGGCCAGCTTGCAGATGTCTGTTGCTTTGTGAGGATGACAGAAGAGGAAGGAAGGAAGGAAGGAAGGAAGGAAGGAAGGAAGGAAGGAAGGAAGGTTTGTGTTGTAGAAAGATGTTAGCTGTTCTTATAAAAAAAATTGTGTCACTTTACAGATTGCTTTCTAGTTTCAGACCTGGTGGAAGATTAAACATGTGGAGCTCTGCTACTAATACCAATGCAGGACTGCTGTAGACTTTGGAGAAAATCTTTGGTGTGTCATGTTGGTTTCTAGCCCACTTTCTTGAGGAAAAAAAAAAAAAAGAAAAGAAAACAAAACAACATGTTATCTGTTCTGTTTAGCCAGAATTTACTTGCCTGGTCAGGAAGATTGTTACTCAGAACCAGTTTCAGCATGTATCCCCTTCCTCAGCCCCTGCTTAGGGAGGCTGGAAGGGAACCGAGGGAGCTCCTGCAGGGTTTCAAGGTGAGGAAACTCTTACTGGGAAGGAGAGCAGTTGAAAAGGGTATGTGGAACAGGGAGATCAGAGGTTTTCTTTATGTGAGAGTAACATAAGACTTGAGTCTGCAAGCAAACGGCAAGGAAATTAATTTTCCCAACCTATAGATATGTTCAGTATAGGTTTCTACATCTGAGGTTGTGCGGGCTCTCATGATGGTCATGAGGTATCAGTTTATTGGGGTTGAGGGTGCTGCTCATTGAAGCATATGGTTTAGTCAGAACCATATCCTAACTCTCTACTAACTGCAAAGGGAGAGTTTTAACTTTTAACTTAAAACAACCTTGAAATATGACCGTGATGCTGTAATTTGTTTTAAGTGATGGACCTGATCTAGGTGGCCAAAGGGACAGAGGTAGCTTCTCTTTAAGTCTGTGGAAACCATAAACTGAAGGGCCACTTTTTAAATTTAAAGACTTTTTTGGCATTTTGTTAGATTTGGGTTTTGGTTTGGTGGTTTTTTTTTTATTTAGTCAAGGTAAGAGGGATCAGCCTAGTGACCCAGGGAGCCAAGTAAGGACCAGAAGAGGTCTGAGATCCTTCCAGAACTTCTGCCCTTACAAAACAGCTTGTTTCTACTCTCTGTCTGGGTTTATTGTCTTTGCTAATAGAAAGATAACATAGAGCTGGTGTAAGAGATGTATCTCTGTCTTTGCTAAGCTTTGGTGTCATTCCTGTAAGCTGTGATGCTGGAGGGCTGTCCTGGTCCTGTATCTTTGGCAGCTAAGGAGAAGCACCATAGATGCACAGTACCAATCATAGACTCATAGAATCATTTAGGTTGGAAAAGACCTTTAAGCTCATCGAGTCCAACTGTAAAATGCCATATTGCTCATGTATACTTCTACACAAGCCAGTGTTTTTGAAAAGGCAGTGTTTACGTGAAGAGTTAAATCCATTTAAAATTATTTTTTCAGGCAAGTTTTCGATCATTTTTATGTATCGCCTTATTGTAAATAAGGCAATTTGTAGATGACAACATCCCCTGAAGCCTCCATTTCTACAGACTATTTAATGTTTTTTGACAATCATGTATGTTTAATTATGTTGGTTTAGTGTTTTGGTTTTAGTTTTGGTTTTTTGTTTTGGGTTTTTTTTTTAAGTTTGAATATTGATCTTACTTGTGTTACTGTGTTACTGTAGAGAAGCTAACCTCAGAAAATCTACCTCTATGATAACTTTTAGTGGAATCAGGGTGGTTATGCAATACAGAAAACAAAAACCCTAAATGTATTGTCATAGTTAAAAATAGGGATTAATGGTCTGATATGTTTCATGCTACTGTGGCATGTGTAGCTCTGAATTACCATGATCAGATAAGGGGAGAATTTATTGCCTAAACACAGGTGAACTGTTTCATCTCAGCATATTACTCTCGAAGTAGCGGTGTCATCTGTTTGTAAAATGCCACACGCATCCCGGTGTTTCTCCAAATGGGAGTCAGTGCTTTAGAAAGGATATCATTAATGAGTTGGAGGCTTCTTCAGTGACGATATTACAAAAGAACTGATAAGAGGAGGAGAAAGACCATCTCATGGGAAATCTCATTTTGCTGTAGTTGGGACAGAAAGGTCGACCACACTTTAAATATTGAATACTTCCCAGAATGAGCTGGAAAACTGTATGTCATCTTGATACTATGTGATACACATAGACAATGCAGATACACAAGGTAAATAGTATATTCAGTCCTTGAAACTTGCAGCGCTGTTGTATTCTTAGTGTTCAGTTTTGTAGTGTAACAACAGAAAACATATTTGGATTCAGAGTAAGTCAAGCCACATTTCATAAAAAATGTTTTTCTGGGTAAGCAAATCTAAGCATTTGTGCTACAGGAAAAAAATTTTGTGCCTTAGGCTGTCAAGCAAGCTCTGCCCTTCAACCCTTCCTGCTATGAATAGATTCCATATCTGAAGCCACAGGCATCGGTCTGACTCCCCCAAAATTATTCTCATGTCCTGAAATTTTGCGTCCTTGCTGTCTGGAGGAACTGGCAGTCAAGACCAGAAGATGATTCCCGTGCCTAGATTGTTTAGTTTAGTTTTCAGTCTTGTATGTTTTGTGCTGTTTGGTAGCGGAAGTAATTAGTATGTTTGACAAGTGCTGGTATCATTGCTTGTTTTTCTGGCAGTATACCTGGTACAGAGTAACAGAGTATTTCCTCTCTCTAAATAGACTATCCTCTCATTCCCACTTCCCTTCTATTAGAGATTTTTCTACTCTTCACCCTGATGCCATCCCCTGTCTGCTCTATGGATCTTCTTCCAATTGAAATTCAGACGTTTCACCCCGAAGCCTTTATTTCTTGTTCTTCGCTCGGTACGTTGTGAGAAGATTGCCAAGATGATGAGAGGTGGTGAATTGAGATGGGAGACTTTCATCTGAACCTCAGGTGTGCTGGTACGTGGGTGCTCGTAGCAATGCTCAGTCTTCTCCCTCCATGGATGAGAGTCTGGACTGTATCTCCACGCTCTGGCTTTTTTCCGTATTTGTTTGAAGTTGTTTTGGTAGTTTGGGTTTTACTTCTCTCGCTTACAAGAAGAGCAGAGTTCAAAGTCCTCTTGGGTGTATCAGTGGTGTTTCAAATCTGTAGAAAATAAGCAGGCGTGGGAGCTCTGGAGACAGCAGTAGCACCGCCGCCCAGCAGACACGGCAAAACAAGCGCCGCTATGAAGAGATTGAGGTTTTGTTCAAGTACAGCAGCAGGGAGCACAGTGCAATGGAAGTGGGCAACCTGGCCCTTAGCGATGATTTCCCATGCGTGTCAAAAATTTCCAAAATACTGAACTTCAAACACTCTGGGAGAGTTGGACACATTACCGAATCTTCATAAAAATCAAATGAAGGCCTAGCATGCACAAAGACAAACCACTAGCTTGGAAAGTCAACAGGAGGATATTTCACCGCAGAAATGTTACTGTCCCATGAAATTACTAAGTTCCTTGACTTATCTGAAGCACTGTGATATGCTTAAAAACCTCCTAACTAAAATCTGAAGTGATTTCCCAGATTGACGCAGCACAATCTATAAAGAGTAACCTTTGCTACCTGGTCTAGTAATAATAGAAAAATGTAAGTAAAGCTTTTGAGAAGAAAACAAGTAGTTAGTAAATTCATACTAGAAAAGCTGTTATGGACCAGCACCTTCTTGGTGATGAGAACAGATTTTCCCAGAGAGGCAGGAGGGTGGCTTGGCTTGTCCTTTGGGCAGAGATTGTCTCCAAAGATGAGCTTGGGTGAACAATGTGCCCATTGCAATGTTGGAAAATGCTTGATTTGGATGTGGTAGGTTTTAAATAGATAATTCAATGAAAACAGCCTCTTTTTTTTCGTTTTTTCTCTTTTCTTTCCCCCCTTTTTTTTTGGTAAATGAAACTAAAGCTTTATTTAGCTTTAGAAGAAAACAAAGGCCACGGCATATGTATTCTGAAAACGCACAAGGGAAATAAAATGCCTGTCATGGAGAGAAATGAGAGAACCTTTTTCCCTTAGTTAATACAGTAAAAATTCAAAAAAGTCTGTGTATGGATTTTTTAAAAATCTAACTTTGATAATGTTATATTTGAGGAACTGGATGATCTGTGCATCAAGCTAATGGTAACAATAATCTCCAAAATCAATACAGAAAATACCTTGCTTATTTAGTAGAAATATCTTAATCGTGGCATTCAAGGAATAAAATAAAATTAACCATTTCCTCTCCAAATATATTTTGAAAGGAACATGTATTTTCTGAATAAGATGATTTATGGGAGAGGAGATTTAATTTAATGTCAAGTCTTTAGGCAGTTATCTCAGCTGAGAGCAAAATCCAATTTTTGCACATTTGTACTATGAATGCAGTTGTTATTCGCTGTATTTGTTTGTATTTTTAGACTGACGTCCTATGGATTCAGGCTTCGGTGCTTGCACTTATCTCTGTCACTCCCTACTACCTTTTTAAACCTATTGGGCAACCTACACCAAATGTAAGAGTGGGGGAGTACTCAAATGGAATTTAGAGATCTACCACTTTTACAAAAAACTGACAAAAGAGACCCCAAATGTTAGCAAACTTGGGAAGAGGCTGGAGAATTTGCCTGGTTTGCGTCGTGGTTGGCAGCAGCTAATTTATAGGTCCAAATTAACCCAGTGCTTAATCACTTTTGCTTAGTGAAGGTGACCTGATGATGGCGAGGAGTGCAGAAGCAGAGCACAACGTGTCCCTGGGGAACCAGGCTTCAGCAGTTCTGCTGTTTGCTCTGGTGGTTTTTGACATTGCTTTTTCAAGTTATTTTGCGTCTCCATGCACGCCCTGAACAAACTGGTGTGGGAGATAGTGGCCATCTGATGTGGGTACCTGAAGTGCGTCAAGGACTATTTGACCCTGCCCACAAGCAGAGTGAGCAAACCTGTGGCTGTACGATACTTTCTACTCAAACTCTCATTTTACAAAACCGTTCACTATGCTGTTGTTTTACTAGATTATATTTTTGTTTATGTTCTTCTACATAAAGACCAGTTATTGTTGTGGATAAGTGCTGGATAAAATTATTCCCTTAACTTTGATCAGTAGTATCAGATGGTGAAGGTGTCTTTAAGTACCTTTTGTACCCTACTTCAAAACGGAGTAAATCCCATATTTTACAGCCTACTTTAAAAATTGGGTAAAACCCCACAACAGTGTAGTCAATGATACATGGGTACGTGCCAAGAGCTGTCTTACTTGGTGCTGTCCTTCAGTGCAGGCTGAATTAGTTGGCTTTGCTTCCTGATGCTCCTTTGCGCTAGGAAAAAAGTATTGTGCACTCAAGTTTGTTGGGAAAAGGGGCTTCATCCTTTACAAACCAGTGCAGGATGATTGATCATGCTTCAAAGAGCACAGCATCAGACAGATAGTTCATTAGCAGGAAGGCGAGATGAACAAATGGTTTGTTGTGATGGACATGAAGTACAGAATAACAAAAGGTATCCGCAGTTGTTATCCAAACCAGTTAAATTTTATTCTTCGCTAAGTATTGCCCTTAAAAACAACAAACTCCAAAAAAACCTTGTCGGTTGTTTTGAATTTCGATAACTGAATTCAAGCTTCTTACTGAGACGGCAATAAGCTGTACTGGGCTGGTGATGTACATTAATTTCTTGGCTGGTGTAATGAGGCATATAGTTGTCATGCAGGGTCACTCTGGGCATAGGAAATTGTGCCAGTCGGAAGTGATAACTTGCATTCTGTCCTGCCCAGGTGGAATCGCAAAGATTTGGCTGCACCAGCCCGGGCTGTAGCCAAGAGCTCATCATGCATGCAGCAACTTGAAAGATCAGATGGCGCCTTATGTGAATGGCAGGGGAGCAGAGATTAGTCAGGAACAGATATAGTTTGTATGTCAGCATATTTTATGTTTCCATTCTTTATTCTTGACTTCATAATTCAAATCCATTGATATCTATCTTGCCATCATCTGCTTAGTTCTTTAGCTTATTTGACTATATTTTAATCTTCATCGGTATTGCAGTCCTTTCACTGCTGTGCTCTTGACATAAGCTGAGGATGCATCATTTAGCATGATCCTGGGTTTTGCTTTGTTCAATGAAATGACGACAGTAGGATGATGTATGTTGAGCTAAATATATCCTCGGGGTTTAAAAATGGCATTTGGTTGGACATATGGGGCAGTGCTGTACGACATCAAAAGTCATGGTTAAAAAGATTGTGTTTCTTCATAAAAAATCATACATTTTTGGCAGTTCTCAAGGTGTGTTATAGACCCGGTTATTTTTGCTACTGATGTGATCTTTACAACATGTTTCTTTGGGGCCTGATCTGCACTGTCATATGTGGTAAAAAGATGTTCCAACCCATATATCTAATACTGTAAGGACAGTAATATAATCAACAGGAGATCTTTTACAAACTAGAACTAGTTTTAACAGCAATTCAGAGTATTTTCTTAATACCTGTTTAAAAACTTGGTCAGCTGTTAATTGAAGAGCCATAAATCCAGGCTCTGATTTTTAGAGATATTTTATTTTTCTTGCCTGATTGGCCATATGACTTTGAGCTGTCATTGAAGGGCTTCTTTGCTGGAATCAGTGATTTAGTTAGACACAGTGCAATATGCTTTAGGTTAGTAGAATTTTTCCATAACTCAGTTTAGCATAAAAATATAAAGAATTTTTCTTGTCACTTTTTATAGTAGAATGAAAAGAATAACTTAGTTCAAAAGCATCCTGCATTATTGACGGCTAATCACAAATTGCTATTTTTGGTACAAAAAAAAAATTGGAAAGAAAAAAACCAAAACATAAAGCCATCTGCCTGCAGAATTCAAACTTACACTTTTGAGAAGATGCTTCATGCTGCTTCTCGTGGGCTGCACGCAACTGGTACCTTGCCCCCTGTTCAGGTGTTTCGACTGCTGTTGAATCAAATTCATGAGGTTTTCCGATAGAATTCTAGTATGTGATTGTGAGTGATTTGCTTATTGACTGGTGTAGCAGAATATTAAATGCATTCTGGAGGTGCAGGGTCATTCCTCGCACACTTGTGTACAGCTCAGCCACACTGGGATATGACAGATTGTCAGAGTGTGCAAAGTTATGTGAAAATACTGGTTTGGCCTTTATTTGAGCTACTGGACAGTGATGAAAAGGGATAGGAAGGAAAAGATTTTTTTCTTGGGCAACCCAGAATTCTTCATCAATTAGTGGCTAAGGAGAAAGCATATTATCCCTGGGAAAATAAGATGGCGTACTTGAATTGCAAGGGCATTGAGCTGAAGACAAACACTCACATGCTCCTAGCTGGGGAGGACAAAGACATGATGAAAATAAGCAAAGAAAGAAAAAAAATGGCTGTCTGTCATTCTCAAAAGAGTCTTGCTTTCCCAGCCTGGTTTAACTTGCAGTAACAGAAATCAGCTACTAAAGGGCTTCAGGGAAGATATTCTGGTTGGTTGGTTGGTTGGTTTGGTGTAACCGATACGATGGGTTCACCTTAAGAAGAAACAATTGCAGGAATGGGAAGGAAGAAATAAAAAGTTCTGGGGTTGGAAGCTGTCATCACTGTGATTGAAGCTACATTTGAGAGGTCCAAGGTTCAGCTAAGAAAAGGCATCTGGTGACTACTAGGTGAGTGTGGCTAATACTGATTTATTTTCACCCTAAGACATGTCCTTGAAAAAGACACCTGTGCCCAGATGATTGCCCCAAATAAAAGTTTCTCATCTGTTTCACTCTCCTTCCCCTTCCTCTGTCGTGGGACTCATGTTCTAAATACTTGTATAAGGATTTTGACCATTTTAAATTTCTGCCTTTTGAAGCAAAATGAGGGTTTTTGCTGTCATATATGATAGATTTTTAATTCTTGTGTGGAGAACAGGTCAAAATTTTCTTTTAGTTGCTTTGTCTTTTATTCACATGGAGGGGAAAGAGTGCACACAGAGTCAGGTTTATCCACTTTTAACAACAGATCGAAACTATGGTCTGGGGATGAATCGAGAAATCATTTAGTTAAACTTTTATCTGTTTTTTTTTTTTTTTTAGGGGCTGGGGGAAGAGGAAGCAGGAAAGCTTTAGCATATGGACAAAACTTAATTTGTGTGTGCTTAAAATTGGGAAAAAAGTTCTCTGTCAGCCTTTTTGTGGGAAGTTAGAGAAGCCCCTGGCATGTTAAGCAAGCTGTTGAGATTACGTAGTAATGAATAATACATGTGTACCAGCGGAGAGATCTCATTGCTGATTATTTAAGTGGATATTTTTGTGGCCGAACTACTTGTGAAATATGCAGAGAATTTCTTATTATTAGTAGAAGAGATAAAGAGAAGATTGGAGAAAGTTGTTGAATGATTTGAAGGGCAGTGATTTGTTACAGGAAGTGGTTAACTGCACTAGTTGCATGATTTTTGAAAGACTGGCCATATGCATTTGCAAGCAAAATTGTCATCATGACCCACAACGTCGAGATTCTTCAAACTGCCTGGCTCTGAGGAACTCATCTGGAAGGTAATACCAATTTTCATCTTAGAATCATAGAATCATAGAATCATTTAAGTTGGAAAAGACCTTTAAGATCAAGTCCAACTTAAACCTAACACTACCAAGTCCACCGCTAAACCATGTCCCTAAGTACCACAGATACACGTCATTTAAATACCTCCAGGGACGGTGAGTCAACCACTTCCCTGGGCTGCCTGTTCCAGTGCTTGACAACCCTTTTGGTGAAGAAATTTTTCCTAATATTCGATCTAAACCTCCTCTGGCACAACTTAAGGCCATTTCCTCTTGTCCTATCACTTGTTACTTGGGAGAAGAGACCAACACCCACCTGGCTACAACCTTCTTTCAGGTAGTTGTAGAGAGCGATAAGGTCTTCCATCAGCCTCCTTTTCTCCAGGCTAAACAACCCCAGTTCCCTCAACCCCTCCTCATCAGACTTGTGCTCTATGTCTGCCACCAGCTTTGTTGCTCTTTGCTGTTCTTCTGAGCCAGGGGTGTGGTTAATAGCTGTGTTCCCTTTTAGCCTGTATCCAGCAGTTGGCATGAGTCAATGAAATACAATTCCAGGCAACTGACATGGGAGGAAAGAGTTTTAAATGTCTTTGGAGCACAGGCTTCAATTTGAGTGTTTCTGTCCTCTTCACCCCATGGTGTCCTCACAGTGCATCACAGCCATTTTCACTGTCTTCTCTTTTCTCTCAAGTAATTGATACTTTTTTAATCCCAAAATACAGAATAGATGCAACAGGAGAGGCGTGGGGTTTCTGATACAGAGTTCTCATGCTGGGAAGGGTGGGAGAGGCAGACTCCCACATTTTGGGAGTATCCAAGCAATTCGATGAAGCGTGGTAGAACCAGTTCTTCACGCTGTGACTGTTTCTTTAGGAAGGCTGACACTTGCATTTCAGTCAGAGACAAATCAGGATTGTGGCTTTCAGGGAAATAAAACTGCTTCCCCGGTGCTTAAAAGGATTTTGCTCTCAGTGGAGGGCAAGATTTAAAGATGCACTTGTCACCCTCATGTTTCCTCCCAGGTGAGCTTGATGTGTTCTCCAAACCTTGCCTGGGTCTGTGAAGTCCATGCGATGGCAAGTCGTCTGCCCAGGTGTCCTTTGCACTTCCCAATGCAGGTGTGTGGCTTCAGCTAGACTGAAATTAGATGATGAGAGGGAATATTGTAACAGCTAGTTCTCTTCGGGGATCCAGCTATAGTTGCCTTCTAGTGCTACATCAAACAACAGGACTGACACCTGCCCTGTGTCTTCTTTTTTCATTTATTTAGACTTCTTTGGAAATTAAATGTGTATTTATTAAAATAAATAATCTGTTGAAAGCAATTATTTTAATATTCTGTGGGTGTGGTTTTATTGTATTTTACTTGCTGTAGCTCTTTTTGATGCATGTAACTCTTACAGAAAAGACAGAAAATGTATTTAAGGTTCCTTATTTAAGAATTTGATGTGATTGTACATTAATGACAGGAGCTGCGATGCAGTAACTCGGCGGTCTGAATTCCTCTCTTTGTGAGCGTGAGCAGTACACGGCACACTTCTTCCATGCAGCAGTGCTAGCGTCTCCCAAATTCAGTTCAAGGAGAGTGACATTAAGCTTGCTTCACACATGCATTTTTGGTTTGGCCTTTGTTTTTGTGTAAAGTTACCATTGCGTGTTATTTCACCCAGGGACTGTTAAAGAGCTTTCAATCCTGATTCCTAACGGCTGTGACTACACTACAGCGAGGTACCAGAGATCTAGACGATTCTCAGATGTGTTTACACACGTATGTAGAAATACATCTCAGATATATTTATTCAGTGTTGGCTCGTTACAATGAGCTGAATTGTGTATTGCCCAGGCATTGTGGACAGGACAGGGCGCAAGACGCCAAACGTGTTAGCAAATTCATGTTGTTGGAGAGACTCATGGTAGGGTCTCAGCTGCTCGTAAATGCTATTTATTGGCCCCATTGACACACTTTGTCCCCTTCCAGTATCATGTGAACTGAAATCACTAAAGTTAACTTCCTTCCTCATCTATTTGACTGTATCAAACACTTCACACATGGATCCTAGTTCATCGCTTGATCAGATATCAAGAGCTTTGGCTTCACTTTCAAAGGTTTGTGCAGCTCTCATCTCTCAAGTCAAGCTTTACATCCTCTGCTTTGCTGTCATCCCCAGTCTCATTTTTTCAGCTAATCGCCTCCTTTCTCTCTCTTACATGGCCTCTAACGTATATTGTAGCACTCTTTGACTTACATTTAAGTTCATGTAGCTTCGTCATCAG
Source organism: Grus americana (assembly GCF_028858705.1). Lineage (NCBI taxonomy): Eukaryota > Metazoa > Chordata > Aves > Gruiformes > Gruidae > Grus > Grus americana. Next base: position 5,313,616 of record NC_072853.1, read on the forward strand.
GACTATTTTGCTTAAATTGACAATTTAAGGGTTCTTTCACTTCCCTAAACCTCTGTTGACCTGACTGTGACTAAATGCAAATCCCATGCTAAACCTTATTTTCTTGCACCTCACTTCAGTTTCTGTGCCTTGTCCCTCAGCTTTTGTGTTTCTGTTTTGCTTTTGGTTCCATAGAGCCATTTATAAATTTGCTTCATCCTCAGAGTGTTTTGCATCAGACATTGCCTTGTTCCAGTAGCTGAAGACTTGCTCTGGTAGGTTATTTTTAGTTAAATGGTAATCTTATTGCTAGGAATTAAGTCTAAAATACACTGCATGTGATTTTTCTCCCACTCTTTACAATAATGACCCCAAATTCTTTCTAAGATTGCATCCTGAAAATAAGACAGTGACCAGGAGCTGGAAATACAGTTCTTTACAGAGGTGGTACGTCAGCGCTCATTGTCTCTGTTCATCATCACATATTACACATAGTGGAATAAATGCCAACTTGGTTTGCCATAGTTCCTACCATCTCTGGCTTCTTCATTTTCCACTTCTTCTTCTTCTTCCATATATCAACAGCAATGCACAAATAAAAGCAGTTTGTAAATAGAATGAAGTGGAGATAATTAGTGGGACTAGAGGAAGAGTTTTCAACATTCTTGTGACTTGGTTCATCGGTGACTACTAGATTTTAGCTCAAAAGAAATAATTTTAACAAGCATCTTTGCAATTTCTGCCCATCTCTGCTTGCCCCAGGAAATGCATGAATACTTCAGAGCTTTCATGTGCTCATCTGTGTCTTGCTTTTGGGGGAATTAATGGAATTTACCCTGTAATTTCATTGAGCAGATATATTGCTTTTCTGTCTTGTTTAGGTTACATGAAAGAATTGAGGAAGGAAAAAGCTGTGCAACCTTGTTGGGAACAGAGGTTGTTAAAGGCACAAATGTTCTTAGAATTATGTCATAATAAGTGTTTATTTAAAATAATATGTCAATTATAATGGAACCATGACACTATTAGATATTGATTTTTGGTTTGTGTGCTTGAACATTATTAGAGTAGCAAGTTTGTGGTTTTTTCCCCCCCCCCCCTTTTATTTTTGGGAGTATGCTAACAGGAGAGTCATAAGTAGAAAATAATTTTCAGAAATATACTGTAGACAGATGGAGACATCACAATTAGCTCAATCTGTAGCAAAGGTTTAAATGTGGCTGACCAAACGAATGAATTTAAATCAAGCCTTTAGATAAGATTTAGGCATGAATGTAGGAAATAAAGAATATTTTTGGGAACAGTAACAATAGAGCCAGAGGACCTGTGCGGTTAGCGTCCTCTGCAGTTTTACTGATTGCATTGTCCTCCTGACCTTCCATATTACATGTTTGTCTGTTTAGAGCAACCTTTTGTGTAAGGCTGGAAGAAGTATTCTCTGTGGATATTTTTTTTCATTGGTTTTGGATATTTGTGAAGATTTTTGTATGTTCATATATTATAAGTTTCCATAGCATTGTAGATATTTTGGTTTACCTATGGTTGTCACCTAGTCCCTTCTCCCGTTCAGAGAGGGTCTGTGCTAACAGTAGATCAGGTCAGATGTTGCTTGTCTAGCAGGGTGCTAAAGGTCTCCTCAGAGATTGCTTTACCTTGATCTCCATTCTTCGACATACCAACCTCTGACCCTTTTCAAGGTTTATTGGATTATCTGTTCACTAACTGCTAACCACAGATTGCTGAGTTTAATGGCAGCCTGTATGAGGCCGGCTGCGTCACATGAATTTCAGCATTTCAGCTCTTGGAAGGCCATACAGTATGTAGCGGGCACAAAGTAATGAACACCAAATATCTCTGCTGCCAAGATTGGAGCATTAGCAAGGAATTGATACAGCTGAGAAAGAATCAGAGGTTTGAAAGGACAAGTCAAGCCCTATGCTACAAAAAATTGAGAAAATAAATCCAACGGTCTTGCTTGTAAAAGTTTCCTTGGCCCCTGCCTCATTAGAAAGTCCTGGTTGTTTTGTACGCAGTAACCAACGGCTTATATGGCGGACAAACCCTCCTCTTAGGGAAGTCTGCTGCCTCCCTGGGGCCTGGGTTAAGGACACACTAGGAAACTTCCTAGCCTGGTACCACCCTCGAACTATTACCCATTACTGCTTTTCCATGTGGGTGGTGATGAAGCCAAGATGCATAGTCCAAGAATGATCAAGAGAGACTTCAGGGCCTTCAGATCCTCTCTCAGTCTTCTCTTCTCCAGGCTAAACAGACCCAGCTCTCTCAGCCTTTCCTCATACGAGAGATGCTCCAGTCCCCTCATCACCCTCGTAGCCCTCCACTGGACTCTCTCCAGTAGTTCCTTGTCTTTCTTGAACTGGGGAGCCCAGAACTGGACACAATATTCCAGATGTGGCCTCACCAAGGCAGAGTGGAGTGAGAGGACAACCACCCTCGACCTGCTGGCCACACTGTTCTTAATGCACCATTGGCCTTCTTGGCCACGAGGGCACACTGCTGGCTCATGGAGAGCCACTCCTCCCAGTTTTGTATCACCAGCAAACTTACTGAGGGTATTCTCTGTCCCCTCATCTGGGTCATTGAAGAGTATGTTGAGCAAGACCAGATCCACTACTGACCCCTGGGGCACACCGCTAGCTGCAGGCCTCTGACTAGAGTCTGTGCTGCTTGTCACAACCCTCTGAGCCCTGCCATTCAGCCAGTTCTCAATCCACCTTGCTGTCCACTCATCTAACCCACACTTCCTAAGCTTGCCTATGAGGATGTTATGGGAGACAGTGTCAAAAGCCTTGCTGAAATGAAGGTAGACAATATCCACTGCTCTCCCCTCATCCACCCAGCCAGTCATGCCATCATAGAAGCCTATCAGATTGGTCAAGCATGATTTCCCCTTGGTGAATCCATGTTGACGACTCCTGATAACCTTCTTTTCCTGCACATGCTTAGACATGACATCCAGAATGACCTGTTCCATGGGATGGTGGTGAGGATGACTGGCCTGTAGTTTCCTGGGTCCTCCTTCTTGCCGTTTCTGAAGACTGGAGTGACATTGGCTTTCTTCCAGTCCTCAGGCACCTGTTCTGTTCTTCATGACCTTTCAAAGATGATTGAGAGCAGCCTGGCAATAACATCTGGCAGCTCCCTGAGCACTCATCGGTACAGCCCATCAGGGCCCATGGATTTGTGGGTGTTGAGGTTGCCTCAAAGCATTGCAGTCAACAGCTCAATGCCCAAGTGGAGCTCAGTGGCAAGTGGCGTTCCTCAGGGGTCAATATTGGGACCGGCACTGTTTTACATCTTTGTCAATGACATGGACAGTGAGGTTGAATGCAGCCTAAGCAAGCTTGCCAACGACACCAAGCTGCGTAGTGCAGTCGACACGCTGGAGGGAAAGGATGCCATCCAGAGCAGCCCTGAGGAGAAGGACTTGGGGGTGTTGATTGATAAGAAGCTCAACATGAGCTGGCAGTGTGCGCTTGCAGCCCAGAAAGTCAACTGTGTCCTGGGCTGCATCAAAAGAAGCATCACCAGCAGGTCAAGGGAGGGGATTCTGCCCCTCTACTCTGCTCTTGTGAGACCCTACCTGGAGTACTGTGTTCAGCTCTGGGGTCGCCAGCATAAGAAGGACATGGAGCTGTTGGAGTGAGTCCAGAGGAGGGCCATGAAGATGGCACCTCTCCTATGAAGACAGGCTGAGAGAGTTGGTGGTGTTCAGCCTGGAGAAGAGAAGGCTCCAGGGAGACCTTATAGCAGCCTTCCAGTACCTGAAGGGGCCTACAGGAAAGCTGGAGAGGGACTGTTTATGGGGGAGTGTAGTCACAGGACAAGGGGTAGTGGTTTTAAGCTGAAGGAGGGTCGATTTGGATTAGATATTAGGAAGAAATTCTTGACTGCGAGGATGGTGAGGCACTGGAACAGGTTGCCCAGAGAGGCTGTGGCTGCCCCCTCCCTGGAAGTGTTCAAGGCCAGGTTGGATGGGGCTTCGGGCAACCTGGTCTAGTGGAGGGTGTCCCTGCCCATGGCAGGGGGGGTTGGGACTAGGTGATCTTTAAGGTCCGTTCCAATCATAATTCTATGATTCTATGTTACCATGAAGCATATTCAACTTTCTTTTCACACAGAACTGTACTTTCTGTTGACCTGATTTTGCTGCCTATCCCAGCTTTTCTCACTGTGTGTCACCATCCAGGCTGCATCTTCCAAGAAAAAGTTGTTCAGCTGTACAATAAGACCTAGATGATGGCAATCTGTTTCCAGTTTTAGAGTCTACCATAACATGAGAAGTTTTACATAGATCCACATCCAACTCCAGAGTAACGAGAAGGATGGGGAAGAAAGTAATTTGACCTTGACCCCCTGAGAGCAGGGTGTGACGTCTCCAAGAGGAGGTGCAGCAAAGTTGCATATGGACTGTATTGAGGATTGATTAGTGAAGCCCTTATTGTCAAGGAGCAGTATTTTCAAAGACTTTATGGCTAACTGACAGCTGGATTGTATTTAAGAGAAAGCAGCTGGTTTTTGTCAGGGTGACATGCTCCAGGATTACTGGAAAATGTTATTTTGTATTAGGTGAACTTTCCTTGGCTGTTGGTGGATTGCACTTATTTGCACTCACCCTGAAAGGGAGGAAAACTCGTCACTTTTAGCCGTAGCAAGTTGTCAGCGTCCTGTTGACTTAGAAGAAGTAGACTTTGAAAGCTGAATCCTGTGCACTGTTCAGTGCTGCCTGCTCCCCTCCGGTTAACCGGGGGCTGACTGGGATGCTTGTAGGTCACAGCGGCGGTCTTTTGAAAGCTAGCCACAGGTTGTGGTTAGAGAAATCAATTTTCCTCTAGCAATAGGTAACAAAGTGAAATACCTCTTGCAGAAGTCCTCTGTGATCTGTAATCATTCTGCTTGTCTGTGCTCCTAGTTTTGCTGCGCTGTAAGTAGGAGGCAGCACTTGAGATTTTAATGTTGTGCCGTTGGGAGAGTGCAGCCTGAACTGACTTGACCAAAATGAAAAATTATGATGAACTTGCAACCACTGGACAGATACCAAGAAGAAGCAATTGTTAACATTTCCAGATTATTTTATATTTAGAATCTGAATAAGCTAAGCCCAGGATGAAGGATTACAGCAAACCTTTTAGATGGAACATTGCAACAGTCGTTTCTGAAGCGATAAAGAAACTGTATTTCTGATAAGGTTTGCATGAGGAACCCTCGAATCTTTACACCATTTGAAATGAAAACTCAGTTTATATGGAAAAAGAGTAATGTAAAAAACACTCCCTTATGGCATAAACCTTAGAGAACAAGACATTTTCATAGCCATTGATAGGCATCATGTGTTCAAAGCACTACGTGTGCTATTTGTAAATTGTCTTGAAGATGGAGAAGATTAATCTGTGCAGCTCCTGACCGTGCCCGATGCGTTGGACAGACGTCAGAGTTTTCCACTGACTTCATTTCTCCCTGTCTGTACTTTTGATGTTTCCATTTCCTTTAAGGCAAACTGCAAGTCTGAATTTCCTGCCTTTTAATATTTGGAGTTTATTTGGTTTATCACTTCAGACTTTTAAAATCATTGCAGTTACCAAAATGTACCTTCAGGCTTCACTTTGTCTTAGCTTTTATTTGCAAGTGTGTAGCATATTACGGCGCATCCTTGTGGTACTATAAAGTTCAACTTTTAGCAAACACTGTAAACTTTTATTTGTAAACATCTCACTGAACCAACAACACTGAGAGTGAAAAATTGGAGTACCACTTGAACTTTCACTGGAATATTATGAAAAATGGATGAGACTAGACAAAATAATAGGTATTGACAATTACCTCTTTGTCAGATTTTCCCCAGAAAATCTCTTTGCTTTGCATGCTTTTCAAGGGAAGAATAAAAATTTCTTTTCTTGTCCCTAGTCCGTATCATTTAATCATTTCTTGTTGTGTACCGGCTCGTAGAGTATCAGTTATAGTTCAATAGCTTTTGTCTAGAGCTCATTATCTGTAATTGAATGTATGCACCAAGCTGAATATGTTTATTTGTAACTTGATAATTAAGCTGCCGCAGGCACTTATTCTGGAAGAAGAGGCAGACAGCCTGTTATCCCGAAACACTGCTCTGGCCTGAAATGGGAGAAACAGGATGTGCTTGAAAGCGATCAGACTTCACCTCCCGGCATTTACAACCACCGTTTAAATCTCACCGGGGCTACATTTGCTTGTTTATTAATTTTCCTCACTCCAAACTAAGTGGGCACTGAGGAAAATGGGTTTCATCATTTTTTTTGTAGATTGTGTTGGCCCAGATGGTACTTAAACCTGGTGTCTTAAGGTTGTTTGAGACTGATGCTGCCCAATTTTTACCCCTGTAACTCCTAATTTGAATATAACCTGTGGGTTAAGAAGTGGTGATGTCGCTAGTTGTTAGGCAAAGAGGGTAGGATGTGCAGGAGCGCCTTTCTGTTGTTACAGCTGATACCAAAGTATGTGTATTAAAAAAAAAAAACAAACAACCAAAACAAGAAAAAAAACAACCTAAGAAGTTTCATGGGAGTATATTACATTTTGGTATTTCTTGGTGATGAAAATGAGAGCCTACTGACGTCTGGTAGCCATGGTTGCTAACGTTTCAGGAAGCACAAAAGCAGGGATGAACGTAAAAGTCTGTCGTCTTCAGTTCCTAATTCCTTTCCTATGAGGTTTTGAATAAATCAGACATATAGTGCCACCTTAATTTTTACTAAATATATCTTAGTTTGCTAATGCTTTCTCGGAGCAGACCTGAGATGACGTTGTAGAACATAACTGCTTTGTTTTTGCTCTAGTTACCCTTATGCATTCTTTAAAGTAGAGCATGTTCGGTTGAATTTTTATTTTCTGTCAAGTGTAAGAGCCGGTACTACGTTATGTCCCATTAATCATGTTTTAAAAATAAGTCCAGATCCTTAGAGGAAAATCACTACATTCACTGATTGACTCTCTAGGTAACAAAATAGGAAAAAAAAAATTGCCTTGGGAAGAGCCGACGTGCTGCAACATCCTGATCACTGGCTGTATTCTTGCAAGGCACTGAAGGGGATGTTTAATGTCTGTGTGTAAGTAAGTAAGTCGTCCTTCCGAAGCCAGTGGGACCATAGTTTTGATGAACCTGAAAGAAAAAAGATGACGTGACTCTTCGAGGAGTGTGGCACACGAGAGATGAGTCTTTCCATTGCTGAATTTGAAGCCATCCGTATAGTCAGGGATGCAGTATACGCGAAAGAATAACCCAAGGAATAAATTTCCATCACTTGATTAAAGATCTTTATAAGCTCCTAGCTGAGATCAGTTAAATGTATCAGGTTTGCTTTACCAAGCAGTTAACCTTAGTATGCTCTTAAATAGTAAAACATAGTGGAAATTTTCAAATGGGGATGTGATCACCGAACGCTCACTGCCAGGTTTGCCAGGCTGTTCCGGAGTTGTTGGGTTTGGAGTGTGCAGCCGGTTTTGTAAGCTGTAAAATGGCTCCTGATAGACTGATACAGGAGGTGCCGAAAACAGCCGAGTGGCATCTGCGCGCAGAACATCTCCAAAAGGGACACTTTGGTCTCAGGCTGAACTCCTACCAGTATTTCTCATTAGCCAGATAAAAACTAGTTTATGATCTGTACCGTCGTGTTCAAGAGTTTATTTCGTGGGAGCAGAAAAAGGCAACAAGTTGTGAAGAAAGGGATGTTGTGAAAGCGAGCGATGATTGCAGAGCACATTACAGAAATTGGTAGGATTTTTTTTTTCTTTTTGCCTAGAATTTATGGCGTGTACAAAGATACACAAAGATACAGCACATTTTGTACCCCAAGGCAAGCTTTATTATCTAGGTTTCGTTTCTGTCCTGCTTGGTTTGGGGAAGTTTGAGCTGTTGGGTACATTCAGAGTTGTGTGAGATTTTATACACACCTTTGTCATCTCCTGGGTACTGCAGTTATCCGTGATGATGGCTGTGGTCCCCTGAGTTTTAATGGTAGGACTGCTTTCTGCTTGTTTTCTTTAATAACTGTTGTTTGGGGATGTTATCTTTGTGTCTTGATGTAGGAGCACAGCTCAGGGAGGATTGTTTTGAATCTTGCCAGCTTGTCGTGGTATTTATTTTAGTTTTTGAGAAAAAATGTACCCAAAAGCCATTCTGAATTAGCGCATCTTTAGAGACATAAATGCAATGAGCAACTGTATGATGCTGCAGACAGATTTGTGGTTTAATTTCTTTACCTTTTTCTGACTGTGTTATTAGAGACCCCAAAAATAGGTATTACTGTTCCATTTTTGCATTTATAATCCCTTAGAATTAGTGTTATATTCTGGAATAAAGTGGAATATAAGGGAGAAATACATAGCTGCGTCTAAATTAACTTTCTTCCCTCGAAGCTATGTAAGTCGAGTCTTTGCCTTGTACTGTGTTTGAAAGATCATTAAAATCCTCCATTTGATATGATACTGTGAACGCTTTTTTAATTCTGAGAGGTGGCCTTAATGCAGAAAAATGAGCTTAATATATAAAATGATTAAAACTTCTGAATTCATAGAATCTTTGAGTATGGAAGAATTTTTCCTGGAGTGACCATTGCATCATACTGCTATAAATTATTCAAGTACCTAGGAAGATGTTTTCTCTGCAGGGATTTACCACCCTCACTTCATCCTGCAATGTGCTTGCTTCCTTTCCATAGAAGAATTTCAGTTAGAAAGAGGAGGATCTCTGGAGGTCATCTCATCCACCCTCTGCCTGTACAAGTTCACCAATCTTCATATATATTCATAAATAATAAAAAAGTATTGTGCCAGTTTAAAAAAATATGGATAAGAGATCTCTATTTTCTTACCACCTGGGTTTGCTCAATTTTGTTTTTGCTAATCTTTTGTAGAACTTCGCAATGAAATATTTTTCAGCAGGTGTCCCTATCTTGCGGCTTTCTTCTATGGTTCTGATGTTCCTCGTGTTAAAATAGTTTTGAAGGTTACTTCTCTGTTCATTTCAGCATAACCTGAAAGTCTGTGGCTTTGTTGTTTAGTATTCTTTTGTTCTTGGAAGTGGGCAACAGTTGGGATTTATTTGTGGGTGGGAGGATCTTAGGAGTTAGCCCATGGTGGATTTATTTTGCCTCTTTGAATGCAGTGAAAATAATTCACTGAGGGATTGCTGAATGCTCAGAAGAAGAGACAAAAATAATTAATCCTTTGAATATTTTCTCTCTTTTCACAAGGATACTGTCTTAGAGACAGAGATAAAATGACACAGTTTTTAAACGCATCCCACCCAAACACGGCAGCATCTAAGCTGAAGAGTCAACAGTAGAAGTGTGTGTGAAGATCTATATTGTCTCTCTGTATATACATGTATACACATATGTGTGTGTAGATTTGAAGTTGAATAATTCACCTGTCCACTTTCTCAATCTGATTTCTTTGCTTATGCCTTACAATTATTATTTATCGCATGCCATTATTTAAGTGCCACCATACACTATAATGGTGTGATTATATGGTGATCTCTGATGGAGTGGTAGCAGGTCAGTGGATCTACCACGCTTAACATCATCTATTACCTTAGATCATAAAAATCCAAGAGTATTCCTGAGCAGCGTTGTCCGTTTACTGTATTGTCTTTTACTGTTACCTTGGTAAGGCATTGCAGCAAAGGGTTGGTGAACCTTTTGGGGTAGATTTTATGATTAGGGAGAGTTGCTCTGTGGTCCTTTCCGTTTGGGAAGGAAGCAGAGCATGGCGCAGCTGCAGCCATTCAACCTGGGGCCTCTCTGACAAACACCCACGGTACGCAAACAAATCGAGTGAGATGGTTTCTAAATTAGATGCTTTGAGTCCATGAGGCAGCAAACTCAAGTTAAATTATCAGACAAAATGCTTGACCAATTGGCTTCATAGGCATCTTATAGCCAAATGTTTGTACAAAACCTGTTTTTTTAAAATTATTTTTTTTTCCTTCTGCCTGGATGTATGCACTAGTTTTGTATTCTTACTAACAGGGGTAATATCTGTTGCTGAAAATTTATCCACTCCCTGCAATGGTATAAGCAAGTGAAATAATAGAGTTTCTTGCCACGTTTACCTTTTGCTTAAGTCCCAGGTAGATATTAAGTCTTCACAAACAGAAACTCTGGGAGCAATTTAACTACAGGCTGGTCAGTCTCACCTCTGTGCCGGGCAAGATCATGGAGCAGATCCTCCTGGCAACTGTGCTCGGGTACATGGAAAATAAGGAGGTGATTGGTGACAACCAGCATGGCTTCACTAAGGGCAAATCATGCCTGAAAAGTTTGGTGGCCTTCTATGAGGTGGTTAGAGCATTGGTGGATAAGGGAAGAGCAACTGACGTCATCTACCTGGACTTCTGCAAAGCATTTGACACTGCACAACATCCTTGTCTCTAAATTGGAGAGACATGGATTTGAGGGATGGACCACTCAGTGGATAAGAAATTGGCTGGATGGTTGCACTCAAAGAGTTGAGATCAACAGCTCGATGTCCAAATGAAGACCACTTAGGAGTGGCATTCCTCAGGGGTCAGTATTGAGACTGCACTGTTTAACATCTTTGTTGGCAACATGGACAGTGGGATCGAGTGCACCCTCAGCAAGTTTGCCGACCCCACCAAGCTGTGTGGTGGGGTCGACACGCTAGAGGGAAGGGATGCCATCCAGAAGGACTTTGACAGGCTTGAGGGGTGGGCCCATGCGAACCACATAAAGTTCAACAAGGCCAAGTGCAAGGTCCTGCATGTGGGTTGGGGCAATCCCAAGCACAGCTATAGGCTGGGTGGGGAATGGATTGAGAACAGCCCTGAGGAGAACAACTCGGGGGTGTTGGTGGAGAAGAAGCTCAACATAAGCTGGCAATCTGTGCTTGCAGCCCAGAAAGCCAACCGTGTCCTGGGCTGCATCAAAAGAAGCATCACCAGCAGGTCAAGGGAAGGGATCTACCCCTCTACTCTGCTCTTGTGACACCCTACCTGGAGTACTGTGTTGAGCTCTGAGGCCCCCAAAATAAGAAGGACATGGAGCTGTTGGAGAGAGTCCAGAGGAGGGCCATGAAGATGATCAGAGGGCTGCAGCACCTCTCCTATGAGGACAGGCTGAGAGAGCTGGTGGTGTTCAGCCTGGAGAAGAGAAGGCTCCAGGGAGACCTTATAGCAGCCTTCCAGTACCTGAAGGGGCCTACAGGAAAGCTGGAGAGGGACTGTTTATGGGGGAGTGTAGTCACAGGACAAGGGGTAGTGGTTTTAAGCTGAAGGAGGGTCGATTTGGATTGGATATTAGGAAGAAATTCTTTGTTGTGCGTGTGGTGGGGCACTGGACCAGGTTGCCCAGAGAAGCTGTGGCTGCCCCCTCCCTGGAAGTGTTCAAGGCCAGGTTGGATGGGGCTTTGGGCAACCTGGTCTAGTGGAGGGTGTCCCTGCCCATGGCAGGGGGTTGGAACTAGATGATCTTTGAGGTCCCAAACCATTCTATGATTCTATGATTTGAGGCAGGTTTTAGTTTTCATAATTACACTGAATTATAATGAGAGTTGCACGTGTTTGATGATGCCTGGACGGGCATTTTTGGCTTGAATACTTGACCTATGATTTCCACAGTGACTGCTGGTGATACCACCCCCCCAAAAAAACCCCAACCCAACAACAAACTTAGGCCCTATTTTTGGCCATTTTGGTCATAAATCATGCAAAGGACATTTCACGTCTCCTGCTGTGGATTATGGAGAGCAAGCAGAACTACGTGTTCCATTTTGATCTGAGTGTTTGATTGGATGTTGCAGGCTGGGATGTGGCTGAACAGCATTTTCAAATGGGAGAGAAGAGTAATTTCCAAATCCTGTAAGCAAAGTTGGGGTTCCTCCTGAACTTCTGACAAACTGCTAATGCGTTCCCTGTCTGGCTAAGTTTTGACGGCTTTGGGTTTGTACGTATCAGAGATTACAGTACATTTTTCCATTCCTTTTGGAGCAACTGCCTGGATTTCTCTTCTTGCTTGAAATGCAAATGTTAAGATGTATTTATTGCCAACTGACAGAAAGGAAGAAAAATTATTTTAGGAGAAAGAAATCAAGCAAGCAAGCATAGCCATTCATTATTTAAATTATGGTTTTTCGTGGCAATTTTGTCTTGAAATAACCTTCTGGTTTTGTAAATTGTGCAGCACTGTTTTTCTGTAGCCAAAACTCTTTGTCATACACTCAAACCCCTTTTTGATACATGCATTGCTATCTCAGTAATGGAAAGGTGGGAGCAGATAATTGGCAAATAGTATTAACCAGCAGTACGTTCCAGTGAGGGTAATGAATCAGTATTTTGCTTCGGTAAATGCATGTTGGAATCCAAGCAATTTGGCAACCTTTTAGATTTGACCTGAGAAAACAACCAGAAGAGGATTTTTTTCTGTATTCCTAGCTTCAGTATCGCAGTCATCTTTCCCGTCCTGCCCTTCCACCCAAAAATGTGGAATCAAGAGGTTATTTCCCACCAGTGCCAATAAGTTTGTTTGTTGGCTCCGGCTCTTTCATTAGGATGACTGTGTAAGATGGGGATTCTCCGTCAGGATCGGTCCCTGAGCTGAAGTCACAGGATGTGCCAATTTTTGAGGCTGCCACGGTGTTTCAGGAGCTAAGTTAGAAAGTGGCCATGTTGTACATTCAGTATTTTTCCTTTACCATCTGCCTGAAAGAAGTACCTTCAAGTAGAGTCAGATAAGCAAAGAAGTTGCAGTAATTGTTTCCAAATTCCCCATTTCATGCAGAATCAGTTACTTTAAAGATACGGTCTTCTACAACTTCTCTATTAGAGATATTTGGCTTTTTTTTTTTTTCCTTCTTTTTATTACCCCACGAATATTGCATGGGTATCCTTAATGTAAAAAAAAAAGATTATTTAAAGTTAGGTGTAATTTTTCCTTAGGAGACCATCAAAGAGCTAGTGATAAACACAAAATGTGTTGGTTCTCCCCAAGCTACTTGTATTAGAAAAGAATTAGCATCCAAAAATTGTTACAACATACCTACACATGGCCATCGATACACTGCCTTTGCTCAGGTTTTGAAGCAAAGTGTCTGACTTTCAAAGCCACTTTTAGATAACGAAATAATTGCCTTCGGACTCCAGTCATCTTCTCAGATGAAGTTCTTTTGCTATACCCGGAGGAAACTTTTATTTTGTTCCTATATCTCGGCTGTTTTGTGGTCCATGTGATTTTTTTCGCCGCGGTCTTTTGGCTTACAGCAAGTTGCCATGTGTATTATTAGTGAAGTCTCTCCGACAGTAATCTCTGTATCTGTTATGATATAGATGAGCCCTACAAAAGCTCTCATAAAAGCCCTCGTAAACACTTACCGTGTGAGAGTAAAGGGCTCCAGGCGAGGGCTTGTTTAAAAGGGGCGTTGTATTACTCATGCGCTAGTTTTCAGACTCTCACACAAGAGTGGGTTTACTGGAATTAATTTTATTTTATATCTGGCATTAACAAACTTTTTTTCACTGGTTATGATTTCTTTAAGTAGGCATTTATTTTGATCATTTCAGTTTGGAGGGGAGGAAAAAGCTGCAATAGACCCGTGTTAGAGCCCCCGGTTATCTATGATGACTATAATACTGTTGTCCATTGGCGCAGTCCTTACTCATCCCTGTTCCATATAAAATCGGGCTCGTTTTAAGGGGTTATCATAGATATTCAATAAAAGAACTTGCTTTGACTCAGCTGTTGAGGAGGAGGAACTGAAGCTGTTGCTCTCTTGGCCCTTCCTGGACTCTGGGCAGGAGCTGCCTCCTCTCAGTGTGCAAAGCTGGAGCAGCGCTGGAGTATTTACCCATGGAAAGTGATAATAAAGAGTGTTTGTACTGCACATTCAGGTCTCGAGCAAAGCAATGCTTTATATTGGCTTCGAGAAATATTATAATAATAAAATTTAGCTCCCACATTTGTTACAGTTCATGATAGAGCTGTGCGAAGTATGAATAAAGAGGTGAGCACACTGAAGAAAGGGAAGGTGTTGGGCAGAGCCACGCTGGCACTGTTTGTACTCAGCCCCTAAGATGACGTCTGTGTCCTTAGCGGGGCCCCTAGGTATGGTCACTGTTCAAAAATATTAAATAATCTTTGTCGGTCAGTATCTCCATCTTATTAAGTCAATGTTTCATGACTCTACACAACAAAACCCTATTGTTGGCTGTGGACAAGTGGGCTGCATTTCAGATCTAAAATGGGAAATTAAATTCATGAATTAGTGATGATATCCAATTTTATGTTGTCTTCCCCCCCCCCCCCCCGATGCTGAGATTGCGTTATTAGCATCTTACACAGATGCATCAGAAAAGACCTGGTGTTGCAGCTTAACGAAGTGAATATTTAATGTTCCACAACAACATGTGACTAAGGCAGGCAATGAAAAAAAATTAGTCCATTATTGGCAAAGATTGTACAGACAAAATACATTTCCTTCATGCAGCGGAAAGGAAAAACGCCAGCAACGATGATGAAGACTTTCTTAATAAGATTTCTGTTTTCAAATATTCTGCTTCAGACCTCTTAATAAAATGAATGCGTTAGATGCACAGAGCTAAGATCACTGTTGAATGAGATTATACTCTCGTCCATTTAATAATGATGCAGTTGTAGTTTTTTTCCCTACCTTCTCTTGTAACTTTAAATATTTAGTGCTGAGCAAAATTCGTTTGGATTTAAATGGGTTTATTTTATTTTTTTTCTAAATAAGCTTTCAATTTATGTAATCTGAATGGTACCTTATCTCACAAAAGGCTAAACCTAATTTTTTCTAGTCATCTTGTGACTTCAGTGTGTCTATTTACTGCAGAGGCCACATGGACAGGAGCCTTTTTAGGACGGCAGTTGAAAATTGAATTTAAAGAGAGCATTTTGGTTAAATTTGCTGGGTCACTTTGTTTAAATAGGCAATAATCTTGTATTTGTCCCGGTGAGACCTTGGACAGAGAGTACATGTGGGCATCATTTTTGATGCTGTAGAATATAGCACTTGTGCTAATAACTGCTGGTAAACTGATACGTTTATGTATTTTTACTCAAAATGACTGATTTTTGGCTTATCTATTATTTGTGATTGACTGCAGGTTGCCTATTCATTTTCTTTCTGGCTGGGCTATGGAAAGAGGAATTACTCTTTCTCTTTACTTCCTTACTCCCCTCTGTTCTCAGCCGCCTCCCCAGGAGATCAGCTCCAATCTTGGCAGCGTGTGACAGTTAGCAGTTGTGACAGGCTAGCCTATTTTTGGAAGTTTGTCCCCACTCTTTCCCTGCTGGAAAAGCAAAACAAGTTATCTTGGAAAAATGAATCCGTCTGGAAAAGGAGGAGAAAGCTTCGCGAGGCACTCGTCACTCAGTGCTTGGGCTGCAGTTCTGCTAATTATTTGTTCAGCTTGTGTCACGGGATCGGAGAGGTTTGTACTCCACCTGGCATTGATCACCTGCCCTTAAGCTCTGCAAGAGCCCTTCTGTTCTGCACGGAAAAAGAAGCAAACTGAAATACAGCATGGAGCCGCATGGATGTTGTCCAGTCATGTCTTGTATTTCACACATTTCTGAGCTGCTTCTGCAAAACCAGAAATACTACTGCTTGTTTCCAAGGAACAGAAACAGAAGTTCAGAATTTGGCAGTTAGGATGGAAAGATTTTTTTTTTTTTCCCCTCATTTATTTTGCCCCTTCTTTAGACTCAGCGGGCTCCACAAGTAGTAAAATATATGTGTTAAATCATACTCGCAATGGGGTAACATCCATAATGCTGCTCCACGTGAAGAAGTAACTGCTGTGTGCTTAGTGATTACGTCTCTTATTTTGATATGGTCTCCTTATAATCAAACTGCTACATCTCTGTGCATTGCAAACCTGGCTTAAATAAGGCAGATGTAGTCCTGGAACTTTCTCAGGATTATCAATTAAAAAATATAAAGCAAATGCTAATGTCTGGTAGGGAAAGTATGGCAGCACAATTACGTTGTCAATGGATAGTTTATATTGTATCAAGAAAGCAAAAAATTCAAGTATGTGAAATTTCAAGTATTTTGAATTCTCGTTCCATGTAGTCGGTGTCCCTAAAGCTCAGGAGCACGCCGGACAGCTGATGTTAGTTTTGATCTCCCGAAGCACTATTATTTTGTTTACTCATAGGTTGTTATTAATGGAACTTTAAAAATAGACTCTGCTGTCTGTCTAATCTATTCATTTAAGCTTGTTCTAGATGCTTCATTTTATTACCTTATATATGATGTGAATACCTTTGTGCCTACCCTTTATATACCTGTCATCACCAGACTATCAGAACACCTTTCCCTGGAAAGTCAGTGCTGAGTCATCTTCAGAAGGTGCTCGTCCTCCCCACATCAGCTTGGCATACGAGAAATTAAAAAATCAAAATATCATTGATGTAAGGAGCGCAGAAGGAGTGGGGATCGCTTGGCCATTCACGGCTGGTCCTATATTTTCGAGGAGGTCTGTGGAAGCTGTGTCGTTTCAGGCTCCTGAACCACGAGGCACAGATTTATAATGGTAGCCGGCTAATGAGGCAGATGCCATAAAATCTCCAAAATAAAGTACCTTTGGAGGTAAGACTGTGATACCTAATCGCAGTGCACTGTTTACATAAAGAGCATTTCCTGAATGTGGCTTTTGCCTTGTCCCCTTCAAAGGATCATGATAACACTACGTGGCTGTTTCTGTCACCCGTACCAACTGAAGCTCAAAATGTACATCGGCTTATCTGGTTGCAATGGGTTGAATTGAAAGTGAAGCAGTAAATTAGTTTACAGCTACTGTAAAGCAGGTATTGATTCCTCCAACTCCACCACATTTCTTCTCCTTTCTACCTCCCAAAGAAATAAACGCCTATGTTACACATTTTAATCCTTCAGGGTTAAGACCTTCAGGAGGAATATAGCTCACCTGACTATATTCTTACCTAGAAGCTTTTTTTTTTTATTATTATTGGGTGACATTAAATTCACACTTCTCTCTCATCTAAGCCTTCGTTACGGGGAGGAGATGCCCATGCGCGTACAGGTACACACGCCATATTTCTGCTGTTTCGTATCACCAAGCGTAACGCGTGTGCACACTGTGTAAATTAAGAGTGCCATGGCCAGCGAACCAGCCCCACGTCTTTGCAGATCTTTGGTGCGTACCCCGTGTGATCTGAGACATAAACTACCTATGTGCCATTCTGTGTCTTTTGGGGACATTTTATCATACCAGTTAGATGTTCTTAGAGAACAGGGTAGTTTCATTGCGGAAGACAAAGAAACTGGAGAGGAGAAAAAGATTTTTAGGATAATTTTTGGTACGTATGTATGAGTGCATACGTGTATTTATATATTATCTGTTGTTTGTCAAGGTAGATCAGTAAGGCACAGCTTCCATTGGGCGTTGCGTTCCTTCTGCATGGTTTTGTGAGGAAAGGAAAATGTTTCCTTAATTCTACCCCTCATCTTATTTACAGAAGAGTAAGCATAATTAGGCCTGTAAATTGATGATTACTCTTTCATACCCATCACCACTAGGATGCAGCATTTTTTAAATATTCATTGAAAATACATGTGAACTAGCAAAGTAATGAATGGGCTGTGCTTCTGGACTTTGTCTTTTCATATGCTAAGCAGTAATAGTTAATCAGCATTGGTATGTGGTACAACATCAGATAATCAGACCAAAAACATCCATCTGCTTCTCTTGAAGTGAATCATCGCTCTAGCATCCTTGCTGTAACTTCTGTAGGAGAAAAACGAAGCAAACTTCTTTTTAGCATAAAAAGGGTTTGTTTGCTTATTCTAAATGAATGTCTAAGAGGAGGGGAAAAAGAAGTGAAGTGATACAGCTATGTATTTTTATAAAGCTGGCTGGTCTGTAACATTTTCTCTACTCTCTTTTTATCAGTCCACAAGAAACAAATGTGCTTCTCCGCACACTGGCTCGCCTGGGCATGTGGGGAAGCGTCTGCCCCTTGAAGTTTTACACTGCTCCTAATTTGTATCTTGAGGGATAGACTCCAGTCATCCAGTCTTTCTAGTTTGTATACTTTCTTTTCCTTTTTTTTTTTTTTTCTGAAACATGAATTAATTTAATGTAATTTCATGTACTTCAATTAATAGCTTTCTGTGCATGGCGATAAGCAAATCGCTCTTTCCTTTTTGGCTGTATGTGTAGATTTTATCTTTTTATTTGCTTTTCTCCAAACATGTAGTAGTATTGGTGAGAATTTCCTAAATGAGTACTGTGGCAAATAAAACATCATGACAAATTTCAAGTAAGTCTATATTTGGATACACAGAGCAAGTACTGGGAAGTTGCTCTGAACTATTCACATGTTTATACTATTGTCCTCTGGTTACAAAAGGCATTCTGCAGTTGCTTTAAGAATAAATGCTACTTGTACTGTGTTTTTTCTGTGGTCAGTGCTCTTTTTTATTTTTTAAATAATTAAGACAAATGACTAAAATAGTTCTGGTTCTGTAGTACTAAATGCCGAATTAAGCCTATCAGCTACAAGAAGTTACAACAATTAATACTTCACATGTAGGCATGTTGACGGTCTGATAGCTTTAAGAAAAAATGTAATCCATTTTTTAGCCTTTTTTGAGGATGCTTGATTTTGTTCTGCATGAATTTGTGCTCTGAGGTTTTCATTTGCCAGATTGTAGCACGACTGTTGTGAAAGGGCCACTTTGCCCAGCAGCTCCTGCTGTGCCTTGTCCAATTTAAATGCCCAACAGGGCTGACTGCCAGCCTGGATGGAGTGTCCCAAAGACTCTCCTGGGTTGTTCCTGCTGTAGAAGTGATCAGATCATACATAAGAGATTTATTAATAGTCAATAGAAAAATTCCCACATAAAGTATTATGCAGAACAGTCTTTTGTATGTCGTTAAGTTATTGGAGAGATGTTTTGTATCTAGTCAAGGTGTATCAGTAGCAATAAATTATGCAGGTGCTGGGGTGGTCACAGAAGACTGCGGTCAGCTGGATTAAATAACTGAGCAAAAGTGATTTGAGGAGTCTCCTCAAATCTGGCTTGCACAATATCCTAGAGGAAGTTTTGGAAATGTTGGAGAAAAAGGAGGCAAAGTATTTATGTAAGGATGTAAGCTGATCATTTTGAGATCTGTGCAGATAGATGCGTAATGTGCCTCTGCACTCAACTGAGGATGTGTGACTATCACTTGGAGCAAGCGAGAAAGTCTACCCAAAGCTTCTGGCAGAAGATGTCTGGTTTCTGCCTCTCCCTCCCACCTCCCTTGGTCTCCAGCAGTGTGTCCTCTTGGGGTTCCTTCACTGGGTCTTGCCACAACTACCACAAGTGTGTCCTCTCTCATTTCCGCTACTTGGAGACTGAATCAGGGAGTTCACAGTGTATTTCAAAATGCCATTTGTCATTTTGGAAATGTCATTTTTGCCAGTCTCAGGTTAATTCTGTCTTTGGCCAAAGCTTATTATTTCTATCCACAGGCAAGTTCATCTGGTTTTAGTGTTAAACACTTACCACTCCTTTTGTTCTCTTTGTGTTTATTGCAGTCTCATTTAGTTATAAGGCAATGCTTCCATATTGTTTTTTCAAATTCTACTATTTCAGTGGCTTTCCAAGAACTAGTTATGGATATGATTGTAATTCTGCAAATCATGTGTGTCACTGAAATTCCAAAGCATGCAAATTAAAGTGCTTCCATATGGCCACCTCGGATTTAGCGCTTTGTTAATCGGTAGAGGAAGGGGTCTAGCTGGATTTATTTTTTTTTTCCATATGAACATCCATCTGTCGTATGATTGTCCTTACCTCCATGACTTTGGCATTGTCATGCTTTGCGCTGGCACTTATCTGATTGTAAAAAATGCTTCTTTATAGATTTGGTCATTATACTTGTTTCTCTTTGATTACCAGCTTGCAAGCTGATCAGTGTCAAGAAGCTTCCATAATATTTGTTATAATACAGAGTAAATCAATATCTGTGTAATGGAACAAGAATTTATGCATTAAGGTTGTGAATCACAGTGGTGTCTCTGATGTTGTTTAGTGTTTCTGGACTCTGGCCTTTCAGAAGGTTGGGATGATGCTGATTGACAAAAATATAGACGATGTAAAAGAGCTGGTTCATCTAATTTTTCTTTATCTGGACTCCCAGTTAGAGAGACCTGTTTGCTGTTCATGTCACTTTTTAACAGGGTAAACCAGGGTGCTTTATACGAGCATATCTAAAGCCCACTATGTAAGCAGTTTATTTTTTGTCTTGGACCTGGGCAGAATACTCCATTTTTCCTCCCTATTAAAAAGCTTCTATATTTACATTTCTACAAAACTCATCAAAACACAAGTGAAAGCACTGATTTCTAATAGCCAAATATCACAACGTCAATGTGCTTTGTTCTCCTGCCCTACAGACTAATCGTAATGAAAACTAAAACGGCATTGGCACACTTACATACTAGTGTGGAGAGAGCTGACTGCTATTGAAGTTGGCTGGAGTTACCTTATCAGCTGTAATAAGAAGCAAACACCTGATTTCACCCACTTACCTAGAAAGGAATTTTATGTCACTCTTCAAAGCTTGCTCATGGCTCTGCTCTGCTCGTGACTTGTGTGGCAAAGTGTTTTTTCTGCTTTTTATTACTCGGGACCCTGAAAGCCAGTTCACCAAAGACAGCCAGCTAATGCCTGTGCGTCACCATCATCAGGTTTTTATAACCTTACTGAAAGGACTGCGCTGGGATCGTTAAAACCCTGCTCTTTTGCTCCCTTCAAATGAAGTTCCCTGTATTGCATCCATCATGACGTCTCGTGTTACAAACACTAGTGGTGTCCTTGCCATGTTCCTGAGAAAAAAATGGTGGGAATAGAGGAACTCCTTAAGTGAATAATTCATTAACATGATATATTTTTGTTAGCAAAGGCAAAGCTGTAGAAGTTCACCTATATTTGGAATGTGAGGACACGGCTAGTGACAGCTAGCATTTCCCTCAGCCTTGGATCAGTCCTCTGACTCTTGGGCAATTTTCTCCTGGCACTGTTGTATCTGAGGAATGGATTTCTTACCCCCAAAGTAAGCGCTTTGTTAATCTGAGGATTTCTTACCCCCAAAGTGGTGGTATTTGGTGATATCTTGGGTGTCTTGACTGCAAAGCACTTGGAGGCATTAAGAACTGTAGGGCTGTGTGATGTAACTGGTGTAGAATTGGGTTTGTGAGATTTTTACTGTCGGTGATGCTATGTGAGAAGGTAACGCAGGTCGACTTTTAGATCTCTTTTAGAACCCAGGTTGATCATGAAGCACTAACTTTTAGGGGAAAGCAGAACTGATGCATTAAGTACGGCAGTATGGATTCTTAGCATGGAAATCCAGAAGGCTGTTTTTCCAGGAATATTTTTCAGAGCAGGGTCAGTTTCTCATCTCCAGTGTCCTTCATATCCTGTACTTTTATTAGATATTCAAATAACATGGGGAAGGCTATCCCTACCCTGCTCATTTGGTCTCCAAACTTTCAAACACTTTCTTATATCCTTATGTTTATTCATGCGAGTTGTTCATTTGACTAGTCTGGTTGCAGAATAAGAGATGCATAAATAGTGCATTTTGAGTTTATTATGCAAAGTTAAGGAAGATAAGGGAAAGTATGCGTATGTCATTGCAAGCTCATTTATTTCATGGTGTACTGTACAGAACACACCAGCGTGTTCTACAATGAAATTTATCCTTGTGCTGCTGGTGGTACAGAGGAGTGAATAAAATACATTTGTTATAACATAATAAATCATATTAATACTGAATAAAATAGCATAGGGATCTTGTTATAGATACTGTGGCTGCAATATAACCCAGGGCAATATGTGAATAAGTAACATTTATTATTGTGTGATTTTTATACTGCTTTGAAAGTGACAAACATTTGACATGTGCAGTTAATAGGTTTAATTAAAATTCAAGATTAATTATTAAGATGAGTAACTCTCCTTCATTACCTTGTAGGAACAAAAGATACTCACATTTTGAGAAAGAAAAGATAATTAACCCAGTAACATGTATCAGAAGAATTGCAAATACTCCCTTACAGGAGCAGAGATCATAAATATTAAATTCTGCCTCCCCCAGCAAAGAGGGAATGGGATTCAAAGCAAATTGGATTTGTGGAACTGCTGGGTTTCAAAAAAGTTATTTTAAAAGAACCATAAGTGCACTTGTCAAAGAGGTGAACCATTGCTTCAGACAGATCAGAAATGATTAGAACAGGGGAAGGTGTTGGAGTCTTGCTCTGAATTTCGACACGCTATTGAAGTATAACTCAGATCTAAAACACTGAATGTGGGATTGGTTCCCTGAGTTTAAGTCATCCAATGGTCATGTAAAAAACTTGAAAGAGGGTAGGCAACTGTCCTCATTTCTTCCACCGTTTCCAAGAAAGTGGCAACACCAGCTGATGCATTGTAATACCTTATATTTATAGGTCAATTTAGCAGCTTTTTCTATTAAATCTTGTCAGGGTCTGTGATTTATATGATATTTGTTCAGCATGCCTGTAGCAGATATGACTGGTAATTTGAAATATGAAATGTGTTGACCTCTGAGTTAAGCTAATGATAAAGTTGAATTAGGCTAATAACAGTTTATGTTTCCTTTCAACTTTGTAGACTTAGATGTGCTTTAGCCTCATATAAAAATACAAAACATTATTTCTTTGTAAGTACGGTATGTTGTTCTGAAGGGTCACCTCCAGGTCTTCGACTTACAAGTAGGAAAAAAGGTTTTTGTTTTTAATACATTCTGAAATTCCAGTTTTTGAAAGCTAGAATCATAGAATAGTTTGGGTTGGAAGGAATCTTTAAAGGTCATCTAGTCCAACGCCCCTGCAATGAGCAGGGACATCTTCAACTAGATCAGGTTGCTCAGAGCCCCGTCCAACCTGACCCTGAATGTTTCCAGGGATGGGGCATCATGTCTCCTTCTCATATTTTCTGTCAGTCATCAGTATTTAGCTTAGATTTTTAATCAATTGCCAGATATCACCACTGCTTTAAAACAACTAGTATAGTTGCTTTATCTCTGCAGCCTTTTTTGTTGGGTCCTTTGAATTAGCTCAAAATAAGCTACAAGCACCGTAACCCTCATACCATTTTATGCATTTGATGTGAAAATAATGCATTGCTCTACTTGTCATACAAAGAAACTCTTGAAACTCGTCTGACAAGGTAAGAGTGCGTTTTGGCCAAGGTTCAACACCTTACTATCAAATCTGCAGCAGGTTCAGCTTTCCAAAGCTGCCCTCACTTCAGTGAGATCTTAGGTGGTTGGTATGCCCAGTCTTCTAGTGTGTGCTGCAGTCAAATTATTTGAAATGTAAAATACTATTGAGTGCCTTTTTAAAAAATGAAGTATTATTTTTTGCTTATAAATGACAGAATTCAATTTTTAGGAGTGACATTTGTGTCAGTGTCATGCCTTGAAGGTCACAGCTTGTTTAATGAAGTCTCATCATTTCTATTCTTTTTATCCCAGCTTTCCCACTTGCGTATCCCACCCGTTTGCACACAAATTCTTAGGGAAACTCAGATTAGGGGGTTCATTCAGACCTTGCTTCATCCATAACAGTAAAAGTTGATATCTGGAAGTGGAATTATTAGTGAAGTTACTAGACTGGGAGAGGGCAAGGTGCAGAACTGAAATGGGCTCTTTTATTCTACAGGTTGAGAAATTCTCATTTCAATTAGGAAGGCTGTCCCTGCTGGTGACTCCTTGAATTTCTGTATGAGTATCCAGGTGTAGAAGTCAACCTTTTTGTGTCACTCTGAAGAAGCAGTAATGACTAGAAAAAGTGGAAAACTTAGAAAATCACTCCTCTTCTTCTTTGTCCAATAATGACTTTATATACAAAATTAGTCTTCTTTTCATTGTCTTGATTAGCAGCAAATTTATGTTTTTATCCCCAGTAGCTTTGCAGGCAAATTTTTATACGTAGATTCGGATGTGTTTGCTATGTTCAGCATGGTTACCAGCACTCAGAGTCTAAAGCGCATGGTCATGAAGACTGGCTGTGATATCTGGTATAGAGGCCATAGAACTTAATTAAGTTCCCACAGAAAAAAAAAAAAAAAGCCTCTGTTAGCTGACTCATCTAATGCCTAGAGGTAACCCTTAAAATCATACATATTTGTGCTGTGTAAATGGTGCTTGTCAAAATGCTTCTGTCAAGGGGACATGGGTTTTTTATGAGGACAAGATTACTGCTTGGGCGCATTAGCAGAGAGCTGTGCTTTGCCATAGGCAGTGCAATAAACTTCCACATCTTGACTGTCAAAGCAGAGGTACCGATCTAGGGTGAATTTAGATTGCTTTTGAGATGGCCATGAGATCAGATTGGAAGAGCCCAGGAAAATCTTTTGAGTGGAGTGTGTCGGTCACCCCACACATCCAAATATATTTGCATCTCACATAAAAATGTCCTGTAATGTTAAGCAGTGATTACAACATATTTCTTGGGTAAGCCATTGCCCAACTATGTGGTAGTTTTGAATAAAATAGAGATTATCTGCAGCACAAATAAAACCAAAATGGAAATCCCTTTGTTGGACACAGCTGTGCTGCGAGTTGTTTAGATATCTTGTGTGTCATTGTCCCCAGTACTTTCTGATGTACATTTACGTCAGGGGCTAATGGTCCCTCGGTGTCTTGGATCTGCTCAGGCCATTTCAAATAGTTTCCCAGGTTTTTGCCAGCAATGATTTGGAAATTTGCTCAGTGATAGTGACTCTGCACTGGGATCCTTCAGCCAAAATGGAAAATCTGATGAATCTACTCTTTTATGCCAAAAAAACTTTCCGTTGTTTTCTTGATAGCCTCATATCATGGCAAGACACCAGTTTAAGAAAATGTAGGCTGCCAACCGATACAGGATCACCTCGTTACCTTCATTGAGACCTTCCCAATCCAGATGGTGAAAACATTCCTATAGAAGACTCAGCACTTTCTGAAACATTATTAGGAGCTGCCTTCTCAGTGTCTTTCAATACGAGGCTCATCTTGTGGCTCACGGGATCATTATTGCTGTTCTTCTGGGTCTTTTTAGCATCTGAGGAAAAGCTCTAGATGTCTGTGTCAACTAGTTACAGTAGTTGGTCTAATAAAAGTGATTACCTGTTCTAGAAAATTTGCCCACATCAAAAAAATTATTTATCCTTAAGGTTGATAGAGGCCCAGCTTTGCTGGAAGCTGTCACTCGATGCTGGAAGTTCAGTGGGAGAAAAAATAAAAATGAAAAATACGGAGTTCTTCATCTGCAGATGTGTTTAATAGAATTTTCTACATTTTGGGGAAGAAATAGAAAACAGGAAATAAAGAAATAGAAATAAATGTTTTCCATTGTAGGTAATTCTAGGCTGAATGCAGGAGATTGCAAGGTCACGTGATTAGAGACAAAAGTTTCTGTAGGATAACAAATGACAGCTTTTATGCATTGTTTTACTGTCAATATTTTTTGTTAGGTAACAAACACATTTAAACCCTGAGCACGTTTGGATTTTTCGAAGTGCCTTAAAACACAGAGCTAGGCTGCATTTCAGTCTTTGCAACATGTAGTCCAGAAAGTTGGCTACTCTGACAGATGGTGTTGAGATATGCTTTTAGCTCTGAGGATTTCTTAGAACGTATCACAAAGAAAGTTTCCAGCAAGGGAAGGAGCTCATCCCTTTTACGTTTGAAAAGTTTGTAGTCTAGCAGCAAACAAAAAAAATATTGGTCTGTGCATTTCAGTCCCTCAAAAGAGGGTCTATAGAGACCTCTTCCGTATTTATTCTTCATTTTTTTCTTGGAAGACACTAGAAAAGTTTTTATCCAATTTGGATTATGGTAGTCTTTTCTTAGTAAGATTTCGTATACTTCCCCAGGAAGATTTGGCCCACAAAGAGTCAGATCATACCTCCCTTCAAACTGTTAGTTAGTAGGGAGATATGAGAAGATGACAACTTCTCATATTTAGGCAGGGATGTGAAGGCACATTGAAAAGAAAGTGGGTTTTAATTTATTTTCTAGTCAGAGTGATCTGAATTTTTCAGAACTGAGATGCTCTTCTGCCATTTTTGTTCTCTGACTGGTGCCTACCTATAAATAACAAGCCATTTTCTACATTTTCCCGCTGAACTTCTGAGTAACATTCCCCTGTGTATGAGCTGGTGGGATGTCACGTCTCAAAAAGTCTTGCCGTTAGCCTCCTGTACTTCCATCCAGCAGGTCTGAGGCCTTTATACAAATCAGAAATAGGTGCCCATAAGTTACACTGAAAAAGAAATGTTCTCATGGAGCACTTAAATATTTCTCTTCAGCTTTTTGGGGTCTAGAAAGAGTAACCATATCAAGATCTGGTTTAGGTGAGACCAGAGGTCCCACCCTAACCCAGTATCCTCCTTCTGACAGTGGCCAGTAGCATGAGTCTTTTTTAGGGAATAAAATGCCAAGTCTAAAATAATACTTTCCCAAATTTATGTCCTTCTAGTTTTGGAAAAACACATCCTAGGCACTTTTTGAGCCAGAGTTGTATCCACAGCTTTGTGTTTATTAGGTCATGTTGAACTTTCTTTGATGGATTTATCTAATTAGTCTTTGAAACCACTTGTACTTTTCAGTACCTATATCACAGTGAGTAATTTTTTATGCATATTTTATAGCAGTTTAAAGGACCTCCTACAATTACCTACAGGGGTTTTTTGTCTACCAAAAATCCTT
This sequence comes from Grus americana, assembly GCF_028858705.1. Lineage (NCBI taxonomy): Eukaryota > Metazoa > Chordata > Aves > Gruiformes > Gruidae > Grus > Grus americana. The sequence continues at coordinate 5,340,365 of NC_072853.1, forward strand.
TTCTAAGTGCATAAATCCAGTTAGTATAGTTTTTATTCTATCTGTTGACATTTTGGTAAACATCTTTGCATCAACATTTTTATCAACAAGTTTATATAACAAGCCATTATTCCAGTTTCTAAGTACAACTGTCCTTTCTTAGTTGTGGGAGAAGGAAATATTTTCACTTTGCCAAATTTTATAAAAGAAATTTACTAATAAGGATTTAAAGCTCTTTTAAAGCATGTAAAATTCAAATATGAACTCATATATAATTGGATTATCCAGCCTCATCTTCTCATCTTCTTTTTCTTACTGAAGCTGGTGTCAATCCATAGGATGGTTCATTGTCTTTTGTGTGAAGGAGATGTATCTGTTCCACATAATCCTTTATAAAACATGTCCAAAAACTTCTACTGTTTATTCTGAACTAGTTGCCACATATTTCTTGCTATTCCTAATTGTCCTCATTGTCCCTTTTTTCATTAAGCTTAGCCCCTTATTATTTTCTTTACATTGCCTTCTGCTTTTAAAGAGATGTGGTTTCTCTCTCGCTTCTCTATTTTCTTCAAAAAGTTTTAGATCTGCTTGTGCTTTAATTCCAGGGCTAATGAGATTTTTGTCAGATAGCATTCAGCCCTTGGTTTTTAAGATTGGAAGGTTTATCAATTAAGGGTGCTTTTCATCACAGCCATGCTGGTATCCAGTGCAGGTCTTAATGTGTTTCTTCTTTATCTTTTACTTTTAGTTCTGGAAAACCTGTTCAGAATTTTTGAGGGAGACCAAACAAAGGTGTGCTGAATCTCTAAGGATTAGAGATTTTTTATTTCCAGCCTCTTTACCCTAAATTGGTGGGTGATCTTGTATCTACAGTGTTCAGTGTATTTCTTACCAGCCGGAAGGGAATAAAGGGCTTGCTTTAATATTTAATAGGATGTCTCCTCTGGAAGCCTTATAACTGTATGTTATTCTTTCATGCTTTTCTTATCCTCCATGTTCTCTGTACGGCACCTCTTTTTTGTTATTATTTTATTAATATAATGATCTTTATTTTACTGGTCTTGTCTTAGTTGCAGCTTTTAAAATGTATTTAACTTAGAGACTGTACTTCCAGTTCCTCCAGTCTCCTTGATCCAGTTTTGGAGGTATGATTTCTGATCTCAGCTCGTTGGGGAACTCTCTCCTCGCAGAGGCTGATTTATGTCTCTTCTATTCTGCATATTCTGTTTCCCACTTGAGCAACCATATTTTATTTGCCAAATTCCATGTGGTATCCAGAGCTGTGATCCTTCCTGGGAATTTCTTTTGGGAAATAGGACTTGTAATTGCTCCCTTCCATAGAGTATCGTTTCACAACCAGGGGAGTAAAGGTTGGCAGGGAACAGGGAGTAGTACTTTTGCAAGATTTTGACATCTCCCCCTTCAAACGCCAGGGTCAAGCAGTGTCACTGTGAGCTCCTGGTCTCTTAGTGTTTCTTTTATTTTATAGAATTTTTGCAAGTTTAGCATAAAGGTGAATTCAGAAATTAAAAAACTATTTGGATGCTACTAATGGTGCTGTTACGAAGGTTGTAAAAGATGAATACCAGAGAGTGTGTCTTACTGATTTTAAAGTACCTGAACTTGCTTTTAAATTCCCAAGCCATGTTGCTCATGTTCCTCAATATCAATCCCAAATGCCAAAAGAAAAAGCCCAAAGGAAATATTAAAAGTTATCCCGGTAATAATTTCTGCAAAGGAGAAAAATAGGAAGAGTTTTTACAAACAAAAATTTGTTCTTGTTATAAATCACTATTTTTAAGATTATAACACGTTAAAGTGTTTCCACTTTTTTTATATAAAGCAATTTGTCTGGAAATTCTTGAGCTTTTCCTGTAATGAAAAGTCCTTTAATGGAAAACCTTGGAGTACGGGATACTCTGCAGTTTCAACCATGGAAGATTGACAGAGGATAAGAGAGGAGCAATAAGAACAAAAGTGAGGAGAAATAAAGGTGGTGGGTTTGGAGGTTTAATGACGGAGGCAAAGGGCCACAATAAGAAATGAAATCCAAGATATAAGGCAAGAATCACTGCAGAGCCGAGAACACGCACATGCTGTTAGACATGATGTGATGGGTGGGAGGGGAAGACTCCGTATAGTAAAAGGTTATGTATTTTGGGAGGAAAGGAAGGAACTGGATCCCAGGTAGGGGAGTCTCACTAATTGAGGCAGGAGATGATCAGGGCAAGGATGAATGATTTAGCAGGGCTGATAGGAGAAGCATTTGATATTGAGTAAATCACAGGGCTGGGAAGCGATGTGACCTGCTGAGTATCCAGGGCAAAGCGAGCAGCAGAGTGGATGGTGGTATTGCAAGGCTGCTTGAGCACAAGATTGGGAGTGGCATTCCCAGACGTGGAAAGAGGAGATGTAGGAGGGAAAAGAATTCAAACGTTGCTAGTGTGTGATCTGCCCTCCTGGCTGTGAGGTCTGGGGGCTGCACTGGGAGACCACGCAGTGAGGTTTGTGTTGCATTTGCACCTTAGCCGCATAGCAGTTGCTGCTAGCTCGTGAATGAGTGAGCTTGTAGGCAAAGGAAGAAACATGGAGGTGAGAAATTACACACGCAGGCATTTTGTGGGTGGGAGAGTGAAATGAGAGAGATGTTGAACAAGTGCTTGGAGAGGAGGTTAAAGTTTACCAAAACTTTTATAATTACACTATTACCCCATACTGCAGCAAAGAAAGCAGAGAAAGCAGCTTTTTAGTGACATCTAATACTATTTTCTCCAACAGGTTTTGATTTTTTAACAAAGTAACTGTATGCTGTATTTTCAGCTGGAGGGAAGTGACATATGGTGTTGTTTAATAATTGAATTTATTTTAGAGCATCGTGTAACATAATTGCCCTGGAAGTACTGTACATACTGCTTAGCAGCCTCTGAGAATGAAGAACAGTGCTCATTTCTTGCCTGCAACCGTGCTGTTGTGCTGGTAGATGGCTGTGAACATCAACAAGTCAAATAAGTGATGTTAAGTGGTGGAAGTGATTCTGGAACCACTTATATCTGGGGAGGTGAGAGATTTTTTCCTGGCTTTCGCTCTCCTTTTCTTGTCAACTGGTTGTGACCATTTGCCAGCCACGATGAGACCAAGTTAAGGCACCTGATTGTCACTGACTGCAAATGCAGTAAATATACGCCCAAGGACTTCTTATTCTTGACTCCTCTTTGTTCATTAATACTTTTCTTTGTGAAAATAGATGGGGAAAAAAAATTGATGTTTACTCCACTTTTCCTTCCTGTATCTACAAATTTTTCAGAGTGAATTTTCTGTTAGGCTCCGTTTGCCCTGGTGTCCTCCTTTTAACAGGGCTGGGAAATGGGAGCACATAGGAAGACATTTCTAGACCTGTCTTGGGCAGCACTTGCGGTGGCAGAAATACTGTCTCAGCATGGCTCATGCCCACTGCTTTAGCTGTCATTAAAAGACCCTGTGCACTGGTGAGAATCTTCCACTTTATTCCCAAAAGGATTAAAATGTCTGAGAGCACGGGGACTCTTGCTAGTGTGAGTCCCTAGTGATATATTTTTGGTCCTGGAAAGAGGACTTTTTTTCTAATTGGACTATGCTAGTGTGTTATTTATGAATATATATTGTTAAAATCTTCATTCTGTCTCTTCTTAAGATTGAATGTGAGCCAGAAACAGCAGGATTGATATTCTGCCTTGGTTAGATATAAATTTTTTATCATATTAGCAATTTTGTTGTCATATTGGTTTTCACTTTCATTAGTACAAGGCGTTCAGATGTTTATTTTCCTTCCAAGTTATCTGAAACAAATTATAATTTAATAAATGCAAATAGCTGCATAAAAACAACATTAGGACTGAGAAGAAAAAAAAGAAATCATTAATATAGAGGTAAAAATTCTAATTCTTCTCCTTCTCCTGCTCCCACAGGGTCCCAAAATAGGCATTCCCATTGCAGACTCTGTGCTTTGTTTTTTGCCATGCAAGACACTTCCCTGTGGAAGTGACCACAGTACAATCCTTCCTCACACTGCGCTGAGCCAAACAGGGATGTTACACAGTTTGTCAAACAGTTTCCCACCCTCTTGGATTTGTGCTATGTTATATTAATTATTGTATTATATATTGTTAATGCTATTAACTGCAGCAAATAACCCTATTCTTAGCCTTTTACATCATGCTCAGGTCTATAGGTCCTTAAAAAGATAAATCAACTTTTTTAGGGACCACAGTGGAGCAAGTAATGTTGCTTCTACAACTTTGGGTCATTAGAGCCTCCATTAGTTCTCCTAGTACTGCTGGCTGCTAGTTATTCTCATTCAGAGGGAAATTCCTAACTATATTTGAAATCGCTAAATAATTATTTCTGGATAACGATTTGGCTGCATAATGTGTTTTTCCAGTTCCGAATTATATCTGCAATTGCACTTATTTTAGAAAAGTACAGTCCTTTCGCTGAGCTCTCTCAGGATCGTGTTTTTACCAGCGGATGTTTCGGGAAGGAAGGCCAGAAAATCAAAGGCATCAGTCTCTGTGTCCATTACGAGCCCATTACCCCTGTGTTACAATGGATTATTTTAGCTTTTTGGCTGATAAAAGAGGCAAATAAGAGAACTAGAGTAGCTGGCTCCTACCGAGGAATCACTCCTTCCGTCCTTCCATTTCCTTCAACAGAAAATGAGAAGTACAATATGAAAGATAGTATCTATATCTGCAAAGATTTCACCAGCAGTTCTTCTATGCATGGCTGGCAGTCAGTAACACACCATGGACATTGACAGTCCTAGAGAGTGGAGTAACTAGGAACTGCTTGCAGGGACACTGTGGATGAGGCTATATGGTTTTGGGGAGGAAAAGGGTTTAACCATGTGTGCATGAGACTTGCCATGGCTCTTACCTGCCTGGTCAATTTTATTTGTTTATACAAATTTAGTGCTTAAGGCCATCAGAGCTCCTTTAAGTAGTTGAATCTCCAACATCTTCCAGGAGAGATTCATATATGACCCCTTTCCCTTGGAAAGAGAAGACCATAAACTTAGTCTCTGGACTCCCTGGAGGGGAGATTCATTGCCAAATGCAAATGACTGAAGTTTCAGTAGGAGAAATGAATGAAATTATATGTCCTGGGAAGTACAAGAGGGCAGAGAAGAAGATGTAATGCTACCTGTTGGTTGTAATGTCTATGAATCAGGGACAAACTCTCAAAGGAAACATTCATAAATCTGAACTAGTTACACTGCTCAATTTATTTTAAGCCAGACTGACAGGCTGGTGGTTGGCCTCTTTGCATCACGAACAGCAGCAAAGTCCCTTCTGTCCACTTAATATATAGAAACCTGAAATCTCAGATTATCTTTGCAGAAATTACATATGTTTCTGCCTGATATTTTCCCACTGATCTGCACGGCTATATAAAAGCCATGAAAGAAGAAGGACTGTGTATATAATTTCTTACTTCCTGACCTGTCTAGAGCTGGCATGGCAGGTTAACATCACATTGTACTGTTTGATGATGCTACATTATGACGAACTACTATTTCCCTGTCCCTTTCTACCCAACAACAACAAAAAAACCTCCCTCAAAACCAGTCTACTATTTGGCATCAAAGAGACTCGAAGGAGGGTTATTGGATGGAAGGCATGTCACTGCTATAGGCCGTAGAAATAAACAAATCAAGAAATTTATTCTGTTCAAAACAGGGTTTATGATTTGAGTAGTTAAGAAAGTAACCAATACCCTTGCATTCGAGAGACTTCTCATTTGTTTGTATAAGCATCCAAGAAAAACGATATATATTTTTATAATTAACTCAGGTAATATTCCGTGAAAGGAAGAGGTATCCAAACAGAAACAATAAGGACGAGATTCATGGTACTTGGTGTAGATGTCTGTATCTAATCCCGTTGTATTAGGCTGCCTTTATACTGAAATGATAGTAATAGGCACTTGCAAAGTTTGAGTTGCTTGGACTATATAGTTGTCTGGGTCAGGACCAAAGAATGCCTGCGTCTGCCCATTGACCTTGAAGGGAGCATAGGGAGATATTAAACTGGTAAAAACCAGCTACATTTGCTCAGCTGAATTCTGCCTTAACTATTTCCTGTATTAAGGAACTAAGTTTTTTTCTAGCTCTGTGACTTATAAAATAGAACCTTGGAACAGCTCCAACCATACAGCATGCTTTAGTATGACGTAATGATAAAATCTTTATAGTTATTAAGAAGTCTAGCAAGGTTTGCGATAACTACCAATCTGAATGTTGCTTTTTATCCTGCTAACAGTCATTGGTATGTATGCCATGCCACAGCAATACTAGTATATAAATATTTAAATGTTAAAGGAAATAGAGAAGCACTGTGCATCTAAGCTACAAATGAGATAAGACTGGTAATACCAAAAGGCAGTATCATTTGCAGAAATCTACTTAAATAATTGTTTTGTATATTAAACTAATTTGGGGAATGTTTATTCTTACAGATAAAATTTCACAATGGAATTTGCTTCTAGGAAACTTGGAACACTGTGTAAGGTTCCCCAATGCATCTGAGGGCAGGATTTAAGGACACACATTTAGAATAGTAAACACTGACAGGTGAACAAGCCCTTGATTCATAATTTTGTGAGTAGGAAGAGCAGAATATACATTGCTTTCATAAAGTTATCTTAAAACTCCAGCATGTTGCATTTAGAGGATATTTGAAGGATGCAGGTTAGTTTTATTGGATCAGACCCAAACCAGATGGGTTGTTTAATACATAAAATTGAGAGGAAAAGATTTTGAGTGTGTCTTGAAATATGAGAGCACAACTACTGTAGTTTGCCCAGGGAATATTAAAACACTAATTTGTTTGCTGAAAATGTGAAAGTAAATGAAACTGGCTGCTAAACTGTTGATGTTTGTTTGCTTTTCTTTTTCCTCTTGAGATTTGATCTTTGGAGGTGTCTGTTTTATTGCAGGTTTGAAGTTGAGTAACTTTCTTTGTTATAGTTTATTTTAAACTGTGTCTCAGAAATTAGATGCTACTCAGAGAAAGAGAGATAATTTCCAAAACAAATGAGGTCTCCTGAGTTGAAGCCTCTGTTGACAGCTCCGTAGGGCGGTCTCTAGAGCATCACAAATGATATTATATGATAATGTATGATATTGAATTTCTATAAATTCAGGAAACAACAGTTTTGCTTTTGGTTCCTTTGTGATACCTACTTCCCATTGTTACAACTTTGCTTTTCTGCATTGTGTGCTGTGGCTTTTATTTTATTTTTTTTTGTGATGAAAAGGAATGTAATTAAGAGCAAAAGGCAAAGGAAAATACTTCCTATTGGGAAGCCTCTTTGGTGGAGGCTTGCTGTGTGGTAGGTCTTCTCGCAAGAGAGGTGGTGGTTGTCCCATCACTTGCAGGACCTTTGTGACTAGGGAAAAAAAACAGGAAAATATGGACCAACTCTTTTCTGTTTCATAGACTTGAACTCATTAGCCTACTTCCTACCCTAAAATGAAATATTCAGCTAAAACTCTCAGCCTCATAACTTCCCTCTCTTGCTTCCAGTTGACTGCCTAGCCTGGAATTCTTTCACCTCTCTCACTAGAATATCTTAGATGACACATTTAGCCAATAGACAATTCAAGTAAAATAGCATACAAAACTAAGGATCCAGGAAATTATTGAGAAAACCGACACAATCAACAACAACCCTAACGCCTCTATGCTATGCATTTACCACTGACCAAGTGAGAACAGGGTATGCCCACCGAGGGAAGTATTACAATTAAAGTAAAGATGTGAAAGAAAGTATACCTGTGGTAAGGAATTGGATTTCAAAGTAGTTTCTGGTTTTGAACACTTTTTGTGAAATCTGAGGTGAGTTCATTAGCAGCTTCCAAATGGACTGCATGCCTGCAATATTCAGGTCACCTTTCTGTGGATTTTCCATGTTCTTGTGGCTGTAGGAAGGATTCTTGCACATGTTCAGCGAGGAGCTGTGTGATTTAATAGACCATTTTTCTCCTTAATTCCTAAGATTTTTTTTTCCTGAGGTTTTGGCATGTGTCTGAGTTTTACTGGGCTTAAAATTGCTCTCCTTTAAAGGTTCATTTGGTCAACAGCCCCTGCAATGTATACCAACTGCAAAGTGTTCATTGTGAATAACGGCCTCCTTCCAGTGACCTAAAATAGCACTGCTTTTTCTGTCCATGTCTATGAATCCTGGTGAGGATTTTGAAAAGCCAGCCACTAGGCATAGATATAAATTGTTCCTATTTGACAATGAAAATCCTATTGGTATCTTCAAGCTAGACCATATTTCTTTGTGTCTATCTCTAATATACAGAAATAGCTTTAGTTGTAATATTAGGAAATTCATATTTTTTTTTACTTTAAAAGAGAGAACAAAAATAAGGAGAAACCTAAAATATAGTATCTGATTTTTGAAAGAGTAGAGCTAATAAGTGCTAATGTGGGAAAGTAAATTAGAAAATACCATCCATGAAAAATGGCAAAATTACTTTTTATTTTCTGAAATTCCTAGTAAGTTTATTATTATTTATTATTTCTGCTAACATAGCACCTATAAATCCTGCTAATCCTGCTGACTAACTGATGCATTGCAAGCAATGGGACAAAACAGGAGACTCTGTCCAGAAATAAACATCTGTGTGAAAGATGAAAGAAAATAACTGAATGAGCTGAGGAAGGTTCGAGAAAACAAGGAGACGCTGTGGTTCACTGCGATAGGCAGTGATCTCTAACATGTCAACAGCATTACCCTTGTGAAACCTTTGTGGGCATCAAACCAAGGAAATGCTTGAAGGAGGGAGTAAAGCAACATAACTCTTCCAAGAGCCAATGGGCAGCACGAGCAACAGCTTGGAAAAAAAGCTTGATTTAAAATGAAACAGATGGGCGATGGATGTTCTCGCACGCCTGCTAGAGGTGAGCACAGCCATCCAGTGCAGAACAAGAGAGGAAAAGACACGGGAGGACAGACTGCGGGAAAAGCTGAAAGCACCAAGATGTGGCAGGCATTACATTTCTGTACTTCTTATGTGACGGCATGAAGTCAGAATTCATTAAAGCCTTTTTATAGGTACAGTAGCAACACCATATGGAATAGTTCTGTCTGGCCATGGCCACATGATAGTCTTTGAAGAATACCACGTGCACGCAGTCTGCATGAAACTCTAGATGTGTGCGGAAGGGATATATGCACAGAGTTTATCTATTACCCAACCAATATCTAGTAAATTCTCTTCTCCTTACAACTTAGAGAAGTACACAAGCAGTTATTTCCTGAGGAGGAGTGTAGTGGGTTGACCTTGGCCAGCTGCCAGATGCCCCCCCACAGCCGCTCTTACTCCCTTACCTCAACAGGATGAGGGAGAGAAAATAAGAGATAAAGCTCATAGGTCAAAATAAAGACAGGGAGATCACTCACCAGTTATGATTACAGGCATGAGAGACTCAAACTGGGGAAAATTAAATTAATTTCTTGCTAATTAAAGTAGATCCATATAGTGAAAAACAAATGCAGCAGTTAAAAACAACACCTTCCCCTCATACCTTTCCCCAGTCCCACCTTCACCCCCTCACCCCCGACTCCTCTCCCCACGAGGGGCGCAGGGGTGGGGATGGGGGTTGCGGTGGGTCCATCCCAGCCCCTCTCGGCCGCTCCTCCCTCCTCACACGTCGCCCTGCTCCAGCGCGGGCCCTTCCCCGGGCTGCAGTCCTTCAGGGACAACCTGCTCCCGCCTGGGCTCTCCACAGCCACAGCTCCTGCAGGAAATACCCCCCTGCTGCGGCGTGGGGCCCTCCCCGGGCTGCAGACTGGGTCTCTGCTCCAGCGGGGTCTCTCCAGGGCTGTAGGGGATCCCTGCTCTGGGCCTGCAGCACCTCCTGCCCTCCTCCTCCTCCTCCGGCCTCGGGGTCCCTCTGCGGCTGCTCCCTCCTTGGCTTCCTCCTCCTCTGCCTGTGCCGCCTTTGGCCCTTGCTGAAACCTGTTTTCCCCCCCGGCGCCCCCAGCTTGGCTGAGGGGCTCAGCTGTGTCCTGCGCTGGGGCCGTTGGAGCCGGCTGGGACCGGCTGGAACCGGCTGTGTGCGGCACGGGGCAGCCCCGGCCTCTCCCCACACAGGCCGCCCTGCAGCCCCCACTGCCAATGCCTGGCCATGGAAAGGTTCTAATTAAATACAGAGTTTTAATGTTATTTCATAATTGGACATTTCTGATATGTTGCTAAATAAAGATGACACAAAGTACAGAATTTTCTACCTCCACATTTACCTGTGGGAACTTGGAAAATTTCACAGCAGGACATAGTCAGCATCCCCTCACATGCATTTTATCTATAGAGGGATGAATACAAGAGCTTCTAATTACTCTAATTTGAGGAGACGCTACTGAACAGCATCCTGTTAAGCTACAGAATGGGTATTCTTTCTGTTTGTACTATTTATTTTTGGCATGTGATAGCAAGCTCCTTCAGTGAGGTTTTTTTATTGAGGGAGAACAAGCAGGCCACATTGCCACAGTCTTATTACAACTGCAACTTCAAGAAACCATATAGTTCATGAGCTGCTCCTTAACACACTGTGTGAGGCCCAACCTGTGGGAAACAACCACTTCCATCCCCATCCCCATCCCAAAACATCCCCTTTCCAAATACCCATTCCAGGGAGGCAAAGGAAGGGAAGACTTTCCATACTGTCATTACACTGGCTGCGATAGGTGTGGTAGATCCTGTCGGTGAATTAACCTCTTCAGTTTGCACAGAACTTAACAGCACGGAGAAGCAACCATGGGCTAAAACTGGTCTGAATTTCATATCTCTAAAGAGACAAAAGAACCGTCTGCCTAAACATCTGTAAGCTTAGGAATGCAAATAAATCAAAACTTCAGGGGTGGTTTTGTTGCTGCCATTGTTGATAAATATCGAAATATTCAAATTCTATCAAACCAGGGAGTGTTTGCAGTTCTTCATCACGTAAAGCCCATTTCAAAGCATAAGATAAAATAAGAATGCTGATGTAAGTCTCGGTGCAGATTGCAGATCTGGGGCTGAAACCATTTCCATTTTCAGTTCAGCTAATTGGTTTCCAATTGCCTCTTTCATTTCACTGCACCCAAATGCTCATTTTCAAATCTGGAAGCAACTGCATTACTAACTCTATAAAACAGAAATATTTTTACTTGGCTTGTTGATTATCTGAAGCATTTTTCTGGTATCAGTGAACTTAGAGCTACTTATGACACTGATAACTAGAGTTACTTGGTTTACATTACTCCTACAAAATGTAAACTTATAAGGTTCAAATTGGTTCTTACTCTACTGTTGTAGCCAGGTCATGAAATAAGTTCATCACTTGAAACTGGACAAATACCTTGTGTCAGAAGTGTTTTACATTTAAAAGAAATTCACATCAAGGAAAGATGCAGGTTTTGTAGGCTGTCTACACCCAAATGGCGTGGCACATGTATACCAGCTGCATGTGTTCAATGTGTACCTTTTAATCAGCTATCCCTTGCTGGCCCAAATACAAGAATAATTTATAGATTAGTTATGGTAGACCGTGGACATTTTTATTTCTTTCTTAAATGTTTGCATGCTGAGGAAGACTTGTTGATTTGGACTAGAGGTTTAGCCTGCTGTCCATGTTTTCAGTTTTCCAGGCTGAGGTTGTCTATGCCCATCCTTCATGATATGCTTCGTGTCTACTTGCACCATTGTGCTGTGTATGAATTCCAAGAGTTCATATTTCTTGAACCAGCAAGTTGCTGACTCCATTTTCAGTAACATCAGAGAAGATAAAATGCATCAATTAAGCATGATATATTTCATGTAGAAGCAAAGTTGAGCACTAGTAACATCCAAGGTGATATTAATCACAAAAATAAGAACAGAACTAATACAGTTTATGAGTTGAAGATTGTTAATGTTTCCCTGAAGAAACTTTTATATTTTTGTTTGCCTGATTTGTGATGCTCTCCTCTTTCATTTTAATATTCTGGTTTTCTCTTTTACTTGCCTACTTGGAGAATGTCTGAGAAACCCCTTTATGTTTATATGAACACTTAGAAGATTTAATGCTGGTTTACTCCTCTCAAAGATAATCACATTTTACAATTAGATAAATTTTATTTTACTTCTTCTAATTGTTTAGATGGCAGCAATACTAAAATTACCATGGTCTTTCATATCTACTCTTCTCTGAGCTGGGCCATGTGCATTACAAAGAAGCCTTAGGGAAAACATTAACCAGCAAAATTTCATTGTTCAAAGGCAGTACACATCATGTACAGTGCATTAAATTCAGTAATTTTCCAGTTATCTTATGTAACAGCAATATGGAAATCTTGATAAAATCTGAATATGGTAATCCAAATATATATATATATATTATATATAGTCTTTGAACATTTTCAGTTGTAAGTTATTTTTATGTTTCCTTTTTTTGTAAAGTAATACTTTTATAATAAAGATTTTAAAATGTGATGTTAAAGCTATTTAGGTTCCCAGCATATGGACAGACTTTGATGTACTTATATCTATAGACCATCATGGTTCTACCAATCCTGTTCTTAAAAAGAAAAATAGCTACAGTTTTGAAAAATTGAATGAGATTCAGAAATGCTTAGATGACTAGAAAAATCTGTTAAAAGGATTGGGAGGGAGCTCAGTGTATTTAGTTTTAAGAAGACAAGGTTATGAGATGTTGATTACAATCTATGCATATCTTTTTGAGGAACAGAAAACTGGCGATGGAAGGAAAAACTGGTGATGGCAAATCAAGCTCTAGCAGCTGGAGACTGAAGCTAGATACATTCAGACTTGAATTGGGTAGCTTTTCTGAACAAGAAGAATAGCTCACTCATCACAGGAGCACTCACATGAAGGGCCTTGGATTTACCATCGCTCAGCACCGATGGTTTTCTGTAAGTTGTTCCCATGTGAACACAGATAAATTGGAGGAATCTGGTGGCGTGTGTTGTATAGGTCACACTGCAAGTTCTCAGAATACCTGTTTTCTCTCTGAGTTACGGCTAACGTGGGTGAACGTGTTAGAGATGGTGCAACCTGTAGAAGTGACAGTGTGATCTGTGGATGAGAATATTTGGTTGATCTAGTGGCAGGTCTCCTCAGAGGTGTGATTGCTCTCTGAACTTAAATGTTTTGTGAATAGTCCTAATGGCCTAATTCCTTTATGCCTAATAGGCAGACTGACAGGAACAGTCACTGCCTACATCAGTGAGAAGATGAAGTTCAGTTAGAGGGATGAAGTGTGTGTTCCTGTTATTCTTTTCATTACTAAGTAATATTCTTGGTATGAAATGATTGTAGCCAACACACATGGGTAATCATTTTTCAAAGTGACAAATTTTTCTGCTCTACTTTCAGGCACATGATTCATCCCATCGCATGACTTAGATTGAAAATAAGCACGCTATAGCTTGCATTTTTTTTCGATACAAGCTTAATGCCATAGGCTGAGTTTTCCAGAAGAGGTTAAAAAAGTCAATGCTTATTGATGGTAAGAATTGTGCCTATTATATGTCAAGACCTTTTGTAAATACAGATTTGATTTATTAATTCTATTTTCTTTTCTTCTTGAATTGAGATCTCCTTCTATACAACTCTGCAGTGATCAAAGAGAAGGATGTAGGATTCCTTTATTTTTTTTTCATTCACACTTCATTGGAGTTAGTACAATATTGGAAGAACATTATAAGAATTCAGACTCTCAGTTGGTTATCGATTCGATGCTACCAGTGAACCTGCTTTCCTTAAAACTTTGTTGTTACTCTGCATTTAATTTGTGTTAGTTGCTGGAAACAATCCAGAGATTAGGAAGAAGAAAGTTGCAATGTTAAATATTTAAAAGGAAATAGTGGGAATTTAAGTCATGGTTTTCTTTTGTTACAAGTGGACAACCAATTAGAAGCAGAAATGTCCCTTTTAGATATAAAAAGCTTGAGAATGCTTCTTGGTAGACATCTGTGTACATGGTAGTTTTTAATGTGAATAAAAGCGACTTCATGGCCTTGAGAAACAGTAGTTCTGTTTCACATATGGGATCTCTGTTTTGCAAACAGAAACCTGTAGCAGTGACACACACATGTAAATATATCCGTATTTACAAGTGTCCGTGAATGTAGTTTAAAATGTTTTGGTATGTGGATTTAATACTGCTATTTAAAAGTATATTAAATGTGAAAATCATTACTGACCAATGAATCATAATAAAATATGTATTTATGAATCTTTACTAGTCAGTGGTATGTGAAATAATGTTTATTGTACATTGTGTTGTCCATTCTAAGAATATCTCAGATACCACTATGTTACAAACTCCAATATTGACTTTTATTAAATGTACACTTCAAAAAAAAAAAAATTATAGCAGTATTTCTACCTTCAAATCCCACATCTGGGCTAAGCGTGATCAGCTTGCTACCATGGAGTGTTAAACAAGAAATCCCAACTATACTCCAGAGACAAAAGGTTGGCAAGTGGTGACCGGTTTCCAGACTTACTGGAGAAGAGAAAATAATCTCTTTGTAGAGATACAGAGAAAAGAACGAAAGATTTTATCTGGTTTTTTAACAGCTTCTTCTCTTTTTCAATCCCTAATTAATTTTAGCCATTATTACTCTCTTGCAAATCTCTTTTTAATATGTAATATTTATATATTTGCCTTATAGTCCAGGTAGAATGGTGAACCCAAAAGTAGGAGCTAAGAATCATGTATATTAGAAGATACACTGAAGTTGCAAATGATTTTTTTTGAGGAAAAATTCTATAACTTTTTTTGTATTCTTAGATTTGTGCTTCTAAGTGCTAAGTCATACTGATCAGCATGGGTTTATTGCATTATTTCAACAGTGCAGATAATTAAATGAATGATGACTAAAAGAGGACATTTATATGACATTCAATTATTTAACGATGTAAACTGTCAAAGTGTTTTATTCCAAGACTCTAAAAGCTGAATTTAGAAGCCAACCCAGTGAAGTCTTTGGAATTGAATTTTTCATTAGCTTTAATGAATTTTTTTCAATGGCTATTGTATGGGTCATCTGCAAAGTGCAGTAATTAAAGCACTGGTGGTAATTATAACTTACAGAAAATAACTGAAACTTGAGTTTGAGTATAATGTCTGTCTTTATGGCACAGGACTACACCAAAGGCAGGTTACGTATGCGTGCTTTGTTTTCAGTTACCATGCTTTCCTTTCTATGGTGGAAGCCGTTGGGAAATAATTGCTGAGAAATTATTAATACCTTCCACCATATTATATTTAAGGTTCTGTTGAAGTTTTTTTTCTAGTAAAATTTTAAAATAAGCTCACAGTTGCTAATATCAGAAGTGTGTTTCTGTGCCAGATAACCCTCTCAGTCCTTGGACATTCTTTACATACACTTCATGCACACAGACCCAAACATCCGACCATTAATAGATGTGTGAAAAAGAGTAGATGCCCATTTTTCCCTGGAGCCTTCATCCTCCCTCACTCTTCAGTCTTGCCTTTAAAGGGCATAAATATTGAACCATGGTGTAAAGCTCCTTACCTCAAAGAAATTGATTCAACAGTCTTCAGTAATTCAGATTAAATGATGATGTTCAGGCAGTCCAGTGGATAGAGCGCTAGACTAAGACTCAGAGGATCTTGTTTTCCGAGTTTTTCTCTGCCCTACTGAATGAACACAACTTTCTATGTCTGTAAAAGAAGGGGACGTATTCGCCTTTGAGGTACTTTAAGCCTGGCAATGGAAAAAAAAAAAAGAAAAATAATTTCAAAAAGGCCCTTTTGTTATTCTTTTACTTTGGACTTTACTGGGAAGCAATGCACCTAACATATTATTTTAAATATACTTTTAGGTTGGTTTTCATCTCTGTCATTTATTTATTTTGAGTTGGAACAGTCATTTAATGGTAGGTACCTTAGTTTAGTCTCTAGACCAGGAGAGGTGATCCTGCACTGCTGTGCTTCACGTGTATTTTGACTTAAATTACCAACGGATTTTCAGTAGGGGTGGTCATAATTAGTGCTTGTTAAATGACCTTCAACATAGTGTCAAGGTGCACATCAAGTGATTAAAATTGAGGGCAGTGTTGCTCCTACTAGAATAACTCTTCCTGGTTTGGGGCAAAATGTCTATTTCATCATCAAGTACAGTGGTAGAAAGAAGGGAAAAGAGGCTGTTTCTGGTATTATGGGCTGCCTGGCTGTTGAAGTTCTGCAGCAGGGGCCCAGAAATGAACTATCAATTGAGGTGATAAGGTAACCAGATTATCCTGCTTGCAGACGCTTTGAGACCCATGAATATGCATAGTGTTCCCTTTCAAGGGTTAACTGGGAAGTGGGAAGGTATACAACATGGTCGTTGGATAGAATAGAGAAAGCTAAATGCAGTTCAGATTTTTTTTTTTGTTTCCTTTCTAACATGTTGAAAATCAGATGAGATCTGTGTTGTTTGTTTCATTAGTGTGCAGAAGTTATAAATGTCTTAGCTTTGGGGGAGTTCCTCAGGAAATACAGTTATTGTTTTGTTTTTCCTGGTTTTTGAATCATCTGTTAAAGTCACAGGTCCTTGTTTACAAATCAAGATCCCATATGTAAAGGAGAATTGTAATTTCTTTGATATTACTCTTGGTTTTGTTCACATTTTTACAAAGCACTCTAGTCTTAGGGAATGGTATTATTAATACTTTAGGTTTTTAAATTTTTACAACTGTATGGCTTCCAGAATAAGTGCAAACTTTCCTGGGAAAGCCTGTTCTGAGTTTATAGTAAAAGGGATTTAAAGTTTGCAGATGTTCCAGTTTTGGAAGCAGGCCAGACTAGAGCTACAAACTTGATTTTATACCCTATAAGGGTAAAGAGATTGGAGAGTTTTTACCAAGAATACTTTACTAACAGATTGTGCATCACTTCAGAGAATGCTGCCAATTAAAAAACTCCCTCCGATATTATTTATGTATTTTGGTTCTACAGGGCAGAAGTCATAGGCCCCAGTCATTTTCCTGGTGAAGTTAAGATGATCTGCTCTTCATCAGCATGTGACATTGTAGTTAGAAGCTTGTGTTTCACTAAGCACCCAGGACCCCAGCTCTGAAGATCTGACTCAGAGTCTACCTCAGGCGAGAGTAAATGGAGATCTTGCCTGAGGAATGACTGACTATTTCATATAGGAATCTTTAGGATATAAAGTGATTTTTAGTAAACGATGGGAATTTGATTCCTCATAAAGTGCTGATGCGCAATTCCCTTTGGCTCATCCAGGGAGAAATTATTCCTTCTTGTCTGATCTTGTAAAAATAATGTCTGCAGACCCTTGAAAATCTTGCTTTGTGCCACTGGTAAGCTGAGGGAGTGATTGCCAGCTTCTTTCTGCTTGTTGGGAAGGAATGGTTTAGTGTAGAGAAACATTCATTAAAACACTTGATGTGAACTTTTGGAAAACAGGTAAAGATGGAAAATTGCTATTGGCCTTATGTTTCATAGATGTTTTGTGAAGAAGCTTTCCAAAGGCTTAGTACTATTTATACTTAGTAGCAAAATTCAAGTTTTGTTAAACGCCAGGTTTCTTGGGACCAAGGCAGAAGAATTAAAAGGGTGTGTTGCTCAGTTTATGTTCCCTTCCTCTTCCATGGTACCAGAAGATGAACCTCTTTGCCTTCCTTCTGAACTATCTGGTGCAGAGGTAGTGTGGGACTAGATGAGTCTTGGGTGCAATTCAGAATAGTGATTTTCACAAACATAAACTACCATGGAATTACATTGCTGATCTATACGAATAGCTTCTGCCAAAGCATCCTATCCTTATGATCCTTTTAAAAAGCACAAAGCCCTTAACATGTGTGGTTTAAACTTACGGCTGTTGGCTACTCCTCTTACAGCAGGTAGGAGGAAGTAAGCACAATTCCTTCTACTCTAAGACCCATCAACCCAGCCTGTCCAGATCCCTCTGCAGAGCCTTCCTGCCCTCAAGCAGATCAACACTTCTGCCCAACTTGATGTCGTCTGCAAACTTACTGAGGGTGCAGTCAATCCCCTCATCCATATCACTGGTGAAGATATTAAAGAGAACTGGCCCGGTACTGAGCCCTGGGGAACACCACTTGTGACTGGCCACCAACTGGATTTAACTCCATTCACTGCAACTCTTTGGGCCCAGCCATCCAGCCAGTCTTTTACCCAGCGAAGTGTACACCTGTCCAAGCCATGAGCAGCCAGTTTCTCCAGGAGAATGCTGTAGGAAACAGTGTCAAAGGCTTTACTAAAATTTAGGTAGACAACATCCATAGCCTTTCCCTCATCTACTAAGCAGGTCACCTTGTCATAGAAGGAGGTTAGTCAAGCAGGACCTGCCTTTCATGAACCCATGCTGACTGGGCCTGGTCACCTGGTTGTCCTGTACGTGCCACGTGATGGCACTCAAGAGGATCCACTCCATAACCTTCCCAGACACCGAGGTCAGAATGACAGGCCTGTAGTTCCTCAGATCCTCCTTCCGGCCCTTCTTGTGGATAGGTGTCACATTGGCTAACCTCCAGTCAACTGGGGCCTTCCCAATTAGCCAGGACTGCTGATAAACCTCCTAGATTGTTTCTTCACTGCTGTGTTTTGTTTCCAGCAGACATCTGGTAAGTTGAAGTCCCCCATGAGAAAAAGGGCTAGTGATTGTGAGAGTTCTTCCAGCTGCTCATAGAATATTTCGTCTGCCTCTTCATCCTGGTTGAGTGGTCTATAACAGACTCCCACCATGATATCTGTCTTATTGGCCTTTCCCTGATTCTTACCCATAAACACTCAACCCTATTGTCACCATCATTAAGCTCTAAACAATCAAAACATTCCTCAACATACAGGGTCACCCTACCGCCTCTCCTTCCTTGCTTATCTCCTCTGAAGAGCTTGTAGCCATCCATTGCAGCACTGCAGTTGTGCGAGTCATCCCACTGTGTTTCTGTGATGACAACTATACCATAGTTTTCCTGCAGCACAGTGGCTTCTTCCTGTCTGTTGCCCATGCTGCATGCATTGGTGTAGATGGACTTAGTTGGGCTACTGATCCTTTTTGAGGGGAGAAGCCCTAATTCCTAGCTGACCTTTCTCAGGCACTTCCATGGTTTCTAACCCATCAATAACCCTTGTGTCTTTGCTATCGCATGGCTCTCCACCTCCTACCTGCACTGAGATGGCAGACTGAAGGACCTCATTAGCACACTGTCCCACAAACAGTGGCATGCTGCCCCCAGGCTTATCTCTAGTGAACCTTGATTTATCTCTAGTGAACCTTGATTTATCTTTAGCGAGCCTGGATTTATCCCCTTTGCCCTTCAACTCTAGTTTAAAGCTCATTGAATGAGCCCTGCTAACCCCTGCACAAAGATCCTTTTCCCACTTTGAGACAGATTTACCCCATCTGTCGCCAGCAGGCCTGGTGTCATGTACACAGACCCATGATCAAAAAAACCCAAATCCTGCTGCTGACACCAGGCGCCTGGCTCTTCCCGTTTCTTCCCTCATCATTCCCTGCAACTGGAGGGATAGAGAAGAACACTACTTGTGCTCCTGATCCATTAACCAGTTGTCCCAAGTCTCTAAAGTCTTTTTTGATTGCCCTCGGACTTTTTGTTGCAACTTCATCACTGCCTACCTGAAAAATCAACAATGGATAATAATCTGAGGGCTGTACCAGGGTAGGAAGCTTTCTCTTCATGTCTTTAACTCGAGCCCCAGGGAAGCAGCAGACTTCCCTGAGAAGTGGGTCGGCATATTGGGCCTTCTGTTCCCTTCAGAAGGGAGTCAGTCTCCTATGACAATGACACACCTATTTTTCTTTATGGAAGCAGTTTTGATGCAGAGTGTAGGCTGACTTGACTTTGGCAACACCTCCAACCTAGATGATGCATTGTCCTCATCATTGTTCGGGTCCACTTGCAGAGCCTTGTACCTGTTATGCAAAGGCATGTGGGAAGCTGGGGTTGTCACAGGGCAGATGCATCTGCTGCACCAGCCAGGAACTTGTCACTATTGCCCCCTGTCCCTGAAGTCACTGTGTTCTACCAGGCAGAGACGGGACAGGGAATCCTCCATATCACGTGTCCTGCCTGCCTGCTGGGCCTGTCCCAGGGAAGGTGGAGTGCGGTTCATAGAATCATAGAATCATAGAATGGTTCCAGTAGTCTATCTCTCTCTCCCTGATACTCCTCAACCTGCTCACCTCCTCCTAGAGCTCTGTCACTGAGCAGAGGAGTTCCTCCACCTGGTTGCACCTCCCACAGATGTGCTCACTGCTGCCATCCTGTACTGGTGTAAGAGCAGGGCACAGCCTGCAGCCTGACACCTGGGTGGCAGCTGTCTGGGAAGCTGCGTCAGTTGTGGTGGGTGCAGAGTTTAGATAGGCCATTGTGTTGGGTTTTGTGTGGCAAGGTTTTGGTAGCGGGAGGGGCTACAGGGGTGGCTTCTGTGAGAAGTTGCTAGAAGCTTCCCCTGTGCCTGACAGAGCCAATGCCAGCCGGCTCCAAGATGGATCCGCCCCTGGCCAAGGCCAAGCCAATCAGCGCCTCTGTGATAACATATTTAAGAAGGAAAACAAAAGAGTTAAGGAAAACTTTTGCATCCGGAGAGAGGAGTGAGAAGATCTAAGAAACTCTGCAGACACTAAGGTCAGTGAGGAAGGAGGGGGAGGAGGAGCTCCAGACACCAGAGCAAAGATCCCCCTGCAGCCCGTGGTGAAAACCATGGTGAGGCAGGCTGTCCCCTGCAGCCCATGGAGGAAGGATGAGGGGGTGTAGAGATTCCACCTGCAGCCCGTGGAGGACCCCACGCTGGAGCAGGTGGAGGCACCTGAAGGAGGCTGTGGCCCGTGGAAAGCCCACGCTGGAGCAAGTCCGGGCCGGACCAGTAGACCCGTGAAGAGGGGAGCCCACGCCAGGGCAGGTTTGCTGGCAGGACTTGTGACCCTGTGGGAGGGACCCCACGCTGGAGCAGTCTGCTCCTGAAGGTCTGCACCCTGTGGGAGAGACTACGCTGGAGCAGTTCATGAAGGACTGTAGCCCGTGGGAGAGACTCCATGTTGGAGCAGGGGAATGTTGAGAGGAGTCCTCCCCCTGAGGACAAAGAAGTGGCAGAGACAATGTGTGCTGAACTGACCGCAACCCCCGTTCCCTGCCCCCTTGTGCCGCTGAGGGGGGAGGAGGTTGAAGCCGGGAGTGAAGTTGAGCCCGAGAAGATGGGAGGGGTGGGGGGAGGTGTTTTAAGACTTGATTGTATTTTCTCATTGCTCTACTCTGTTTTGCCTAGTAATAAATTAGATGAATCTCCTCTCTACATTCAGCCTGTTTTGCTCGTGACGGTAATTAGTGAGTGATCTCTCCCTGTCCTTATCTCGACCCAAGCCTTTTGTTAGACTTCTCCTCTCCCATCCCGCTGGGGGAGGGGTGAGTGAGCAGCTGCGTGGCACCCAGCTACCGGCTGGGCCTAAACCACAACAGCCATGGCCTTCTGCCAGGTGGATACCTTTGCGCCCTGGTCGAGCTGGCAGAGCTTCAGCGCCCTTCTATGCGAACTACTGCACAAACCACCATGCAAAATGCTGTGCCACGCCCTGGTTGGCTGCGCTCCCTAAGGACCTTTTTTTTTTATATATGGGGACAGAGTCTTGGCCAACGTTGCTCCTGGCCCTGCCCAGGTCTCCTCAGCCACTGTCACATAAGCTGCAAGCTCCAGGCGGCTCTCTCTGCTCCCCCTGAGGTTCCCCAGGTTCAGTAAACCCCCTGTGCACCATGCTAGAGCACTGTGATGCGGGTCGTGCTGGCACCAGAGCTGCTCATCTTGGCCTTCATCAACCTGCCTTCATCTAAGTTGTGAACTTAGTCCATCTCTGAGAGAGCAGCAAGCAGTTTCCAAGACAGAGCTCAAGCAGACAAGGGCAAGAAGTGTATATCAGGGTGCTTAGCCAACTCTTCTCCATGGAGTCGCTAGCATATGCGCTCAAAAGGATAGATAACAAGACAGTTTTGTGAAAATCTGCTGAAAGTTATTTTGGGTAGAAAAAATCTACCCCGAAACCCTTCTGTTACTGTGCCCATAGTTGAAAGAGTTTTTTAGCCACCAAATTCTCAGATAAAGAAGTTTGAGGTCTAATTGGAACCTCAGTTCTTTGGGATGGTTTTCTCCTATGTCAAAAGTCAGTGTTTGAAGTGTTTAACATCTGAAAACTCTGCTTTCACTTGATATTTGGAACTGCCTTTGAGCAAAGGCAACATTGTGTTCTCATTTAAATGTATGGATTTAGATATGTAGGTTCTTAATTTACAAGGTAAATTCACTCTGCAGTTATGATTGCTTTAAATCTATCTGCTAAATTATTGTACTTGCTTTCAGAATGTTCTTTAGAGAGATTATTTTGGGTTTTTTGAGAGAATGATGATTGAATTTATGACTGTGTTCTGTATAGCAACATCAATTATTCCAATAAAGGCCAAATAAAAAGAGCTATTTACTTGTTTTCTCAGACAAAGACTTGCTGGGACTTTCAAGTAGCTCAGATATCTGTATCACAGCAAGCCTCTGTAACACGATGAATTCTCATGCTGCCTTCACATGTGTTCCCACACTGTTCAGTTGAGAGGTCCATGAAAAGGCACTTGGTGATGCCCTAGAGACTAGCTTGTTATCATGGTTTTTTGTAGACTGTTTCCCCAAATAATGCAGTTCAATGCAATGGAACTTAAAATAGGAGTCAACAGTGTTGAAAATGGTTTTGGTGTTTCACTGACTGAGTGTCACTTTAGCAGGAGTGTGTCTTTGGTCTGCTGGACTAAAATAAATTTGTTGCTGTTGAATGTGAAAAACTAGGAAGCTCCCTGCTGTTTATGTTGGAACAACAAAGATTGTTGTTGTCTTTCTGTTGGAGTTTGTAGTATCCTTCTACAGAACAGAGAGGCATGAAATGAAGTGGTTTTAAAGGATGGTGAAATCTCCATTTCTGCTGATAGGAGGCAATTCTATTCTGTGTGAAAAGAGGGAAGAGAGGCCTTGTGCTATGCATGACCCAAGTGGCTACTTAAGGCTTAAGCGTAAGACGAGATTGCTTCACTGATTCACTCGGCTCTCCTAAGTTACCACTTTTGATCTGTTTATTGCATAGCTGATTGCTTGGCATCAAAGTTACACAAGTGAAATTTCTCAGATGTCCTTTTTTAAAACAATGAGGACAATTGTAATTAACATAGAATTTGTTTAGATTTGGTTTTTCCTTAAGAACTTTGTTTTCATTAAGTCTGTCTCACTTATACTCTGACCATGATTTCCCTTAGCCTAAAACAAGGGAAATGATCTCCCCAATTTAATATTTTCCTTTGATTAAAATTGTGTAACTCATGCTGAGAGTAGTAACATGTTTTACAGGTTATTTTTCTTTATCTGTACCACTCAAAGGGCTCCATAAAGAGGCAGGTGGCATTAACACCATTTTGTAGATCAGAAATTGAAACAGAGAGAAGGAAATGCCTTTCCTAAGATTTCCCTCAGTTGACCGATCTGGTGTCCTCTGTGACAATGTAATGCTGTTTATCTGTAAATAACTCAACTGAATGCTGGCGAATCAGATTATTTTGTGCTTCAACGCTGTCTTTGGTGATTTAGCTGTATGCTAACTTTGTCTTGCTTTGCAGACAGTGTGGGCTGTGACATGCAAATGCTCCTAATGCTACTAAAAGGGAAACATAGATACTTAATTTTGAGCTCTTTTTTTTCACCCACGGTTGTAACAGAAAATCACATCTTTCTAGAAAAATCACAGTGAACTGTAGCAGACAGGAGAGATGAACTGCTAAAATGTCCTGAAGTTGCCCATGCCCATGCATTGAAGATGAAGCCATAAGGCAACCAAATCTCGAGAGGAAAAGCTGTCATTCTGAGAAGCAGCCAAAGAAGTGACACCAGTGGAACATGGATGTCCAGCAGTACCCCTGGCAGCACTGGGGGTTTCATTAGCCACCTTACTACTGATTTCTTCATACCAATGGAGGTTGAGATATCATAGTTGTACCAATAGATTTAGGTCTGGTCTGGAGCTTGCTGTTGGATGATACTTAGGGTACTTGTTTTCCCGTCATGCAGTATTTAACACTGGTAAAACATTTCATCCACAGTGTTTTTCAAACCAATAAGATGAAACAAAACTTGAGTTTCTCTAGCTTCATTATTTTCTGGAAGTAGGAGGTGAAAAATTGGAGCAAACAGAACAACAACAGTACATAATGGGTGGCCTGACTCTTCAACTTTTGATAAATTTCTGTTTGTATGCAGCTGCATGAAGAACTGCAAGCCATACAAGATTATTTGCAAAAGAGGACTTCAGTACCATTTTACAAGTTTTCAGAGGCAACGACTATGATAAGTTGTTGACTCCTACATTCCATAGCCAGGTTTGATCAAAAAAATCTCCTTTATTTGACTGCATTTACTCACATGAAAAAGAACTGTTCATAGTAACCTTGTTGTAGCCATGATAGTCTGGTAGTCTAAGGATATAAATGAGGTAAAGTTTGTAAGAAGAGGTCATCTCTTCTATTACTTCTCTTTACAAACTCTTCATTCTCATTAATATGCATTCCTGCTCTTTCTACTATAGGAAACATAATCATGCACTGAAATGACTGTTCCCTTTGAGCTTTGTCACCTCAGGCTTTACAATGTTATTTTGTTTTGGTTCTCATTTAAGAAATTACTCAAGTACTGGTTCTAAAAGAGGCTTGGAATGTTAATTAGGTCCATTAGGTCTATGCCGAGACCATCAAATTAATTTTGCGTCTGTCCTATGTAGATATGAATCTCAACTTCCTGAATTGAAAAGACTATTACATTATACACAACCCATTGTGTCCTGGAACTTCTCTATAATGCGTTTATAGTACTAATCTGCCCCAAAGAAATATTTCTGTTCGTTCAGGATAAGTTTTAAACATCTACTTTGCAGAAGGCGGCAGTCTCCTCTGTCTCTTTTTACTTCTGATTTGTGGCAAAGGTCTAACTGAAGTTAAACTGAAATAATAAATATGTTCTTATTTAAACCATATGACTTTTATGGGGGCTTCAGAATTCCTGGGCATTTAAAATAAAATTAATAAGAAATTCTGCATCTTTAGTTCCAATAACAGTGCTTATTTTATGTGAAGTCCAGCATACAAACTGCACCTAAAATGCTTTGCTAAGTTGAATAGTAACAGACGGGAGGAGAATTCATGTCCTTGGTTTGTTTGAAGGAGGCAAGACTTTGTATCATTGGTGTCAGAAGTCCATTCTGATCCTGCCGGAGAGATAGATATGACTTTAAAGCTACTAGAAGATATTATGACAAGTTTGCATCGAAGGCCGAAAAGGATAATAATCTTGAAGGACTGCTTAAGAAAGCATTATTCTTGCTAGCCAAAGAAGGCACATAAAAAAATGTAACCTGTTGGATAAATGGTTGAAATTTCAAGTTTCAACCACTGTTGCAAATTTCCTTGTAAAGGAAATCTGGAACAGGGGGCTGTTGCGCGTTTTATGAGGTGAGGAGGATTAGAATTTTTCTCAGGACTCCTTTGGTTCACTTTTCCACAGCGCCTTTGTCCCTGAGTAGCCTCGTCTGTTCACATCATTTGTGTGCACTAACTCGTGCTTCTCATTTCCGTCTGCTTCACATATAACTCCAGTACACACCTAGGAAACCTGATTTGTTTATAAAAGTAATGTCAGTTGGGAAAGAGAGTTCCTAAAAATTATCTGTCCCTGTCCCTGGTTTGGGATTTACTAAGGGGAGATAAGCAGTAATTGCTTGATGACACTGGAGGTTTCTACAGTTTAATTAATGACTATAGATGCACTGGAAACCTCTGATAAAAGATATCCAAGACATAGAAAGTATACTTGTTTTAATGTCTCATTGCAAGGACCCTTTCTTCAAGTGAATATTCCCTGGGTTAATATAATTGTCATGATAGTCAATTACAAGTCCGTGTGGTTCCTCTGTAATTTTTTTTCTTTTCTAATTGTCACCTTAGGAAGAAATTATTCCAGTTACATTTTTCTCAGCCAAGCTGTAAACTGTAAGTTCAGCTTAAAGGAAGCTAATAAAGGCATGCAGTAATAAGATGTGGTTTCATGTGTGATGCCGGGAAATACAGTATAATTAGGATTTTTCTCTCAGAGGGAGGAAAAAAAAAAAAGTCCTGGTCTGGAGCACCAAAAAAAAAAAAAATCCATTTCTGATATTTCAAATGAGAAAGATAAAAAGAAAATCTGAGAGGGAAGCAGTTCACTGAGCTCTGTACTATGGAGACAAGTTAAACAGTGGTAGGAGATGTAAATAGGAGCTTGTCACTGATGTCTTTTCTGGCCTTAAACAAGCCATTGAACTGTGCCTTGATTTCTTCATCAGCAACATTAAATTAGGGATTGACATTTTGGTTCAGAATATTGTGCTGAACATAGGTGAGTAAATTTGAATAGGTTTTCAAACATCTTTGCCAGTAAGCTGAATTTAACCATCCAGATAATTGCAGCTGATAGTAGTAGTATATTAAGTTAATTTTATTTCACATGTTTTCCTTTAAGCAATCCAAACTAAAACAATGTACAATTTGATTTAATGTCTTTGAAGTTCTCCTTGAGGACATACTGGGGTTTTGAACCTACAACAGGCCCTACTATTCTGCAAAAGAAATCACAGCTCTTTTCCCCAGAAAGTTTACAAGGTAAACACCATGGTAGAGCCAGTGATACGTGCATATTTTGATTTCATATGTGTCTTTTCCCCACAACCTTTGATTTTAATTCTGAAAATAAATTTGTACAGTTTCTTTTGGGGGATTCAGGGCTATGAAGCTTGGTTTTCCCAACAGCAGATGGATTTTCATTTCTTTGTACCATTTAATTCGTTGTTCTTATTAACCTCATCCCTGAAGGTATGCAGCAGTCATGAACGCACCGTTCCTTATCGCTTTCCTTTCCCGGTGGTAAAGTAGCCAAATACATCTTCACTAAAAGGTGTTTTTATACCACAAGAAACAAGGAAAAGTTAAACATTATTGCAGAGAGACTTGACGTAGCTAGGGGTGTCTACTAGGTGAGTGACCACAGACAGATAGATGTCTTTAACTTTGTAAACAGTATGATGGTAGAAGTCCAGGATGAAATACTGCTGTGTCATGACCTCAGTCAGCATTCAGGAGATGAATGCAGCCATCATTTGCCTTGTGATTAAAAAGCATAAAGTGGCCTAAATCCAATAAATTAATCCAGACGTTTACGAGGATTTTTGCATCTTTTAAATATGAAAACTTATGGTTTCCTTGTGACGGAGTTAAGAAATATCTCAGCGAACTACAGAGTAATAGATTCTCCACTTAAAAATGTTGATCCGTGTCATAATGAATATATGGCAAAACCCCCCACAGCAATAAAGGAAGACAGCCAATCCATGGGAAAAAAAACCCTGAAAATATGCCCAATAATATATCCAAACCAGTATGTGAATTATCGAAACTAGAGCATAAAAACTGAGCTGGCTCTGATCTAAGTAAATTGAGTGTTTGATGTAATAGCAAGAACTTAGGTAAATGAATGCTTCAAGGTAGAGCTGTGCTGCTCTGCCACATCCATCTGTGTCCACGCTGTCTCCAGTGATGTGTGCTTCGACTTTTTGCTGATGACGCTTGAAAAGACTGCAGTCTACCCAGCAGCAATCTGGTTTTTCTAGATTGCATGAGTGTAATATAGATTTTAACATAATATTTCCTGTGCGTTAGTTTTGATTAGAAGGGGGAACAAAAAAGGCTTTCTGATCCCTGCATATTTTAAGATAAACTAGCAGCCTGTGGATTCCTATTATGTGTATAAACGTAACAGGAACGTGGAGAGGCCTTTGGAACTGGGGCTGGGATGAAGCATTGTCCCAACTCCGTAGAAGGGATGTACAGAGTGGAGATAAGAACAAGAACAGCATGAATTAGCTATTTAAAGGTTTTAGTCTCCAGGCAAATTGCTGTTTGGCAGATGCAGTCTTGATGGTCAAAATTAAGGCATGTGAGCCTTATAAAATAATATCTTTGTTAAAACTGAAGGTCAAGAGATGCCAGTTAGGAACTGCACAGTGTTTGTGCAGTGCTGCTAGGGGACTGTGCACGTACGTGTCTTACAAGGTCTGGTGACTGCAACACGTGTGGGGAGATTATGAGGAACATCTTTATATCTTCAAGGTTTTGAAGGAAGTATACACTGTGGTAATAGTGATAGTAATATTTGGCACTCATGGAGTTTTATACGTCTGATGCATGGTTAAGCCATTAAGCCATTAAGCGATGCTCATGACATGTCTGTGAATGAAGAATAATTGCTGATAAATTCACACTCTTATGTTTTAAAAATGCATGCTTTCATTTTTGGGAAATTGCCTGTGTCTGTGTTAGCGATTCAGTGACAGACCATGGTTTTAACTTAGGTGTGTTTCATACCCAGAATCTACTTATTTGAGCTGTGTATGTTGAGGAGCCATAAAAAACTAGTTGGCTTCAAGGAAAAAAAACAATATAAATAAATTAATAAATAAACCCCAAGGCAACAACCCAGTGTGTTCATTGCTACAAATAAAAATGTACTTAGTAATAATCCTGTCTTTTTTCCTATCTTGTTTTCATTGTCCTGGATATCTGCAGATCTTCTTTCTGTGTTGAATTCATGGCTTCAAGCGCTGTGTCTGCTGCAGTGTGCTAAAGATGTGAGGAGGAATCAGGGTGAAAGCTTATTAGGACCATCTCCAGTGCGATTCTAATGTCTTTCATTCTGAAATCTAGAAAAAAATCCCAGAAATACCAGATTGTAGCAGAACATAGCAGCATATCCAACAGACACAGGAAATTAAAAAGCTGAAAGAGAGGCCAGCAAGGAGTATTACAACTAATGATGCTCACAGCTTTCAACATTACTACCTGCGGCCAGTGAAGGCTGGTTACCTGGCTCATGCCCGAAGATCCTGAATTTTCCCTGTACCACCTTTGAGGAACCATACCTTTGGCATGTGTGGCTTTGTCCTCTCACAGGTAATGACAATGTTTTCAGGGCTCAGCTTTGATAAAACAAACTGCTACACAATTGGAACAGATCCTGTCTGGAAAACATATTAAAAAAATTTTCAGCTGAAGCGGTTCAAATCACTCGTGTACTTCCTCTGTTAGTCAAGAGGAGCATTTGTTTAATGCTTTTCTTGAATGATTTCCTTGCATTCCCCCCCCCCCCAAAAAAAATGCTTTTTTTTGGGGGGGGGGGTGTCAGTGAGTTCCTCAGAAAGCATGCGGCTCTAAATCTTATGGATTTAGTTAGAAATTCTGTTGCTAGGAAGCCTCTAAAGAAATATGTGGTATGAATAACATGAATACATACAGTAGTCCTCAAATAGCCCTTGTATCCATCTGTCACATGTCAACATTTGTTTATGGAAATATCCGTTCCCAAATGTCAGTCTACTTCATTCAAAACTTCACAAGTTTGCTGTAAAATTGTCATCTTCAACTACGCAGATGAGTCCAAATAACTCTAGTGCAAATAATAAGCTTTGACCTCAAGAAAAGCACTTTTATTGTTGAGTTGCTGCATTTCTCCTTTAGCTTTCACTGCCTTTGTTCAGCTACATGTATAATTTATTCTTTATTTAATTGTTTTTCTGTTACAGATTTCATAATTGCAGTTTAAGTGTTACACTGGGACAGGTCAAAGATTAATTTGATTTTAATTCTTTTTTTAATCACAGTTTTCTCCAAAGCTTGAGTTACATTTCTCTGTGTAGAGTTGCTACATTGGTCAAACATAAATTTTAACCCACTTAAAGCTACATATTACTTCTAATCTTGGAAAAATCCTCTCTTTAGTTTAGGAAGACATTTCATCTCTGTTCACCATGAAATTGCCACAAATGGAGTTGTGCTGTTAATCCCATATGTGTAGGATTGAATCATTATTCTTTAAGGCATTTATGAATTATCCTTTGAATAGGGAATTTAGTTTTCAAAGAAATTTATGGATTTAATGTTATTTCATCTCAGAGATGTGTCTGGATTTTCCATGTTCTGTATCTGGACTGATGTTTGTCTGGACAAGGGCTATTTACTGCAATTTGGGATCACAGGAAAAGGTTAAACATTTGCGCTAGAAACAAAAATAGGCTGGAGGATCTGGAATCACAGTTGTCACCACTGTCCAGATGCGCTTTGCAACTCAAAATCCCTTTTGGAATTTAAGTTTACAGTGGGATCTACATCTTTGTCTCCAGGTACTGCATGTAAAATAAAAAGGTCTTGTGCTCTGTGGATTAATCTTGTTATTGGTACACTGACAGGTCGATAATATGTGCCTGTGTTGGTGCTCCTTCTCAAGAAGCTTCAAGGTTTAATGTTTCTACTCATTCGGTTCTTATGGGAAAGATGTCCCCATTCTACATCGCTTTCTTTCCTGGCCAGCTAGTTGGGCCAGGACAGATAACAATGCTGGCAGCAAAAAAAAAATTATACAAGTCTTAGAACAGAACTTAATTGACTTCTAAATTTGTCTGAAGAATTAAAACAACAAAATGGTAGTCTGTTGTGATAAAAGCCTTTTGAATTTGTACGATCTCAGAGTTCTGTCACTGCAAATGTCTCTGTTGTGGGAAACGATGTTATTTACTTCTCACACAAATCAGAGGATCACCAGGAATGCACACCTTTTCGTTCTCGTATTACTAATCGTGCTGCTCTTAATAAGAATAAAAATTCATGTTAATAACTGTTTTGTTCCAAGAACAGGCACAGGTAGTGTTTAATGTTACCTCCTGAGGTCTGTAGTCTCACTCCGATGAGATCACTTTGAAGGAGCAGACTGCATCTGTCAGCCCTGAGTCACGTAACAAGGCACTAACTGCTGGGGCACATCCTGATCCTGATATGGCTCCCCCGGCTTTGCTTTGTTTTCAGCAGCAATATTTCAGGAAGATGTGTGACAATTTCAGGTGCCTCTTGATGAGGAGCGAGAACAGATACGTTCCAAACGCCAATGGGTGCAGCGATGGCCGGCGGCTCCACCATGGACGGGGAGCCACGGTGACGGCGAGGCACGCAGGAGTGCTGAGCCAGGATGGGGGGCACCAAGTCAGGATTGGGTCCAGTGACGCTGCTCAGTGTCACACACAGCCCAGTGAATCCATAGCCGTGAGACAGCTCTAGGGTCAAGCCAGGAAGCCCAGGCGTCAGGTCTGGATGGGGGAGGCAGGAGACCAGATGCAGATGTAGCTTAAAATCAACTCCAACATTTTTATTGATTTCACCACTTTCACCACCTTCCTTTTCTGCAAAGAACAGCATCTCACAGCATACCCGCCGTGGCATGCCCCTGTCTACGCTCTTGTGTTTGCCAAGCACGTAGTGTACAGTGGAGCATCAAAGATCATAGCAGTAGAAGACTTACAGGAACTGTCCAAAGGCAGACTTACAGGAACTTCAGACAGGTCATTTTAATGAATTTGCTGTATTATTTAGGCATTATGAAGAATCTTAGAAATGCATCTATTCCCCAGCAATTTAAGAGTCATTTACTGAGGTGTCACTCAAGTGGATTATTCTTGCTCGTGAAGTGTCACCTAAGCACTGGCCCTGCATATGATGTTTCCTACTTCGTGACGGTAATGAAGCTTTCTAATGTTGTTGGCAATTTGAATACATACTAAACTTTTATATAAGTACTGGTGTAATTCCTATAAGTTTCTTGGATTTTATGTGCTGTTTTGGGTACTGGCAGCTTAAGTGGTTTTATGGCTAGTTTGTGCTGCCACTATGACTTTAAAGCGTTTGGAAAGATTTTCGTGAATCTCTGCCCAGTACTATGTCGTTCTTTTACGGAAAAGCTTTTCTTGGTGGAGGTGAAGAAATAATGAAGGGAATCTACGATTTCCATATTTATTTAAAATATGAATATATTTATTTATTGGGCAGGTAATCAATCAGAAAAGGTATGAAGATATAAACTCAGTGAACTTTCACTTTCTCGACCAGGTGGCCTTCCATCACATGGTAATATATAACATTGCAGAGCTACCTCTCCAGTAAATTTTACTACAACTCTGCCAATGTCTTAATAAGGTAACTGGGGATTACTGTGTTTTTACACTACGTTTGATACTGTTTTACACTTATGTTTTGAAAAAGAGAAGTGAAACAGGTAAGGACTTAAGCCTATTAGTAAAACCGTAAGTCAGAAACTTGTATAGCAAGTGCTGGTAACGTGCCCGACTATTGCTGTTATAGATACCAGTGCTTAGCATATTTTAAATTTGCTCACATTCGTAGTATTTAGACATCAGCAAAGATTTGGCGTTTCATGCTCCATGTTAACAATGAAACCAGAGCTTTGTCTAAGGTTTCTGTGAATATGCTTAGGGGTCTGTTTTTCTGGTAGTTGAGCAAAGAGATCCAAACCAGGAAGATGAATGTAAAGGATGTTGGGGAGTGCAGTTTGGGTCTGCTCATTTGACTCCTTGTGCTTGCGCCGTGAGTGCTGAAGTGATTTTTTACATTTCTTTTTCCTGTGGGTTTTTTCCATGCTTCTGGTTATGGATTTTCTCTCAATGAGGTGTTGAGGGTTTGATATATGAAAGGATCTCTTCTCCAAAATCCATATAATCCATATTATTTGCTATATGCCTTGAATCTTCTGTGTGGTCATGTGTATTCGTTCTGGAAAGATGACAGAAAGATTTCTAGTAAGAATTGGATGATAAATCAGGATGGTACTTTAACTAAGGTAATTGCAATCCTGAATTTCCTTGAGTGTTTAACTTCTCGTACTACTTTACTCTAAACCTAGAGGTGATCTGAATGCTGGTTTTTCAGCAACCAGGGTGAATGGAAATACTTATTATGTAGGTGGTTGGCTATGGGGTTTTATCGCATCTCTCAAATAGAAACAATATCCCTTTTCATTTGTGTGGAGACTTTTGCCTGAGGATGTTAATGCAGCTTTATAACATTCTTGGGAAAGAGAAGAACATTATTAAATCTAGTCTGCCAGTAGAGTAGCTTTAGTCACACTCCAGCAGAGAAAGCATACCCCAGTGGGGAGCAGAACCATATTTTCCCCATCTCTTGAGTTTAGAGCTTATATTGGACCAAGTCACGTGCTCTTGGTGGCAGATACATATTTATTTGTAGATAAATGAGTCCTTTGCAGCATTCGTTCTGTCTCATCAATATGGTCCATCAAATCAGAGCAAACTGCGTGCAGATCATCAGGATCAAACTGGGACTAGTGTACATGACCCTTTGCCACCCTATCACAGCAATTCTCCATGTTTTATGCAGCGATGAAATCTGACTTCTTAAATCAGGGGATGTCTTTAGTATGGTATGAATAAACATAAAACACCATAGCACTTCCAAGGCTTTCCTTTGAAACTCTGAGAAACCGGTAAGAATTGTCTCGTGGCAATCCATTTACAAAAGGAATACACAGGCTTTGTTACGAAGTTTTAAAAGCCACAATATGGGTTTATCTTTGTTAATCATGAAATAGAAATTAGCATCCTCAACTAATGTTAGCTGGCTGACGCTGTGGGTAGTTCCCTTTCAGAAATGTATTTCTTTTTCTCACGTTGAAATACCTTTTCCTCTCTCTTCTTGTTTTTCCTCACCTTATTTTTCCTATTTGGCACGTAGAGACTGACCAAAGTTTGTTGATTAGACACTGAGATGATATTGCTTCTTTGGTACATTGGTCCTCTTAGCCCTGTGAAACATTTCTTTCCCCAGTGGTCTTGTTTTCTTTCTTCCTTTGGAGGTATACTGATCAATTCGCACGGAGGACACTGTCTTAGCTTAGTCCCCGTAAAATCTTCCCTATGGTCCAGTAACTATCATTGTAACTATGGTCAGGTGAAGCATATAACTAAGTGGGTGGAACACAGGCTATTTAAGGCATTTACTGAAGACATTAAGGAAGGGGCACGTGAAAATTTATTCTGTCAATAATTGCCCGAACTTTTTCAGGACTGACAATACATGGAAAATAAAGTGACTGTGTGCAAGACAAGGTTTGCAGACAGAGAGGATGGAGAGCACGGTGTGGGAAAGGTGGCGTTGGAGGCAAGGTGGGTTCAGCGGTGCTGCCAACTAAGTCCCGCGCTTCAAAGCGCTTGGCCGTGTGCTCGCTCTGTAAGGCCAGCTAAAAAAGCCTCCTCCATCTTTTTCACTTTTTCTGCTTTCTGAAAAATTCACACAAACTACCTGCCTTAGAAATGCCTCGTTGTTTGCAGGCAGGATTTATAAATAGATGTGTTTATGTGGCGGTTGATTAAAAAAAAATAAAAATAAAATCCAAATAAGAAACTTCCTGTGTGATGGATTCTACATGCTTGTCTAAGGAATCAATATTCTCTTTGATTTGCACAGTATGGATTCAATTTATATGTGCTGAGAGAAGCAGGAATGCACTTTTCTAAGGAAAGAAAACGATTCTTTAAGTTGTTTATATAGAGTATTTTATTTGCAGATGAAGAATATGTGCAAGTGTAATGGGTCTGTCAGTTGCAAATGATTTCTATGTATATAAAAAGAGATCAAAGATATAACCTTCCTAAAATAGACCTCTTTATGTAATCATTATAAAGTACTACCACAGGCAAGATAAATAGAGGCTCATCATGGTGATAATGTACTTAGAAAGTTGCGTTCAAGCCTAATAAGGAAAGTATTTTGCTATTATTGCTGTCCATATATTTTAATTATTTATAAGCGCACTATCAAGAGCAAGACAGGGGCTTTACAGATAAAAACATTAGAAAGCTGGTATCTTTTTCCTTGTTCTTTCTGAAAAGTTTTGACCATTATAATTTTGGGCAAAATGTTTTATGTGGACTATCTGATGTCAGTTCAAAGTGTGAAGGAAATTAGAATAATACAACAGACGTTTGAGTATCTGACTCAAGTGAAAGGAACCAAGAACTAAATTAATTTAAAGCACGAAGAATCATTTCAGTTGCTTTTTCTAGGGAAATAAGGTATGTGCTTTCTGGTTGTGTTTTATGAGCAGCTTTATAAAACCCTTGTATAATTTCAGCAGAGATGGAGAAATCAGAGTTAGGATCCTGGAAGCGTTTATGCAGAAACCTTAACTTGGAGGTGTAGAAGCAGAGAATTAGTGCTGTTTATAAATGTTCCCAGGGCTAGGGCCTAAAAAGAGAAAAGAACTAGCAGAGTTTTTAGTTCACCCTGTTACCAATATAGAAATGTTCAGCAGAAGATCCAGTAGCTAGAGGCACTTCTGCTGGTTCCTGCCCTCCCCCCTGAACAAAGCGGTTGTTCAGTGCAGTTTTTCGTCTTTTTTTCTTTTTTTTTTTTTTTTTCCCCAGTAGTCATTTAGTTATTATTTGGCCGAGCTGTGCTTACTGCAGTACCTTTCACACTAATTTCAGCACTCCAGCTTTTGAATGATGAATGTTGACTGTGCTCAGAAATCTTGTTGAACTTTTCCAGTCCTGAAATGTGTTGAAGTGCACGAACTGATTTTGATGTGAAGTCCACTGTGCCAAAAAGGAATAAGTAACGCATGTCTGGACTGGGCTAATATACATGTTCTGTAAGCAACCTGATGAACTTGCTGTCTTGGCCAGTTGTAAGGCTGCGTCTGAGTTACTGTCTGTGGTTTCTCTGCGGGGCTCTGGTGTTGGTGCTTTCAAGGCTTTTCTGTCCTCTCGAATATCTTTTTTGATATTATCCCCCTTCACATGTAATGCTTGCTGTAACTCTAATTCTGATCACTCTATATTCATACCTGTAGTTTACCCTTTTCCATCTGGACAGTATTGGCAATACGTACTCTGATGACTTATGTGAAACCATTTCAATTTAACTGAATACAGGTCCGGCATTTGTCTCACAGCTCTAGCTTTTATTAAACAACCCACTGCCATCTACCATTGCCACTTCTTATCTGTCCTTTGACCAATAAAAAACTGAATTAATTTTTCATTTCAGGTCTAGTAACTCCCAGTGGGGAGTGCTTTCCCGGAGTTCAGACAGGCAGTTCGATGCACCATGTCCTCTTCATTCACTAATTTGTGTAGGTTGATCAAAAATTGCTTTCTGCATGAAATTAAATATCCTGGGAGAGAGGATGTTTTGAAAGCTGTCTGGCAAGAAAAGTTCATATAGAAATTAATATTCGGTGCAGAAGTTGGCTGTTAATTTTCACAAGTGTTTTATGATGGCAGTAGTACTTTAATACAGAAAGCACTTCGTAGCTAGAGAAAATAGATAACTCTATTATCTGTAAACAACAATAGAAACTATACATCAAGTAACCATCCCATTTTTAAGATTTAGTGAGGCTTACTTTTAATTTTAGTTTCTACCAAGCCTTCCTGATTTATCACTTCAATGTCTCTCAGTTTATTGTAGTGCTGAACTGAGCGCGGTCTCCCCTCCATAAATAAACACACCCCATTATTGTATTGTCTGTAACTACAAAACTCAACAGTAATATTTGGGCAATAAGCTTGCATAAAATTTGGTTGTTGTCTCCTCTAGTTTGTTCTGTCTTCTCATTCTCATTAACAGAACTGCTTGACGGTAGATAGCGAATAAAATAGGAACATAAAACGTGTTTTACCAGCTCAGGTGGTCCTTGCCACCCACTCATCCTTCTCCAGGACCAGGCTCTCCCAGGTCTTTTGAGCAAAGATGAACATACCCGAGAGCAGGCATTTCTGGAAATACCTGCCAAGATACAAACTGGCTTCGTAACCCTCCCGCAGCCTCACCTGTTCCCCTGAAGATGAAAATGTACATCTCTGCCATGTCTTCTTTATCAATTGCAATAAAAGTCTATTCCTTTGGTGGAGAGGGCAATGTTTATAAAGTCTTACTGAGCCATTTGCTTTACTCATACCTTGGAGAAATGAGTTAAAATATTTATATAAAGTTGTCTTTTGATTTTACCGCATCTAAAATACTAGTCAGCTAATTGGTATAAACAGGGGGTGTTTTCATGTGTGTAAAAGTTGCATTTGGAATCTTTTGAAGTCAGACACAGTTATCAAATGGCTGCAGGAAAGGCAGAGGCAACGGTACGCTGCTCTCTCTGCTTGGACTTGTTTTAATTACTCTCACATTGCCCAGCAAACAATTCAGGTCTTAATTTTTAGGTGGGGGATATGGTCCTAATACCAGAGTATCTTCAATGGCAAGTGAAAGGTTGAGAGGAAGGAAAATTCCACTAAAAAAATTATAAAATAATAAAAGAGAAACCAGATACCAATGGCTATTTGCGCTGCCCTCCCACACATGCACACGCTTTCTGCCCTGAGTCAGGACCCTTCCATCGGTTTATGGAATTTGATTTAAGTCATGGTACTGCTCTTTAACCTCTGGAGAACAGATGAGGTCAAACCTACAGGAATCATCCTGTGCCTGGTGGGAACCTGTAGGTAGCACAGCATCATAGAGATGAGTGTGAGTGTCATGGGTTTATGCTGTGGCATCCTTTCCAGACCAGTTTTTCTCAGAATTGAGGAAAGAGACTGGCAGTGCAAAAGAAAGTGGGTTTATTGCACAAAGAAGTGAATTTGTGGTTGGAAATGTTTCGGAACCACTGCTACAAACTGTCATGACTATGCATCTGTGTCTCCAGTTAGATACTCGCAAGGGCCAAAATTAAAAGATAAACCAGTTCTTCTAACAGCTTTATACATTCTGAATGCTGTGTTGGCTGATCACTCTGTGGTGGCAAAGTTGGTCTCTCCTCAACATTGGTCCTCGTCTTCTATCTCATCTTCCTTTCTAAATGCAGTGGAGGAATACTGTGATATATTGCTGCTTGGTGGCTTGATGTTTCAGTCATTAAACCTGGGAATGATCAAAGCATTGTGTCGACAGCATTGAAGGATGGGCATCTCCGTAGGTCTCCTGAGAAGACTGGGGACGGGAGGTGTTGTCTGCACAGACTCCTGTAAATTTGTCTCAAGCTCTTTGGGGAGGTGCCTTATCTGTGAGTCAGACTAGATCATCCCAACAAAAATGCTCTCATGAGGCCAGAAAAGGACATTATTCCATTTGTGTTTCGACCTATGACTGTGCTTTCCCAAGTCTGTTGAACCTCGGTTGGGGGAGGGAGAAAGGTGCAAAGAGCCAGACATACCAAACACTAAGGTTAGGGAGGTCTCATGTGAAAAACCTGATTTTTCAAGAAGAAAAATTCTATTTAATTCTATTTGAATCTAACTAAAGATGATTTTTTAAAAAATTCTTGTGTAGAGGGAAGCAGGAAAAAAAGCCAGAAGTTGTTGATCTGATTTGCATGTTCTTCAAAAGAATGATGAAAAGAAAGTTTGGCCTCTAAAATGTTAGGGAGCTGAAAGCAAGACTTGCCTGTGTTAAAGAAATACTCGGTGACACATGGGATGAAATATGGATTTCCTTTCCTGGATGAGTGCCCTAGGCCTTCTGCTGGTCGTATACCTGCATATACAAAGTGCTCTGTATAATGTGCTACTGTAAGGACACCTGGCAGAGATATATTTCAGGCCAAGCGGTTAACAGTCTCAGAAGAAGTGGGAAACTAATGGAAATCCCGGCTTTGTGTGGCTGAGAGTGGATATTAATGTAAGTAAGTAAATTTGGAGTTCTATCAATTTTTGAGAACCGAACTTTTGAAACTCTGAAGCAAAGCTTGGCCTATTCCAGCCCCTCCATGGAAAACTGACTTCTTTCTTAGGGTTTATTTTTAATGTACTCTTGAGATCTAGCAATGGGATTTCTACTACTTCCTCAGCTGGTGGTTTGGAGGCTGATCTATTATTTCCAAGATATGTGTGCCAGGATCTGAAAAGGTACTCAGAACTTTCCTGTTCTTCCATGTTCTTAATTCAAGTTATAGCTACAAATTTTAAAGGTAATCATAGAGATTCTGAAAAAGAAAAAAAAAATATTTTTAAAGCAACTGGGCTGTAACCTTTCTCTGAAAGGGGAGAGTGAGGAAACATCACTATTTTATTTGAAATAAAGGAGAGCGTCCCTGTTAATGATGGATAAAATATCCGTATTTGCACTCAGTTAATGACTGTTCATTTTAGTATTTGTAAAACATGGAAATATTTAGGTTCCTCCTGTAATTTGTGTAAACTTTAGGCCAAACAGCATTTGCCAATGGCCCTTCAGTTACTGCGAAGGTTTCTTTCGGTCCTCTCTTGAGAGGAATAAAACCACATTAGGAAAAGCTGCAGGTACTCATGGTTCTTCCTAGCCAAGTGCGAACGCATTCAGCCTCATAGCTACAGAGATGAACCGAGCTATGAACTGTGGATACAAAGCTGTGCTGTAAAGCACTTTATAACTTAACAGCACAACGTACTATTTTGCAAAGCGATATATAGCACTATTCAAGCCCGGCTAGAGAAAGCCCATTACCACCTTGCAGGTGAGAAGCATGTTTTAAACCATGGCACTCAGGACAGTTTTGAATCCTGCTATAATGAAAGCCCTCTAAATGTACCAAAAAGATGTATCGACGTATCTTAAAAAGGAGATGTAGCCTTGTCTGTAGTCTAGGGAGGTGATATTTGATGAAATTGCGTCTGTACTTCCTCATGTTATTTATATCCAAAGATATTGCCTTCTATGCTTGATATAATCTGTGTTATCTCTGGTACATATAGTCTCCCTCAGGCTTCTCATGAAAATGAGGCATTTATGATTTCCCTGGAAAATTAGATTTTACCTAAATACATCCACACTGATTACAAAAAGCACTGCAAAAATCTTCGCATTTAGGGTTGCATGGATGTTTCTAATTCCTTGACTGCAGCATTAAACCTTTCTGAATTTTCCTCCTGAGGAGAATTTTTTCCCATCCTGATTTCTGCCTGAAGACTAATGCATGGTTTGTCAACTTTGAGTGAAAGTTGTTCATCTGCTTCTGAACAGAATGGTAGACAGAAATATTATTTTTCTTATTATTAAATAAGCACAAGCAAATAGGTTTTGCGGCTCAGGTTATATCCTCGGTTATATGGTGTGCCATCACCCACAGTTTGAATATCTTTAGAGTTCTTAATGGATAATTCAACTTTTAAAGGGTTAAGCAGATTTTTTTTGTGGTATTACGATAGTTTCTTCTTGTTTAACTTTTGCAATTCCCCTAAACAGTTTACTGATGGCAAAAGAGAAAACATATAGTTTTTTTTTAACTGTATATTATTTAAAATGCAACTGCAATGGAAAGAACAAGGCTTTTGGGTAGAACTTCCAGCAGTTTAGTGACTGCTTTGTATAAAACATCAGCACTGCGAATCCTGCAGCCCACAACATGAGCCGAAAGACAGTAGTTTGTAGAAAGAAACCCAACCTGTTATTTCTGTCGAGACTCAATTCGTATTGCTTCACTCTGTAGAAAAGGGGCCAGCACAGAAGGAGGAAAAAGGGCATTTGGGCAGCTGAGATGATTGGCGATTGCTACTAAAAAAATCATCCACACCAATGTGCTATTCCTCGTGTTTGTTAAAATGCAAGTGAACAAATTATTACTTCACTTCTAAATCACCAGCAGCACATGAAGTCATAAAGAAGGGATGTATTTTGAGTTTTGGCAGATATGGATGGAGAAGGAAATTGTTTGCCAAATTTTTATTATCTGCCATGGTTCATCCTTTCATTTTTTTCCTAGTTAGCTCTTGTGAAGAAGGGCCACCTTTAAAAATTAATAAGTGCAGTAATGATAAATACAACAGTGGAAGGGAAAGGAGGAGAGATTAGTTTGAAGGAAGACTTGGCAATCATACAGAAATATCCTTAAGCAAAAATTTATATTTTTTTTCTGTAGATCAAACCACTGCATTTAAAAACACTTGAAACAGAGCATAGACCCCAAGCTTTAAAAGTTTCATTTTAATTTTTAATGATAATGTTTCTGAAATTTACTGAGCAGACTTAAGCAAAGCCTTTGCTTTTCAAAAGCAGGGTCTACTTCATTCTCAGTACATAGTTGAAAACTCTGTGCTTACTAAAAGAGAGCTACAGTGATGCTTGTTGCTGACATGCTTCTACCTGTATCGTTCAATAGCATCAGAGCATGTT
Source organism: Grus americana (assembly GCF_028858705.1). Classification (NCBI taxonomy): domain Eukaryota; kingdom Metazoa; phylum Chordata; class Aves; order Gruiformes; family Gruidae; genus Grus; species Grus americana. The sequence continues at coordinate 5,381,493 of NC_072853.1, forward strand.
TGAGGTTCTTGAAAAGATTCTAACAATAAAAGCAAATCAGCACCTTCCAATTTCATATGTTAAATTATTTAAAGAACTAGGGGGGAAAAAAAGAGCATTGGAGAGTGGTAAAGCAGAGGCATGGTATAGCACCTACTGCAAAATTCAGTAGATGTGCATAGAATCATAGAATCTTTAAGGTTGGAAAAGACCTCTAGGATCATCAAGTCCAACCGTCAACCCAACACTACCATGTCTACTAGACCATGTCCTGAAGTGCGATGTCTACATGCTTTTTGAACACCTCCATGGATGGTGACTCCACCACCTCTCTGGGGAGCCCGTTCCAATGTCTGACGACCTTTTCAGTGAAGAAATTTTTCCTAATATCCAACCTAAACCTCCCCTGGAGCAATTTGGGGCCATTTCCTCTTGTCCTATCGCTTGTTACTTGGGAGAAGAGACCAAGACCCACCTGGCTGCAACCTCCTTTCAGGTAGCTGTAGAGAGCGATCAGGTCTCCCCTCAGCCTCCTTTTCTCCAGGCTAAACAACCCCAGTTCCCTCAGCTGCTCCTCATCAGACTTGTGCTCTAGACCCTTCACCAGCTTCATTGCCCTTCTCTGGACACACTCCAGCACCTCAATGTGCTTCTTGTAGTGAGGGGCCCAAAATGGAACACAGCACTCAAGGTGCGGTCTCACCAGTGCCGAGTACAGGGGGACAATCACTGCCCTGGTCCTGCTGGCCACACTATTCCTGATACAAGCCAGGATGCTGTTGGCCTTCTTGGCCACCTGGGCACACCGCTGGCTCACGTTCAGCTGGCTGTCAACCAGCACCCCCAGGTCCTTTTCCTCCAGGCAGCTTTCCAGCCACTCTTCCTCAAAACTGCAGTGTTGCCTGGGGTTGTTGTGACCCAAGTGCAGGACCCGACACTGAGCCTTGTTGAACCTCGTACAGTTGGCCTTGGCCCATCAATCCAGCCTGTCCAGATCCCTCTGCAGAGCCTTCCTACCCTCAAGCATATCGACACTCCCTCCCACCTTAGTGTCGTCCACAAACTTATTGAGGGTGCAGTCGATCCCCTCATCCAGATCATTGATAAAGATATTAAACAAGACCAGCACCACTTTTGGTGTGCCCAGAAAATGGGGAGTTTTCTTAGAAGTCCATCAGTAACTCTTGATAAGAGCAAACCAGGCACAGAGGGAGCCTCTAAAGTGCATGGCTGAGTGGAATAAAGATGCCTTTAATCAGTGCTTGCTTTTCTGTACTGTCAAGTCTATAGCAGGCATGGAAAGATAAATCCAACCTCAGATTCTGAGTGAGTCTAAGGTAAGAGTAACATGCTGTAGCTGGCACGACTGTCTGACGCAGAGAAGGCTTTGAAGTATGTGCTTCATTTGCAATAGGTTGGCTTGTTTTTACCCAACAGAAACTGGGTTTTAGTTCTCTCTCCAGTTCCTTCATGTAAATAAGTGTTAAATTACAAGAACCTTGTCTCCCTCTCAAAATTCTGGGAAAATTTACAGTATCAATGATGGCAGTTGGATGAGAAGTTCATAAGTAGGGCTGTTTCCAAGCCCCAGGGATGGTGATGGTTCATCAGGCAGTGGTCTGGGTGCAGCCTTGAGCTCCTCTTGCTAAGTTCTCTAATGGGGCAAGTCCAGTGGAAATCAGATGCTTGGTCCCAGATCAAACCCCATCATGTTAATCCCCCTGTACTATAAATCAGGATTAGAATGGTTTCTTTAATCCTATTAGCTAAAAACTATTAATTCCTTTCTCCTCTTGAATGGTGTATTGGAGACAACTTCTACAGACCTTTCAATAAAGATTTTCAATAAAGCCTATGGCATGATAATTTGGGATTCCATTGATTTGAGGAAATTCCATGCACACAGGTGCCTACCTACTCCTTCACAGGGCCCAAAATAATTCCAGAATGAGAAGCAAGCTAAAACTCACTACTGGCAATCTGTTGTTTCATACCGTGGAAATGACTAAGCTGGGGTGTGCTGATAGTTGGCATGCTCCACTTTTCTGTTTCTTATACCAAATGCAATGCGCTTTTTGAGATTGGTTAAATTCCCAAAGAGTTTTGTCTACTCAGAGCACTTCAGTCGACACCATGCAGAGGTAATGAACCAGCAGTGTCAGAGACCAAAAAAATTGACACTGTTTGGGGAAGTGGTACAGTATATTTTTGCCCCACAACGCTGTGCCATTGGTGTGCCTGGGCAGAGATTTACAGTGTAGGCACTTGTCTCTATGAAAGCAGGCAAAGGCCACTGTATTATGCTACGAAGCAGCCTGGAAGGCTGCAGATTTTACTGTTTAGTTTAGTGGGTTTAGTTATTCCAAAGCAAAGAAAAAAAAATAAAAATGCCTGAAGCCTGTAATTAGAGCCTTTGCACTTCTGAAGTACACCAGCTTGTATTACTTTTGAAACTTGTCCCATTATTGTTAATGGAACCTGCTCATAAAATCTGTTTCCCCAAATGCTTACCAGATAGAAAGCATCGCGCAACAAAATTTATAATTATAGGGAGATGTCTCTTTTCTTTTTTGTACTTTTTAGTTTATTTGTGCTTTCTCTATTATATAGAAACATATGGAAGAGAATAAATAGAAAAAAACCCAGATGATAGGGGGTAGGCAGAGAAATTAGGAGATGTAGCCAAAAGAGAAAAAAAATGTGTTTCCATGTATGTCATTTCCATCACTACAATATATCAAGTTAGCTCTTAATCTGTCTCCTTGTTTATAAGAGTATCACAGTCTTGGCCAGAAGATGACGGACTGAAGCAGGGACGCTTGAACCGAAAGTGCGAACCCGTGCCTCGCGCTGGCGAGCTCCCTGCTGCAGCCGAGATGATCCAGCTGGCTTTTTGGGTCACATCCAGAACGGCGTGCAAAACCCATACTGAGTGGAGCAGTCCGTGGTGAAAGGTCCTTGTTTTACCAATAGACGGGAGGTTTTACACTGTTTCCAGTGACGGGATATTCTGGAGTCTTTGAGGCTTTTGATTTGACCGTCAGTCCCACTTTGCCTTTTTGAAGACTTTGCAGAGATTTAAAATGAAGGCTAGAGGTTGAAGGAAATGTGAGGAGCAAGAAGATGAAACATTTTTATAGCCAAGAACTGAAGCACCTGCCCAGTGCTGAGTTTTCCTGGCAAGCCAGGCCTGGACAGTCCGAAGCTCTGGGAAATTAAAATACATCCTCATGACTGACATGGATTTATAGGTCTCCATCAGTTCTGTTTTAGCTCATAAATATCCTTTAAATACCCATATTAAGGTACATACCTTCCGTAGAATTGTGCAAATAACAAAATATTGCAAATATTTAGATAAATCAGAGCTTCTTCATTTAATTACTGTATGTAGCTAAAGAACAGTGGGAATAGAGAGAATTTAAATAGGTTGAACTGAAATGCAGAAGCAAGGGGAAAGTTTTCAAATCTCCCTTGTCAAATACAGAAACTCTTGTAATATTGATCCCTTGCTTTGTATTAGTTTAAGTGGTAGGAATGGCCCTTATGAAAATTCATGAAAGTACTTTGGAAATATCTCTTCAGTTTTCAAGCCTTAGCTGTAGGATTATTGTTATCATTGATTATAATTTAAAGTGACTCATCTTCTGTCCTGTATGTTAAAGGCATGAGATCTCTTCATTTTATACACAGATCCACTTCGCAGCTTGCGGTTGATGAAATATGTACCCTTTGCCTTAAGAATAAAGAGAGGCAGCACGAAACATGGAGCATTAGCTGCAAAAATATCTTCTGCGCTATTGTGTTTAGGACTTGCTTTGTAGAAAATTGTTTCTTTTCACTGCAATTTTGATGTTACAAAGAGGAAAGATACCGGCACATTGAGCCGTGGCAGGGCAATCCATTAGAAAGTTCTCTCTTTGATCAGAGTCCAAGCGTAACTAATTGCACCTTGTCTTGTCACCCAGGGGATTGAGGCACTTCAGGTTGCAGTGGCGTCTGTCCTTTTGAGTTGTGGTGTGGCCTGATACACATCCTTTCACTTCTAATAAGTGAGTGAATCTCCCTGGTTAGCAACCTGTAAAATGGTAGTGATAATTGTTACCTAGCCAGGAGGAGGGGGATGAAGTGTAATCAGTGAATGTTTTAGTGTTCATTGGGAAAAAATGTGATGTACAAATGCTGCTTTGATTTTTTTTTCTTTTAAGACTGTATCTATTAAATCTGCTATTGTGGAATTGTTCTCGGTGCTTTCAGGTATCGGATCGGTAAGCTAAGAGGGCTTTGCCATCCTGAAATGCTGTGGGTCTTGACCAGCCGTAGGTACAAAGGCTTTTTCTCACAAATGTAAGGAAAATAATGCTTCAGAGCCCTTCGCTTCCTTTGAATAGGATCATCTAAAGGGAAACTATTTTAAATAGGAATGCAAAGCAAATCGCAGCACTTCAGTAACAGGCTCATCTTGCCACTGTTTAGGGAGGTAAGTAACTTTGCACTTGGGAGTTTTTCTGTAAGTTTGCAAGGTCTATTTGAGTAGAAGTGTTTCCAAGACAGACAATGTTACCTGACTTTCTGACAAGCTTAGATGATTCTGTCTCTGATCTGTCTTTCTTCTTTTTGGTCTTTTTTTTGATTTATTTTTTATTTTTTAAAGTTTCTCTCTTTGTCAGTATTTCAGCACTTCCTAGGTAAATTAGACTTAACACAGCAAGCCTGCCAGTAGACTTCACCTTCCAAGTGGCTTTCTCCTGATAAATATGCTCATTAAAGTACTTAGTTACATAAAGTATGGGTAAGCTTCACCAAAAAAACCCCAAAACACCCCAAATCTTACAAGTTTTCCTCCTGATAATAAAACATCTCAAAGCTTAGTGTTCTTGGAGAAGCCCATCTGCTGGTCAGAAGTGCTATTGCCTCGGCTCTGCTATTTCATACTGAGCTCTGTTAAAAACATCCTCCCTAAGAAGAACTCTTTCCTGATTGTCATAGACTGGGAACAATAAATAAAATTCTAGCCAATGAAATTATAACTCTGATAATATGAATAGTTGGAATAGAAGAATCAGTGGAAATGTGTTGTAATTGCATTCCAGTCTGAGATTGCGGTATGGAGCCATGTAGAGGGATAGCCAATGTTTTTGGCCTGGTTTACCATGTCATCATAGCAGGCTGTGAAGTGTGTTGTCACTTAACACACCAGCATGACCAGGATTTCAGAAATATTGTTCTGGTTTCTGTTGCGAGCTGTTAACTGTAAGAAAAAGTAAATGAGACAAGCGACCTCCTTGCCTTGTCCACTCTGTCCGTCCTCTTCCCCCACTGAAGTTTGAAAAAAATCCATGTAGGACTTGGTTCAATTGCTGTAGCCTGATATCCAGTGTGTGATAATGAGGTTTGCCATTGGGGCACTGAGAAAAGCCTGGTGAAACTCAAGTTATCCTGGTGTTTAATTTAATTAAGTGCAGGTTTCAGTAAGCAGAGGGTGAGATTGCAGCTCTGTGCTGTGTTCTCACGCATCGCCCCTTTCCATCTTGGGTGTATAAAATAATACATGGGCTGATTTTCATTTGCTGTTGATTTAATAATCTAATAGTGTGATGGTAGAAGACCTCCCAGCCATATCTTTACATTTAGGAACAGTTGTGCTTTGGGATTTCATTCCCAAAAACCGTACACTGTTGTCCAATATTTTGTCTGCCTATGCATTTATGGTTAAGAGCGTCTCCCCTGTACCTTCTTCTACTGAAATGAAAAACTTGCAAGGACATCTTGAAGTTTAGTGAGGTGATTATGGTTCCAATTTAATTGTTAGACAGGCCATAATATAGTTATTATTTAATTATATAATTAACTTCCATTAATTTCATAAACCATTAAGGGAAGAGAAGCGTGGTTAAATATTTGACCATAATTTTGACAGATTAATCCTTGCCTGGAGCAAGGGCTTCTGTTAGCTGTTCTGTCATTCTAAGATTATGCAAGCTCCTCCTCATTTTTAATTTTACACTTGATTAATTCTACTTTGTTTATGAATTTGTTATTTGCGGCTGACTCCCCTGGATGCTAATTGCTACTGTAAACTACAGATACTGCTGAGCTAATGTATTCTGAAAATATCAGGAAAAGGAAGGATGTCATGAATGTACAGTTAAAAAACGAGCCACTGATTTGTCATTTTGAGTTCTTTCCAAAATAAAAAATATAGATCCTTTATTTTTTGCTTTTTTTGGAGAAAATGCCCATCTCTCCCTTATTTATATCTGTGAAAGATGAGAGTGAATCTGGTAAAAAGAGAGGGTTTTTTCAGTATTTGGTCTTATATTTGATGTGTTTTATTCCACAGTTATTAAGAAGAGAGTATGACTTCGCATATTCCAGTCAAAATTTCAAGGTTATTTAAACTACAATAGTTAGGAATTGGGTTCTAGATAAAGTCTTAATCTAAGTGGTAGGAATACAAAAATTGATGGCATCAAAATTTTGACATCAAACAATGCAATTCTTTGCATTGTCCTTTCATTGCTTCTCCAGTGAAGGGAAGGTAAGATGATCAGTGGAGTGCAGATAAGCTGTAAGAAATACAAATCAGGATATCAGTCCTTTCACAGGGAGAGTTGTCCTATTGGGTGTGTGATGATCTGCATGAGGATCAGAAAAACTTTTTGTTGCTATGTTGATCTTCCAGACCGAATCTGACAGCCAAAGGAGAAGCCTCCCATGCAGAGGTTGGCTTTCGGTGGAGGTGTCTCAATGGACATCCAGGTGTTGGGAAGCTTTTGAATGGCCTGAGGCAAATCAGTTTAATCAGTTGCACTTGAATTTCTTATCTTCACAAGTGTAGGCATGTTTGTGTTTACCCACTGTTATAAGATGTCCCAGGGAGCTCTTCTTCCCTGCCAAATGTCAGAGAAATTTTCTAAGTCACACTGATTTTCCCTGTTTCTCTTAGGTTTTAAGGTGGTATCTCCTTTGCCTGGTTCAGGATGGCTTTTGTCTGCCTTCTTCACCTTTCCTCAAAATACGGCTTGTCCTTTATCGCACCCTCAACCACAGCCTTAGCTTCATCCTCTGGGCAATACTGAGATTTTCTTTCTTTCTTTCTTGTGGCTGGACAGTGAATTACTATGTGGCAATGAGAGGCACTTCGTAGTAGCCTTTTCCCTTCTTCAGTTTTCATTAAATGCGTTAATTAGCATGTCTCTGGCTTCAGACTGCTTTTTTTGTATTTGAAGCCTACTGAAGAAACACTGGTAATACTTTATATGTCAGATTATCTCAAATATTTAGACACACTTGTCTTCAATGTTTGACTATTTTCTTTATGTGAACGTTGATTAAAGAAAAAAAAAGGATGCTTAGACCAAGTGCAATATCATCCTCCTCAACAAGCCCTCTGCTCCAGGATGAGTTTTGCTCTGGCTCTTAGCAGGATTCCTCTTAGACCCACCCTTTGAGAGTGTTCTGAGATCAACAAGCAACCAGTTGCAGTAAAAAGCCTGGTGTTACTTCTCAATGGGGAACACACAAATTAGTTGTAAAATAGATGGAGATCCTTATAGGAGTTGCTTAGATGGCCGTGACTTTCCCCAGGGGGGTGTCTAGAGTTTAACTATCAGGGTAACAAAATATTTGCCTGCGGGAGCAGACAGCCTTGTCGTGGTAGCATCTGCCAACTGCAGGAATTTCATTTACAGCCCTGAAGAGCCGTGCGGTGCCGTGCCATGTTTTAGCAGTGAATTCCAATAGCAAAGGTGCTAATAGCTCATTATATTGCAACCAGGTGGTGCAGATTCTTGCTGTTGTATCTGGAGAGCCTGCAGAAATGTGATGGTTCATCTGGAAAGGCATCGCTGGCCACTCTGGATTTTCTGAGGTTTCTGCCAGTATCTAAGCAGAATACTATTTGCGATGTTTGTCCAGGAGCTAGGGCTGTGCTCTGTGTTTTCATGCTGCGTTTGGGCTGAGACTTTGAATTTTCATTGGGAAACATTAACGTGCTGTAATATCGTGAGGATGAAGCAATTACCTTAATAGATGCTTCTGTCTTGTTGTGTGGTCTAGAGCGCATTACTTGCCATGCCTTTCTCAGCGTTGCCTTCTGTAAAATGAAATGTTTACCACCAGACTCCTGCAGACTCTTCAAAACAGTGAGAAAGTATTATATGGCATATTAATGTAGCATAATAATAGTAGTATTCCGAGAGTAGAGGCTGACTTAGTTGGTGCAGAAGGGAAAAAAAAAAAAAGTTATTTCATTACCTTTATTTAATCTTGCAGATGGGAAGTCTGTGTGGCCTTTCATCTCCCTGCCTCTGGTTTTTTTTTATTTAACTTGGGTCCAAATGAGCTGATTTCTAGACCCTTGGTAGCTGATCCTTCATTTCTGTGATAACTGGGTTCTCGTGGCCTCTGTCCTCCTCTCCTTTGACACCACGTAGTACTTTGAACTTCAGTTCTAATAAGCGAATGTGGAGTTTGCAGGCATTGAAATCAAAGCAAACAGGAAATCAGGATGTGCCCAGTAACTAACTTGATTAGCATTTTGACTGCATAGGGAACCTGAAAAGTACTTGATAGATGCAATATAAGGCTTTGCAGTGGCAGCAAAAGATATTACTTGTTTAATGTCAGCGCTAAATAATGTAATGTTGATACTGTTGTCAAATGTCAATTTTCATTGCTATTTTCAGTGCAGCTTGATTGCTGGAAAATTAATACATCACAGTTTCAGAAATTCTTACAGCTTTTCCATGAAAAAGTAATCTTTAGAGAGAGTATTCTGAAGAAGGAAGGCTTCTTCACCCCAGACACCAAATTTTAAAATTAATTCGTAGGTTTTATTCATTAAGGTCAACAGGGAGGGAATAAATCTCAGACTTTCAGATTTTAGGTTATAATTTTGAAAATCTTCTGATTTGAGACTGTTTCTTAGGAAAGAAAAGCAGCTCTCTGCTCTGCATCATTAATGAAGTATCAGACTTCTCCTATGAATAATATCCTGGCTTAATTAAAAAGTATTTAACCAAATATTTAAATCAGAGCAAATGTAGGAAAAATAACATCCTGATTTAATTAGAAAGCAGTTAAGAAATATTTAAATCACTGCAAATCTGAGGTCTGAATAAAGTATTAGAAAGTATAGACTCCTGTCTTGGAAACATCAGAGCTTTGAGAGCGGCTGTCACAAAATACCGATGACTGTTTTGCCCCTGTGGCCAATAAACATCTTTGTCTTCTGTCCCCACCACCAGAAGCCTCTGCCTTTGTATGGACACATCAAGCTCCTACAATAGATTTTGTTTGAAATGAAACCCAACCGCTATCTCCTCCGGTGGCAGTCTTGCTTAAATGTGTTTGTGTCAATTGTTTGTGTACATCCATTATAACTATTTCTTCGGCGTATTTTATTCTGACATAATTCAATGGCTTTCTTTCAAACTACAAGTGAATATAGTCTACTAAATTGCATTACTACTTGGGAACTCCCCTTGGTAGTTTGTCTTAGTCATTAAATATACCACAGCAGTCTAATGCTGCATTTTACTTAAACGCAGCTAAGAAGCTTTTATTCTCTGAAGTGGGGCACAGGATCCTCAGCTATAATGTGAGCACATCAGTTTCCACAGATGGATGGACAATTTCAGTTTCTTATATTCGAGACACTTCCAAGGTGAGGCCATGATTTGTGTAGCTGTCAATCTCAGCAATGAGGTTCTTGGTCAGCTTTTCTTTGATGCATTGTTAAAACGTGGTGGTGGTGAGACACCCAAAAGCCAGTTTGCTGCTGGAGTCAACGTGTGGCTCTATCATTTCTGAGAATGACACTGAAGGAACGTTAAGTGAAGAAAATGAAGACTGAATTGCAAAGTCGAATCTTCAAGGAGTCGGGAAATGTCAAAGTTAAGGCTTGTTCTATGACTTTGAATCTTGATAGATATTCAAGCTTTTTGCAGGCCCCAATTATTCAATGATCTGACTCAAAATACAGATGTGGGACCTGCCATGGCTTCATGTTAATTCCTGTTATTTTCCATGTTCAAACTCCAAGCGGGATGTGTGGAGGCCATCTATAAGAGAGCTCAGCAAAACCATTGCTTTCCGTGCTGCAATTTTTCCCAACTCCCCATCAGGCTTTATGCATCATGACATTTTGTTTGAGGTTTCCTTACTTCTCTTTCCTTTTCTCAGATGTAGAATTTATGTTGAAAACCACAGTGCTGTGAAGCTGACAAGGGCTCCCGGGCTTCCTTACCTGAGACTAATTGTGCGCGTGTATGTATGGGGAAGCACGTAAGGGAGAATTGGAAATGCCTGACAGTCATCCTGCTCGCTTTCTGCTCCTCTGACGTTGCTAAGACCTTGCCTACAAGTGTCCTGTTCCTTTCTAGAAGGGACACGCTGCAGGTATAGTCCTTAAGAGAGGCTTAGATGTTAAATCTTTCTACTTTCCTGTGTGTACATGCAAGATTGTTCCATTTATTTGTGCTGTGAAAGCACTTTGTACCTCCGCTAATTGTTTTTATCCCTCCCAAAGATATCTTGACAAAACCAGCATACTTCTCTTCTACCTGAGCTTGTGACAAAGATAGGAGGAAAGCAAGCAAAATCAAGATTCCTGCTGACTTGCATGGCAACAGTGATCGCCTTCCAGTTAGAATTAATCAATTGTGTAGCTGTGTGAATCAGTTTGTCTGCAGCATGCTGTCAACTTATTAAAAAAGTGAAAATGAGTGCTAGATAATCGCTTGGAGCAAATGACTGAAAGGGTTAACTGCAGGCTTGGTAGTCATAGAAATAAAATTGTGGAAGAAATGGCTTCTTGATAAGACTCAGTTCTGCCATGGGATGCGCTAATGGGTCAATTGACGACACTCTGGAGTTACCTGCAGTCAGTGCCAGGGTGTTTTTCTCCAACTTTGAATGAAGAATTTTATGGCTTTAAGTGAATTTCAGGAGAATTGATTTACACCCTCATCAGTTTAGGGTTAGATGTCAGGCTACACATTTGAAGCAAATAGTACGAAACTAAGACCCACTGGGGCCAAAAAAGGATCCAAGGTTGTTAACAACCATTGCATCTGTACAAGACAGCATTTTTCTCTGACCTTTTCAAGTTGCAAAGGCTTATAAGGAAATCCGGAGTTCAGAGAGATTAGGCAAATGGGCAGAATTAGTCACTGGAACCAAAACCATTTCTTGCTGTTCATGGGTCATGTCTGGTCTTATGCAGACAACATGCTTTGGTGATGTTTCTCTTGGCGCATAGCTACCACGGTGAGAGGTGCCTTGGCAGTGATTTAGGAAAAAACCCCACGCATTTTATGAATGAACAAGTCATGGCATTTTTATTGTTGTTTTATTTTGGTTTTGCTCAGTGCATCTACAAACATGGCACTCCCCGCCCTGCCCCAAGTTTTCCTCTACTTTGTGATTGATCTTAGAGGAAAATAACTCCTCACTTTCTACCTTAAATAGTGATGGTCTCCATCTATGTCTAAAGGAAGATAAACATAATAAAGAATGTAACATAGGCACCACAAAGACATAAACAAAAGCTGAAGAAAGACAAGTAACTTTGGAGATTCATGTGGGAAAATGTTCTCAAGCTGCCATTACTAGGACATTGCCATTCTTGACTCAAAGATATTTTTTTTAGGGTGTACCAGAAGGTTTCCCACTTACCCCAAGACAGTACATTAAAACTGATTTTATAACTGTCATTATTATCTCTGGAAAAAATTCTTAGAAATCCTGTGTTTTCGGAATAGAAACTGGAGGCATCTCCACAAAACCTTCTTTGTGGGGATGCTGACTATTCAAGACTATTCAGGTGATTCAGACCTTTTGTTAATGATGGAAGATCCTGTTGCCTTAAACAATAAGAATGGCATGGCAGAGGAAAATCAGCCTCTTACAGCATAGAGAAAGCCATCAAAAAACCCCCTGTGGTGGGTTGACCCTAGTTGGAGGCCAGGTGCCCACCAGAGCCGCGCTCTCACTCCCCTCATTCACTAGACAGGGGAGAAAAGGAGTAACGAAATGCTTGCAGGTCGAGATAAGGACAGGGAGAGATCACTCACTAATTGTTGTCACGAGCAAAACAGACCAAACTTAGAGAGGGAATTCATCTAATTTATTACTAGGCAAAACAGAGTAGAGGAATGAGAAATAAAATCAACTCTTAAAACACCTCCCCCCACCCCTCCCATCTTCCCGGGCTCAACTTCACTCCCGGCTTCAACCTTCCCCCCCCTCAGCGGCACAGGGGGACGGGGAGTGGGGGTTACGGTCAGTTCATCTCACGTTGTTTCTGCCGCTTCTTCATCCTCAGGGGGAGGACTCCTCTCATCTCATCTCAGCCCGGGAAGATGGGAGGGGTGGGGGGAGGTGTTTTAAGAGTTGATTTTATTTCTCGTTCCTCTACTCTGTTTTGCCTAGTAATAAATCAGATGAATTCCCTCTCTAAGTTCGGTCTGTTTTGCTCGTGACAACAATTAGTGAGTGATCTCTTCCTGTCCTTATCTCGACCCGCAAGCATTTCGTTATGCCTTTTCTCCCCTGTTTAGTGAATGAGGGGAGTGAGAGAGCGGCTCTGGTGGGCACCTGGCCTCCAGCCAGGGTCAACCCACCACACTGAGCATGCCCAAATTTTTGGCTGACAGCAGCTCTTCTACATTAGGGAGGAACTTTTATCTCTGCTGTGCAGCTGAGAAGCAGGGGGAGGGAATTCGTGGCATGCCGCAAGGTGTGAGAGAGCGCTGTGGCAGAGCAGGGAGCGAAGCCTGGGTCTCCCAACTCCTTGCCTACAGCACCGTCACTAAATCTTGAAGCTGTAAACTGCCGTCTTGATTCATTTCTTTTCATGCAGCTTCTCAGTCCCACTTAGACCACGAAGGGACAACTGATTTTAGGTACGAACATTTACTCCTCTACTCTGATTAAGGGCAGAGAGAAAGTGTACGGTGAGTAGGAACAATTGCAGCCAGCACTTGCAACTACTTCTTGTCTCAATGCTGGAGAAAACCTGAGCTGTAGCTGACTAGTACTGCTTTTTCTTAAGCTTTATAATCCCCATTGAACTCAACGTCTGAGTTCCCTGGGCTAGCATTCATTAGCCCAACTCTGGGCTGAACCATCCTTTTTCTCCAATTATAGGCCTTGGCATCGGTGGTTTTTATAAATCGTCTTTTCCAACATTTTTTTCCCCCATGGATATGATTGGGATATTGAATGACTACCTTTCTGTAAGCTAATCTAATAACGCAATGATTTTCAGACTCTTAGGTACAAAACGAGAGAAAAGCCTCTTTAGACTTCCTGCTTAATAAGATTTGCAGTGTTTTCGATTAACCACAGACGTAGTTTCATTCCTAGCTCGGAGTATGCTCGCTTCACAGTCAGCCTTCCTAAATTAACGCCTGATTCTTTTTCCAGCAGTTTTTCATCTCTTTTAATTGGGACCGGTCGCAGGCCACTCTCGTCACGTTTTACCAGCTCCGCTTCAGCGCTGGCCGGCCGCTGCTCCCTGGGCTCATGCGTTAACCTCCGTTTATTCCCACGTTTCTCTCCTCCAGCTCTTTCCATTACATCGTACCAGTTGTGCTCTCTGTTGGCGGTATGAGACTTTCAGAGCTCATCCTAGCCTTTGAGAAATCTGAGAAAGAAATGGTCTGCTTTGTTCATTTTACCTTGTTTAGGTGCAAACACCTTAGAAAAGGTAAGCAAGGTCCAGCAGTCTCTTGTTTCAGGTGAATCTCTGATATTTTTGCGACTTTTAGTATACCAAACATTGAAGTTACAGCCTTAACGGCAACATTGAATTCTGTAATATTCAGCTTCTATGTCCTGTGATAGTTATCTACAGCAAAAATGCCAGGTGTGTAACCTTAGTTTTCAATTATGCAATTAAAATTACATAACTTGCTGATATGTATTTTTACTATCTATTTTTTCATATATAAAAATGTATTTTTTTAGACCACATCCTAATTATATGAATAATAACTAACACACACCTACTCCGCTTTTTTCTTCATGTAGGTGGTTGTTAGCGTGATCTCCAGCAGAAAGCCTATGGTCTGTTTACTTCTTTTTTATGTATTTCCTCCTTTTTAAAATGAATGCTTTAGACCTTACTCCAGTTTAGCTTACCTTACACCAACTTAACTGCATTGACTTCAACGGTTAACCATAATCTTCATTTACGTAGGAGGTAAATTGTGCACATTTAGCTAATTCTCTAGGTGTCTGGGCTTGAAATGGAGTGTAATGGATCTTAGTCACTGCTATGTTTTCATGCAAACTGTTGAAACAACACTTTATTTGCAGAATTTCCCAAAGCAATAGAAAATAAAGAAGTTCATGAGCGTGCTTTTGGCTACAGAAATGCAAATCTGAAATGTGCTGATTTCACAGTGAATGGCCCTGGGAGAAAGGCAGGAACTTCAGTAGAATCAGGGAAACTCCAAAATATCAATGGTCAACAAGCATTTCCAGCTGTGACTCCTAACTAAGGATTTTCTTAATATTTTTTAATGCAGCCTTTTCTATTTCTGTATTTTTTTTCCATTTGAAGCTGACGAAGGTTAAGTGTGGTCCCTGCAAGTGCAGTTAGGGAGCAGCAGAGTGGAGCTAAGTAGAGAAGATAAACCAGAGCACTTTGTCGCTCTCTTGTTTTAGTACCAACCAATATAAACCAAACCCAAAACTGTGCAAAATGTGTAGATGGAAGGATGTAAACGTACACTGATGATGCGCCAGCTGGGAGCTAATGGGTCAGATTCAGAGGGCATACCAACCCAGGCAATGCTGTGCTGCGTGTCCCTCTACAGACTGCCTGGTCAGGGAGAAGTAGGTGAGACCTTCTTCGGATGGCTGGAAGAAGCCTCACATGGACAGGCATTGTCCTCATGGGGGACTTTAACCACCCCAAGAAGTGCTGGAGGGACAGCAGAGCCGGGGACAAGCTGTTCAGGAGACTTCTGCTTTACATTGGTGACAGCTTCCAGACACAGATGACCTGCCTGGACCTTACATTTTAAACAAGGAAGAACTGGTCAGGGATGTGAAGGTCAGGAGCAGCCTTGGCTGCAGTAACCATGGGGTGGTGGATTTCAGGATCCTGAGGAGATGGCAATAATATTAGGTTCACAACTCTGAATTTCAGGACAAAAGTTTTTAATACTGCTTCTCATAACATTCTCACAGATGAAGTGTGGACTAAAGAACTGGAGAGTGAGGTGGAATGGGATCTAGGATCTGACAATCTCCAGTTCACACAACAAAGCTTCAGAAAGCCTGATGGTCCTCTCTTTCCCTGCCTCTGTTCTTGGGTACTGATCACTGTCAAGGAAGAAATATGGAAAAGGACTTGTATGTTATCCAGTTCACCCCTGCCCACTGCTGAGCTGTTCACAGAAATTCTTCAAAGTTGCGCGGGGAACTATAACTTCATGCAATATGAATATACTTGGAAAAGGAAAACGAAGGAAACGGCTGTAAGTGAAATTTCTTGGTCCACGGACCAGCCTACTCAGAGACCCACTGCGTGTAGTTATTTAAAATGACATAAAACAGTATAGGAAACACAACACAGTAATGGAATAAGAGGATGTAATTTAAGTTTCACTTAGCAGGGGCAGCGGCAATGCCTTCAGGCCCACGCTCTACTCGCAAGAGTCGGAAACTGTTTTCGACTTCTGCCTCCTATGTGATGCAAAGATTAACGTACTGCCTTTCCCTTCTGAGAGACGGCATCTCTGTGTGGTCGCACAAGTTCGGACATACCCATCCAAGCTTCCACATCACCTCTGTCTTCAGACTGCTCTCCCTGGCTTTCTTTAACTCCCATTTGGTTTTTGATGCTGCTTTCTTTCTTGGTTGATAATGAATATTTTTATATTCTTCTATTTGTTTTGAAGAATTCTAGATGAGGTGTTTGCCATCCCATTCTCACGCTGTCTTATATCAGTGAACATCCATCGTTCCCTGTTTACCAGCTTTTGTCTCTGCTGTGCAGGCATTGTTGAATTGAAATAGCCTTCTGGGGAAACTAGTCTGCCAAATGAGTAAATATGTGAGAGAATGAGCAATGAATCAGTTTTATGGAAAGCTCTGAATCTGATGGGAAAACTAGGTCTTGCAGACCTCTGATTGGATCTCTCCTCCCTTTTACATGCAATACAAGCCAATATATATTTGATGCCTCTCTATAAAGCTTTATATATAAGGAAAATCTTTGGGAAATGATCTCCTTTTCTGTAGACAACTCTTTGTTAATGGCTATTTTGACCCAATAAAACTAGATCCCTGCCAGAGACTTCCTGCTTTTCTAAAACTACTCAGGTGTCATCTGGTTTATATCTATGATATCTAGAAAAGCTGTAATTTCTGCTCGTTATAGGCTTAATGCTTTATCTTTGTCTTCTCTGTCTTCCATGGACGTCTTCATGAGTATGTGTTACCCCAGACTCCTACCCTCCCTCACTTTATCCTCAGAAGGTGACTGAGGAGTAGGAACATACTGAAAACCATGAGGGACTGAATCTCTATCTCAGGCGAGGGGCTAGTTCCCCATATTCCCTGACTTACCCCAGCCACCCCAGCTAAAGCCACTCTCGTCGTTCACTGCTCGGGTCCTGTCAGTGAGTGCTTTAGCTTGAGTTATTTACATCCAGCCTTTGCATCCTTCGCTCCTCATCCTCCCACCCAGGCTTTCCAGCTTCACCCTTCACATCTGCTGGGTGCCTTTTTTTGTCAGACTCTTGCCCCAGTTTTGACGACAGACTTTCTCTCTTTCACCCCATGGTAAGCCTCAGCTCACTGCTGTCTTTTCCTTCTCTCCCACCAACCACAGCAAATGGAGATCCTTGAGTCCATGGGATTTATAAGCATCTTCGATGAAAAGATACCATTCACTCTCATCTCTCCAGTGCTCTGGGAGCTTATCTGTCACTCCTTGCTAATACGTTGTGCTCAGCAACTTGAGTTGGATTGCAGAAAGGCACCGGTCACTGTATGAAGAGGTCAAGATAGGAGTAATCCTCCTCTTCCCTGCCTAGCTAAAACTTCTCCTGCTCCAGCTTCCAGCCGTTACTTTTAGTAACGGATTTCTCCACTAAAGAGTCCTTTATTGCTCTTCATTTTCTCCCCATAGAGATATTTACACACTAACGTAGTAATTTTTTCAATCTTTTTGATAAGCTAAACAAATTAAGCTTTTTAAATCTGTCACTGAAAAATATTTTCTCCAGCATTCAGTTATTTTATTTTTTTAATTTTCTGCCTCCCTGTTGTTCTGCATGCCCTGTAAAAAAGAGACACCAGAACTACGTTCTGGTTATAGGGTTAATCTTACCAATGGCAAATATAAATTATTTCTTTCTGCTTGTTGCTTGTTTATGCGTTTCACAATTTTTTTAATGCAACGTGGCATTAGAAGTAAAAGTTACTGATTTCCTGTGACTCTTCAGATGCAGGAACATAGAAGTGTCCTTTCAGGGTTAGACTAGAGTCATCTGTTTCAGGATCTTGTCTCTGACAGCACCCACAGTGGTAGATCCTGGAGAATGGCGTAAGAACAAAATTGAGCACAGCAATTCATAGCAATTGCCGTCGCTGTTTATGGCTCAGCCAAGAAGTAGCGGTGCTGTATGTAATAGATCTCGATGACTTTCTCTTCCGATCCTTTTGTCCACTCACTCTTTTTTAAACCCATGGAAACCTTTTACATCGATAACTTATCTTTGCAAGAGACTGTAAAGCTTAACTGTGGATTGTGTGGCGAGGCATATCCTTTCTTTGTTTCCAATGTGCCATCTGCTACTTTTGTTTGACTTCCTCTGCTGCTTCTGATAGAAAAGACTGTGAACAGTCATTCCCTGCTCACCTACTCCATGTCACTCATGATTTTATGGATCTGTATCATAACCCTCCTACATCAGTTGCAAAACTACTGATTTTCATGGCAGGTCTTCCACTCTAAGAATAACCTTCGTTACTTGAAGAAATACAGAGGTATTCATTTATTTGTGTTTGTAGCACAATAAATGCTTTTTTGAATGAACCCATCTCTTTGAGTGGTCTGCATTGTCCTTAACAGTTCCCCTGTCCTTATTATTTATTACTTTGTCTGTGCTTGCTAAGAAATAAAAGGGGTGTAATATTATTTCTGTGCAATGTTTTCTTCATAAGCCTCTTTTTAAAACTCTGACATTTGGTCATTTTTTTTTTTTTACTTTTTCTCCCAGACAGGTTGACAGTAACCACAGCTCAGTAACAGTAATGTCACCTAATTAATTCCAGCTTGCAGTCTTAGATACTTAAACAGGATTAGCCAAATAACATCAATCTATTTATCATCTTTTTGCAATGAGCTTTCTTACCGATCTTACAATGTAAAGGATTGCTATACCTAGTAATTCTTCTCTTTTTAGGGAGGTCTTTAATGTGACTCCAAAGCTTCAGGTGAACTTAACCCACTGATACGCTGTAGCTGCAGGTTTTTATTTCGCAATACATTCTTAACGGTGTGAAATATCAAGGGTTCACTTTTACATGGTAAGAGCAGCTCTGCAAATCCCAATTTGCGTGGTGAGGATCAGTTATGAACTTCTTGTTGGAAAAAATGAAAAGCAAATCTTGTCTGTTCTTGCCTGCATCATACACTGGCACAAAGACAACCTCCCGAACGAGTAGCCTGTTCCATATGCTTGGTCTTCTAAGCCAACAGAATTGCATAAAAGGGTTTGGGTGGTGGTGGGTTTTTTAACATGATGCTGGTGATAATTTGAAAGAAACCAACCTGCAAAGTATTTCATAGCCCTAAAAAGAGTCTTACAGTGAAAATCAGGTTATTTCAGTTCTGTATTCTACTACAACAAAAAAAATCTGATTAAACTGGGAACATTAGGAAATAATGGGTAATTGCTTGGCACTGGTCTCTGTTCAGAGTGTAACGCTGAATGCACCTTCCCAAGAAATTACATAAGGAAATTAGAGACAAGATTTGGAGAGGAGCAGGTTTTTGCAGTCTTGAAGAGGCAACGTCCTACCCTGGTAATGACAAAAATTTCAGAGGGGATTGCGGGATAGAAAAAAAAAGAATGTTAAAACCAGTTCAGGTATCTTTTCAGTTACTCATAAAAGTTAGTCAGAACTGGCCTCTGTCCCCAGCTGCTTCTAATGGAATTTATTCTTCAAATTAGGATGTTATTTATATTTCCGAGGATTTTGTATTTCAAAATAGTGCAGTTAGGAACCATGTAAGAACTGTATCTCTTCTCAATCAGATAGCTCATTTGGAAGGCAGCTGGTTAACTCAGTACTGCCTGAGAAACCTTCAGGATTAGCATTATCCAGAAGCACTGAAGATGCTCTTAAACAGACTTTTGACTCCAATACATGTGAGTAGGAAAATGAGGATGTTACCAAACAATAATGCAGGTTCTGTGCTGTGTTTGCATCTTGTTATGATCCTGATACCAACAGGACTAGATGCTTTTAATGAGAACCTGTACAAAACCTGGAAGAAACATATGCAGAAACTTGCAACATTCCCTGCAATATGCTGAAAAACATGTCTAGAGCCTGACCATAGCTCACTGCCAGCGAGAAGAGAGAAGATGAATCTTTCTGACGCTTGGAGATGGTGTTTGGGGAGGACAAAGGTCTGCCAGTACTCGCAAGGATGGTAAAATGTAAGCTTGACTTGTAGAGCTGTTGTGAGTAAACCCGCAAAGTTTTGTATTTCAGCAGTCACTCGGATCTGTCATTACTTACAAACCTCACAGGATTTGCAGAGCTTTGTATCTAAAGATTTTGTGTACTTAATAAAACTTCATTTAACCATGAGCTACAATCAGCATTATGTTATGAATCTGCCCCGCCATTTGTCAGATTTCTTAAATATATGTGATTTCTTCTGAGGAAGCTGGGTGATGGGACTCGATACCATTACTATCCAAAGTAGTGGTTTTCGTTAAGATTTTGAGAAGGCGAATTCCCTTTCTTGCACAAGAAAATTGCACTTACCTTTGTAAAATAATTTGAATTGTTGGAAAAACCAATTGGTCTGTTGATCCAAAATCATAAGCCAGTTTGAGAGTGAGAATAGACTTATGTGATAGTTAACTATTTACAATATAAAACATCGTTTCCTATATAGGACCACAGAGGGACTGTTTTAAATCTTCCTTCATGCAAATAATTGCGTATCAGTGTAGTAACAGAGACTCATACTTGGTCTCCTACTTTTCTCTTAGGTCCCTAACTTCTGGTTTTCTGGGGAAAGGGAAAAGTAGAATACTTATTATATAAGCTCTCTGTCTAAATTTCTATAAATGAGGGCTGTAAGTAAATAATGAATTATTCTTTCTCCAACTCTCCTCACTCCTGTCCCATACATACACATTCATACTCTCAGAAAGAGCATAGTCTTTATGCAAATGCTCCCTTCTTTTGACATAAAACCAATATATTTTTTAAACATTTCATAAGCAGCAGAGAATATGATTACCTCATGCTCCTAAATTCAGCTGTTAATTATTTATTTGGAAGTCTTGGGTGGGCTACCACAATTAGCCTTGACATATTAAATAAATAGGTTTTTACAGCAATTGGTGGTTGACGCCATGCTGCTTAGAATAGGTTTCAATATTTCGTTCCTGTCTTGGAGCTAGCCGTAATTTTTAATTTTGTAAAACACTTTAGGACACTGTAAGAAAAAATAATCATATTACAAGTGAGAAGTGTTGAGTAAATTTCTTTTACAAAAATGCACCCGTTATAAATTTAGCCCTTAATTGGTAGCATTACAAAGTGCTGAGATGGAAAACAAACAGAAGGAAACCTAATAATCCGTAACGTCAGGAGTCTGCACCTGCAGCTCAGTCGTGGTCTGCTTGCCAGTTTGCGTACAGGCTGTCGAAGAGGTAGAAGCTTTCAGTAGTAAGACGAAATAATCTTCAGATACTCGGTGCCTGTGGTGGAAAGGTGTCCAGCTGAGGAAACAAGAGGTAGGCGATGACCTTTCAGTTCTTATTTACTTTTATGGTCTCAGCCAAAGGGCTTTCCTGTGCTGTTGCTTCCAAGGCAGCAGGGCAAGTCATTGATTCTCCAGGTTTTCTTTCTGCCAGGCTGCATGCTGTCCATGGGCAAGCTGGCTTCTGCGTTTTATCCAGTCTGTTGTTTGCTTTCAGCTCTAGGCGGGCAACTTGGGCTTCTCCCATCACAGTCAACCGGATGGAGAAAAAGCCCCAGATCTGACTGCATGGGGAATTAATTGTGCTGTGCAGGTATATAGATCTGGCTCTGTAATATCTTCTGGCTGACTGGAAGATGTTCAAGCTAGAGGACTCCTTCTCCTCCTCTGGGCCTCCTGACACAACAAGGGAGCAGCAGGATTTGGGTTTGAATAGCAAGCCAGGAGCTCATTTGGCATTACTTATGCTGCCTCTCTGCTTCCATTACCATCCAGGTAGTTTGTACCTTGAAAGGAGCACAAGGATGATAAAAAAGAGCACTTTGGGGGCTTTAATGTATCTCAGGCTTCCATACCTCCAGCAGCATAAGATGTTATGAATATATCTTAGTTGGCATGCTCTCAGGGAGCTTCAGCCCTCTGGTTCTTCTCGTTTTCCCTGGTTTACATCAACTTCAGAGACTCCTTCCTTTCAGTTTAGGCATAAGTTCATAATATGATAGCTGTCTGTTGTGGTGGGCCCTTCCAGTAGCAGGTTCCTCCTAGTCCTTTCATTCCATGTTTGGGTCCAAGTTTCAGACATAAGCTCCTGCTTACTCACCAGTTTGAAGAGCAGTTTTGTCTTCTGAAGTTCTTCAACCTCTCCATCTCCAGCAGGCTACTGCTTGTTCTCTGTGAACATTACTTGAACAATTCACAAGCTTCTATAATGAAAAATGCTGAAAGCATACTTAAAAGTCCCAGAACAGTCATTTTTATACAGAAAGTCTGTAAGTCGTAGAGAGTTGATGATATTTCTGCTGCATTTCAAAGGCAGCTTTGAGGGAAATGGTACGCTCTGCTCTGCAGTGCTGGAAGTTTGATGGGTGCACATTTCCAAATGATGGACTTTGTGTAAGTCATCTGCATCTCAGCATGCTCAGAGGCCAGTTCTTCAGTACCATCCCTCAGCAGTTGGCATTCGGGAAGCATTTTTAGCCCTGTCTTCCTTTCCTTACTAATCAGAATTCTGTTTCATTTTGCAAATATGTAGTAATTTCTCTGTACAGCTAAAGCCATTGACCTTGCTGTCTTTAAATCTAGTATAACAATATTCTGAGAGGCTAAGAGAGAGACTTTTCCCTCATGTCACTATATTTCGTCTGCAATGCCTTGTGTTAAACTTGTCTTCATCAGGCCCTTCTTCAGGAAATGGTGGCCACAAGCATATCTTATAAAAAGCAACTACATTTTGGAGTGGTGATGTGTGGATGGTGGTGGTGGTGGTAACTGTATAATAGAGTATCTAATATAATATATAATTGAGAAACTCTATAAATTCTCATTGGAAGAGAAATTAACTTCTTGGCTTTCCAGAAAACCTACAGTTTTCTTTTTTCATTGTCCTGTAAGAGGTAAGAAGTTTTGAAGGAGGAGATACGGTAACGTGTGTGATGTGGGGAACGGTGATAGACTTTGCTGCTTATTCTGCACTTCTGCAGGGATAACGTCTGAACTGGAAGGATTCTTCTTATTGTAAATCCCTGTTGCACCAATGATTTGTGATGGCATTTCTGTAAGCCGTTTCTTAGTCAGTGGAGGGAACAAGAAGAATCCTGCTTTCTTTCCTCTTTAGAAGTTCCCAGTCAATTATTGTGGCCTCTTACATTGAGTTGTTTCTCTTCGTCTGCTCCCTTCGCATACTAAACTGCCCTTTTCAAGGAGATGAACTTTTTATGAGATAAACTTGTGAACTGACTCTGACAGACTGTTGTTGTCTAATACTGGAGGAGATAAGCGGTTTTAGCCTTTATCTCTTCCTTTAGGCAACTGTATAAATTCAGACAGTGGTGTTTGATGTCATGATTGGTTGAATTTTAATAGAAATCTGAATTGAATCTTAATAAAACTTTTATGGTAGCAAATAAAAGCAATTATATACACAGGTCAGGAAACTGAAGTCATCTATCCATTCAGCCAGGGGATGAACTAACTTCTACCCAGTGCTCTGTGAATATGTTTCCTTCCTAAATGGAATCAGTTATGTAAATACTCATTTCTTCCTTTAAATACTCTCCAATCTCTATCCTAACATTCTTAAAATACATAGTGGAAGACTATCTACCTAACAGACATCTACCACTTGTGGATGACTTTGGTAACCTAGTGCCTCACTGCATAAAGTTGGCTTTGTATACTCAAAAGTCCTATGCTAGAAGTCATTGTGGACTGTAGTGCAATGCTTAGTCTAGGTCTTAATCGAGATGCCCTATTCGAACATGTTTTTTCTGGTGTTACTATTATTGTTGAGCTCCCAGCCTTATTGCAGCAGACACAGCATGGGTGTGTTAACAGAGAAGATGTAGTGAACCGATCATCTAAACACCAAAAAATAGACTGCAGTTGTTGGCAATGAAGAGAAGAGGGAAGATGACAAAGATGGGCATAATCTGCACTTACTGCTGGGTGCCTGTGGCCTGGCACAGGCATTTGGGTGAGAAATCTCTGAGACTGCTGCTGTGAACAGGGACAGCTGTCACAGTAA
This sequence comes from Grus americana, assembly GCF_028858705.1. Lineage (NCBI taxonomy): Eukaryota > Metazoa > Chordata > Aves > Gruiformes > Gruidae > Grus > Grus americana. Next base: position 5,405,195 of record NC_072853.1, read on the forward strand.
AGGTTTGTAAGACTGTTTAGTTTTAATGCAAGGAGGAATTGAAAAATGAATTAATTTCATTAAAAGCTGATATAATCTGTCTCCAGTGTCTCATATCTATTATCTTTCCACTTTTCTGTAACCACTTGAGAATGGATTTCCCAGTGGGCTAATTAAAATCCTCCTGTGACATCCCATTCTCTCAACAAACTCCTGTCTCCCTGTGTGATGGTTTGATACTGTCACTGGGAGGATAAGATTGAATCGTATGGGCTATATGGCATAAATATAGGCTTCTTTGATGTTGGTCTGGTTTTGCCAGATTGTGACTGTATTGGTTGGCTTTAAGAGCATGTCCGAGAGGAAAGTAATGGAAAATGGATAGCAGCAAAATTTAATAAAATCATGAAGAAAGAAAATGCCATGCCTGTGAGTATCCAAAGACACAACCTAAAATGCTGCATATTAATGAGGACTGAAGCAATCTTCCTCATTCATCTCTGAACTGATATCTGCGAAATCCTGTGCATTCTCGCCTTCTGCACATAACTCCATTAATTTAATTGACTTTTGGGATATCTCCAGGTAGAAAGAATGGTATATTCTTCTTCTTCATAAAATTATCATTATTTTTTTAACAGTGGATACCATTTTGGGGTAAGTAAGGAAAAATTTGTGCAGAAAATCATGGGAGCTTATTTTCCATGTTCGGTTAGTTCCTCTGGTGTGTGGCATTTCCCTTAATACACTAAAACATAAGATGGAGGTCACAAATAATAAATATGAATTTTCCTTTCTTCAGGTATGCTCTGATTGCCAGGTCTCCTATTTGTGATAGAAGATTGGTTCTTTGGGGAGAGGAAAAGTCATTAATATGTTGATGAGATTTTTTTAAAAACTTCGGTTTCACTTTTCAGGCCTCACGACCTGGTGATGTATATTTGTGTGGCGGTCATGTATGTTTGATGAGGAGGATTGCCAGAGTAAAAATGACACTTTGAAAAATTGTGTAGGCTTTGCTTGTGTTTCCAACATCTGTATGATGAACAGAAATGCTGTACAACTGGACCCAAAAAATCACTTGAGGTTGACTAATAGCATAGCCAATTTTATTTTTTTTTTCAGAATGGTATTGCACATATTGAAACACATTGTATGTTAAGAAAGTCTGATTTCCTGTAGGAATGCATTGTTTTTTAGAGACTTAATCTCATGGATCACTTTTATGGTTTTCCATTTCTGTCCTTTCTCTGTAGTCTAAACAATAAGTCTTGTTTGTGTTGCTTCCTTGGGGTCCCCATTCTGAGAATTGCTTTTTACAGGGTTTTATACTACACTAAAAATGAAGATAAAATAAACTGTCCAGACAGGGCTTTAAAGATATGGACTGTGGAGATGTACAATCTACACATGCTGTGAATGGTTTCTGATAGTCCCGCAGCGTTGTAAGTGCAGTTTCTTTGTGCTTCTTTTCTACCTTGAAAGCCAAGTACGACAGAAAACTCTTTTTTACCATCATCTTTGTTGCTTTAATTTTAAACAAATCCAGGACTATGAGAAGCGTTCGGGGAAAGGAAGCCTAACAGCAGAGCTTTAGGCCATAGATAGGACCGCCAATCCAGACAACCAAGAAATCACTGCGATCCCTGTCTTGGGTTGTTTCATCTTCACGTCTGCTGAGGTGATACTAAAGGGGTCTATGTGCAGATAGTTTCTACAATGGTTCACACAGAACTGCATGAAAACATCTCAGCATTTTCCTACTGGGTCCTAGAGTTGTTTGATAGTGATTTTAAGTTGATCATTTAAAGACAGAAGTCTGCATATTGTCACTTCTAAGCCTCAAAACACCCGACTCTGCTCTAGCAATCTCTGTACATTTAAGCTTTAAATGGAGGCTTAAAATGTCACCTTTTAAAATGCTTCCTGACTAAAGAAAATTTAAAATCTAATGATTTTCATAAAGTTTATTCTAAGTTTCTCAGTAGTCAGTTAGTTTGCAAGAAGGAGGGAGCCATGGTGCACCCCAACAGGACCAGGTTTAGGTGTTGGGGGGCTAGGACTCTGCAAGGAGAACACATGTGTCCATCAGCCAGGACATAATCAAGATGCCCATCCAAAATGATATGGCCTGTAGGTCATATGATTCACATTGTGCATGCAGGGTGACATTCCCATCAAATAATAATCAATAATTCCCATCAAATAATAATACAGCAGCAAAATCGAGCAGAACAGCACTTCTGTCACAGAGAGCGAACCTGAGCCTTACGTTTTGCTAGAAACCTAAACTGTGTAGCTCTTCGAAAAGCTGATTAATTTACATTAGATAATTTCTTAATGTAAGCAAATGTCTCTTTGTACAAGTAGTATATTCTCATAAGTGCTAAAAATCTTGCTTTTGCTTGGCAGTGCCTCTATGGTTTAAGTACAGTATGTTTGAAACAAGGATAATAGCAAAAAATATAGATTTTATTAATTGCATGTCAGGTCCCTTAAAATTTGTAGCCCAAGTTCAAACTATTGAATGTTGTATATAAAATCACATAGGTGCAGAGAGCTATAACTTAAAAGCTGAAGACGGTTTTATTTTCAAAACGATATACAGGTTCAGTAGCAACATTAACATATAAGTGTTAAAATATATAGGATATATTCCCATATTGCTTAAGGGAATAACTTATCTCCTGGATTTTAATGTCTTTCAATAAACTATTCTCAGCTACATTCAGAAATACTTGAGCAGTAACTAATAAATAAAATGTTATTAATTGAATAAGTTAGTAAGTGACTTTTTCGGTGATTGCCACTACATCCATGCTCAATTATTTGATGAGCTGTCATGGGCAGTTCCTGTTGGAAGCCACATTCACCTAGCTCTTATTCCAGCGCTGATTTAGAGGAGACTGAAATAATCTTTTACAAGTTTATTTTACAGTCTGGTCAAAAGGTTGAGAGCTAAAGCTTAAACTGATAATGTCCAAGTGAATGAAGGCGTGAGGTGGAATATAAAGTTTTACTTGATAGACATATCTAAAAAAGGGAGGGAAAAAATGTATTTTGAAGCCAAAAAGCTTGCCAGTAAAATTTCTAGTGAGTCAAGGCTTTTCACTGAATGTTCACCAAGTGCACAGGAGCATCAGGAAGAGGAAGATGAGCTTTTACTATTAGCATTGCCTCACCACAGCCACCTCTTTGGCGATTTCAAAAGGAATTTCAGAACTATGGTTTTTAGAGACTATGAGCACACTGACTGGGAATTGCCTGGTGCACCATGTTGCTTTTAGGCTGACATGTGTCTTGGATTAGAGGAGCCACATTGCCAGATAAACTGTGCTGGGAGGGAACTGCAGAGGTCTCGGGGTTCATAACTCTGGTTTGCTTCACGAGCCTGGTGCTCCCACGCTACAGAACAACGTGGGTTTGGAGAAATTTACTGCCCTGCTGTTCCTAAGTATCCATTTTATGAGCACGCAGGGTGGTAAATTCTCCCCCTTTCCTTTTCTACTTCTCTTCCCTTGCTGTCCCAGTGATTTGCAGCAATTAATTATTTTTTAAGTTATCTTTTTTAAAAAAAAAAGTCATTTTTAACTTGACAGTCTTCCTGTCAAGCACACTTGAGCAGAAGGGACCACACAAGGCACTTGCTGCTACTGAACAGATCAGAAAAGATGAAAGTGGGGAGTGAGAAATCTTGTGTGTTAAAGACCTTGGGGTTTTCCGTTGTTGTTTTTCCTGATGATTTATTTTTTAAATAAGCTTTCTGACTAGGGCAGTGTTCCAATGTCAAAGCCTGATTTTTTTTTTTCCCCTTAAAATGCCTTTAAAATAGTAAGCAGTGTTCTGCTTGCCTGTTAATCTTAGCCAAGCTCTTCTTCAAAAGAAAAGATACATGAGAAATGCTGTCTAACTGAATACAGTTAATGTGGTGTCTTTTGCAGCAAATGCAGCACAAACTTTTCAGACCAAAGAGACTTTCAAGTTTGCTGTGTCCCACGGAAGGGGAGGAACCGAGGGAACCATTGTTTGATGAGAAAAAACATATCCAAATTCTCATGGCAGGAAAAATGAGGATACGAAAGAGAATCTTTTCTCTATGTTTTTGAAAAAGTTGGTTTTCTGTTCACTATAGGTGGATGAGATCAGCATATTATTTCATGGTGATACTAAAAGATGTTCCCAACTGATCATCTAATTTAATGCTTGATCGGGGAGCCTCTCCTACTGCATTCTGGAATCCCTAATGAAATGTCAGGCTGTGTTCAAAGACTTTAAGGGATTGGCCGCTATTGGTTTATTTTTAAATAGTGGTATTAATTGTATTAATAATGATATTCTCTTTGCCAATATTTGCAGCAGCCAATGAAACCCTCGCTGTTTAGTTTGCTTTTACTGTATAGGAACCAGTTTCCCGACACACTGATAGAAAGCACTCTATAAATATCCTTGGCCTTTGGAAATAAGAGCCCCTTTTTTGCAGTTTATATATCCTCGAAGTATTTACTGAAGCAGAAGTGCCTCCATTTTGGAGTGTTTTGCTCGTTGCACGTTTCCCTTCCCGTTTAACAAGATATTAAAAAGATATCCTTCAGGGCAGGCAGTGAAATGTAACAGCGGAAAGGTCACCCGAAGAGCAAGAAGATGGCCTTTGAAGAGCTAATTCTCAGGAAATATAGAAGAATTTGCTTTCTAAAATTTTATTTCAGGAATAAGAGGTTTTTGTCTCCCTCCCCCCCCCCCCCTTTTTTTTTTAAATCTAGAATTGCCCTGCATGGCTAGCAACTGCTCTGTTTTTAAGATTTTAGGATACTTTTCATAATATTCTGGATATGTTGTAGGGGCCCAGAATGCTATGGATTAAAGTTGTGCCTACTGTGTCTAATTTTGGGTTGTGCTTCAAAGGCCTATTTTAGCTTGTGGAAAAATTAATAGGCCTCTGGTTTTTTTTAAATGTCATTACTTTTTATAGCTTTGATATAAACTTTTCTGCCTGATCATGTTAGCAAGAGGATGAGTCCTTCTAACTCTGAAATAAAGGAGTGTCAACAAGGACCGCGTGTGTAACTGGGGTTGGCTGGAGTTCTAAGATTGATGGCGGCTGGTTTGCCCTCACAAATCCTTTCTCCTTAGTAACGAATACTTGTTCCATGGTGTCGTTAATCCTTCAATTTAAATGGAAGTCGTCACACTTCTTTGTGTATGAGTACAGGAAAGAAAACAGTGCACAGGAGAAGGAATTGCATCCATGCTTTTGTCCTTTTTTAATTGCTTCAGTTCACCCAAGGAATTTAAAGACGTTATTGGTGCTACAGCACCATTGTTGAGAACTACGTGTCTAATTTTAGTCTCAAAGTTTTAGAGGAGGTCATTGAAAATGTTCATTTTCTCTTTCTTCCTAAATTTCCAGCTCACTTTGATATTACTGTTAGGGAGATGAGTTATCAGAAATGTCATTTAAAGATGAAAAACCAAAGAATTTCCCTGGTTTGAATGAAAGCTTTGCATCCCTGGACACCTTAATAATAATAATGATAATAATAAAAAAAAAAGGGTAAGGAGGGGGAGAAGAATGCAATACCCCAACCAATTCATCACTTAACAAAATAAGTGAATAACGGAACTAAAGCTGTTTTGATGGTCCAAGCAGATTAGTCCAGAGAACAATGACACTTCTCTGACTCACCAGTTAAAATTAGTAAAGGAGTTATCACAGATTGTGCGTATGCAATAAAAAACCCAGAAACTTTTCATTTAATTTTTATACTTTGATTTTTCTTTCCATTTTCTGCTACCTATACAGAAATGGCATTCCTTGGGGTGCTATTCAGGTGCTCTGTTATTATGAAGAAATTGTGTTTGTTTCCTTATTACTGTTTTCAGACTGCCTCTTTAGGAGCTTTTTACTAGAGATCCCTGTGTGGAAGACCTGTAGAGTATCATATATTCTGTAACAAAGTACAGTTGCTAAATTTGGATCAAAAAATGAAGACATTTAGGTCTGCCTCTTTGCTAAGGACATGTCTTTCATAAAAATGGAACCTGTTCCGTGATCGCAGTATGAAAAGCACTGCAAAGAAATGGCCAACTCTTAATTCAGCTGCTTCTTACTGCATTTCAAGTTTTGAGGGTGGATGCTGCAAGGTATTAAAACTGTTGAGGGGTGGTTTTTTTGTTTTGGTTTGTTTTTTGTTTTAATTTCCCTTTCTGAATTTGTATTTCATAGATAACCTTAATTCCTCAGTAACTTCTTAAAAGCGCAAAGTAAAATAAGTGCTGTTCTTCTGGTATGTGAGTGACTGTATGATGGAAAAAAGGAAAAGTAATTTTATTTTTGCCACCTGTCTCAATACTGTCTCAATTAGTAATCTTAGGAAAAGGAGCACAAATACAATTGCGTTTGTTCCTCTACTTTCCTGAATCCCAGAGCGCAGTCCTTCCCCATACTTTATCACTGACTATTTCCACAATGGTTTTGCTTTTCGCTTGAATATTTTAAAGGAATTAATCAAACTCCAGATAATCTAAATTCAGGAAAACTTTATAGTTTTGCTATGTGTAAATTCTCTGTTAAACCTTTTCTGAGGTTATTAAGACATGAGTATTATTGAGGCGAAACACCGAAAATATTGTAACAAAAACCTTTTTCCTTTTCATGCTCTATTGCTCTTAGAGTAAATCTTTCTCTTTGTCAAAAGGCTGTTGACTTAGCAAAGCGTGCAGATGTTTAATTACTTACATTTAAAAGTACAATACAGGAAGTCTCACCTGTAGCACAGTTAGAGCGATTGTTCCCCAGCCTAGCCCGTAGTGAAATTATTATCTGGACTAAATAAACCTACCCTACTGCTTTGTATTTGTCATCAGGTTTGTGTCTATGTGCTGTTCTTCATAAAGCCTTCTGTCGCTAACCGTGAGTTCTGGAATCTGTCACCATTACCTAGAAAACACCCTGTTCTTCGAGCTCTGTTTTTTCAACTTGAAAAGTAGGAGTGATTTTCTAAAATTGTTTGGCTACTAAAGCGATATCGCTGCACGATGAGCTTACACTGTGCAATGGGATGCATAGCAGGGGTGCTAGTTTTCAAAATGATCTAAGCATGACACAGTGAAATAGAGGCACAGTGGCTGTTACAAAGAACCGTAGGTCTATAATTCTCTACGTGCTTGCTATTGCCCTCTGTATTTTATTTCTCAGTTTCCCCAGAGGCAAAACTGGGAACAGAGTCACAACAAATCAACTGCTTTTGGTCACGTTGAGGTCCCCTGGCTGCATGGAAGCTGAAGACTCTTTTAAAACCAGAAGAAACAGGGAGGCCACCTCATCTCTTCTCTAACGAGCAGTAGGTTTTGGGTTTCCTCCCATCCCTCCATTTCTGGAGTGCTTACAGATGTGCATAAGTAGTGCCAAGCATGAGTTGTACCCCTCTTGAAAAGCAGTGATGGAAACCTGACTCCTTTGCCTGCCTTTTCCTGTAACAGCCATCACCAAAAAAAAAAAAAAAAAAAAAGGTGCATGAGTACAGACCTAGATATTGAGCGTCATACAAAATTTTTGGTTGGAAGGGACTTCTGGAAGCCATGCAGTCCCACCCCCTGCTCAAAGTTAGGTCAGATTGCTCAGAGCCGTCTCCATCAAGGTTTGCAAATCTCCAAGGATGGAGAGTCCACACTTTCTCCAAGTGTGGACTTTTTTTTTCCTTGGCTCTGATCAAGATTTCCTTCACTCCAAATTGTAACCATTGCCTCTTGTGCTTCTGCTGTGCACCTCTGAGAAAATCTGGCCCTGCCTTCTCCATAAGCTCCCTTTACGTAGGGATATTGATGGTGAGAAGTCCCCTGAGCCTCCTCTCCCAGTTTGTTTAGCCTTTCCACATACATTATGTGCTCCAGCCCCCAGCCATGTAAATTCATTCCACTTTATCAACATCTGTCTTGTACTGGGGGAGTCCCAAAAGTGGACATGGGATCTCAGTTGAGGCAGGTGAGTAGAGGGGAATAATCACTTCCAATTGACTTGTGGACTGGGCTCTCAGGAAAGCAATCCAGCGTGTGTTTGGCTGCCATTGCTACCTGGGCACCTCTACTGAGGTTGTTCCTTCCCAAACGCAGGGCTTTGCTTGTGCATTTTCTTGGCAGCCCATTCTTCCTGCTTCTGGATGTCCCTCTGAATGGCAAAACCCTCCAGCGTCTTGACAGCTCTCCTTCCCCAGTCTGGGGTCATCTGCAAATTTGCTGAGAGCACGTTGCATCTGATCAGCCAGGTGAAGATGGGAAACGGTATCAGCTCCAGTACTGACCCCTGAGAAACAGCTCTTCTGACCACTTCTGAAAAGTTCAAGCTCAGTTGCAGTACTCTTTGGCTATGGCCAGATTGTTTCTTTATACCCACGGAAAGGGAAAATGGCTATAGCAAGCAGGGGCTCTTTTTCCCTTGAAATGAGAAAGTTCAATTCTTAATGTCAGGGATTTTTTTTGAATGAGAATGTTCTTTGCTGGGTTTTATGGCAACACAGTAGACTAGAATTATTACATAAAAAAGCAGAAAAAGATCATCCTTGTAATTTTTTGTATGCAATGTGATATTCAATTTTGTTCTAATAGGCTGACTATTGCCCCTCATTTATTTCAGTTCAGCTGTAAAAAGTCAAAAGTACTGCTGCAGTTATTTTAGACAAAATGCCCTTTTGAAAAACCAGCTTAAAACTTCACATAACCACTGGTATGGAACTGCCAATACTGGTCCCGGTCTGCATAATATTGATGTATCCGTATGCCTGTGGAAGATGAGCACGCTGAGCCCCGGATGAGTTTGAGTGCCAAAAGGTTATGTGCGCTCAGTTGAAGGATTTGGGAAAAAAGAAGGGGGACATCTTCAGCATGCAGTTGCGGTCTGGAGAACTGCCCTCTCCTTATCACAGCCTCTGTCCCCTGTGATTCTTTTCACTTAGATCAATTTAATAAACTGACAGATACAAATTTACATTACTGTCAGCATGGCACAGCCAATATGAGAGCGAAAGATCAAGTCGTGTGCTTGCTCCACTTCCCCTATCAGCAAGCCCGGTTGCCAGCTCGGTTGTGTCTCTGGGCTCCTCGGTGCAGGGATGAGGATGGATGGCTGGTGGGGAAGGGTCACCAGCTGATCTTTCAGTGCACCAGGCTGAGATTGCAGGCTGAACAACATGAAATATCTTGTTTTGATTTGTAAACTGAGCAAGCAGAGAATGAGACCCATTGGGGTAATAGCTCTGAGACCACGTCATGCCATGGCTGTGCGTGGCTTCGATAAACAAAGTCAATGCTTCTCCCTCTCCTTTATAAACCTGTTTTTCAAATAGACCAAAATGTCTTTTTCTTCTTCTTAACATCTCCCTAAACAGCTGACTTTTGCTGTGTGGTGAGGATTACAGCTGGAGGAAATCCTCCTCCCCTTGCCCATCCCCACAAGCAGTATTGTCTCCTCCTGGGAAAGCGTGTGTGTGCGACGCCTGTCCACCTCCCCACCTGGGACACAGTTCAAGGACTGACTTGGCTGCCTGTATTTTTGTGGATGCTGCTGAGCAGTTGTGCTTCAGCATCCAAGCCCAACATTTGGCTTTTTAATTTGTATTGTTTTAATGCAATCGAAGGTGCTAAATAACAGTGCTCTGCTTCCGGGGAGTGCGGGAAGATCATGTTAGCTTTAGCCTGGGCTGGTTAATCATTGATGGAGATGCGATAGCTCCTGGCCTGTCTCCTCCTTCCCTCCCCTTGCTTTCATTCTGTCTCTTCCCCGTATGAAACTCAATTAATATGCTACATTATTTCAGGACAAAACCTGATCTTAAAATATGCAAAATAAAGTTTTCAATTTTATGTCTTCAGTCACCTTGGCAGGGGGTATTTTTAGCCCAGTTTCCACATGAATATTATATCATAAAAGGGCTGATTACAATGAGGTAACATGACAGGAATGGCTCATAGTGAATGGATATGTTATTTGTCCTCTTGAAAGGACATTACTGTAACCTTCCCTGCAATCCTGCAGAGTGGTTCCCAATAAGTTACGTGCCATCTAACCTTCCCTGAAATGTATTCCTAACAGTTGACATGTAGGTTATCAATGCAGCAGAAGTCTTTTATATTCACTTTGGAGCAGAAGGTGGCAAGTAAGCAACCTTTCAAACAAAAATCCAAAGTGCCCATTGATAAAACTGGAGTTGCATAATTTAGAATTTTTTTGAATTCTGGATGTCAGCAGAGGAGTAAAAGAAAAGCATTGAAATAATTTGGCAGTCAAAAAAAAGTGAGCTTTTTGTTCTCGTTTCAAAGGGTTTTGCCTTCACTTGAGTAAGTATTTCATTTCTAAAGCAGATAACTGTTATAGTGTGAGCCTATTATTTTAGAAAAATGACAGTGTTATCTTTTGTATTGAAGATCTACAATTAACCAATGAAAAAGTTTCCTGGGTTAACGGTAACATCACTTTAGCAGAACATTTTTCAGCAACAGATCTTGAAGCACTAAACAGAAGACATCAGGGTCATCCTTTGCACTTGGCGGGTGGGAAAACCAAAGCGCAGAGTGAACCAACAATTTGCCCAGCATACCAGTGGCATGGCTCTAAACCAAATGCAGGTTTTTGGAGTTCTGCTCTAGCACTGTGTGCTCAACAGGATCGCTGGCATTGCAACTGGTCATCTCGTATTTTCAAGAAACATCAAGGAAATACTGGAATCTCTTTGCAGAACCTGGTGCCAGAGTCTTTCACTAGAACAGTTTTCTTCTTTAAGGCATCCTGCTTCTCTTCAATCCCTTCTTTTCACAGATCTGATGATTAAAAGTTCTGAACAAGAATTGTTGTGGTCATCCTGTCCCTAGATATCACAGGTACTACTACTTCACTTCTTAATTTCTGCACAGCACCCAGTAAATTCTGGTTGATGGACTGCAGGATTTTCAGAAGGATACCAGATTTTGCTCTGAATTTTCCATATCCTTTAAAAATCAACCACTTCTATGATTCATCTTTTACTTCCCATTCTAATTTCTGTAGGTTTAACCTTTGCCACGGGATGTCATTCTGCCATTGCTGGAGTGGAGCACCTTTCCAACATCAAATAAATGAAAGTAGCTTCTAATATAAATTCCCTGAGCAGATAACAGTGACCCAGGTGGTGTTTTATTTTTTTTCCATTCTGCCTTTCAGTTTATGCCCAACAGAGCCGAGGCTAGTTAGGAAAAGGGCACAAACCTTTTCTGTACTCACTGGTAAAAGGCTCTGAGAAAGTTCCCAATGTAGTGAATTTTTCCTCAAAACTGTGCCTTGTTTCTCTGCTGATGGAGAATTTAAAAAAAGGCCAAAGGATATTTGCAGTCCTAATGACAAACAGATACATGTACACGGTGCACTTATGTTATCAGCCGCTGTTATGTTAATGATTGATGTAACTAAGGATGTGGCTTGTTTCTTTAGCTGGGGTATAAGTTAGGATTGCTGTAGATTGAGCTAGAGGCACATGGGGGTTAAGGAAAGGGGATTTCTGTCTGGCAATATAGGCAGGAAGCTGCTTTTTAGCTTTATTTCCTAAGGAAGGAAATTAGTGTCTGCAGTGCTCTCTGTCCATATGCCTGTTCCCAGTGGTTGATTTCAACAGTATTTGAAATAGGACAGAAATCTCAAAAAATAATTATGTTCCTACAAGTCTACACAGGTGAAGATCTCAACAGGCCAGGGACGGTTTCTTGTACCCTTGAGGGGGTCACAGAGACTGGGTGGGAGCTGAGGTGATTGCGGGAGTGATGGTGCAGGACATGGGACAGTGAGCACAGCCTTTGCAGGAAAATGGGCATTTTTTTTCTTCTCCTGCTTGCAGGAAAACCTACTCTTGGTGTACTCATGGGAGGGCATTGTGCAAGGGAATGGCTGCTGCTGTGCATCACATCGGGGATGCTTTGCAGGGAGAGAGAAGGATGAATTTCCGGATCATGTGCTGTGCTTTTGAAGGTGTAGTGGCCAACGTGTTGGCTGGGGAGCCAGATTTAAGCCCTTCAGCCAGTGTGGCAATGGGACACAATTTACTGCAAGTTTTTTTTCCTCTATTTCATAGAATCACAGAACCATAGAATGGTTTGGGTTGGAAGGGATCTCAAAGATCATCTAGTTCCAACCCCCCTGCCATGGACAGGGACACCCTCCACTAGACCAGGCTGACCAAAGCCCCATCCAACCTGGGCTTGAACACTTCCAGGGAGGGGGCTGCCACAACCTCTCTGGGCAACCTGTTCCAGTGCCCCACCACTCTGACAGTAAATAATTTCTTTCTAACATCTAATCTAAATCGACCCTCCTTCAGCTTAAACCCATTACCCCTTGTCCTGTCACTACATTCCCTGATAAACAGTCCCTCTCCAGGTCTTCAGGTAGGCCCCTTCAGGTACTGGTAAGCCGCAATTAGATCTCCCCGGAGCCGCCTTTTCTCCAGGCTGAACAATCCCAACTCTCTCAGCCTGTCCTCATAGGAGAGGTGCTCCATCCCTCCGATCACCTTCATGGCCTCCTCTGAACTTGCTCCAACAGCTCTGTGTCCTTCTTGTACTGGGACCCCCAGAGCTGGATGCAGTACTCCAGGTGGGGTCTCACAAGAGCGGAGTAGAGGGGCAGGATCACCTCCCTCGACCTGCTGGTCACACCTCTCTTGATGCAGCCCAGGACACGGTTGGCTTTCTGGGCTGCAAGCGCACACTGCCGGCTCATGTTGAGCTTCTCATCAATCAATACCCCCAAGTCCTTCTCCTCAGAGCTGCTTTCAATCCATTCCTCACCCAGCCTGTAGTTGTGCTTGGGATTGCGCCGACCCATGTGCAGGACCTTGCACTTGGCCTTGTTGAACTTCATGCAGTTCGCATGGGCCCACCTCTCCAGCCTGTCAAGGTCCCTCTGGATGGCATCCCTTCCCTCCAGCGTGTCGACCCCACCACACAGCTTGGTGTCATTGGCAAACTTGCTGAGGGTGCACTCAATCCCACTGTCCATGTCACCAACAAAGATGTTGAACAGTGCCGGTCCCAGTACCGACCCCTGAGGAATGCCACTTGTCACTGAGCTCCTCTTGGACATTGAGCCATTGACCACAACTCTTTGAGTGCGACCATCCAGCCAATTCCTTATCCACCGAGTGGTCCATCCATCGAATCCATGTCTCTCCAGATTAGAGACAAGAATGTCGTTCTGTCCTTCCGTTCTCTTTCAGTGAAGGAAAAGTTGTTTGCGAAAGGGTTCCTCTAATTCAAGGTTTGTAGCTGGTGAAGCCAGATCATCCTTGGACTAACTGACGCTGAAGTTCCTGGTTGGGCAATAACGTGCAGTTTCTTTCGGTACAATGCTTTTTGCTCATTTGGTTTAACACACAGGGAAGGGAAATGGGTGCCAAAGAGATGGTTAGGACAAGCTGTTTGTATCTGGTCTTAAATAGGAAACAGTTTCTCCATCCTTGATTTCTTTCTCACTTTATTTGAGCTATATTAAGTGAATGTTATGCACAATCTATTTTCAGAAAGTGGTAATTATATTAAATTTTCTTCTTCCGGTATTCTTTCATTTTCTAATGTATTCAAATGCTGGTAAGATATTGTCCAGACAAGATGATGATAAAATCTGATCATCTGTTACTGTTTAGTAATGAAAGCAAAATTGGAAGATTGTGTAGCAACTTTAAAAAGAGTACTTTGACAGTTTTTATTTTATTGGAGTTGTTCTAGTCTATTATTTAACAAACCATCTCTTTATTGCTTAAAGAAGTGATTGCAATATTTCACAAGGAGCTCATTTTTCTTCAATTTCTATTCACTTGTGCAGCATTCTTCTGATAGCTTTGTGCTCTGCTTCTCATGCTAATTCCTTTTACAGCAGCTGCTGGAGAATCTTAATGAAATTTGGCATTTCAGCCCCTTTCGCTGCCTGCCATATACAGTGCAGCAGCACAACCTGGTCGAGCATAGACGTTACCACTTCAGCACAGGCTGGTGGTAAATCTGGCCACTCGACTCCTGAGGCTGCAAACCTTTCTCTAATATCCTTTATTTATATGCATAACCCTTTCTAAGTCACTGTGGAAAATGCAAATACTATAACATCTTTTCAAGACCAAATTGGTATTGCTCCAGCAGTGGCCAAAGCTAAATGTTTGTAGCAGAGGAAAAACATGTATAATGCAATTACCGTTTCATGGTGGTAGAACATTGCTGCAGTTTTTTGACCAAAGACAGCCATCACTTTACTCTCTGGTGCTACAGACTACTCTGACATTTTCAGTTCAGTGAGTTATATGGTAAAAACTATATTAATTCACATGAAAATCAGCCCTGATTTGAAACTCTTGGCAGAGAGTTCTGCAGGTTAATTGAATTAGAGTCAGTGTGTGCTGCTTTATCCTATCAATTTTTATCTTTTAGTTTTATTGATTATCTTTTGCTTGCATAGTCAGGAGAAAATGAACATGAGACTCCAACCAGCTTTCTCATTCTTTTTCTGCTGTTCAATCATCATTTTTTCATTTCTTCTCTATAAGGAATTTACTGATACAGTTTTCTATGTTCCTGCAAACACAACCAGGCAAATTTCATTTATGCTGCAATAGTTTGTTAGGTCTAACTCCAAGCCCGTTACTGTTTATCTGGTTGAAAATAATAGTCTTATTTTCTTTACACTTGCAGTTATATATGAGAATATTTATGAATATATATATATATATTTTGCAGAGATAAGAAATTTTGGAATTTTACAGTTGCTGATTTAAGGTATAGCAAATAACTTATATGTGCTATGCAAGCTCACAGAGGAACTTTTATCGAGGTTAGAAATGGAAGTTAAAGAGTTATCCTTTCTTCGTATATCCAGTGGTGCCCAGCGATAGGACAAGGGACAAAGGGCACAAACTGGAACACAGGAAGTTCCATCTGAACATGCAGGAAAAACTTCTTCACTTTGAGGGTGACCGAGTGCTGGAACAGGCTGCCCAGAGAGGTTGTGGAGTCTCCTTCTCTGCAGTTCTTCAAAACCCACCTGGATGCGATCCTGTGCAACCTGCTCTAGATGAAACTGCTTTAGCAGGGGGTTGGACTAGATGATCTCCAGAGGTCCCTTCCAACCCCTACCAATCTGTGATTCTGTGATTCTGTGGAAGCTGGGAGGTGGTGTTTCTTCAGCTGCCTTCTTCATTCTCAACCTGGCTTGAAGACTTTGCCACCAAAAATCCATGTAACACTCAGTGCCCTGTTTCACTTATCTGGAAGACAAACCCAGTTCAGAGGGCATTTAATTGCTTGCCTGCTTTTGGCTCTGCTGTTGCTGCAAGCTTCTCTTAGCTGTCAGTTCTGAGGCTCTGGCTTTTTGCAAACTGAAAAAAAAAAAATTTCTGTTATGTACTGTGGTCTGGGTGATCCATAGGTTGGTGTATATCACCAGATAATATTTGCTCTTGCAGCCACCAGCCTTCAGGTATTGCTTTTCACTATAGCTCTGTATTTCCCATTAGTATTACTACTATTATTTTTAATATTTATTCTGATGCTGTACTTGTCAGGTGGACTCTGAGCAAGACACTTTTCCTAGTACCTTACTGTACTTTACAATTTACATGTAATTACCACATATTTCAGAGCCAAATTTTACTTTTCCATACACAAGAGTTATGTTCAAATTGAGCAAAGTGCAAGTCCTCTGCTTTACTTCAGGTAGACAAAATGTGATTAAGATAGAGTATGTCGTAAAGTTTATCCCAGCCCGTTCCCTCCCCTCGGCCTCAGCTCTATACTCATAGGATGTCCAGATTGTTAGAAGTTGAAAATAGATGAGGACAGGCTGAGAAAGTTGTGGTTGTTCAGCCTGGAGAAGAGAAGGCTCCAGGGAGACCTTATAGCAGCCTTCCAGTACCTGAAGGGGCCTACAGGAAAGATGGGGAGGGACTGTTTACAAGGGCATGGAGTGACAGGACAACGGGCAATGGGTTTAAGCTGAAGGAGGGTCAATTTAGATATTAGGAAGACATTCTTGACTGTGAGGGCGGTGAGGCACTGGAACAGGTTGCCCAGAGAGGTTGTGGATGCCCCATCCCTGGAAGTGTTCCAGGCCAGGTTGGATGGGGCTTTGGGCAACGTGGTCTAGTGGAGGGTGTCCCTGCCCATGGCAGGGGCGTTGGAACTAGATGATCTTTGAGGTCCCTTCCAACCCAAACCATTCTATGATTTTCCTGCCCTGGTCTAAAGGTGAGCCTGGGAGGGGAGAGTCATGCTCCAAGTCCTCATCAGCTTTTCCAAACCTGCTGCTCAAGGAACACGGGGGATATCTACAAGCAGAGTCTGCACACCCAGGCTCTGCATGCAGTGTTGTGATGTAGCTACAATGCTCGGGAGCGATTCTTGTGGATGGTGAAAGGCACTTTTAATAAAAACCCAACCATTTACTGCATGCTTTTTTGAGGAGCTGGGTTGCCACCTGGGTAATCACACTAATGGAACTGGAAAGGTGTCGTGCTACAGTTGTTTTCATATTTATGTGGTGCTCTCTTTGGCTATTATTTTACTTTTACTGGGTCCACTATTGTATTTCCCAATTGGAGCTAAACACTCCCGAGCCCTGGGAAATTTTGCAATTATTGCCACTGACAGAGCAAACAGGAGTGAGGAATCTAAGCTGTTGCTATAGAGGCTGTATATAACACAATACCCGTGGAGCACTGGGCATAATAACCGTAACATGAAAAATGAGCTATTGATTCTCTGCCCACTTCTAGGGAATGAAAAATTTCCTCCCAATCTGTAAGCCAGTGCACTGACAGCATCATCCTCCTGAGTGCTTGTCCGGAGAGGTCTGACTCCGTCCTCTGGTCACTGTTTAGTTTAGACTAATGAAAATGCACGTGTATTTGAGGAAAAAGCTTGTAATAGGTTTATTTAGCGGCTGTGCAGCATCCCCTGTGCAATGATTTCACGGCACTTAGGCATGCAAGACACTGTTTTGACTTCGGTGGGTACCAGTCCTGCCTTAGTCTCAGGGAGGAGTGAGGGCTGAATCACGGAAAGCGTCAAGAGGCAATTCTGGCATCATTACTCATTCAAAGCATTGTTGTAACCTCTGCATGCTTGCAATGTCCTCCCTGATGTGAGCAAAGATGTCATGGTTTAAGTGATTTTAGCCTAATCACACAGGAAATGCTCAGGAGGGATTAGCCCCCAATCCTGTGTCATAGGTAGACACAATATGAGAAATTATCACCCCCGTCCTCATGAGCTAAAATTCAGCTCTTTCCTTTGATGTGATCAACTATTTAGTCATGCTTGAAATTTTCCTTTTGCTTCTCATAATTCGGATTTTCAGCACTGGCCGGTGCGGATTTGTTCTGACCTCTTCTGTGTGCAGTGGCTTTTGGGGGGGTGATGGCCCATGGAGACATCTGCCACAAGACCTGACATCAATTCTCCTTTCCTTGACATCCATATCATTGGTTTTAGGTACCAGTGATAGGGCAAATAGCCTGCACAAGGCAATATTAGTTCTTTGTGGGCAGCTGAAAGAGAAGCACCGTGTGGATATCAGTAAAACTTGGCCGCTTGTTTCGCTGGCATCGGTGCCAGCGTTTTCTTTGGTTTGCTCCATGCAGATTTGGGACCTTGTGTTTCATTTGGAATTCTGCTCGGGACTGAACCCAAGCTTGGGAAATGATGCTGCCAAGTTTTCTCTGGTTTTGTATCAAAAGCAACTTTGGATTGAAGCTGGAACTGAACCAGGCACGTGATCTAACTCCTATACTGTCTCATATGTTGAGGAAAGCCAGTCCCGTCTAGCCAAAATGGAGTCAGACAGAGGGTGTTATATATTCCTGGTGTAAGATTAAAGTAACATCCATTGACTATTTTACTCTCCCTTTTACTCTCGGTCTGACAAAAAACCCTTTGTGGAACAAACCTTCAATGTGAAGGTTATGAATGTTCTTTTTTCCCGCCTCTCCATTTCTGAAGTAGCATGTTGAAGGATGACTCTGCCCTTTTTGAGTGTGTGGTAGAAGGAAAAGGATGTGAGAGCAGCGAGTGAAGCCCAGTGGTTGAATGTCAGGTGCCTGGAGCTGCTGCATCCCTGTAGCCTTGGAGACAGGTCCCCAAAAGCAGCATCTGACTCCCTCTTTGAAAACTTTGAAGTGGTCCGCTGGGCACTGTGCTGAAGGCTGTCACCTGAATGTAATATATAAGAAGCCAAGTAAGTTGTTTGATATGTTAGCATTTCTGTTAATACAAATAATTAATTGAGAAGATGGATTTTTGGACCAAATTCCTTCTTCTCTCAGGGAGAGGGATGATCTCACTAAAGGTATCTTGCTCTTTATTTAGGTCTTTCTGCGCTATTTGTCACATACCAAAACAGGCATTGCGAAAGAGGGTTGAGATGGCATTTTTAAACCTGTTTTCAAGAAGATCCATAGCATGAGACTCTCAAATGTGAGCAATGGCTCTGTGTAACCCCCAAAACAGTCAGAAGGAACAGGCAAGCAACCACTCTGTATCTGCAAACACCTTTTGTGCCCCTCTGTTACCTCCCCTGAATCACTGGGCAACCTGGTCTAGTGGAGGGTGTCCCTGCCCATGGCAGGGGGGTTGGAACTAGATGATCTTTGAGGTCCCTTCCAACCCAAACCATTCTATGATTCTGTGATTCTATGATTCTGTGATTCTATGATTATCCCTTTGACTCGTGCCGAAGCATCTGTGTGCTGCTGTGCTGAACATTTCTGCCTCAGTGCTGGATTTCTGAAACCAGAGAGCCCCTTCCATGGTCTCCTGCTGAGCTTTGCCTCCAGCACGGAGGGGAGATCTTTATGCTTCCGGCTGTAGCTCCTGTTATTTTTGCTCACGTAAAGTATCTGTGCTGTTGGCAGGAATTAATTTGTCCAAATTGGGAAGACCAAGAGAGACATTTTAGAGTATGTTTTTGTTTTGGACGAAGATCTGACTCCCACCTTTTCATAACTTTCGAGTTTTATTTTTAGCATTTGGATGCAGAGTGATAAACAGGAGAAAAAACCAAACAAAACCAACCTCAAAGTCTGTTTTCAAATGTATAGAGATATCACTCTATTTCATGGAGTTTCTGCTATCTCTTGTCATATCGGTGCATGTTTCTGAGGTCTGTGCTGAATCAATCTATTTGCTTTCCCTCTTGGGCTGCCTTTCAAGCAACACCTGACCGTTGCTGATCAGCCGAGAGAGATGTGATATGTGACCTACCCACTCGACTTACAGCAAATCAGGCTCCGCAGAGTCTATTTTTAGAAGTCCGGTTTCTGTGGTAGGCTCCTGGAATTCTGTGTTTGCTTCATCTGGAGTACGACAAAAAATCTTTTGATTAATTTTAGAGGCAAAGCTTCTTGGAATAAAATTTGGTTTAATAATGGAATTGCATTAAAAATTTACATGAGAAACGGGAATTTATGTCTCTTGGGGAACTTAAACCTAAATAAAATCTACCTGAAACAGACCCTCAGGATGTAATAAACACAAGATTCACACTGAACATTTGAGCCCTGTTGAGGTCTCCAATCCCATTGTGCTTAGAAACCTTTCTGCGTAGGAGCTGGTTACCACGCTTCCCACTCACAGCCTTTTCCTATTTTCTAGCCTAAGTGAACACACTCCCTCCTGGATTTTCCTTGGTAAGGCGAAAGCCTCTTACCTTTCTCCTTACCATCTTCTGACCATTTTTTCCACTGACCTGTGCTGAGACTTGAAGCGTGGACCAAACCCAAACCTGGTGTTCTTGCTGAAATGCCACCAATGCTGCATGCAACGGAGTGATGCCCTCCTGGACTTTCTTGCGTACGTTCGTACAGCTCAGAGGGACGCGTGGGTATTTCACTATACAAGCCACTTGTGCCTGGTTGGACAATCTGCTAGCAGAGAGCCTTCCATGAGCTGCTGGTCCCTAAGCCAGGTTTTTGGGTGGTGGTTTTTTTCAGCCAGTAGATATTTACATTGTCATTCACTTGCTGAAGATTAGTATTCTGTCCTCATCTTCAGTGAATTGCATTTTACTGATTTTTAGGCTGAGTTATCAACATCCCATTGAATTTTAATTTGCGTGCTCCAAATAATCAGTAGCACCTTCCAGTATGAATCAGTTTTCCTTTATTTTTTAGATTCCCTCCTCCTTGAACTTAAATTGTCAGTGAATTTATTGGCTAGACCTCAGGACTCACCCTCGTGGGTTTCACCTCTTTGATATATTCTGAAATATTTTTGGCCAATCTAGCAGATTTTCAATGATCTCTCTTTGAATACAGATTTTCAATTATCTTTCAATCACATGTGTTACATACGAATTCAGGCCACAAATGGAAAGGTAGGTGGGGAAGCGCCATGGAAAAGGCTGTCATTGCTGTTCTTCTGTCTCAGCTGGAAGTAGAAAACTTTCTGATTATCAATAATTATTTTCTGTTTCAGCCCTATTTTGTAGCTCCGCCTCAGCCAGCCTTTGAGCTCAGAGCAAGGATTTAAAAGCAGATAACCTACAAAAATTTTATATCTGTGACAATATGAAACAGGGCACCCTGAGGTAGTAGATATTTTTAAAGTTGGGTTGAAGAAAATGAAAAGAGAGGTGACGTCATTTAAATCTGGGGTTGAAACACAGGGCTGAGAATCCAGAGCTTTGCACCTGTCTCAGTGACTCGGCATTGCAAAAGGGAAATTGTATTCTGGATCAATTTGTCTCTTTTTTAAGAAAGATGCGTGTGGGCAAAGTGCACTAATTTACCACTGTGAAGGCATAACAGTTTTTAAATTTACTCGTGCCCATACAAGTTGAAATGGAAACTATTATTTTAATGTTAAGCATTACCTTTTCTTTTGTTACACTGCAAGGTCTGGATCCTCTTTTCCAATGAGTGCTGGACTCACTCAAATCAGATTTTGGTCTTACATATCAACCTTATTTTTTCTTCCATCTTTTATTCCAGTTTGCTTCTTGCCTTATACAACTCTTCTAAAATCTATTTAGCTTTTGTATTCTGCTTAATATACTCTCCCAATATTTAATTTGTTGCAGGTTAACAACATTCTGATTGAAATTTCCATCAGCTCAGAAATAGTATCAAAGGAGAAAATGATAGACGGGGGAAATCTAGGGTATTTTTAAATCTAAAAGGCTAATTTAGACTAAATGCAAAATGGATGTGAACAACTGCCCTAGTATTTTCACAATAGCCAACCAGATGCCATCTTAAAAAAAAAAAAAAAGTACTAATATCCTCATTTCCTTTTAAGCTCAATCATTGGCAGGTATTGATATAGGAGGCATGCTAACTCATCTGAACTACATTGGGCAGTTCACACTAAACAAAAGGCCTTTCAGCTGCAGTTGCGTAAAATATGGTACAGAGACCCCTGGATCCTGGAAAGCAATCTGTGAAATTGCCTCAGAAACACGTTTGTCAAATTATTGTTTTTCTGTAAATATCACCCACTTTTGAGTTTGTTTTTACTGAGATTTTCTGTCTGACTCTCCTCTCGCTTCCAGAGTACAGACTGGAGTAATCGCATCTAAAATTTGGGAGCGCAGGACTGGGAGTAAGGAGCATGGTACTGTCTACTCTGACCAGCCTCTCAGCAACTCATTTGGATACACAGGAAAAAAAGTCACAGCAGAAAGTTTTGAATATTTGCCCAGAGATAAATTTGGGTTTTGGCATGGCAGCAATGATTTGCCATTGCCATGGCAGTAAGAAATTTGGTCTTGGTTAAGATTGCTGTCTTGAAAACCCTAGAGATTTAAATCCTCTACAGCTGTGATTGTCATCACAACAAAGAGACTCCACTGAAAGGTTTTGTATGGAAGTGAGACAGTGAGAAACCTTTGGGTACCGAGTGTTCTTTTATCTCATGCATTTGTAGCATTGATCATGATCTGTTAAGAACAGGAGTGAAATCTTGGGTAGGATATACCAATTTGTTTTTATTTTCACGATGTATTATTTTTCTATGCCTTATGAATATGCTAAAGCTTCCTGCCTAGCTTAGTTAAATCCTCTCTAAGGACTGGTCCTTACATCTCTGACTATGCTCTAGTTACTTTTCAGCTTGTTTGGGTTTTTTCCCCATAATATATCCACCTCAAAACACCCATCCTGTTGCTACGAGCGCAGTTTATTATCAAATCTGGTCTCTAGATAGGCAGATGCAGTGAATGACTGGTCTGGTTCAGTTCTGTGAATTCATTAACTACACAGATGTAAAGAAGTTGCACAAATATCTTATTAGTGCAAGTAACATCAGAGTCAAACCTACAGAAAAGCCTTCCCTACCACAGTAATTGGAAAATTCAGTCAATATATGGAATGAATAGATTCCATCAATAGATATTTGAGGTCATATCCTGCAACTCTTAATATCAACAAAATTCACCATGGGTGAACTTCTTGAAAGTTCAGTCACTTTCTAATCTCAGGGTTTGATCCAAGCCTGTTTCATGAAAGAAATTATTTTAAATGAAATCGGTTAGTACAAGTCACACTAAGGATGACGAGGATTAATTGTCTTTGTCGATGAGCTTTTTTGATCTGCCAAATGCCTTTGCAAGAAGCATTGCATAAAGCCAAAAAAAAAAAAAAAAAAAAAAAAGGCACTAGGAAATCAAAAGAGGAAGGAAAAAAGAGCCCACTATGTGGTCTTTGAAATTCCTTTTTGTAGCATGATTTATTGGTCTCTCAGTTTTGTTTCAGGCCCCAGCTTGGAGGACGGTATCTTACAGTGCAACTACAGGCTGTCTTGACAGAGATGCATGTTGGATCTGTAATGTAGAGAAAGCTGGAAGGAGAGGTGGCTGAGAGTTCAGGGAAATAAGGCAGCCTTTCTTTCTTCTTCTTTTTTTTTTTTCTTTTTTTTCTTTTTTCTTTTTTGTTTTTTGTTTTTTGTTTTTTGTTTTTTGTTTTTTGTTTTTTGTTTTTTGTTTTTTGTTTTTTGTTTTTTGTTTTTTTTTTTTTCTTTTTTCTTTTTCCTTTTTCCTTTTTCCTTCCTTCCTTCCTTCCTTCCTTCCTTCCTTCCTTCCTTCCTTCCTTCCTTTCTCCTTTCCTTTCCTTTCCTTTCCTTTCCTTTCCTTTCCTTTCCTTTCCTTTCCTTTCCTTTCCTTTCTCTCTCTTTCTCTCTTTCTCTCTTTCTCTCTTTCTCTCTTTCTCTCTTTCTCTCTTTCTGTTTCTCTCTCTCTCTCTCTCTCTTTCTCTCTCTTTTAAAGGAGTTTGTGCATAACAACAAGCTAAACTATTCATTTTCCCTCGGCCTTTTGACTCTGAAAGTTTGTATCTGCTTGTCCTCATTTTATTTTTGCATTACTTACTATTTATACGGAAGTCTAAAGTCATGTCATTGATTTCTCTTAATGACCAATAAGCCATAAATCAGCAGCCAAACAACTTCCAGTAGTATCTCCATGCGTTGATATTTATCTTTACAGTGGATGTGAAACAAGATGAATTACAGAAACCCCACCTACACTTGCAACACCTACATGTTTCTCAACTGTTTTTATGCCCATGCTCTGTGAAAATGGATTTGGCATTAGAAATGTGCCTTCAAAATATTGATAACAATAAAAAGGCATCCCACTGAAGTACTGTAAAGTTGTGCCTGTAGGAGTTTGTGCATAATTATCTTTCTTATATACTATAGGTGATATTTATCTCCCTTAATTTGAATTCTTTCCATCCTTCATGAACTGCCCAAGATAGGTGGAATGGAGACACCTTTGGAAGCTTATTTATCTCCATGAACTTAGGATCTTGCCTTTGCACGGCTGCAGTTTGAGGAGATGGGTCCTGTTGATAGGAATGATTATGTTAGTACGATATCATGCCTTGTGTTTAGGTGACACTGTAAAGGTACTTGTTTTATGGGGCAGGTATGAGGAAGAAGTATGTTATACCTGATTAAAGAACTCTCCTGTGTATAGATGCGTTAGACATTAAGGACAGATCATCAACTCTTTTTACCACAGGCCGCTACGTGTCACTCAATTACACTTATTACCAGCCTGAAGATATGAAGGATATATGTTTCAGTCTTCCAGAAATTCAAATATGGGCTTCAGGCAGAAAAAGAAGCAAGAAAAGTCCTAGTGCTCATGGCCCATGTTAAATTATTGTGTAGGTGGAGTTCCTTCAGGAGACCCTATCAGTGTGCTATGTCCCATCTTCCGGAGCAAGTTGAAAAGTCCCAAAGGTTGAGAGGCTCAGTGTCTGCTCCAGCCTTGTTGTACATTAAAAATAGCGATGGCTGTCTCACACGATGCTCTCCTGGCCCTCTTCTTCCTGGTTTTCATTAAAATACAGAATTTGTTGTTGCCTTCCAAGCTGCTCGGTGTGATGCCCCTTTGAGGAGAGGCTGCAGTTGCTCTGTGAGGCTCACTCTTCTTTCTTGACATTCCTGTCATGGCTTTGTATGGGATGAATAAGTTGGGGAAGCGATTCAACTGGAATTGTTTGAAGCAATGGATGATTATGATTTTCCACAGCGAATGTAAGTCTTGGCATTGTCAGACAATAACTCATCCTGGGTTCTTCTGATAAATTGGCTCGATCGTGGCTGATGAGCACTGTATAGCCACAGTGGCTGTGGCAGCGAATCTTTCAGAATCATTGCAAATGTGTTCATCTCCGAATGAAGCGATAGAGGCTTTTTTTTTTTTTTTTTTTTTCCCCCCAGTGAAACCTTTGTGACTGATGCCACAGACTGGTTTGGCATGACTAAAAATTCACTCTGTCCATTTTCATTCAATATCTCCTATTCAGCCTCACAATGTCCCTTTAATGAAACCATTTAGGAAAATGATTTTATTTTGCGGTAATACTGGCAGGCCAGGGAGGTTCATGCTTGTTAAGCAAACTGGCTCATGCACTGACCAAATCACTACTGCAATACTCTCTTTGGGAAGGCATTTACCACTAAGTGTTTGTTAGCACAGAGAGAACCCAGGCTGTTTCGAAACCTTTGCAAATCTAATACAGAGTAGTCTTATCCTGGAATATCTTTTTAGGAGGTGAACTCAGGAGCTATTAAGAGGCCAGAGTATTGTTAGCAGAGAGAAGAAAATAAAATACATGCTGAAAAGAGAACATAAGATTAAATATAATAGTTCTGCTGTAGGGGCCCCTTTAGGCGATCAGGAGAAATAGAATAAGGTTTGTAATATTCTTCTCTTTCTCTCATAGCCTAGAGAAGTCTTCATGTGCAAAATATTTTTAATCTCGTTTTCTATTTCAAGACTCTGTTTCACAAAGTCATTTTTATACATCCCAGTATAAACACTGCAGCAGATTTAAGAGGGATTTTGTGTCTGTCAAAATTAAGTGCATCAGTCTGTGTGCGAGGCTGGGAAATGTTAGGAGGCAATCATAGTGAAAAACAAACATGGAAAAAAGGCAAACATCAAGTATGGAATAGTTTTATGTTTCAGATAAGTGACTTTATTCCCAAGGGTGACTAATGACGGAGGAGAGAGAGGTTATTCAGTGGTTATCACAGACGATGGATGATTGGGGCTTTTGGGTTCTTTTTCTTTGCTGACTCATTTTCTGGCCTTTAATGAGTCAATCTCTGTGTCATTGTAGTCTGTAAAAATGGTTGTAATAAGGATGTGTATCCCAGAAGCATTCTGAGTCTTAATCGACATTGGTAAAATATTCTGATATTCTTGTTTGAAGACACTAAAATGAAAACAGCATCGCTAAGAGAAGCACCAAGTCTTTCCTTGTGAACATTTCTGCATGGAACCACACTCTTGTGGATCTATATCTTCTGCATTTTCTTTGCTTTCCCTTAGTTTTTATGCTTAGTGGATCATGCAGAAAGCTGAATGTTTCTACTGGTGCATTCAGCAATGCCACTCAAATCCGGCATTTGAATCTTCCCATGTCTCTCTTTCTTTCTCCAATGTGAATGCTTTTATATTGAAATTTAAGGTTTATCCAAATTGAGCTTCCTCCTTGACAGTTGCTGTAGCTCTGCTTTTGTATATGCTTCCAGGTCTTTGAGAGTGTAAACGTGTTAAGTCCCTCTCCCATGAAAATCTGGGACAAAATTCCATTGATTTTCGGTAGGGCAGGATCAGATTCAATATTAAGAAAACTCCATTTCCTACTAATAATCTATTTTGGTCTCCAGACAATTTGCAGAGTTGCCTTTAAAACAGATGTCTAAATCTGATCGTCTGCTTGTTTTGTTCTCTCTAAACCTGCAAAAAATTACATTTATAAGGTTCAGTCCTGCAGATTCTTATCAGCATTGTTGCTGCTGATTCAAAGGTGACCCTTTTTATAAATAAGGATTACTTCTTAGAATAGAGGCTGGCAGTATCAAGCACTAAAATTCTCGAAGGCGTTTGCATTTCAGACCGAATTTCATGTCAGTCAGCTGACTACGTTTGCTCTGACTGCAGAGAAAGCCTGGTAAATAGAAAGCAGATGAATTAATAGTGAACTCAACTAAACCAGGGAAGTTTGAAGAGATGCTAAAGAAAAAGAGTTCTTGGGCAAGTAGAGAACATGGCTTGAATGAGAGAGCGTATTTGTTATGTTGGAGGGCACTTGGATTACGTGGTCGGTAATACTTTGTGCAACACCAGCCCTATTCTAAGCAGTAGTCTGTAAATTGTATTAAACAGAATATAAACAGGATCTACAAATTATTTCCAAATAGGGATTGCATAATGCAAATTAAGGGAAGTACTAATAAAGAAGGACAGAAATTGTGAAGCAGAGACATGGTGATGGTACGGGTTCCAGGAAAGAGACACTGAAGTGCTGAGCATTTCTTGCAGCATCTTTGATGAGATTTTGAGAGGTTCAGAGCTGGGCAAACACAAATCACAGGAGAAAAATTGGCAGGGATGCGGGGCCATATTCAGACTGTTTTTCTACAGAAGCCTATCTTTAGCATCTGAATTTGAGAAAGTGATCAGTGATGCAGGCCACCTACAATCCAGCGCTGCCAGACCCGGCTGTCTGCACTGTCAGTGGAGAAAAGCAGTTACGATACCTAAATTAGCTACTGGGAGCAGATTATTCTGAATACAACCCTGAATTTAGGAATGGAAGTAAGGTCTTGTACTGGTTTAACTAAAGAAAGCTGTTGAAACAGCCGGGGACCAAAAAGTATGAAAGCGTGCGTATTGCTTGGCTCTGATTTCCTAATTGTATAAATATGGGGGAACACGAAAATCTGCTGTACTTTAAAGTAAAATTTAGGGGGAAAGGTATAAGGAGAAAATAGAAAGCAATGGTGGTTTCTCCAGTGCCCCTACATATTTTGGGCAAGGATTTAAAGTCATACACAATGTGAAAACTTTAGGTATTCAGTGAGGAACCTTAAAACAGAAGAAGTGCAGTAAATAGTGCAGAACTGCAACTTGTAGAAAAAAAAAAAGCCCACATAATTGCAAGTAGGATTGTATTTAGCTGATATGGTGATTCTAGTGAACATATTTATCACGAGTCACGTATTCACTGTTTATCTTTTTAATACGGTTGCTTGTTATCAAGGTGCTTTTGCGTTGCTTTGCTCTTTGTTTGTATTTTGGTTTTAACTCATTGTCACGCTATCAAATTTTAGCGCTGATAATAATTACAGATGGATTTTTAGTTGTCCCATGTGGGTCCATTATGCTCACTCTTCCTTGTTCTTTTTTTTTTTTTTTTTTTTTCCCTCCCTGCTTTTTCCGGTATGTTGTGCTTTCAGTTGTGTACAATAATACCTAATGAATTTCATGGGTGAATTAAAAAACTTGTGCAAATAAGAGTAGGAGACGGAGAATAAAGAAAAGAGGGAAAATAAGGATGCTTCAGCTCAGAAGTCTAGGAAAAGGTAAGAAAATTGTAGAAGAAAGCCTGTATTACACAATTTTCTTGCATATCTCTGACAAAGATGATTTTAGCCTCTTTATTAAAAAAAAAAAATTTAAGTTAGTGGGTGGCTTTTCTAATGACTCAGTGGGTTTTGGCTGACTAATACTCTGAGTCTTAAGGAATATGAGCAAAGTACTGTTGTTATCTGTCAGGGAGGACCTGATTGCTCTGCCCAAGAATTAAGCAATGTTTAGGGTGGATTTCGTTTGGCCTGATGTTGGGCGGCTACATCTGAGCTAATCCCTGAGCTTGTGCCAAACCCAGGAGAAGCCTCATTAGATTTTTTTTTTTTTCCCTTGAGTGGAGCCTCTGAGGTCAAGAAAATGAATGCTCTCAGTCTCTCAGTACCACATTGCTTCATATAGGCACAGAAGATCTGCCTGTTTTTCAGTGATGTAACATGACGAGACTCCTTCTGAATTTCACCACTGTAAATGGAAGGAATAAGGTGGATCAGAAAACTCTGGTCATGCTCGGCTGCAGGTGATGGATTTGTGACAGTTGAGATCTGCCTCTGGAATGAGCCCACGGGCAGGTGGTGTGTATCCAAGCCTTGACCATCATTAAGAAATAGTGCTGAAGTTCTTTCAAAAAAAAAAATGGCATTCACAGTGCTGCTGCTCTTGCTTTCCAGGCAGAAAAAAGCCAACCTTGTCAAATACCAAAACAAAGAAAGATCAAAAAGCTCTTTCTCACTTTGGGTTGTTATCAAGACAGAGGTTGCTATCAAGAAACCCTACAGGCATTTGGTATTGATTGTACGTGGAAGGTTTGGGGAGTTTTTGGTGAAAGATGGTGGTAAATAAAACACATTTTATGATAGATGGAGTCAGAGCTCAGAAGACTCACTGGAGTCTTGTATGTCTTCTTTTCCTTACTGGGCCAACATCCCTCTCTGGGAGTGTAAAATGGACAGCTGATCTCTTCCAAGCAAGCCAAAATTATGTTTTCTCAACCCAGATGTAATGGTTGGTATTTCAGACACCAGCTCATGCACTGTGTGGGTGCACATTGTGTTTATCGTGAAGTGTGGAAAAGAGCAATTAAATATGTGAGGTATTAAGTAAGACTTCCAGATTCTCTCCTCAATAACTTCCCAACATGGGCAGCTAGATGTTTCTCACTGAACTCACTGGCTGACAATGCTGGTATTTGTGATGCGCAGGAACATCTTTCACTCGGCAGTTTTATATGCTAACTTTAATTTCTGCGTTAGCATCTTGGAGAGCCTGACATTGTAATGTACTTTCTCAACTCAGTCAATACTTTAGGAGAAATACCACTCGGAGGTCATAACATGCTGTTCCATCTGCTCTGTCCTAGCCTATATCCTCACCTGGATTTGCCAATCGGGTCATGAACATAAATGTTACATGGGAGCCATGCAATTCCACAGGAATTACAATACCAGGTCAGAGCACTTGTCTGCCCTCGTCTGGGGTTATGTCTGCCAGAGTTGGCACCATGTGCCTCAGGAAAAGGCGCGTGCTGGAGAGTAGAGCTATGTTGGGAAGATGAATGGTGGTTTTGTGCCTTCATATCTCTGTGTTAAGGACATACTGAAAAGAGCAAGAATTCCCACGTGCACTGGCCTATGGCGATCTGCCCTGTGGCATAACTTTGAGCGAGCAAAGCAAAAAATAAAAGCGTGTGATCATTCCTTTCTGGAAAGAAAGAGACAGTAAGTTTGCTTCTCTGTCTTTCTCTCTTTTCTCCCTCTGTCTCCCCCAATGTCTTTTGAATTTGTTCGTCAATTGTTTATGCAATTTGATAAAGAGGTAGAGAGCTCAGTGACAATGAAATTCCTGCAAATCTGTGAAATCTGGGGGAGAGGAGAGAGACTTTAAATGAGGGAAAGGCACTAACAAGCAAACTGCAGCCTGGGCAAAAAACTTTGCAGGCACCACCAAGCCCTTATCATAGAAGGTAGAAATGTCCCTTGGAAGGGACTGCTGGAGGTCTCCAGTCCAGCCTCCTCCTCAAAGCCCCAAACTACATCAGGTCATCAGGTCAGCTTTGCCTGGCTGAGTCTCAAACACCTCTAAGGCTGCAGATTTGATGGCCACCCCAGATGACATTTCCAGCGCTCCACTCTTCTGCAAGTGAAGAATCTTTTCCTGATGTTCGGTCTGAACCTCCAACTTGGGGCCATTTGCCCATGATTGAGAAACACTTGTCTCCATCAGCTTTGCAACTTCCCTTGGAGTAGTGGTAGGCTGAGATTAGATTCCCCCTTAGCCTCCTCTTCACAAAGCAAGCTGATGTTGAGTCCATCAACCACAAGAAAAAGAAGACGTAGGCAACCAGTACCCTTGGAATTACTTTTTCTTTTATAAATGGGAAGACAGGGGGATGAGAATTAGATGTTTCTGTACTTCCTGCAAAACTTTATGCATACAGCTCTGCAATGCATTGATCTCGACTTTTTCTTATAGTCCTTGAAGAGTAATGGCTATTGCTACAATATTGCTTATGTCAGCGTTAAAGAACAGAAATCAGTCGTCTGTCTGCCAGCATTATGTATTTCATGATAAGTTCAGCTACTCCCCTCTCTAGTGCAGTTTCAAATCAGTACCTCATTTGCAGAGTTTATGTAATGCCTCGTTGATCTACCATGGTGGTCCCTTAATGTTTGAGAGTTTGCATTTCAGAGCTGGGTTTTAAATAATTTCAAAATTGCAAACTTATTATTGTTTTGCTATTTCTCCCATTGCCTTTCAAAAATCATTAAAATATTTCCATTTTATTCTTCCACAAAGAATTGTAACAGCTTCTGGCTACACAGGAAAATCAGGGCGTCGAGAAAACTAGATAATGTAAAAGAAATTACACGATTTGCAGTATTTCCCATTAAATGTCAATTTTCATTGTTTGGGCCATTGATGGGCTAGGATTTAGCAACCTTATCTCATTGCAACCTAAGAAGTTCCACTTGGCAGCTTGTGCATTGTTGACCCATAAAGTTGTACCCTTTTCTGTACTTCCACAAAAAAAGGATGCTTTGCACACAAGCTGCTGTGGTTCGTGGGATTCATCAGGACTGTAGTACACTCATGAGGTGAGCGCAGGTAAAAGAGGCGGCCAACAGATGAGAAGTTCCCGTGCTTTGCTTTGAGATCTCCTAGGAACTTCTGGGGCTGTCAGAGGATTCTTGGGAACTCTTCAAGGATGTTCAGAGGGGTGGCTGCAATTGGGAAAGGATAACTACAGGATGTCGGTCTTCCAGCAGGCTCTAGCAGCTTTTAATGAGCTCTGCCAGCTACTACTGATCAGAAGGTTTTTTGACCTTGGTTTTTTTCCAGCTGACTCCTAGTTAGGGAGGATCAAGCACCCTTTCAGCAGGTGCTGTGGAGATGGTGCTGAAGGATGTGCTGGTAGTCAGTGCTTATCAATTTGGGAAATGAAGACTTCCATGACGGTAAAGGCAGAAGCGTGACTTCTGGCCTCAGGAGGATGGCCCCTGCTCCACCTGCAGATCTGCAACTACAGAACAACTTCAGTTCCCTGGGTGCAGATGAGGGGCTGGGAGCTCTGTCCAATTCATGTCTGAGCCAGCTGAGCCTGAGAAGGAAGGCTGATAGTAGTGGCTGAGTCCCTCCTATGTGGGATGTCTACCTGACCTGCTACCTAGGGACATTTTCTGCTTACCAGTGGCTCTGATCTGGGATGTTGTACACAGACCACTTGGTCCTGTCCAGCCCTTGGGCTATTACCCGCTTCCATGTGAGCAGCAATGGAAGTCAAGGAAACCTGGAGCATATCAAGTATGGCTACATGGTTTCACAGGTCATGCTTGAGGACACGTGGCCCAGATGGTTTTGTCCTATAGGGAGAAGGGCTACAGAAGGAGTGGACAGACCCTTTAGATCAGCAACTGCTTGCACAGTTGGTGTCAACAACAAGGATCTGGCTCTTACGACTATGTCTTTGGGGATCAAAGATGGCTACAAAGAGACAGGATCTGCCTGACCAAGTAAGGCAAAACCATCACAGGAACAACATGGGAGGGCAGTGAGGATCCACAGCAGGTTTTGCACTTTCGTGAGACTGGAGGGAACTTCATGGATCTCTGCCTTGGGACTGACAACGAGCTAGCTGGGAGCTGCTGGATCACACTCAGAGAGCAGACAAATGCAGGTGATGCTGGGGTGGGTATTTGCCACAGACCACCAGATGAGGAAGATGATGAAGCCTTCTTCAGACAACGGGAAGAAGCCATCCCAGAGAAGACAAGGCTCAGGGGATTTTATCCATGTGTATAAATATCTGACGGGAGGATGTAGAGACAGAGCCAGACTTCTCAGTGGTATCCAGTGAAAGGACAAGAGGCAATGGGCACAAGTTGAAATTCAGGAAATGTCATTTAAACATAAAAACCCTTTTTTACAATGAGGGTGTGTGAAAACTGGCACTGGCTGCCCAGAGAGGTTTTGGACTGTCCATCCTTGCAGCTATTCAGCTGGCTGGACGTGGCCCTGGGCAACTTGCTCTAGCTGGCCTTGCTTTGATCAGAGGTTGGACTAGATGATCCTCAGAGGTCCCTACCAGCCTCAGTGATTCTGCAGCTCTGTGAGAAACCACATTCCTTCTTTTCTTCATTTCATCCTCAGTGAAGAAGCACACAGCAGTGAGGAACAAGGTACCTGATTTCTGGGGATGTTCTTGGAGTTTACACGAAGAGACAACAAGTGGGAACGGTTTGCAGCACAGCTTTCCCAGAACATATTTGCTTAGAGCAATGTAAATTTTCGTGAGTGAAATAATCTACCTTGAATTGCTTAATTATTGGCAATAAAAGAAACCACAAGGCTGACCTGCAAATTACAGGGATAAAAAACTAAGTGCAGGTTTAGAATTCACTGAAGCTTTGTTGAAACTCTGTAGGTATTCCAAGTGTATGTTTAAGAATGTCAAATGAATAAATAACAGCTACTTGAGCCATCTACTCTTTTTAACTGCAATTAGTGGTACACTGCAATCTGCTTTCTGAAAGAATTGGAAGTCTTCCAAAGACAGAATAGGCCACAGGATTTTGGTACAGTCGGTAGAGATGAAGTGATGTGATGTCCTTGCAGGGTGGAGGAAGGAAAGCCAAAAGAGAATGACCAGGCAGATGCTGAATGGTAAATGTCTGGATTTCAGCTCAAGCTGGACAAAGGAAAAGATTTCACAGGCTTAGAGAATAGCTGGTGTCACTTTTAAAACAATACTTTGAAGACATCTCGAACATCTCAAAAGAGCAACGTAAAATGAATAACAAATTTGTGTATTTCAATAGCAAATGAGTCAATATAGGTAATTTGTTAAGTGCTCAATTCCAGTAATTCATACATTGTATGTGATTAAACATAGTTTAGGACAGGTAGGTTTAGCACCTACAGGAATGGTTTGGAGACCATTGAAGGAAGGTAGGAAAAGAAGCTGTTTGGTTGGATCAGAAATGGTAACAAAGGGAAAGTCAGTGTCACATGGTAAACTTAGTTAACTGAAGAAAGGTATATTTTGAACTGAAGACAGCCCTGGAAACAAAGTTTCTTTAGATCCAGAAATTCATCCAACTTACCTGCAGTCCGTCAGAAGCATGTTGGGTGGTAGATTAGATGGCCAAAGACTTGACCAGAGCAGCTGTAATAAAAATATGGTTGCCAAGCGCTTCAGCTCTGCCTCACAGATAAATAGGATCCGTTCTTTTCTGCTGTGCCAAAGGAGGAGGTCCATTCCCGTGTTCTGCCTCTGGGGCTCAGGATCACTAGCCATGGAGCGATGTGAAATTGTGTATTGCAGTTTTGGCGGGTGCCATTAGCATTCTGCCAGTTTGCAGCAAAACTATAGCTATTCACTGAATGGCATGCCTGGGCCGTCCCCTCTTCTTGCACGTAGTGCAAATTGCTTATGTGTAATTGGTGACTCATCCCTACAGTCTCTCTCCTATCTCTTGCTTCTCTAATTGCAAGATCTAGCCAATGCTGATGCAAAGACTGGCAAAGTTCTCCTTTTTTCTTGCTTATTTTTCATTCTTCCACTACTCAGTCACTGACAGAGACTTATCACTTTTTTTTTCCCTCTAGTCTCTGTACCTGCCTCTTTGGCCTTCATTTGCAAGATAATTTCAGGGTCTCCGGTCTTGCACCCTCTCTGTTCCTTCTTTTCACCTTGACGTCAAGATTTCTTCTCTTTCTCTTTTTCTTCTTGTCAGCCCCATTTCATGAAGTCCGCTGTGCGCAGGCCTATATTTCCTTGTCTCCACTTCATTGATTCCTAGAAAATCCATTATTATTTATTGTTGTCTTGCTTTAAAAGTTAGCTATAAAAATATATACACTACGGAACTGCAGCTATTTACAGAGACATAGCAAATAATATCCTAAACCTATGCCAAACAGCTCTACTACAATTCATCTTTCCCTATTGAAAGGCAGAGAAGAATTGTCTATGCAGCTAATGCCAGTGTGGGAAAAAGAAAACAGCTTCAAAGGAGTGATGAGTCTGTTGGTTGCTCTGCTGAAAGGGAATAAACTATGAATGAAATGAAAGCAAACCTCAAAAGGTGACATTCCCCTGCAGAAAACTGAATGAAATTATTTTGCCCAGCTGCAAGTAAAGTTGTTCTTTTGCTTTGGTGAAGTTTGGAAACAATTATTTCTTATGTGTGTTGGAAATTAATTTGTTGCTAGGGACTGCATCACAGTGGACAGAGCTGAGGAGTTTGGGGGGGATCCTATTCCCACATATATATCTGGTGTATAGTGTAATTGTGAGCAAATTGGTTCACCTCTCTCTGTCTGTTTCTCACTGTTAAGTAGGGCTAATGATACTTCCTTCCTTTGTAAAGCTTTTTCAGTCTGACTGGAGAACCAAGCTCTGAAAGGTATGTATCCTCGCTGTTATTACACAGCAAAATATCTCGAAGCCTTCTTTTAAAATTTAGGAGAGGACACATCCACGTATATCCAAAGTCAGCATGAAGCATTATGGCTGTAATACTAAGACCTAAGAATTCAAATAAACTAGAGTTGGTGCCCAACGCACATTTTTATGCTTTGTGTTGCTGGTTGTTCATATGTATAAGATGATATTTCTGTTAGCCACGATCCTCCTTTCTATGTGTGGAGCTTTTTAAATTGCTAAGAATAGAAATAAGTACATAAATGGATGTATTTCTAAACCACCTTCCCCTACTTACAGAATTTAAAATGAGGTTATTTCTGCTGTGCTGTAAAACATGTGGAGTTGCAGTGGCTTTGAGAAGCTTCAGCACCGTAAGCTTTCCAGTTTGTTGAAGGGATATGGTTCTGTTACTAGGACACTATAGCATCTACGAAAAAAAAATGAAAAATACTCCTTTTCTTCTTTTATTTCTCCAAGGCATTGTATTTGTATTACAGTACAGAGTGATGTGATCTGATTACTTCAAAAGCAATCTGACTTTGAGCTCCTTGAGTTCATAACCATTTGGTCATCACACATTGGTCTCTCTGAAGGTCTTGGGTAATGATGTTGCCATCAGAGCTTTTATCTGTGGGTTAAGTATTTTAGGGAATTCATTCAGAGCAGCTCTGCTGCAGAGACAGCATTGACAGTCTGTTTTCCTTTTCTGCCTTGCCGTTTGCTTTCTGAGATAGCTGCATTTTGAGAGAAACTGTGTGTGTCTAAACAAAGAGCTCGGTCGCTGTAAGTGTATGCAGGAAGAATGAGATCCGCAAACAAGGAAGATTTCACAATGAGACCTCTTTTTTTGAGAAGATCCTTGGGGAGATATACGGATGGGTGGAAGTAATACGCTTCTCAGTACATTGACTTTCTGGAAGGGTTGTAGGTCAGCCTGACTAAACCTGGGATCTCTTGAAAATGTTTACTAAGGGAGAATATTCCAGATGTGTTTGCTGAAAGAACCTGTGTGAGACTTGGCATTGAAATCAGTGTGTTAATCTTAGCTTAAAATATCAGTTGGTATTCAGTGCAAATTTGTGAAGTGTTGTCCTCTGAATAATGGTTGAAGACCTCAGTCCTGGTTTTCCGCCTGATGTCTGCACCTCCTTTAATTGCCGTTTTAGCAGAGAGAATAAGACTTCAGTGTACACAAGTACACCCTTCTGAGAGTCAAATCCAGCTTCAAATCCAAATGAATGTTGTGTCATTAGGGCTAAAAATGGTCACATTCCTCCCTGTGATGTTAAGGGAGTCAAAGCTGAAACTCATTTATAATTTGAAAAGGTACAAGTCCTTCTGCCTTGGAATGTATTTTCATCCTCAGACTCTATCTGTCAAAACAGGAAAGTCTGATGCACAATTGTCCAATATGTGAGTTGTGGATCCAGGACAGAGGACTGCAATCCCACATCCCTCCAGGGCATGCAGTAATGTTTTCTTTTTTTATCCTTTATGTCTACATATTAAGCAATGAAATAAACAGGGAAAAAAAAAGAAATTATTTAAAATGGTACATGTGAAGAAGAGAAGCTTGATGCTTTCCAAGTATCTTTATTTCTTCAAAAGATAAAATAAAAATAAAAATCCATAACTGAAACCATGTGATAGACCATTATTATTAGTCAAATCGGGGACAGTCTCTTAAAGAGAATGAAGGTTAGGAGATATGTAGTCTGGTCATCCTAATTAATTGCTTTCAGTTATGCCATAAATCTGTCTGAAACTGAAGAAGTTGTAGAGTTGCCTGTTAGATTGGTTTGCAGCTAATAGAGATGAGATATAATATCTGGCAAGTGTTTGTACACATGTCCATTGTAAAACTTGGAAGTGTTAGTGTCCGTTGTTCTTCTTGTCTCAGGTTGGACAACCCTTGTGAGCTTGTTGCTTGAGTTCTTCTGGGAAATATTTTTGCAGTTTAAGAAAGGACACAAAAGACCATCAAAACTTACATGTTGAAGTTTCAGAATTATGGAAAGCTGGATTGAAAAATGTATCACTTCTTTATGGAAGTAACAGCATTGAATGTAACGCTGCTAGATGGTGAGTTAGGAACAACACTGCTCCATCTGATTTTGATTATTTGTAAAAAGTGTATCTGCTAGGTGAGGAGGATTTGGACGTGCATGCACTGGTCCAACCAAAGGTCTGAGATAAGAAATCATAGAACCATAGAATGGTTTGGGTTGGAAGCGACCTTAAAGACCATCTAGTTCCAACCCCCCTGCCATGGGCAGAGACACCCTCCTCTAGACAAGGTTGCTCAAAGCCCCATCCAGCCTGGCCTTGAACACTTCCAGGGAGGGAGCATCCACAGCCTCTCTGGGGAACCTGTTCCAATGCCTCACCACTCTCACAGTCAAGAATTTCTTCCTTATATCCAATGTAAATCAACCCTCCTTCAGTTTAAAGCCATCCCCCCCTTGTTCTATCACTCCATGCCCTTGTAAACAGTCCCTCTCCAGCTTTCCTGTAGCCCCTTCAGGTACTGGAAGGCCGCAATTAGATCACCCCAGAGCCTTCTCTTCTCCAGGCTGAACAACCCCTACTCTCTCAGCCTGTCTTCATAGGAGAGGTGCTCCAGCCCTCTGATCATCTTCGTGGCCTCCTCTGGACTCGCTCCAACACCTCCGTGTCCTTCTTATTTTGGAGGCCCCAGAGCTGGATGCAGTACTCCAGGTGGGGTCTCACGAGAGTGGAGTAGAGGAGGAGAATCACCTCCCTCGACCTGCTGGTCAGGCTGTTTTTGATGCAGCCCAGGATACCGTTGGCTTTCTGGGCTGCAAGCACACACTGCAGGTCATGTTAGGCACCCCCAAGTCCTTCTCCTCAGGGCTCACAAACAAAGTTATTGAAAGCCTCTCTTGGCACTTATCCCCCACAAATTAAGTGACATGAGAAGATCTCCATGGTATTCCACAACCATACCATTCCTCAGTGTTTAATTAGTTTAATTTGAAGTTTCTTGTGTGGCTTTGGGTATAGCTGGGGGAGTCCTGAGGAACCAGGCTGGTCTGACCTACAGCACTCACAGCTGTAACAAACTGCACATGATATTTAGGAAGGAAACCTTCCATATCTCGTGGTGCTGGAAATGGGACTACTCAGTAAAGGAACATAGTGGGTATCTGAATAAAAATTCTTGACTACAAATACAGAATACATTATCTTACAAAGCCTATAATTTATAGGAATTTGGGTTGATCAGGAAAAGTATCATGCATAACATGCAGGCAACTGTACGTCCCCAGCCAAATTTCAGACCCTAGCTATAATGCCTGAAAATGCTAGAGCTGCTCAGGAAAAAAATATGTGCAAATTCTAAGCTCATCTTAGAAACTTTTGAGTCATACTAGACGCTATACTAAAAAAAACCTGCTGTAATTGTGCCCAAACTAATTCAGCTCAATGGTGAAAGACAGAACTGGCATATTCGGTCAATATTTATCCAGGAATATTGAAAAGAAGAATCTCTGCTGTCACTCAGACCACTGTATTATCAGAAGAAATCTGTGGCAGCATTCAAAAAGCAAAAATTAGCAAAAAAATAATTCTCCTTTTGGAGAAAAGCAATTTAACATTTAATAAAAAAGTAACTTCACTTGGGGGGTGAATCTGCAGCCTATCAAGCCTGCCATATCATTTTAAAATTTATAACTCTCATGATTAGAAAATGTCAAGATAATCAAAATACAGGGGAAATTACAGCTGCTACAGTAAATGAATGCTCTGAAAGCACTCAGATTGTGTGATGCTATAACATCCACATAACAATCCTAACTTTTAAAACACTTTTGTCACACAGTTTTTTGCTTATACATTGCTTGAAGATAGTGAAGATTTGGGTATGATTTCATAGTTGATCTTAAGAGCAAGTTATTAAATCTCTTCCATTCGATACACTGCTCCGATAATGAACCCGCGCTGCAGAGAAAGTGTCAAAAAGTTTAATTTCTTTTGTGCCTAAACCCTCCATATAAATCTGCGTGGGTAATAAAATTATAATCACATATTCATACCTCTTTGCAAAATAAATGTAATGATACTTTGTATTCCCTCAGCGCCAGCTCTCTCAAGTTCTTCAGGCACATTACAAACATTAATTAAGCCTCGCACCTCTGTGTTGTGTAAGTGCCATACTGATCGCCTTCATTGTTTTGTAAAGTGTCTGCCGTATTTTGATTACTCCAGAGCCGCTTGTTAATGTTATACACATCAGTAAACTGAGGCAGGGCAGTTAAGTCGCCTGATTAAATTCTTGCAGCAAATCAGTGATTAAGGTTGGGGCTGCAATTAAGAGAGTTTTGCTTTCCGCTTCCCTGTTGTAACCACCGGACTAACTCCTATGGGGACTTCAAAGCATTTTCAGTGATTTAAATTGGTTTCCGTGTTGAAAGAAAATTAATTCATAACAGTAATAGGTGTAGGATTGTTAATGTATTGTCATTTGGGCAAATGTGTGACAGTAGGGCAGCCATGAACCGTACCGTGGCACCTATTAAAGACTCTTTTCCTATAATAAACTATGATAGGCAGCTGTCTGCAAGCATAAGCTCTGCTTTATTATGGTGAATCTATGGCTCATTTATGACTAAACGGACTCTTTTCCTTTTGCAATGTGCTACTTTTTCTTTGTTTTCCACTTGAGAAAATTGTACCTTCTCCTGGAATTGGCATTTCTCTACTCTCTTGCCAAAGGCTGTTTTATTAACTCCTGTCCAACTTCTGTTTCCTGTCATTTTCTGCTGCTTTTCCATCTGAAGGAAGACAGTGGTCATGTCATAATTATTTTCTTCAGTAATTGCCACAAAGATGCTGAGTGTTTCCTAATTAGATCAGGCAGCGTTCATGGCGAAACCTCAGAGATGCCGTCCGGGGACGCAAGTTTCCTTCAGATCTCGGTAATTGAGTTGTACAGCCCGTGCTTGTGCAAACCGAGTTTCTCCCTGCAGCTCTTGAAGCACACCAAAGGGTTGGGAATAGTGGTATTTAAAGAGAAAGAGCAAAAAAAATCTTAATTGGGGAAGTAAAATAATGGGAATTTTTTTTTCCCCCCTCTTCTTTAAATATGCCACGGTGTGGAAATCTACCTGGTTGTATCTCATCATGGTCTCATTTTGCAAATAGCAAACTAGAGCTAAAATACTTCTGTATAGGTGAGGATCAGCTAAAATATTGAAGACTTAGATGGGTTTTTTGAAAACACGTTTTTCAAATGTACCGTTATTTTGATGTAAAATAACGTTACAAAATGTTCTAAATAGTGCCTTATTTTGCTGCGGAGGGCTGTAAAATCATCGCTCTCTAGATGAGATGTTAATTCGGGTGAATTTATGAGCAATATGGAATTGCTGGATGCATTCGACATGCTGCTTGCTTTCATTTTTATTCGTCAAAATGAAGAACAGGGTGGTCAGCGTTTGAGAGCACCAACAGTGAGGATGTTCCTCTGACAGGATTAATGTTCATAGCAAATGCCAGAAGCGATGGGAGAAATGGTAAAACTGCCCTTTATCTGACATTGTGGTGGTGGTGGGGATATTCTCTTTGCCCTGCTAATTCCCTTCAACATTTTTGTTTAATGGATAGGAACGGGACGTTTTTCAGGAAATAGGAATGGGATGCTTATTGAAAAATAAACCCACAGAGCATCCGGGGGGCTGTGATCTGGTCATGCCTTTGGCCGCTGCTGTGAGTTTCCCATGCCATTTTGGAACACTGGCTGCTGGGGCAGGAATAAATTGTTCTCTGTACCTTGCAAGCATCATTACAAAGCAGATTAGGAGGGAAGGTGAAGCTTGCTTTATCCATCTCAAAGTTGAGGTAGACTGAAGATGATCTATCAATCATGCCTCAACTCCACGTTTCCCTTGAAAATTGTGTGTTTAATTGTAGATTCTTAAAAACAATTGCAGCCAATCAGTTTCTTGGGTTCATGTCTTCCATGTAAAATCCACAGCAACACTGTGCCCAGCCATTTTTGGGGAAAAGGGCAACTTTTCTTTCCTTGAGCTCTCCCTGTTGCATCCTGGTCAGACCCCATGCAGCTTGGCTTGTGACTCTTATTGAGTTTTCAACTCCACAGGGCTAAAAAATTATTGAATTCTTGAAAGAAAGGGTTAAAAATTGAAAGTATCACTTAAAACAGGACCGTGAAGTGTGTGGTGGTGTTTATGTATTGGCACGTAAAATGCTGGGGAAAAGGAAGCCATAGGTTAGTCAGGAAAAGAAGGTAATTTAGTTCTGTGTTAATAGTGGTGTTTAATAATAATAATTATATCAGATTATACTTTTCTGCTATGATGATAAAAAAACAAAGGCTGGCCTTCTAAGTCTGGAGCGATAGTCAGATACCTTGTTCATGCTAGTTATTAAACCCTTCATTTGATGAGCTACTTAGTGCAAGTGCCTTCAGTAACATCTAAAAATGACTCTGAAGCCTGAGCCACAGACAGGCAGAACATAGCTAGTTATTTTGCTAGGGAGGAGGATGAAAAGGCAACCATCCCCTGGAAAACAGGCAAAAAGACAGGAGAAAGGCACAAACCATCTGCTTCTCGCCTATCAGTCCTTGTGGTCTAATGGTTAATGATACAAAATGCTACTGAAGGACATCGAAGCAAAGGAACCTTTTCTTTATCCAGCAGGTGATGAAAAACATTGCTGTCATTTCCAGGGCTTAGTAGATTCATTCTGTTCACCAAAAATTCAGCCTGCTGATGCTATGTATACAATATAATAATGGAGGAAAGCTGTTGTGCGCTGCACAAAGAGGCACGTATCAGCAGCACTGATCTGTTGGCAATGTGATTCAGTCATCTTTCTCTCTTAAGAAAGATTAGGAACAAATTCAAGAAACATGTTACTTCTCACAGAAGGAAACCACTGCGATACATAGGATGGCAGAGCTTCTGCATATTAGCAGGATTTTTTTTTTTTCCTTTCTCCAGATAGAATTCACATAAATAATTCAAAAAATACAAAACCTGGTTCAACTTGGCTGTCCAGCAGAAGAGAATATAAATATTTGCAAGATGCTGAAATATATAGTGATAAAACAGACATGTGGCTGGATTCTTCCAAGTGTTTTGTGGTCTGTTATAGAATCATAGAATCATAGAATGGTTTGGAAGGGACCTTAAAGATCATCTAGTACCAGCCGCCCTGCCATGGGCAGGGACACCCTCCACTAGACCAGGTTGCCCAAAGCCCCATCCAACCTGGCCTTGAACACTTCCAGGGACGGGGCATCCACAGCCTCTCTGGGCAACCTGTTCCAGTGCCTCACCACCCTCACAGTCAAGAATTTCTTCCTAACATCTAATCTAAATCGACCCTCCTTCAGCTTGAACCCATTACCCCTTGTCCTGTCACTACACTCCCTGATAAACAGTCCCTCCCCAGCTTTCCTGTAGGCCCCTTCAGGTACTGGAAGGCCACAATTATGTCTCCCCAGAGAAAGAGTTGCCATTCCCAACTGGTTTTGCCAATTAGATTCTCCCCAGAGTCTGTAGGATCATACACATATTTGAGACTTTGAAGTTCTCACCTTGATATGAAGATAACAATCACTTAAATTGTAGTGACAAAAAAAAAAAAAGGATGTTTTCCTGCAGCGTGTGGCAACAGTGAATGCAGCTTCTTAAAGGCAGCAAATGACTCAGGATACTGTTTGCAAAATCAGAATCAAAAGAGTTAGAATTGCTATCAAAATTGTACCAGTCAGACCTGTTTTAAGGGTTGGTTGCAAAAATAATTGGCCCTGCATTAAAATTCAGGAAACCTCAACTGATGCCTTTCTTTCCAAAGATTGGTGAGCATCCCAACTCATGTTTGGGGCTTATGCTTCCAGATACAGTCTGTCAGGCATATCTTGAAAAAAAAAAAAAGAACTGTTTTTTAAAGATATTCTGGACACTGTAGGCTTTTATCATCATGAATAAAAGGATTTTTCTTTATTCAGAATCTGTCAGATCTCTTTCATTGCAGTCTCCAAGTAAAAGCTGTCATAATTGTTGCTGTAGACACTAGTTTTTCTTTAAAAACCAGAGTACTGTTATTCAAGTGCTTGCTGTTCATGATGTCTTAAAACCAAAATGCCAAAGCAATGACCATCTTAAACCAGGTGCTGAGGAAACACAAAGCAAATCATAATGCTATTTTCTCTAGACTGTCAGTACTGTATTGTGGTTTAGATGTGGGATGTCATCTAATCTTTCAGGACAGATGAAGTCATTGCGTTACACATTTTGAGTGTTTAGAAATGAAACTGAAATGTCTTTTTATGTGCTGCTTATACAAAAGGGAGGAGATAAGGTTCCACTCAGCACTAGTAGCCCATCGTGCCTCAACTTTTCTAGGAACAAGGCAAATGGGAAGACCTGCACTCGGCCTTGCTTCCTGTGTGCCTTGTGAGCAGCATGAGAGCATCCTTACTGAAATAATTCACATATGTCAGCAAGCGTCTCTCGTAGAACAGGCCTGAAGAGGTTGGTAATAAAATAAAGCAAGGTAATTTAGCAAAGAGACAAGGCACTTTGGTTTTCCCCTAGTGGTTAGCAATAACTGTAGTTTCTCCTGCTTTGCTTAAGTTGCTAAGGAACCTTATTTGCTCTTGAATCTATTTTTAATTGACCCAACAATGAAGAGTTTTGTTACAAGAAAATGCTTTCTTGAATCTAGATTTGTGAATCAAAATCATTCAAAGAAACAGAGTTCATTCTAGGCTGAGATGTCTGATATCTTCAGAGCAACTCTTCAGTCTTTAAGACAAATGTTTAAAAGTAAATACAGACTGTAACAGACTGAAGCCTGTTAGATATGTTGGAGATATTAACTGTGGTTTATTGGTTTAAAAATTTTAGGAACAACTTTACTATTCTTCCTTGAAGGTTCCCTGTTGAAAAAATGAAATCACTTGTATCTTGAGCTAATTCAGGTATAAACACAAAGAAAAATAAAAGAAAACCTAATGAAGTGGGGCTGCTGGTGATCACGGTCATGCTACATGGTTGGACTTTTGGAATATGTATTTAAATTTATGTTCCCTTTATTATAACTTTCACAAGACTTACGGATTTGTGATTTTGATGCATTGCTGTTTCATTTAGACCATCTGTCACCTGATATTCTGAAATGGTATTTCTGGTAACACAGTTCCTCTCAGAGTTGTGGTATTATTAAAAATCAAATTTCTTTTTTTTCTTTTTTTTTTTTTTTTTTTGCCAGGCAAAGCTGCTTGGCATCAACACTGTTGGTAAACAAACACAATCAAATATTCTTCCAGTACTGCATTCCCATGTGTGTTTGTTGAAACTGCAGCTCAAATGAGGTTGGATGCAGCAGTTCTACCTGACTGCAGACAATATTTCCCTTTGCACTCCATTTGAAGAAGGCACAGGCTTGACAGATAACTTCAGTTAAGTCCTGTCCAAGACCTTCACATTGAGGATAAGTTTGCTGCAAGACGACGCACATAATTTTCTTTTAAAAAAAAGGAATTAACTTGATTTTTGAGAAATAAAAATTAACACACCTTCAGGTGCTGCTGTATTAGCATTTTGAGACATATTGTATAAAGGCCAAGAAATTCTAAATTAAAGAATATATGCAGGATTCTTCTTGACCTTTTGGCTTAGATCACATTTAGTATCAGATTAATTTAAGACATCCTGTATTCAGGGGCGCATTCAGTAATCTAATAGGCCTTGTCCATTTTGAACTGTTCTAATTGTATTTATTTTTAAATTATCTGACATTCATTGGTTTTTCTGACAATTTTAATTTATTCTAGTATATTTTTCTAATGTCTTCCTATGCCAGAGGGTAGTGGAGGCTGGACGTATTAGAAGGATACCAAACCCATGTGGGAGTGGAATTATTTTGAGGC
This sequence comes from Grus americana, assembly GCF_028858705.1. Classification (NCBI taxonomy): domain Eukaryota; kingdom Metazoa; phylum Chordata; class Aves; order Gruiformes; family Gruidae; genus Grus; species Grus americana. The sequence goes on from NC_072853.1 coordinate 5,449,907, forward strand.
TAGAATGTAGGCTATAACCAAGAGTAATGGGGTAAAATGAAGATGGGAATATTTAGACTGAGACTTAAAGAGCATTGACAGTGAGATCTATTGAACTGTGAAGATATTTCCTGGAGGATATGGTGAAAGTCTCATTACTTTGAAGTTGCAACCAGACTGGATAAATTAGAAGAATTAGTATACATGGAGCAATCATAGACTTAGAGTTGGAGATTATCACTCTTCTCAATCTAAATTTTGGCTATTTCTCCTCCTTTGCTTTATCTAGCTCCTTCAGTGGGACTGGAAAGAATTTATGGAGATGAAATTGTGGTATATTTGAACATAGGATTGCCTGAGAAAGCTGTACTGCAAAAGACATCTGTAGCTTTTTTCCAATAGAGCCAAGAAGCCACCAGAGATTTGATTTTTCTCCACCTCTACCTGCTGGGGAGAGAAGCGCTATGACTGCTCTCTGCCTTGCTGCCCAATGAACTAGTAAGACTAGTTGTTTTCATTGCTAATATCATTTTTGAGACAAAAAATGCCGAATGCAGAATAAAAGATTTCTTCCTTGAATAGCTATGAAGTCATCAATAATATGATAAAAATGAATTTTGATAGTTCATTTGAGAACCCTTCTGAAGTGCTGAGTTTGATTCTCACTGGGAACTTGTGCTATGATGATGAAAGTGTAATGCAGTAGCACCTGGTTGTGGTGGGATCCGAGCACCCGTGCGTGTCAGCACTACATGTGCATACAGCAGAGATCTCTGTTGCCCCAGTGAAGTTGAGGCAGATGCAACAATTGAGCAAAATGCTCGATCTGGAAGCCTGGGGAGAGAAGGTCTGGGAAACCTCTACTGAGAAAGTGTATGCAGTGGTCATTTCTACTGGTCCTCTCCCAAACCATTATCTTCTAGTAGTTTCCCCAAAAGTGTTGTGCTTTAAGTGCCATAGGAAGTAAGGTCAGATTGCTTCCTAGTGATCTTATTCGGAGAGGCCATCACATGTATAATTGGCATTTTAGGAGAAGGCTGGAGAAGAAAGAGCATTTGAGACCAACCTTGGTGGCAGGACAGAGTGTGAGGAAGAACAAGGTTGTGGTCATGGGTGGAGATGGGGGCACAGCTCTAATGACCATCAAAAGTAGCAACTGCAACTTTTTTGTGTTGGAGAATAGAGATTCAGGGACAGGATTCAGAGAAAGTGTGATGCGACCAGAATGATGGTCCAGAAAATAAAACCAGGCTATTTTGCCTCTTTGGTTAAGCTCTTTTGAGTCTTTTTCTTTGAGCCCATTAACTGTCTACTGTGTAGTGATCACGGATTTTTGGTACGTTAGATATACAATACCAGCTTTAAGTAGGGAACAATTTCTGAGGCATCCGTTTGGGTGCTGCCGATGTAACAGAACTGTGACAGTGAAGTAGTGAAGATAAAGGAGGGAAATATAAGAGAAATCAACCAGGCAAGTAAACAAATTTTTAGTCTTTGAAAAAGAAAGAAATTTTTGCCTCCCCCTAACTTGAATGATATTTTTGAATAATAACAATTTCAGAAGTATTAGAACTCTTCTCATATAATCACTGTTAATCTTCATTGCTACAGGTCTCTTTCTGCAGGACAGTATGGTAACTTGAAAAGCAATGATCATAATACTGGCTCTGCTAATTAACACACACAACCTGCAGACAAAGTTGAGCTATTTTATTAATTAACAGCTGTATTGTTCTCCCTTGGAAATCTCAACAGAAAGGCCACTCATGTGACTGCCCAGCAGAAATTGCTCAGCTGTCAGAGCCAAAGATGGCAGGTGGTTTTCCAGGGCTCTCAATAAAGTCTGCGTCATATTTTTATTCTACCCAGAGCTCAGTGAGTGGGCAGTCAGGGAAACGGTGTTTGCTGGCTTTGATGGCAATTCACACTATGGCCAAGCAATAGAGCCGTGCTTGCAAATGATCCAGGAGAAGATTACAGTCACTGGTCCCAGACAATGCGTATTCTCATACAGGATTCAAGTATTTAGGACTGTTTTGATAGGATGATAAGTCTTGGTAAGGTAAATTGTTGCTCAGTGTTATTAACAGACAAATCAGATCACAGAAGAAAGATTTCTGTAAATATTTCAGCGGGCTGCAAGAAAATGAACCTCATGGTGATCTCAGACAGATTTTCCAAAGTGATTTTGCCATGATGTCTTTCAAATATTTAGATTTATGGTAGGGGTTATTGTGATTCCAGGGATTCACAATGCATGAGAAAGTATGTGCGTGAAATATTGCATTTGCAGGGGAAAGGCTGACTGAGCAAACATAGCCTTTTTTCCATCTCAGTGTCAAGTAGAAATATTCCAGATATAACTAGACCTCGTACTTTTAGGCATATTAAAGCTGTTACTGGCTCAGAATGGAATCCTTCTGGACAGGCATAATTTGGAAAAAAATTCTATACTTAGAGAGATGTGGACAGGGATGGACAAGGCATATATAAAAATGCCAAAGATTTGAAATGCAGTGACTCTCAAAAGGGCAAAGGAAGGTGACCTGTATACATACATATACTGTATGTATAGATAGCTACTAGCTAATAATAGTAACTCAATTAGCTATCTTAACTATGAACTTGACATCTGGATTATATGTATTTCTCTATAAACCTAGTGGATGTATAAATAGGTAATTATACATATCATGAGTTTGGCAAGGTCCTAATACCAAATTTAAAATAAATGCAGGAGGCCCATATGCCAAAGCCATACAGAAAGAGTGTACAGGTCACGTATATTAATTGCCGTATCTTATGTGTCATAAAGCTGGAAGATCCTTCCTTTCTAGACCATCAAAACGTAAGCAGGACAAAAATTTGTTAGAAAGTATCCCCATGGATCCCTATCAGAAAGTATCCCCATGAATTTTTCACCAGGTTAATTACTGTTTACTCACAGAAGACATAACTACAGCTTATATTTTGTTAACCAAATTACAGTTTACATTTTATGAACCACAGGCATGTTCCTAGGTTGGAAAGAGGTTGACTGCTCTGTTAAATCTTTTCCTCATTCTCACTTCTCTGAACTTTTTTAATCATGTTTTCTCATTAGCAGAATATACTTGATTAACTCACTCGTTTAATGAGGTGCTTTGGGATGGTAAAGACAGCAGTCCATTCTGCTGAATGACTTTGAGATGTTAAAACATAAATAAAACTTGTGAGTGCCAACAGATCTCCTGTTGGTCTTCACTGGTAGTTGTTCTTTGATGTGAGAGAATATTAAATTTTGGCTAGTGTCCCCCTCCAAGAAGTTGCTTTGCAGATTGTTGTTAATAACAAGTGTTGGCACACTGTGGCAGATGCTGGCCTCTTTTCTCAGATAAATACTTAAATTAAGTAAGAGTAGGTCCAGCTTGCCTGATTTTCAAGTAATTAACAATTTTATTAGTTTTTTATCCTACTTTTTAGAGAAAAGATAGTGATATTCATTTAAATTCAATCTCAAAGAAAAGTGTCAGAGGAAACAGACCTTTGCACTTGCAAAGCATTTTTTACTTGAGGCTGCCATGCTCCAGAATGTAAAAATGGAGCCTAGCTACAAATAACATTGGGAAAACAAGAGGATGGATGCTACGGTTGGGTTTTGTATGATTCGGGTCGTTAAAGACAACTGGAATTGATCTTTCCTGTCAAAGACAATTCTCCATTATTTTTCTATAAGTTTTTTGGTGGGTTTTTTTTAATGTGTCTTTGTTGCTTCTGTACTTGTGTAGTTAACTTGAAAGTAGTGTTATCTTATTGCATTTGATGGTAACAAAGATCTTGGCTCAGCATTTTTAAGACAGGGAATGAGTTCCCTTTCTACTGAATTATAGAATCATAGAATCATAGAACAGTTTGGGTTGGAAGGACCTCAAAGATCATCTAGTTCCAACCACCCTGCCATGGGCAGGGACACCCTCCACTAGACAACGCTGCCCAGAGCCTCATCCAACCTGGCCTTGAACACTTCCAGGGATGGGGCATCCACAACCTCTCTGGGCAACCTGTTCCAGTGCCTCACCACTCTAACAGTCAAGAATTTCTTTCTAACAGGTCGAATGTTTGGAGTTCAGTGTGCTCAACAGCTGCATGTCACTTCAACAGCTGGCAAACTCCTTGTGGAGCATCTGCTTTCTATTACAGCTGCTTTTCATTGAGGCAAATTGAATGTGGCATCTGAAAGGGCTCTTTGCATACGTGGAGATTTCACTGGTTGTTACGTGACAAAGGGATTAAGGACAGAGATTTTGCCTGTTTTCATACAGTGCCTGGTACACTGTGGTTGCTGTCAAACGCAAATGCGAGAGACGTTAAGAAATGGTCAGGAACAATGCGGAGAGAGAGGAAAACAGGGAAGAAAAGATAGATATTTACTATTGAGTTTCTAAAATGCTCAAACTTAACTTTATAGATTTGGAATGCTTTTTATAGCTTTGAATGAGATGCTTCACTTTAACAGATTATCCTACTCTGATAGATGTTTAAGGTTGTTGATGCTATTTTTAGAAGCTTTTCAAAATCACACCTCTCAGGAAGGTGAATAATTTTTCACCTCTGATTTTTGTTTCATTTGTTTTGATCAGTGATACTCTATTGACCAATTTGGTATCTAAATCTCATGAAATCTCATCCTGCTTCTAACATATTAATGTGTAACTATGTGCTTTTATCACTTTTATGGCTCAGGAACCTCAATGACACCTTTATGGAAGAAGTAATAACTGGGATTTGGCCAGAGATCTTCTCAAATTGCCATCTTATGATGTCTGTCATTTCTCAAGAAAGGATTTTAAGAGATTCCTATTGAGTGGGCTCAAACAATAAAACTCTTCAGAGAGAAGACCCATGAATGGTATACTAATAGGTGATTATATAGCTATGCACAGGAGGCTGAAGCCACCTGCACTGATATTGTATTCCAGCAATAACATCTGACACTGTGGGTCAGGACATTTTATTGACTCATAGTAACATCTATGAATATTGGATGCACCTTTTCCCTTCCTTGAAAGCATCTCTTCTTTGAATCACCTATGCCAGGTCAGGCTGGATGCCCTCTGCATCTCCCCACACATGTAGTGCAAGTGGCTATCTCCTCCATGCCCCGTCCTCTCGGAGTCCCCTCTTGAAAAACATGAGCTCATGCTGCAAATGCTTGACCAGTGAACCTCAAGGCAACTAAGATTCCCAACTGAAGTTTCCTAAAGCTCATGATCAGGTCTCTTTAATGTGAAGATCTTCTAGGAAGTGACTGCAAGTTGTTGTCTTCTTACTCCCATCCTGACATTTGACATCCGTTCTGAACCTTTGAGCCAGGAAGCACATAGTTTGTATTCTCTGAGTGAGCTTGGTTGCATACCCTGATTTACAAGGGGGACTATAGTATCTGTTCAGGAGCTTTATGGAAAAATAATTCAGTTGTATTGTAGCTTGTTACTGCTTCCTCATAGCTGTTTACCCAGTTGTCGTGTTCTCCTGTGGTCTTGCCACTAAGCATGCTAATGCCATTAATGGAAACGGATGAGAACGAACTTCATTTGTTTTAGAGAGTTTTCCAGGAGAGGGCAGCCATAGTTAATTCTGGGTCAGTTCATGTAATACGATGTGAATATAGATTACTGGCAACGTTTGGCTGTGACGCTCTATTGCCCAGCATGGTTTGTGTGCTTAGTTCTTTTAATTTGTTCTTTTGTTTGGATTGCAAGTGCGTAAAAGATAGACTTTTTCACAAATTAACGCTGGAAAAGACAAACCACATAATAGAGTGGTTAACTCCCAATGCCCTGCACTTGCTGAAATAGCAAATGCTCTTGGGAACAGTTTTCGTTATATGTCACTGTTTGCTTTATATACTTTCCAACCAACCCATAAGCTTTTCTTCACTCTCTTGCTTCAAAAATATTTATGGAAAAGCATAGTCCAAACTCTTGCTAGAGACCTGAAAATTTTGGGGAAAAAATTCCTTTGCACTGAAAACTTTTACTTCTTTAGGAGTTTAGAAAGGATCAGGACAAAATGATCCTCTCTCCTCTCCTGTTTTACGTAATAAGGTCAATGAAACCTCTTTGGGTTTGGATGTAAGGGTGATAAGTTTGCACTAAAGGGGCATATCGCGTATCCACAGTTTGGAGGCCATACTCAACCAACAGCGGTAAGGATGTAGATGGCAGCAGGAGACATTATTTAATATTGCCCTCCAGGGCTACTGCTTTGGCAGAACTGTTTCCGTGACTGGAGTGGCACCCAGGACCCCTTGACGTGCACTCTCAGTCTTTGTATTAACACTGCAAGGAAAGTTGCCTTTTCATATGAAACCGGTAGCTTCATTTCTCGGACCAGTTCAAAACAGCAAAAGCTATTTTTCTCCTTTGCTTCCTTTTTTTTTCTTTTTTTTTTTAATTTAAAAAAAGCAAACTTTTTTTTGCCTGCACCACCAAATAAAGACTCCATGAAATACCTTTTGCAGCATCCCTAGATAATGTAAATCCATGGATTTTTATGAAGTTAAGAATCTGGTCCCTGCAGGTACAGAGGTGATGGAGTTTGGGAGGATTTTTTGTTCGTGTTTTGTAGGGGGAAACAAGGTGCAGTCAGTATCACTTCATGTAAATCTGCAAAATGATACACGACCCCAGAGGTACAACTAAGGAAGCAATACAGTCTTTCCATATGTTGAATTTTGAATACTTTTAGCTTCAATTTTGTCAACTTTGTCAACTTCCCTATGCTTTAGAACGTCTCTTCATTTCTTAGGCATTCCATTGACGTGTATCAACCATACCCACGTAATTTCAAAATACATAAACCATTGAAAGATTGCACCTGCGAGAACTTGTCGGATGATGCAGTGTTGCTTTGCCTGCCGCGGAGGGTGAGGAGTTAATAATTTCTTTTCTCTGCTTAAGCGTCTGTGGGTCTCTAGAAGGGAGAGCAGACACAATACTCTTTCTGTAGATGAGCTGATAGCTCTGGCCGGTCTGCGCACAGAGCCTTGTGCAAATAATTCTCAGAAAAGAGACCTAATCAGCCGCCGCACTACACTGATTTGCACATAATTGTATCTGTCTTTTAAAAGCTGAAGATAAAAGGCCAGAATTTGACACCTGCTCATTGCTCATTTTTCCAGCGGCTCGGCGGGCTGGAGCACTGTTGCAGGATTTGAGCGAGGAACGGTTTTACCACCCAAATGGCCAATTAAAAGGAGAGGGGTTTGCAGGAATGCTTTGCAGCACTTGACAGGTGAAGCTCCAGGCATGGCTCACAGCCTCGGGTACAGAGAGGATCTAATTTTTTACTCTCTCTAGCTGAACACAGCGTTTCTTTTCTTCTCTCCACCCCCCCAATATTTAATTTGGAATTTTATTTAAACCCGAAGTTTTCATCCTCTCTGAACTTCATCGTTGTGATATCTGAGGTCTTCATTCTTTCAAAATGCAGTGATGGGGAAGAGAGGGTTTCTGGGCTCTTACATTAACTCTCTTATCAAGTGCTGTCCTTTAAATAGTATTATTTTTATTTCAATATACTTTTCTTATGGTTGAGTTTCCTTTGAGGCTCTCTCTCCTGTCCTGCATGTCCTATAAATCCTCAGATTTAACATCCATTTTAGTGTAAGAGTTATTCCTGTAAGGAGTTGGTACCTCGATGAACCAGCACAGGGATTTTGAAAGCTTACAATTAAGATGTTTTTCTCTGTCTTCTGGAAGTC